>NW_010972576.1:3514261-3564355 GCF_000737465.1 Haliaeetus leucocephalus | reverse complement strand
AGACTTGGTTTTCCACTTCTACTCAACTGGAAATCATACAAAGCAATTCTATATCTTATGAGAAATGCATTCTGTGTTTCACATGCCATGTTCTCTCCCTGACAAAATAGTACGCTGCTGCACACTGCCTGGAAATGCCCACTACACTCATCTTGTCAGTATCTGTTTTCTCTTGTCATACAATGAAGGTTGTAAAGAATTTTTTACTTAGACCTCAGATTAATCTGAAGATCACAAATCTGGATACAATTGTGGTGGATTTTTTTTTTATTTTTTTCATGCTAGCCAACTGCTTCCACATTGTGAGGAAAGAGCTTTGAAGCAATGTCTGGAGAGAAAAAAAAAAATCTGCATCTTAAACATCATGTGTTGTGCAGAGATCATCTCAAGAAAAATATACTCAAGCTTCCTTGTGCTTATGAGGTTGCACAAGTTGCTCTGTTCTTTAGATGAGGCCAACTGTTTTTCTGAGTGCAGTTGGCTTGCTCTGTAGGTTGGCATAAGGGAAATAAAGCCATCATCCTGCTTCATTCTTATTTTCTTTGGGTCTGAAATCCATTTGCCTTTTACATGTATATCACAACAATATGATGTTTTCCCCTCTTTTCAGTTCCAATGTGTCCTAAAAGAAAGACTGCCTGAGCTCAAATCTTTTATGGTCCATAAAAGGTTTTCTAGCTCAGCCATTCTCCAACTGCAAGTATTTTCAACTAAGGGACATCTAATCTTCTACTTTTGTTGAGTCTCTTGATTTTTATCAGGAATCTTGTAAGTGTTGAGTGAAAAGTGTGAAATGTAAAGTGAGGATGATTTGAGACTACAGAAACTGGAAATGAAACAAAAAAATTCAGGCCACATTTTAAAATCAGTTTGCTACTATTTTTTTTTTCTTTTTTCTTTTTTTTTTTTAAATAATCTGTGATTTCTGAATACTTGGACTCTCAGTAGCAGAAGGAACAAAAGGTATTAAAACTGTAAAACTGAACTGGTGTTCAGTCTGTGATGTGCCCTCAAGGTGCTGATCTCCTCTCTCTGGTGACCAGCAGTAGGACACAAGGAAATGGTATGAAGCTGCATCAGGGGAAGTTCAAATTGGCCATTAGGAAAAGGTTCTTCACTGAGAGGGTGGTCAGTCACTAGAACAGGCTCCCAGGGAAGTGGTCACAACACCAAGTCTGTGAGAGTTCAAGGAGCATCTGGACAACATTCTTAGTTATGTGGTTTAGTTTTAGGTAGTCCTGCAAGGAGCAGAGAGTTGGACTCGATGATCCTTATGGGTCCCTTCCAACTGAAGACATTCTATGATCCTATATCTAGCAAATAATTATAAGGCAGAATACTGAAAAGTTGAGTGGAGGAGAACCCTAGTAAATTACTAAAAACAGCTGAGAAAGAAAATGTCCCAAATTTTTTATCCTAAAATTATAATTGTCTCTGGTTTTCTTTTACAACTACCATTGCATCAAGGTGGTGATCATTTAAAAAAAGAAAAAAAGTAATAACATGGCTAGAAAGTCCAAGCTGAGCTTCCTCACCAGGACTTTTTCTTTATTTAGACATGTATCTTGAACATAGATTTCCTTCTATTCCTGTACATTACTGCTTCACAAAACTATGGTTTTGTAACACTGCTGCTGTATATCCTAAGAATCACCGCTGACAGTATCATGAGTACAGCATTTCCCACTGGTACCACCTTATGGGCACTCAGGATTTGTAAATCAGTTATACATGGACATGTCAAGATCAAAGCAAAGAAAGGATTCTTTGATAGGCTTTGAGGATAATTTAATAATTTTATTTATTTCTGAAAGTTATATGATTATCTTTTGAGTGATTCCAAAAATAATCACTCCTTACTCACTAGGAAAAAAACTAAAGAAATACAAAATCTGTATATATTGCTGGCATAATTTCCCTTATCAGTTCTGATAATTTGAGACAGGTCAGTCATGAGGAGTCTATTCTCCCATCTGTGGGCCCACAGAGACTCCCTTCTCTTTCTGCAGCTGTGTCTCAGTCTCTTGCCTGGTTTTACAGACTTCTGTTCTGAAGATTATGCCTCACTCTTCCATTCCCTCCCTAAGCACTTGAGACTAACACCTTTCCGAGTATCTCAAAACTTGAGAGCTTTGAAATAATAAGCCTTGAAATCCTGAATTGGCAGGTGTCCTGTTTGTCCTGTTTCCAAGGAAATATCATCGTTTTCTGAAGTCAGAGTAGGCTGGACAGACTTCCCTAATCCCAGCCATTCTGTTGTTCGCATATATCCTTCTGACAAATGCCAGAGCCTTGGTGACCTTCTCTTTCCCTGCTCTGAAAGAGATATGACAACAAATGGTGGACTTGATATGCATTAATAAATAATGTATTCAATAATCTAACAGTTTAATATCCTCAACCAGAATTGATAAACTGCACACAGGTATTCTTTTTAACCGACAACTCCTGCATGTTAACTTTTCAGTCATTTTTTGAAATAGTATTCTGTTATCATGAGGAAAAAAAACAGTGTAATTTGATTTTATTCCATGTTTAACTTGATTTTACAGTCAATTATCTTAGAGGAGTCAAGCAGCAGTTCTAAGTCCCTGCAAAAAGAAAATGAGAAAAGATATTAAAATCATGTCTACAGCCTTTTAATGGGTAGATATAAAAGTGCTAATCTCTCTAGTTCCAAAACCATGAAAGCAAAGGCACAGCAGAGGTTCATAAGGCCTGGATAAAAATCCCTTTCAAATATTCTGTTAGTATATAAATTTACATTCTTAAACAGGCTTAGATATGCACAAGGAAAATAGATTCAGCTCTGGGTTATTATCATGAAATATTGTGGCACATCTATTAACAGAAAGTAATTTCATTATCTATTTATCTGAAGTCAGTACCCGAATAAGTCAACTTTAACACAACACTCATAACTGTTAGCAGCATGGTCGAGTGGGTCTGGAGGCACTTGTTTTGTTTTTCTTTACATCTCAGGGTACTTTTGCAACATAGAGGTGAATACTGGACTTCAAAAAAAGAAAATAAAACATCCTTTATTCCCATATATTCATCCAGGAAAGCATGTTTGGAAAATCTTTCTTGGAATTCTATGCAATAGATTATTTATGGTTATGATTATATCTGAATAATCAGGTTCCACATAAAAAGTATATAAAAGAGATCCCTCTGCCACACTCACCTTAACTTTTCAAATTAGCTTTATTTTGGGGATTCACAAAGATGCTAGCTGACCTGATTTGATCAGAATTCCTTGCAAGACTAGACCTGCAATACCCTGGTAATCCTACAAATGCATCTGCATTGCAGTGATATGAAGAATCTTTCCTTGCAACTAAGTGCTACTTAAAAAATGAGGTCACATGCACCTGAGGTACATGTTATAGAAAACCTGAGAATAATAAATTCATTCATTTATCACAAGTGCCTTTGAAGTACTTTGATGTAATAAGGAACTAATAGCTTACTTCTGCTGTTGCCAAGACTTTGTCTTTTGTTCTGCTGTAAATATTCAACTCCTTTTCATTTTGTAGTCAGAGGCAAAATGGTATCTCTTGTCTTCCAGTCAGAATAGTATTTTTCTAGTCTGAATAGAAAAGCTCCCAGACTGTTCACATGAACAGAATTATTAGCACACACCTATTTCAACAGTGTCTGTAGCAACACAGCTGGTTCGGGCAATGAGTCATGAGGGCAGCCTCCCCTTTACTTTCAGATTTTGATGAAATTTCATGAGAAGACTCTTGGGGAATTTTTTTTTTAATACATAAGTAGGCAATGCCAGAAGCAAATTAACTTCAGTCAGTCTCTGTTCATGATCTCAAAACCTCATGAAAGTCAGTAGGAGTATCCTCAAATAAAAGAAAGAATCATGTTCTGTAGTTGAAGACCACCTTTAAAAAAATCTTTACTGTTTTTTTTTATACTATTTTAAATACTGTGCTATTGTATTCCTTCTGACAATAATAAAAAATAGCCTATAGTTCTTACTGTTTGAATGTGGCTATTGCCAACTAGCTACTGCTCCTGCATTCCTTTTTATAATGCTATTTGAATATGCATACCATTTCCCTCTATTAACTACTCCGTTATATATTGTCATGCTATATAAGCCATCCAAAGGGAATGCTGTTAAGCAGTAATGTCCAAAAGAAAGACTGCCCAAATCTCCATGTCCCCTTAAGCCTCAAGCCTTATGTCTTGTATAGGGTCTTTTTTTTTTTCATTTTCTTTTGAAATACTACTATAATTCTACAGATCAAAAGAAAACTGAGAAGGAAAGACCTGAAAAAAAATAGCTAACTGTTTTGTTAGTATTCACAATCTGCTATAGATTTCTCACATTCAGGACCACCGATCTCAAAGGAAGCTTTTTGGTTATCTGACCAAGATTCCTGATGGTGCAGATAACTGTATCATAAAATCTATCCCATGCTCACCAGTTTTCATCTTAAAACTACGTTGATTCCCATATTTATACTTATTTGGAAAGCTGTTCTAGAAACTCCTTGTGGTGATGGTTTGGTACCTTCCAAAGAATCACACTGTGTATTTCTATTTAAACTTTTTCATACCAGTTGTTAACCATGTATTTGCATCCTAGTGTGGTCTGTTAGCTTAAACAGCTCTTTCCCACTCTTTCGTGAGGACTTGTACCTCCTGCACCTTCACCAAGTGTTTTCAGCAAGTAATCCCAGCTACTTTCTGCCTTCTGTTTATGAGGCTAATAAATAGGTTCCTTTTGCCTTTTTCTGCTAAGGTAGGTTCTCCATTCTCCTGATCATTCTCATAGTTTCTCTGTGTAACTGAATCTGAATAACTTGAAATGGCACTCAGAGCACAAGAGGAACTCTGAAAACCACCATCTATAAGATTATTAATATTTTCCTACTATACTAGAAATAATCCCTCTGAAGAAAAACTATTTCTTTTTTTCAAGGCTGCACATTTCATTATTAGTAGAGAAACTGTGTTCCTCTTTTGCTTTTAAATGATCAAAGTGTACACAGACTAAAATCAGCTGCAATGACATCATTAAGTTTACCAGGTTAAACATTTTTTAAATTCTCTAAAGCCACACAGTTAAAAGTTAGGAAAAAAATATGGGTTTTTTTACCCAAATCCAAATTATTCTGCATTTAAAGCTACTGACCAAAGAACTTCATTGTATTGTTTTTGGATAGAATGACCTTCATTTCATCCAAATTCAGCATGACTTCAGTAGCTGTAGCTTATAGCATGCCTGAAATTGGCCACAGGTTCCTTTTGTAGTTCTATGAACAAATTGGTCAAAGTAACTTGTTTATGTGTTCCGAAATGCTGAAACTCTTGATAGAAAAGACAGCAGTGCTCTGAAGCTGATGGGATTGGCTCTCTGCTATGATTTTTTTCCTACAAAGCCTTGGTACAAAATAAGTTAGCACTAGTATTTAAAAAAAAAAAAAAAATCTAGTGAGATTGTGTGATGCTGTTTTCTGCCAGAAAAGCCTTTCATAAAAGCAGCATAAAACTTGGGATTTTCGTACAGCAGAGGAAATGGCAACTACTAATTTTTTCAGTGTTTAATTTGCAGTTGATTTTCTTTTAAAGCTCTAAACTAAAGTTGCTTTTAGGAACTTCCAGATATTCTTAATTTTGTTTATTATCATCTTCATCTTAAAATCATGTTATATTTTAACATGCAGCTTTTATCCACCTATAAATCCACTAGTCACCTCACATAACTCTAGGGATACAAAGTTATTTTGGTTTCTGTACCAGATGTAACACTGTGTAACAAAACACATTGTCTCTAAAACAAAATTATCCAAAAATTTTTACTCCCTCAAATAGACATTTTCTTTTTCACTGACTAATTACTGGCCAAGTGGATAACCATGAGTAAATCATCAGTATTTTCTGCATGTCTTTTGTAACTGGCATTTGTAAGACAGGAATTACTGTCACTTAGCAAGTTGTTCAACACCTCCTCGCTGGAGATCTTAGCAGACACCCAAACCATGGCAGTGAAAAGAGGGCATGGCATCGTTGCTGAATGCAGGGCCACTGGGATATTTGGGGCAGAAAATGTAGAGTAGAGCTTGTAAGAAGGAAGAAGAGCTTAACAGATATTGGAGAATTATTCAAAGCGTGAAGTGCTGTGAATAAAGATATGAAGTCTAGAACCTAGGGAGATAGAGGACTAATAACTAAAAGGACTAAGCAGGCAGCAAGAAGTAAATATAACAGATATAAGGTGCAGATAATCATTTAGGGAATTCCAGGTTTAGACAAAATAGGTGAAACTACAACAAGGGAGGATTTTAGCAAAAGCTTTCAAAGGTAGGATTGATCTAACACCAACAAAGATATTATAACACAGTGTCATGTTGAAAGAAAAACTGGTGGGAAGAAGGGACTAATAGAAAATTTTTCAATGTAAGTCATAAGTACAGCAAACAGTTGAAGAGTAATGGGACTTGTTTTTTCACTTCACAGGAAGGGTATGGTGATTTACCTTGGTAAGAACAGGTGGAGTGACAAAGACAGAAGCATTACTGGAGAAGAAGACAACAGAGATTAATTATGCATGAGAAGAAACAGGCATTCTGGGGAGATGGCAACACACCTCAAACATTAATTTGAAAAGGCAAGTAGTGTTAGGAGGAAACAATTCCAAGGTATAAATAACTATGAGGCCAAAATGGAAGCAGCAAAACTTGGACCTTGTGCACAGGAGGAAACATACATTCAGCCCTGGTGGGTGTGAGGAGAATGCACCCCTCAAACCAATTCTAGGGGCACAGGTCCCAGAAGAGGGGCAAACAGCAGGTCCTGCAGCTTTCTGAGACAGACTGTTCAGAGCCCAAGAGCTTGCCTTGTGCACAGACCTGGGTGAGGGCTCTGGCAGCTTTGTTTTCTCTATGACATACAAGCCCCTCCACAGAGGGTAAAAGAAAACTAGGGGAAAAAAAGTAAGAAAGGCAGGGGCATGAAAGCAAGACAGCATGGGAATGGAGACAGCAGAGGAGATGTAGGCACTGGTAAAAATCTGGAGGAAGGTCACAGGAAGGAGAAAAATGGATTAAAATGTAAGGGAGTAGAATAAGGAAAAGAGGGGAGTTGGGAAGAAACAACAGGTTTCAATAGTAAAGCGTACTATTTCTATAAATACTCTGAGAACTACAAGAGAGGTAAGAACAGTCTGTGATCTGGTGTTTGGGAGTGAGACAGCTGAATAAAGGGAAAATTAGTCACTTGTGAAAAACAAATGTTTTATTCAAAGCATAGAATTATAATCAATAGTTTAATTAAACATTGCTCACTAGATGTCTTGTGCATGCACAAGTCTTCCTTATCTATAAAACATTTTGTTAACCAGTTACTAACTTTTGACTGTTAGATTCTGACAGGTAATATTAAAAAGGGAATAGGACACAAGTCATATCTAGCGTGTCAGTGCCAATGCTCTGTTCAAAGCTTAGTTGCTGACATTATAAATTGCAAGCTGGCCAAATGGCAGCTATGCCCGCTCTTTTTGCTTTCTCCGTCCTTTCTCCCCATCCTTTTTAAGGTTAGCAATTGCACAGCAAATACACGCAGCAGAAGGATTTGTTTACCGAGGCCACACTTTCATACCGCCTCGTTAGTTTCCACTCCTGAGAATGTTCGGTAGGTGCTGCAGAAGGTCAATATCTTCTAAGAATAGTTCAATGCTATTCTGGACCCTCTGCTAATTGTTCTGTACCCTTAGACATCCAACACACAGCAAGACAGTTTGTTAGAGGGTACCTCTTATTTTACCTTGGGAACTAGGATGAATTTTGGAGTGAATATTGATTTTTACATGCATATCCCACTTTTAAAATTCCATGTTTGGAGGGGGGGACAAAAAGTATAGATTCTAAATCCATTTATTCTTACTGCACTGGTGTCACCCCATATTTCAAATCATTGTGCTAAAATGCAGCTGCTGAGCTACACAATTTTTAATGCTAAGCTTTCACATCTTTTCAATGGGGTCAAGAGAAAAGGAAGAGAAAATTAAATAGTTATCTTCAAAGCCCACCTTGCATAGAGCCAATATGTGACCTGAAACCTACTTTGGGGAAGTTGATGAATAAAAGTGACATCAGTTGCTTAGTATCTAATTCTTAGAGTAAAAGTTATTGAATTATATAAGGAAATATATGCAAATAAAGAATATAATACTACCACTTGGTATGCAGACAAATGACGGAATAAGTGTGTTTTCATAAAATTGTTCTATGACCTGAAATCATAGTATTATGCACAGCCTTGTATATTGGAGTATACACCTAACTAGAAGCATCTGAACAGTTCTATAATATTTGAAGAATTCAGGACCTAAGGAACTAAATAAAAATTAGAATATACATTATGCAAAAATATTTTCAGATAAATGTTTGTTGCAACTCTCCATCTTTGTTAGCAGAGACATACTGTTAAGTGCAGGCAGGCTAGATTCAGAAGCTGAAAGTGAATACCAGGAGGGAAAAATGGTTTATGTCCTAACCATAATATAGCAATCAGTGAGGTTATAATATAATTCTTCAAAATATGATTATACGTTTTCTCTGAAGTCAGTTAAGTTCATTCAGATGCCTTTAATGTGCCTGAATATTTTTGGCTGAGGTCCTTGGTACGCTGTTCACTTTTACACCAAAATAGAGCATAAATCAGATCTGCATACATCAGAAGTCTTCATCACCTACAACCACTATCTCTATTCTGTTAAAAAATGAAACCGATACAAGTGCTAAATGACATTAAAATAATTATCAGCACATCTGACAGAGACAGCGTGAATCTCACACTAAGATTTCTTTGTTCGCTTCACAGACTCATATAGACATCTGACCATCATTATAATCAATTACCATAACTGAGGCTTTTTGTCATTTTAGTGCATAAGCAAACCCTTGTTGGTTACAAGGTGAAAGATTTTTGCCTTTCTCGGTCCCAGGATCACAAACTGCATGGTACCAGCTTTAGAGCACCGCAGATGCTTGTGTGATATACAAGAAATTGGCAAAAAAAACTTTTTGGTTTTTCCTCTTGATGTAAGAACAAAGGAGAATGGGAAATAAGGTTGGAAAATTTAAAGATATTAAAGCTTAGTGTAGACAGAAAAAGGTCCTTGCCTGAAAGATACTTGCTACATGGCTGGTGTGGTAGAGGGAGACATCGCTGGCAAGATGTTACTGCATTTGTGTAGGTGACAAGGAAAACAGAAAACAAGTCTGTTATCGACAGAGGAAATACTATGGAAAGAGAAAGATGGAACAAGTTGCAAAAGTAAGAAAAGGTGTCTGTGTAAGCTAATCTTATTAAGTATGCTGTTACTAATTGAGAAAGGGATTTAATTGTTTTAAGGGAAGTTTGCACTAATCAAGAGATGATAATATGCACTGAAAATGATGGTGTGTCCCCAGAAGGAAAAAAAAAAAGAGAAGACTTATGAGCAATGTTAAACAAGGCTCATGAGTGCAAGAAACTTCTAGCAGGTAGCTAGAAATTCAGGGGAAAATGGAAAGGACAGGTTTTTTTATCTTGTTTGATTTCAGTCCCTTGACTTAGCCAGAAAAAGTACAGAGACATTAAACAGAATTTCTTGGATGAGAAAGTGGAAGGAGCTTTACTGTTGCTGGCCAAACTTCATGTTAATTATTACAAAGACTTTGGGGATTGAAAATCTGTGAATGGTTTAGTGGAAAGGTTATGATGGAAAGAAAAAAAACCAAACAAACCATTCAAGAAGAGTTTTGCAAGTCTGACTGCTCAAATCATTGAACTATTTATTTTTGTTCTCTTTGCTTTTAATGATATAGCACTGTGGGATCTGTATATTTTTCATATGCTACTTCAGTGAAGTGGTTAAAGGGAATATCTGAAATTAAAATTCCTGTGTAAATCAATGACCTTCATCTCCATTGCCTTTATGTAAGTGAAATTATTACATAAATAAAAGATACCTTGAAAACTGGTGAAACCAAGGATAGGGCTAACTTATAGTTGAGTAGTTCACAGATTCAAACCAGAATTCTTCTTGTTCATCTGTTATGATAACAAGCTTTGATCATATAATGTCTTTATGCAAACTTGCCCATGCCTGAGTTGGGATATAGGAAATCAGTCTTCTTTCCTTCTTTCCTTTTGAAGCCATGTTTAGGTACTGGATTATTAGCTCTTTCTTACTACCAATGTTTCACACATTACTAAGCTATGTTGACTGCAAACAAAATGAATTGAACTGTCTAGTAAGAACATATGTATTGTTGCCATACAAATAACTAATCTGGGATAATTGTGACCATTCTTTCAATAGGCCAAGATGCTATCTTCTGGAAAAGGTAGTCATCATTATGTCCTGGGTTTGGCAGGGATAGGGTTAATTTTTGCAAGAAGCTGGCAGGGGCCACAGTCAGGACAGCTGACCGAGCTAGCCAAGGGGATATTCAATACCATATGATGTCATGCTCAGTATTTAACTGGGGGAGCTGGCGGGGGGGAGGAGGAATTGTGGCTCAGGAACAGGCTGAGCATCAGGTTCCAGGTGGTGAGCAACTGCATTGTGCATCACTCACTTTATATATTCTTTTATTAGTATCATTGTTTTTATTGTTTCTGCTCTCCTTGTGTTGTCCTATTAAACTGTCCTTATCTCAACCTACAAGTTTTTACCTTTTTCTTCCGATTCTGCTCCCCATCCCAGGCAGGGAGGAGTGAGTGAGCAGCCACATGGTGCTTAGTTGCCAGCTGGACTTAAACCACAACACATTGCTATTCACCAGTAAAGTATGGGGGGGGAAACAGCAGCACCTCAGATAAATAAAACAACTTAACAAATGTGGGTTTGATAGCTACCACTGGACCTATCACAAACATCTATCTGTGCCATTGTATAGGTGTGTGTGACAAAATACTCGTTTTGAAAATGTATGCTACTTTTATTCTAATCACTTACAAAGAAACTATATTGCATTATTAGGTTGCTTCATATACCCAAGAGCATTTATCTTCTACACTATATAAATTTGTCTAGCAAAATGTAAATCTTTGAGTATCTTTGAACAGGATTCTGAAACAGAGCTTGAATTTCTATTTCCCTAAGCAGATGATAGAAAGACAGTTGGTGTGGCCATCAACCATAAGCACAAGGCTCTGAGGTTGATATTTTTGTTCACTGATCCCAGTGGCTGTTCTGCAAAATGCATGTTACCTCCTGTCTTCTGTCTGTGCAGGTCATGGAAGGTTTTAGGGACTAGAGTGGGAGACTGACTTTCTTAACTCTATCTGAAGGAGCTGCTACTTGCCATCATGAGAGCAACAAACACAATTTTATTAAGGACCCAGGTTAGTACTCCCCATTCAACCTATTGTAGCTGAGTAATGTTACAGGAACAAAGACTTCTTGAGGATGTACTCACATTACTACCTAAAATGTTGGGTGATAACAGTAGCTATCTACTAGAGGCAAAATCAAACACTTTTCAAAGCAACAATCATTATTCTGATATCAGTCAAAGAAAATTTAACAAAGTTAATCAAAATTAACGTAATTACTTTGGATTTAACAATATTCAGACAAAGATGAAGAATTCAGTTATCAGATGCTCAATATTCCTGGTTCGTAACCTTTCATTTTAATTCATCTCTATGACCAAAAGTTACTCTGTTTAAAGTACATTCTAATGTCATACATTGTGCATTAAACAGTTATTAAAGATCTAAACTGGGAGATAGCCACTAAATCATATGAACGGACACTGTCAAAGACTTAAAGCAGCAATTGTCCAGACAATACAACAGAAACCTTATTGCAAGGAGCTCCAGGGCCACAATGAAGGAAATACTGATCAGAAAATGGTTTCCTTCAGTCCTTTCCCTGTCTGTGAGTTGCCAATATAATTATTCTTCCCCAATGGCTTTGCTTTACATGTCAATGTGCACAAAAAGTGTGCAAAAGTGGTTTAAAAAGGCCTTGCTTTTTAATGCTTAACTTTGCATTGAAGTCCTACATGGATTTGGGATTTCACATCCTTTGTTTCATGCTTCCTCTGTGGTCTGAGATAATTTCATTACTTGCAAGTCACGGCAAGGATATGTTGCTGTTATTTAACATACACTTTTAACTAAGCACAAGAATACTGTCTTTATTTTAGATCTCTGTAATACTAATAATATGTAAACAACTCTTAGTGTAGGTGTCCTCTTTCTAGACATTAACCTCACTGCCCAGACTAAAGAAATGCTAAGTTAGTTTAATAACATGGGCTATTACTCAAAACTGTAATAAAAAAAAGAGATAGAGGTTTTAATACCCATTCTGCCTTACCACAAGTATTGAAAATTTTAGGAATTGAAAATGAAGATTATCTGTGAAATTTAAGTAAAGTTTAAAAAAAAAATAAGAGGAATGTTTTACATTCATTTGGAAGATAAATTGCATTAAAACAATACTTTCCTCAAAATATTTTTTAATCAGTGTGAGGTAGATATTTTTATCAGCTATCCTGTGAAAATTAATTTGCCAACATTTTTAAAGTGATTAGTGTTTAGAATGAGATGCTGAATTTTTTTACTGTTATCAGTTAAGATTTTATTTTAGGTTTAGTATAGTTTTTCATAAACAATATTGTTGCTGGTTTTATTGTAATAACATGCTCAGAAACATGGTATTCTGTATTTATGAAACAACTAAATATTCTGTCATTCCCTACTAAAAACAGCACAAGTACATGAAGATTTTTTTTAAGCAGTCAAATCCTGTAACAGTCTTAAAGTGCCCTTTTTTGTCCCCTCTCACTTTCTTTAGGGTGAACAGAGTAGTCACGTAGTCCAGCTGAACCTACTACTGCTATACCCAGCAGCTGGATCACGTGTAAGGGTTCGAATCGCGGCCCTCAGCAAAATCATGGTGAGTTGATTTTAGATCAATAAGAAAATCTATAGAATATGTGAAGGCAAGAAAAGAGTATATTAATTAAGAAGATTCTGTAGAAAAGACAGATATAAGTAACAATAAAAGGAAAAAAACCAACAACAGCACCACCTCTTTCTTGAGATGGTAATAGAATTAGAGAAATAATCTCCATGAGGAGCACTATTTTCAAAGTCTTGCACATTGTGACAACATACTTGCTATCTTTCTGTTGCAATAATACAATAAAAAGCAATGTTTCCTGAGTTCATAAAACTGATCTCCAAAGTTCCTGTACCAAGGAGTATTTTATTGCTTCCTTAGGATAATTATTATTATGACAATTTAAAAGAAAATTAAACTAAAGGGGAATTCATCAAATCCTTATAATATTGGAGGGTTATAGTTCTAGAAAGGCAGCAAAACAAAATCAAAGTTTATTTCACATCTCTGCCAGAACCAGAGTATATTTAGCTATTTAAGTCTTAGTCCATTAAGTCTGGAAAAATGATGAATGGATCAATAAACACTGATTGCCCATCTCTATCAGTGCTGACTGTCCAGCATACCTGAAGAGAGACAACATAGTGATTTTTATTGATGTTTTTTCTCCAGTCTTATAATGAACTGGCTGAGGAAAATGTCTGCCCAGGAGAGTGCTGGACTTTTTAAAGAAGAGTCCAAAACAAATCTATTTTCCAGTTCTGCAGTTTTGTGTTATTGCCCATATATGAGCTAGCTAGAATTTCATGCTGCAAAATCTGATTGCAGGATCAAAGTCATAATTGCTTAATTTTCTTTACAGGAGAAGTATTGCACAAGATGTTATCTTCTTCATTCATCTATCCCATGTACTTAAATTGTGTGTTCTACCAAAAAAGAAAGAAAGAAAAAAGTCAAGTCTCCAGAATCTCCAGAGAACTCACTGCAGCTCTTTAAGCTAAAAAATTCCTCAGCTAAGTCACAGCAGCTCATGACATTTTTCACCTGCAGACCCCAATATCGTATCAAGCAAACTCTAATACTATTGCTATGGCAGGTTCTCATACTCCTCCTTTCCCCTGCTTTTTCCTGCTCTTAATTTACACCGGGGAACCCAACAAGGAACTGAACAGCAAACTAGCATAAAACACCTGCACCTGCTCAGAGTGGCATTTGAGCGGGTCCTGGCAGAGACTGTGCGGTTATTGTGAGAAAAGTGTTGTGCAGCGACACGTATTGCACTGCAGAGGACACCCAAAGGGGGACATCTGCCTGGGAGACTTTGCTGCTTCTCTTCCCAGGTAGCCACTGGGCAGTTTTCCCTTTCTCTTTTCTTTTTCCTTTGTGGTTTGTTTCCCCCCCCCCCCCCCAAAAAAAAGAATTTTCACCATTAGAGTCTGTGTGTGTAATCAGCCATGAAGCCTCCAATAAGTCTTTATGCACGTAAGCCTGTGTAAGAAATAAATAAGAACATGATGTGATCACTCTTTAAAAATCCATCTTGACATCCCCTAGGACTAGTGTAACTACAATAGCATAATACATTCACTGGCAAGTGGTATCTTGACATTGAACTAACATTTTATATTCAGATATATTATTTCTATTATATTGAACTAACTTTTATATTCAGAGGTACTCTGAGGATAGCATTTTTCCTCCATGAGTTATATTACATCTGTGCTATTTTAACCATCATTTTTGACTTGTAGCATAGCTACCATGACTAACATCTAGAAACGCAACGAGAAAAGTGCCTACATAACATGAAAATATGATTGCATACGATCCCATATATCATGTAAAGCTGCAGATTTCAGGGTAACCAAGCATGTGTTTCTCTTACTCTTTACCTCTACTTTCTCTCTGAGTCTAAACAAGAATCAAAGTAATATTTGAAATACACACAATTAAATGAATAAAAATTACATGCTGCTTTTATCAAAGTTCAGAGACTTAAGTGAACTATATAAACTTAAATATTATTTATTACGCCTTTTTTTAAAATGTACTGACTGCAGACTTTCTCACTGAGGGGATGAAAGCACACAGCTGCAGTTAGAAAAAGATGCAGTTGGAAGCAGGTGAAGTTATATGCCCCAGCAGCCAATTGTTCTTAAAAAGAAAACATAAATCAAAGCATTGTTATTCTTACATTCTTTTATTACTTGCTATTAAAATAATCACATACACCCAAATATTTTAAAACCAAAGCTTGAATAAGTTATACTACTGAATGTATCTCTAGAAAAGAACTTTAAAGATAATTCAGTTGATTTTTTTTCAAGAAATATGCTTGATTTAAAGGTAGTTCTGGGCAAGAGCTTGTGTAGTTGCCAACACAAGCAGACTGTAATGTATCATACTTGCTAAGCAGGAATTCTTTCTTCAGGAAAATACATCTGGCATGTAAGAAAGGAGGCCATAGGTGGAGAGAATAAAAAAAGAAGAAACATCATAGGAATGCTGAGATGGTTGTTTTCATCAAATAGATTAACTCGAGCCAAATTGAAAGCAGTCGGGCAGACTTAAAGTGTGATGTTAGCAACAGTATTTGGTGAGTATGAGTAAAAACGTAAACATAGTTAAATTTTACTTTACACTCTTCAGCAGTCTCCAGCATTTTATAATGGCTTTCTGGAGTTTCTGGGAGTGCATATATAGAAGCTAACTCTAAGTACCCTATCATAGCTCACTCTAGGCAGTTGGGTTTCCCAAAAGAAACCAAGAAACTTTGAATAATCCTTGCAAATTCCACTGGATACAGAGGAACATGAGGTTCCTATTACAGACATCTAGATTATGTGCCTAAAGCTGGAGTATGTGAGTTACCTTTCTCAGTTTCATTAATTTGCATTATTTTTTTGAGAGAATGAGCTATTGATGCAAGTCAGCACAAAGAAATAGTCCTCTGTTTTTATATGTGAGTAACCAGGGATGCTAGGAAGTCTGCTACCCACATTTTTTGGCTCAGCTGTATTTATGGCCAAATGAAATTCTCTGAATGAAACATCCAAATTGATACAATACCTTTACTTCAGAAAAATCCAGACTTGGAGCCCAGTCAGGATTATATGACTCAATTTCACCTCTAGTCTTTGCAGTAGTGTTAGGAGGCCTTCTAGGTATTGCTGTCTGAATAATTACAGGGCAACTGAGTGTACCCTAATGGCCTTAGTCAAAGACACTATAGTAGAGCCACATATGAGCTTCATAGGCATTGTGTGTGAGGAGTTTTTTTACTTTATTGGTGTACTGGGTCAGAGCCTGAGATCTCTTGAGAAGTGTCTTACGAGAGCAGCCCAGCTTTTTATGACCATTAGTTGGAGAATTTACCAACAGGGAAGACAGTAAGGATGCCAACATGAAACATATGAGGGAATGCTGAATGTAGTCATTTATACTTTAACTCCATGTATAAACTGGCTTTTCTTTAGCAGGACAAGCCTAATGGCTGTCCTATCATCTTGCAAATCAGGAATACTTACCATCTGTGGCCCACAACATACACTCAGTTAGGAAACTGCATGAGGTTCAGCAGTCTTAGAACTATTGCCAGGCCTGTTGCACTGCCTGCAATTGTTTTTAGACTCCTACTGTGAGGGGGAAGACCTGGATCTGTTTAAGATGGCATACATTAACTGACTAGGTGCCCCTCTAATGGGACCAACAAACGTAGTGACTGCAAGAGGAGCTTCATGCAGATGCCATGGAAAGTTCACTGCACTCTTATGAAAACCACTGAACAGCACACAACAGTAGAATTCTGAGGAAACCTAGTATACGAGTATTGGCAAATGTTTTCTGTATGCCTGTGGCATGCTGCATCTTCCACAGTGTCCGTGTTATCATCATAAGTGAGCCCAGGAAACCAGCGTCCAATATAGCAAAACAGGTTTAATGTCTCAGGGTGGCAAAGGAAATAGGAGATACAGCACACAATCACCATCCATGCTACATGGGGAGATTCTGAATGATCAGCTACTATGTCATGTGCCATTCTGCCAATTTTGAAATATGGCAAAGCACGTTGTACTAATACACTTCAGAGCTTTAAAGTGCCTGCTGATTGTACTTTTTATGTCCCTACAGAGAGGGAACTGCTAATCTTTATGGGGCATATTGTACCTGGTTAATTTTATAGACCATGTTGAAGAGGGGCTTATGGCTTTGCTGAATAAAATTTCAATTTAAATGTAACTCTCTGCTTGTTAGTCTAGAAACATGGAGTCACATTTAATTAGCTTGCATTGATTGTTTGAAACTGCTTATTAGTTTAATGCAGTGTTTTGACAAAACTGTAGCTTTCTGCTTTCTTTCAAATAAATGGAAAGAGAGGTTGCTACTAACACAGGATTCTGTTCAGCTTTTCCATTTCCCAATATATGGATGTACGAAAAGTGCATTTATAACCTCTGAAATTTGCTGGTTTTTTAAACTATACACAAAAGTGAAACCTGGAAAAAAATGGAAACGTGGAGGCTGACAGAAAAGCATTACTTGTTTCTTCTTTACGTAGTGCTTGATCTATCTGTGTCCCAAGGAAATACTAATGATTTTGAACAGAGATAAGAGTAGTGCACTAAGAGAATGAGAGAATGGGAGTCTGCAATATCCCTTACATGCAATTAAGCATTTATAAAGGGTTATGTGCAACACTGAAGACAAATAAATTAGTTCCTCTATCTGTATAAAGGTTTTTTAAACGTGCTGACCATTATTAGTGTAGCGTTCAAGTAAATATTGCCTTGCCAACTTACTGAGCAACTAAATAGTCTGCAAATAGCACCTGCCAAAGTGGGAAGAGAGAAAAAAACCAGACATAAAATCGATTAAATAAATACCACTTGATTGCTTGGACTTCCTTTGGCCTCATTCTCAAGAACCTCTGCTGAAGAGGAAAGACAAAACCTGACTGGTCTGAACATTGCTACTAGTTCATCTTTGGAAAAGCTGCAATACTTAGAAGCTTTTCTGGAAAAAAAAAAAAAAAATATCAGGATGTGTTGACTGTTTCCAAGGGAAGGAACCACTCCCTTGAAGTCACAAGCTCTGTCTGCCTCTACTAGTGCTCAGTAACCCTTTCATCATGGTGTCATAGTACAACCTTTATCTTTAAATCTTTGAGGTATATACAAGGGAAAAAAGACTTCTTGCTACCTCAGTGGTCTGGTTAATAGGGATTGTCAGAGCTCTTATGGTAAATTCTGCTTCAAAGCAAACTTCCAATAGTGCTACTGACTTGATTAAAGTTGTTCTATTTTTACACCAGCCTTGCCTGCTGGCTCCAAATAAATTACACATTCACACCTGAAGATGCCCCTATCTTTTCTTCATCTCTTGTTCACACTTTTAATTGACAACTCCTTTGAACTATTGAGTAACAATACCCACTAAGCTGTTATGTGGACTGTACTAAACTTTAGCTTGTAGTTTTACTTGCAGTTTCCTATACTGGGTTGGACTTTTGCTGAAAAGGACTTTAAAAGTCCACACTAAAAAACATGGAGTTCTTTGGGGTAGCATTATTATGTTTTCATTCTTTGAAATAAAGGAGCAGATTTTTTCCAAATTCTCAGTGGCATCTATAGAGCATCTGTGGATTAATGTGATTCTATATTATAGTATCTGTCATGCCACAACTATGTATTTGTACTTGACAAATGACATTTCAGGCTTTTATAAACCCATTATAATTCAAATAAAATACACGTCTTAGCTGGAAAGTAGCCAAACTCTGATCAGGTAATAAGTAATAAGTATATTCTCTATTCTGAGATGTAATCTAGGGCTCCTGCATGGCATCATGGTCCCAAATGAAAAAGGGTACTTATGCTGGTTTTGGCCATGTGGATAAATGAGAAGAATTTCACAGGTTTTAAGTCCACAAGCAATAACTGTAGGGAAGAGGGAATATAGCACACATAATTCTACAGAAATTTCCCCCACATGAGCCCAAATTATATGTGTGTTGACTAAGGCATGGTTCATATATTGCTTCATGTGGTCATTTATTCCACTGATTTATTATCCTCATTATTAGAAAGCCATGCTTTCTTTCTTGTTTGCTCTTGTCTGGCTTTCAGCTCTTAACTGCTGCTTCATACTACATCTTTCTGTTATATTAAATAGCCCATTAGTACCCAGCAAAAGTAACTCTGCAGTTATATACCACAATCAAGTTACCCTTTGATCTCTGTTATGATAACCTACAGAGAATGGCTCACTAAAGCTCTTCTATTATTTTTTAGTATGTTCTCAGCATGTTTTCCTAGTTTTAACTCCCTCTTCCACAAATTTTAATTTATACAAACCATCAGGAAAATAGGTCAAGTATTCATGCACTTGCCTGTTTGCAGAGATAACCATTAACCTCTCTAATTGACTTAGCCAGACATTCAAGGCACTTTAGGGTGAAGATCATTGGGCCAGAACAGTAGGAAGATATTTGAGTTATTTACATATACCCCAAAATGTTCTTTACCTTCTTGCCCCTTTTTGCTGCTCTTATGTTGGCCATCTGATCACCTTGAACTTTTGAGTGAAAATGTCTAGATAAAGAGCCTTAAACACTCTAAAATGGAATTACACTAAATAGCCTTCACAATACATTTATCAGTAAATACAGTCCCAACCTTGTCCTTTCTTTTTAAATTATGTGTCCCACAATTTCTTGTGTTCTTGATGTCCCTTGCTAGTTGCATCTCGTTTTGACTTTTTGGTTATCTGATTTTGGCCAGCATGCCTGATCTGTACTTTTGTAATCATCTTCAGCAATCTGATTTCATTTCCATTTCCAGTACAGTCCCTTCTTGTTTTAGAGGGCAACAAAAAGTTACTGATTAAACCCAGCTGATCTTTTATTACTCTGCCTTTCTCCCCCCCAGAATAGTATCATTTACACTTTTATTCTAAATACTGCATCTCTAAGGAGCTGCCAGGTTTCTTCAGCTTTTTTTTTTTTAATCAGTATCTCAGAAGAGTTCACCTACAAAATCTCTGATTTATGAAGTCTGCTTTTTGAAGCCTGCTATTTTTATTTTGTACGGCACCAGCTTTTCAAGCCAAAGCTTCCCTGCAGCTGTATTTTCTCCAAACATGTCAAAAGTTTCAGACCATTATTGTTTTTGTTAAATTACACACGGGTGCTACAAAGAAGTAATAACAATTGAGTACATGTAATAAGCATGCAGGGAACAATGACTGCCTAAAGGTGGCAGCTTCTTTGTCAAAGTGTTCTGTGATATTTTTTATTTTGCCTCATGAAGAAATCAACAGGAGAGGAAAATTTGCCCCGAAGGAAAAACTGTGTGTCAGTGTAGCGGAGTTGCAACATTTAAAAGTGCATGCAGTAGTACACATGGCTAAAACCATGTGAACTGAGCTAAATGGGTATCTTATGCCAAAAGAAACAAAAAATTCATTTAAAAAAAAAATTTATTTTAAAAAATTTTGATGAAAAGCCTGTCCCACTTAATGACTTTTCATGATCCATTCATGAAGAAAACCTCTGAGAAAAAACTTGCATCTTGAGTTCTTTTAGTAAAAATTACTCAGACCTATAACTTTGCTTGATGATGAGATGTCCTAGAATAGATTTGACCTGTAGCACTTGACAATTGAAGGGATCCCATGGAAATGGAAAGAGCAAATACCTCATATAATATCTTGAACCTTTCATTCATATGAGCAGATTTTGAAAACTTGAGAATAACTGCTAAAAATCTACTTAATTTCTCTACCCTGATTACTGCCTTATCCACACACACAAAACCCCACAAGCACAATTTCCTAGAATTTGCAAGTTACCAAGAAGAACTTTCAAAAATGTATTCAATGTTTGATAACCTAGTCCCTCAGTCATTTATAAGAAGCGTGATGCTATAATACTTAGTTTCCATTTTCCAAGGGTAATATTGATAAAAATACTCTAATTTCCCAATCCAAGTGTATTTGCCTTTAAGATGTTTCAGTAACAGGAAAGTACTTGTAAAGTTATATACTTAGGGGATAGGGAAGTATTTCCAAAATTAAAGATGAAAATAAATGACAAGTGTGAGCCAGACAGTAACATGGGACTGACTGGTATCCAATACCAGTGCATTTCTACCACAATAACACGGTGTCTTAGGCTGTTTTCTTTCAAAGTAATAAGCTTCATGAGGCTGCAGGATGAGTGAACTTAAGTCAAGTCACATCCCCAGCTTCAAGATAGAGGTATTATTATATGCAGCAAAGACAATGCTATAACAATTTGTAGTTTATAGAGGGCCATTTCCAAGTGCTACCTGCATTCCTAGAATCAGATACTAGATTAGATTATCAGTTCAACACTTGCAGGTATCTCAGAAAAGGATTGTTCTATCTGTGCTGGAAAATAGAATCATTAACTCCTACTAGTCAGGTGCTCAAGATGGGGAGAAGAAATTCATTAAAGCATCATCCAAATTCTTACTGCTTTTACATTTTTTTGTGCTGCACAGTTCATGCAAGAATTTTTTTAATCAGTCATTATGACCACTGGAAAAGGAGAACAAAGGATTAAACTAAATGCAGGCTAAAATATAGGGAAAAAATAATGAACTTTTGTTCAGAACTTGAAAAATATTATATATTTCATATTATTTTCAAAATTAACTTCACCATTTAATAATTTCTTGCTTGTTTTCTAACCTCTTCTGTTCTAAAAGGAAGTAGAATAATGGAAGGATTTTATAGTAAAGGTCAGGTAGGAATAAATTAATCATCACACAAGAAGAACTACTTAAAACTCTTCCCTCAGAAATCTGTCCTTTGAGAAGTGAGAAAATGTTATTCTCTCCTCTTTGTTGTTTCTATGTTGTTCTGAATTATGACTGTTCTTGGGGTAGGTGTATATGTAATTAGAGGACTGTATGAACCATGTTCTGAAGCCTTCTTAGCCACGGAAGAGGAAACTGTTGATATTCAGGAGCTTTGCTCATGCTTCTTAAACATGCCATAATAACCATATTTAAAGAAAAACGTTCATCTGGATCAGCAGTTACTAATAAGAAACTGATTTGCAGTTTGCTGATGCAGGTAAAAGGAAAATTAGTAAAGTCAGTGCAAACTTATTGTGCTGCTTATCTCAACAAATTAACCACTGACCTGGTACGTAGACATAGTGTGTCCTATCCTGTCATGGTTTAAGCCCAGCTGGTAACAAAGCACCATGAAGCTGCTCGCTCACGCCTCCTCTCCCTGGCCCCGGTGGGATGAGGAGGAGAAAATATAAAGAAAATCTCATGGGTCAAGACAAGGACAGGGAGGGATCACTCACCACTTATGGTCATGGGCAAAAACCAGACTCAACTTGGGGAAAAAACAAAATCAATTTAATTTACTACCAATCCATTAAAACAAGGATAATGGGAAGTAAACCCAAATCTTAAAACACCTTCACCCCACCCGTCCCTCCTTCCTGGCTCAACCCCACTCCTGTTTCTCTCTACCTCCTCCTCCCCAGCGGCGCAGGGGGACGGGGAATGGGCGTTGGGGTCAGTTCATCACACCTTGTCTCTGCTGCTCCTTCCTCCTCAGGAGGAGGACTCCTCACTCTTCCCCTGCTCCAGTCTGGGGTCCCTCCCACAGGAGACAATTCTCCATGGAACTTCCCTAGCATGGGTTCTTTCCTCGGGCTGCAGTCCTTCAGGCACAGACTGCTGCAGCATGGGCCTTCCCATAGAGTCACGGCCATCTTGTGGGGCATCCCCCTGCTCTGGCCTGGGGTCCTCCCCAGGCTGCAGGTGGGCATCTGCTCACCCGCTCCCCTCCGTGGGCTGGGGACACACAGCCTGCCGTCTCACCAGGGGCTGCAGGGGCATCCCCTCCTCCAGCGCACCTCCTCCCCTCCTTCCTCACTGACCTCGCTGTCTGCAGAGGGGTTCCTCTCACATTCCAATCCCCCTACTCACTGCTGGTTCCCCTTCCTAAATCTGTTCTCCCAGAGGCGCTACCACCATCACTGATGGGCTCGACCTTGGTCAGAGGTGGGTCCGACTGGGAGCGGGGGAAGCTTCTAGCAGTTTCTCACAGGAGCCACCCTGAGGTCCCTCCCCCGCTACCCAGACTCCACCACACAAACCCAAAACATACACACAGAAAACAGAGACTGTTGGACGAGGTGTGTTGGGGCATACAACCCTGCCTAGACCTTCTGGAGACCACTCATGGCCTTGTTGCCCTTGACTTTACCTAATCCCCTTTGAACTGCTGACACTATCAGGTGCCACAGCAAGGTGAGTGCCTGCTGGGTAAAGCATTTGGGCTGAAAGCAAATGCCCAGGCCCCTGACCAGGCCATGCTAATGGACCAGGACACATGAAACTGCTAAACACAAGGTGAGAAACTGTTGGCTGTGAGAGATTACACTGTAAGAAGCTGCTAAAGGTCACAGATAGCCCCCCTGAGGGATGGCTGGATTTCACCAGAAGGGAAGGCTGGGGATCCTGGCATCCCCATGTCAGGGTCAGTCCCAGGCCTAATGACACCTTCCCAACCACTTCCTGATGTAAAGAAGTACCTCCTTCTCCCTGACATAGAGATGTTGGTCTCAACGCCTCTAGTACTGCAGGATTTGCATGACAGCATGATTTGAGTTTTACTCTATTGTGCCTTAGGGCAATACCCTAATTAGTGATTGCTTAGAGAAAGGTGTAAAATCATATGTGCTTTTTGTCTAGTGGTGTTTCATGAGGAAACATAGAGTCTGATGTGAGGAAAAACTATTTCAAGAGCGATTCAGGGTAGCAAGTGCTGCTTGCTCCAGTCCCACGGCAGGACAGTCCATAAGGCACTTCATTCTCCTCAGCATTTCCTAATGGCTACATCAGGAGGGTTCCTGCCTCAGTGGCTGCCATTTTTACCTGCCTTCATCTCCCCACGTTTCACATGGCTGCAAAGTCCAAAAGGTTGCAGTGGCAAAAATTGGGGCACTGTAGTTCTTCAGTGATTACAGGGATGTAGCATCAGCTGTGACAAAATGTGTTAACGGAGTTGATAAAATGCAGACAGTAGCCTACGTGACAGCCAAAGGTGCTGCTATAAGTTGCATAGAGTAACTTAAGCCAGCTTTGCATTAGCCAGGATAAGTACTGGCCACACTGTTGTACTGTGGCCTTGGGAAGACATCCCAAAAGCTTGGCTAGTTTTACACTTCAAACAAAGTGTAACGGTGGTCAGTTGCAGCATTATTAAAATCTAGCTATCTGATTTTAAAACCAGGTATATGTTTGTATAGATCCCCACCATATTTTTAGATCACAGGTTACAAATACTTTTTTAAAAAGGTGCAAATTTCCTACCTTATTCTGGAAGGGTGCCAGTGTACCTCTAGCTGTGCTGAATGTGAATGGTCCTTCCACTGAATGCCTTCTGCTTAGGGTTTGGGATTAATACTCTATATTATTGGAATTCAATTTATGCTAAAACTATTTCAGCACACAGTTATTGATTCATCTTTTATAATAAAAAATTTAAAGGCTTTATATATTGATAGAGAAATACAGATCTAGAGGAAGACAACACTACTATCAAGGCATTTAAATGATGCCTGGATAAAGCATGCATAGATCAGAAATACAATAATTGTTGCTTCTTAGAATTCTACCCATCAGTTCCTATTTATTTGTTTTAACATTTTGGGCAATTACAAAGTCAAAAAAAGGAATAATAACTGTTAATCTGTATTTCCTCAGAGGCCTGAAGATAAAAGCCGATGGGCAGAATTGTAGGTAATCAAAAAACGTACATTAAAATGTGTGATATCAAAACCTGTAGAAACGTACCACATCTTTTAAGCAAGCAATAAGGGCTAAAGCTAAAAAGGGCATCAGATTGTTGAAATCACATAGCATCTATACAAGTAAAATCCATTGCTAAATTGCTTCTTCCAGGCCACTGGAGACAGTTTGTTATCTTCATGTTAAAGCACCTGCCAGTTTTATTTCACTTTACTTCAACAGGATCCGGAAACTAGGTATTCACCTGCCTGGGCCCTCTGAAGACTTAATTTCAGAGCACACCTATACACCAAAATAGAGTCAGCCTCCATACAAAGCATAATGATGGCCCCTGCTGTTTCCTTTAACATAAGTGTTTGTCAGCACCAACCAGTACTGATCGTATTGCCTCCTTTCATGTCATAGCCCAACATTTAAAGCTTTTGAGCAGGATGTGGAAGATTTCATTCAATCCTCTCCTATCTTAGAGGAGAGCACAAGGGATCAAGGGGAAGAGAATGAACTTCTTTTATGAAGTTTCTTTTATGAAGCTACATTCCTGAACAAAAAATAATCCCAGACTGAGCCAGAAAGAGAGCACAAGATATAGCATGCCACTACAACGCTAGTGGTTCAAGCACTTGCCTAGAATTTTTGTCTTATTATTCCTACCACAAGGATATTTTCTAGAATTAGCATGGAAAGCATACTGGGATAAAATACAAAAACAGGCTAAATGTATTATTTAAATTTATCTTATTATCCATTAAGACTATATTTTATATTCTTAATGGTATTAGAAAATTCAAGATAATTAGAAAAAAATATCATCAAGGGGAAAAAAGATTTTTATAGTGTTATTCAGCCAAACACTTGGGGAAAATACCAAATATTTTTGCTTGAAATGTTGATTTTGTAAAACTATCACTGGCAAACCTAGCAGTTTCAGCTATATTTCAAAATAAAATCAGAAAACAAACAAGAAAAAAGCTGGAGGTCATAACTTCCTATGGCTTAACCATGCATTCTGCATGGTTACTTTGAAGATGTTTTCTGCACTTGTATCACTCCCAGTGCTTTAGAACTCTATGATTAATATTGAAATCAATTCCTCATTTTGGCTCAAGCTGCTCATAGAAATATTGATTTTTTTCATGCACAATTTAGTTGGAGGAAAGGAAGAAAAGGTCACCTAAATAAAAAAAATCTGTTAATATAAGCTCCTTCACCACAGGCTATCAGCTGTTCCCCAAACCAACATCTTTGCTAGCTCTGTCAAGCAATTTTCATTTTACGCTTCTCAAAAGCTGCAGTATTAGATACAGATAAATGCTATACTTTCTTTGCTGATTGCATCAAATGTGTATCTATGTAAAAGAACAAATCTAAATAGCACCCCAAACAATGAACTCAAAGTCGCAGTGAATTTAGGTCCTGGATATCTACTAACATTAGGAGAATGTTATTTTACCGGTCACTTGTAATTATATAGCGATGACCTTAGGATTTCTGAATTTCACAGCTCCCTTCTGCTCTTTCTGTTCTATTTTCTGTAGGCCGTTGCAGAAATACAAAATTAGAATTGTAAATTAAGGCACTACATAAAAGCCACTGGATTGCAAATCATACCTACTTCACAAAAGGCGGGTTCATTTTACAGAGTTTATTTTCTTCACAACAGTGCAGTGGCAAACTGCGAGTATGGATAGTCCTACAAATAATCCCTCAAATGCATTCTTCATTTCAGTGGTTCCTACTTTTGATAGTGTCTTCTCATATTATATATTTGCCCTTTAATAAGCTCTGCTTCCTCATACTATAACTCTCCTCCACTTCTTTCTCACTTCTTATGAGGTTCTGGGGGGTTTGTTTGTCTTCTTTTTTTTTTTTCACTTTAGCATGTATTTATCCTACATGTCTAATTGGCTGTTCCTTTTCTTGAATCTTAATTAAGGAAATATCCTCAATTCAGTTTATACCTTGCAGGGAACGTTGCGGGTTCAAGTGTAAAGGCATGGATGACTAAGCAAGCTGTAAGCAGTCCAGGAGGCTCTTGGAGTGCATTGAGGATAATTTCTCAATCCAGATGATAGACAGCCGAACTGTATGACCATTCTGGTACCACATATCTATTTCTCTCTGACTTTAAAGTTGGCTTGATAATTCCCTGACACTAAGGTTCTCATAGCTGAGTTATCGAAATGCCTTGCCTCCTCAAAACTTTATAAACAGCACCTTTTTAGAGTTCATTCTATCAAAGTATGACTTAATTGTCAATTATCATATGTTTGGTACCATCTCATGTTAAAATATGTAAATATATTGCTAGTGAACATTTTATGACCTTCACATCTTCTGATATTGTATATTCAGCTATTCATATTTGGGAAGTTTGCCTTTTCTTCTAGAAGCTTAGGCGCTGTAAAACAAAAATTGCAATCCCCCAAATATGACAGAGATAACATGGAAAAAGAGTTACACTGAAAAAGCAGGATGTCATATACAATTCCTATGACATTCCCAAATGGTACAGTAACTTAACAAAGCCATTAACATCATGCCTGTAATCATACAGAATCATAGAAATACTGTTACAATCTTTAGTCAATCAAAAGACTGAAAATGGCTGATTAGGAAAAGATATAATTGGCAAAGCTTATATGTTTGGTTATTTTGAAATAAATGTACTTTCTACATTCCAGCAGCAGCTTTGAGTCAGGCAAGCTGGTGAGCTTTTATCTGATTTAGTCAAAACACCCAGCTGGAACAGACATCTGGAGAGAACTGGGGAAAATGAGGGAAGCAGCGATTAAGTTTGCTCTGACTGCCTTCCTCCACACCAGCTATAGAAGGACAGCTGGACAGGGTCACCAAACCACCCAGAAGCAGAGAGTACCTTCTGCAGAGGAAAGGAAAGCATTTCACTGAGCTCAGAGCTAGCTAGATACTGCTGCTTGTATGCCATTGTCTACAGTCAGTCTAGTGTCCCATTTACAAACAACAAAAGACATATAAGGGACAAACATTCATCCCTGAATCCTTCCTCTTCTGTCTGCCTTTTTCCTGTGGAAAAGTGAAATTCATTGTCCGTGTTCCCCTCTGTAGCTACAGCCACCGACCTAGTGGGGAATTAGGATTGCTCTACAGCTGGGAGCTGGCAAGACAGCCAAACTTTGTACAACTGCTTTAGCTTAAAATAAGGTTGGCAGAACTGATTTCTGTTTTGAGATGCTTGATGGATATACATATGTACTGCAAAAAAAGTTTCTGTATTGTCCCTGTAATAAAGCCCTTTAGGAGAGAACATCTAGCTCAGGTAGTTTTCCCAGCAGGGGAAAGTCTCTCCCTTTTCTCCAGATGCAAATGCCAGTAATCCCAGTTCCACTGCAGCTGTGCTGATAAAGAGGTTCTGGAAAGGGAAGTGAGAAGTCAGCAGGCCCTACAGCAAAGATGCCTGTTAGGCTGTCCTGTTAGGCCAAGCATCACTGGCACTGGTTTTGGGAGGTAAAACCTATTAAATCTCTGCAGTTGTGCAATGGGGAAGAGTAATTTTTAGGAAAAGATAACACGCTCCTACAATACTGGTTGAGTCGCAAGTGTATGAGATAGATAGATAGACAGATAACGGTACTGCAGTATAGCTTATTGTTTGGAAAGAGCTGCTTAGATGAGGTCTTTCCTTATCTTTCTGTGCTTAGGCTGCTTAGATAGTCTTGTGCTTTTCCTAAGACATCCTTTAGTTTGCTTTGCTCTGAACTCAGGGAACCTGGATGTAGGTGTTAAATAAGGAATATACCCTCCAAAGGCAACAGTTGTCCTGTAAAATATAAATTTCTTATTCTCACTTGTACTGTCTGCAAAGCATAACAATGGAGCTTTGAAAGCAATGTAGATTAAATATAATTAAGCCAATTATGATTATTTGCACAGTTAAATCTTTTGGATTGTAGGATTGACATATATAAAGGAGGATTTACATTTTAAATGCTATGTTCTGAAGCCTTATCTGTACACTAATTATTCACATTGCTATAATACAAAACCTAAAGTTTGGCCATCAATGGCTGAGAAAGAAAGAGGTTCACTTCTTGGGGTATCATTTCTAAGTATGAACTATATAGTCTTCATGACTGCGGATGGCAACATGGGCCCAGTTTTACTTTCAGTGCTTCATTCTGCACTTCTTGTGTTTCACTAGGGCAGCAAAACAGCTGACAGTCTACTTAATATTTTCAGCTGAAAATCTACTTTGCTTAATGAGCAACTCAGTTATAAAATCACCATTGAAATACCTATTGTCTTGTGGGTCTTTGATTTGATACATGACATAAAGCATCCTTGAAACTATTCTTAATTAAACCAAGGAGAATTCCCACATTAGGAAAGAGCAGAAACATCTGTGAGACCCATACTACTCAGTACTTGAAACAGCACGGTAACAGGTAGAGTTTGTATGCATCTATCTGCCCCATGTAGACTAAAACTTAGAGATACCTTTGCTCCCACTTGTACTGAATCTGCTTGAAGCTTATCAGCTGTAATATTGAGCATGCTAGAGTCAGAGTTTGAGGTGAAATATTTGTTAACCTCTGAGGGAGTAGCTGCAGCCTGTGGGTAAGTAAACCTTTTTTTTCAAGCTGAAAAGTCATTCTAACTTATTTTTACAGTAGCAATGATTTACAGCTTAGTGTATTTTTATTTTTAATGGTGACACATAAAACTATGATTTGTTTACTTCTATGAGTTTCCTTCTATGTAACACCTAATGTGAACTATAGAAAAAAGACTATAGGGTGCTAGAACTTCACTATCAACACTTATCTGAAAGTGCCTCATAATTACCATTATTTAATTCTAAGCCCTGTATACTCAGTTTAATTTCTAACACTAGAAACATGAGGTGACTCTTCTTGATAACATAATAGCATAATTATTTTGATTTAGTGAAGCAGTTCACTAATGTCTTGTGTTAGTTTGTGGTGTGGGTGGCACAATGTTCATTGAATGTCAGGGCGGGGGGGGGGGGGTCCCCCCCAGATCTGACAAGTAGGTTCCTACAGTTTTAAAACTCTGCAATTTTAGACGTGCTTTAGACCAGTACCAGATAACTGTGAAGACAGAAAGTCAAATTGCAAGCATTTGTCAGTAACCAGTAAAGAAGTCAAATGGCACCTTTTTTATTCCAGTGAATTTAGTTTAACCTGCTTATTTCTTGGAACTAAGAGGTAAACATCTGCATCATAACCCATACTACAGTTTTCTGTGATGTTTTTGGAATTTCAAGTGTAGAATTGCTGTATGTAGAAATACAAGCAAATACTGACCATCCTAATGAAGGCAAATATCTTCTCAAAGTTCTTTACAGCAAAGATGTAATTCTGATGTGTTATGTCTTTGCTCTGTAAGGAATTAGCATATAAAGCCTATTGTTTTCTTGAAAACAGAATTCTAAAACACCATAATGATGTAGCTTTTTATGTTTTAGGCAGGAGGGAACAACTTATTGCCTTTCTAATGCACAGAAGTGTTTCTTCAAAGAAGTAAGATGCTTTCAGTAAGGTAAGCCAAAACTGTTTTGCAAAAGCTGGTAATGTCCTATTTAATGTTTTGCTCTAGTAATGATCTTGCCTCTCCTTTTTCTGCTCTGCATTCCAGAATTCAGCAATGTGCATGTTTGTAACTCTAGCTTCTTGGTTTAAATATAATTACACTGAGAGAATGAGCTAGAAAGTGCTGCTGCTTCTTTATGTATTATTATGAAAGTATAAGAAGTTTAGAAGGGGGAAGATCTCAGTGGATTTTCCATAGCACAAGTGTTTGCACCAAAATAAACTTTAATGAGTATCCTTGTTAGAGGTCCTTGAAAAAGAGGAAGGCTGGAAAGTGACAACTCCCATTGGGGCAGAGCTTCAGAAAATGTATGTGGGTGGTATGTACCGTATTTTGGGATTTTCCCTGTTTACTCTGATGTAGAAAATCTTGACCTTTTGTAGTGGATCGGACTGCTTTTTGAAGAAACAGCTTGCTCGATTTATTGTATTATCAGGTAAAAACAGTCTATTCCAAAACCTTATATGGTTCTTATGCATCTCAAACAGAGGTGACTAAATCAGAAGCAGAAAGCCACAGAGGAAACTACTAGGAAAAAAAAACTTTCTCTAGAACGTCAGTTCTATCTCATCCTGCAGTAAAGAGGTAGAGCTTTTATTTTAATTTTCCTTGAAAGTGTATTTCTCTATTCTTCACATTCTTGGTTCAGTTTCTTCCTCTTACTTTCCCACCTTGGAAGCCCTTTTTAGCTCGGGCATTAGCCCTAGAATATCTAGGTGTTAGCTTAAATCTTGAATAGTTGTTTCAGGTAAGTATGGTTTTACTTGATATGCTCCAAAACTAGTCCCCACTTTATAAAGAAATTTTTTGTAGGTCCCTAATCCATTTAATCGATTTTTACCTTTACACTGCCTAGTACTGGTGTTTGTATTGTAGATGCCAACATACTTCTTGGGGCTTCCATGGACAAGAACCTTTTGTTTTAACCCCTTCTATATTTTGTATTCTTTTATACTAGAAATCAAGAGACTGCAGTTCATAATATCTATTTTATAGACAACTTTGCCATAGCAACAATGTGGACTTTGCCTTTGACTATGATAGAGATTTTCCTATTCTCTAAATTCACAGTTTCATGTATGTGTCCATGCATGCTCATGTTTCCTTAGTCTGAGAGGCTTCCTTCCTTAGGTACCTGATGTAGCTGCTGACACGTTACCGGTGTCCCCTGACCCTTGTCATCCTGGCAAGCTGTTGAATCTATCAAGCTTCTTTTAAAAAGAAAATATTAAAAAATCTGAATCTCTTTGAGGGCAGATAAAATTTAGCTCCTTGTCTTGAGTTCATCTCAACTGACTGAGTCATTTTGAAATATATCTTGCTGTGCTGAGGAGTGTTAGCCTTCACATCGTAAAAGATTTTTAATTGTGTGACTGTATATATGATGGAGTACACCATGATCTACTGGTAACAGTAAAGTCAAGGGCCAGATAGGAATGTCTCAAAGTATTTAAATAAGAAGAAAATCTGTGAAAAATCTTATTCCCATATAGTATATGTTTCCGAATGTCCCCCTTTGCTCTTTCAGACTTTTTTTTTTTTTTAGCATTAGTCATCAAGAGTGGTTAATGTGTAAAAATTAGTGACATGCTGTTATTGGGAATAAATTACATTGTGCATTTTTCTGTATTTCAGTGAGTGACTGGATTACTACAAAGGGACTGTGTTTATAAATTTCACTTCCCCTTACTTGAGAAACCACCAGGTTTTATCTAAACTATAACAAATGTTTGGTTTCAAACAGATTTGCCTAAATAAAACTGTACTTTTCAGGCCTTTCACAGTATTGTGACTTAATCAAAAAAAAATGAAAGAAAAAAAAAATTTGGACTATTGATGACAATTCTCTGGTTCTGGTTGTGTTTTGTGCAGCAGCAGCAGCTTTCCTTAGGGCAGACTCGTGTCCATGCACACAGCCCAGCCTTTGCCTGCCGCAGAGCAGACCCCATCCTGAAAGGGAGAGCCTGAGGAGCCAGTGTGATCCTGGAAACTTTTGTGTGTGTGTATGCCAGAGAGGGGGGAGTGAGGGAGACCTAGCACAAAGGAGAGTAAGGGAGGAAGGCAGGGGAGAGAAGGGAGCTTGCTTCATGCACTGCTGAAGGTTGTCAGAAGCAGACTGTACGAGCAGCGCGCTGGCTGGTGTGCAATTTAAGGGACAACGTTCATTGACTTTATTCATTGAATTGCTGAAGGACAGATATGACATCCGACTGCTGCTTCTATATGTTCTTGCTTATTGGTACCAAGGGTAAGTGTACCTGACTTTTTTTTCTTGTTTTGAACATTGCAAAGCAGATAGCTGATAAACTTCAGTAGTGGATTTTTTTTAAACTATGATATCTCAGTGTTATTTTACAGTTCTTTATGGCAATTATTCTTTGATAGAGTCGAAGTGTAATGCAGCCTCTCAAGGTTACTAGCTAGATGTAAGGATCAGATATTTTTGTACTTAATGCTTTGAGAGTTACTATTAATAGTTATGAGCTGAAATTTAAAAATAAGAAACAGTTTAAATATTGCATGAATGCTTGCTGTAAATATTTAATGAGGGTACATATAGAAGTGGCTCATTTCAGATGCTGTGAAATCCACATTTTAGACCCAGTTCAGTAGTTTGTAGTGGTACTGTGCAAGCACTACTAGAATTGGTAGCTCTTGAAAAGTAGGTTGTGAATGTAGCAGGAATTTTTACCCTTTGATACAACATGATAGGCAGTATAGCATGCAAGATGGACACTGAATTAAATTTAAGTTTTCTGTCAGATGCAAATCCCTTCGGTGTGGTGGGAGTTACACCTGACCTTCTGCTTACGTTAGTAATGTTTTTTTCTTTTCATTCAAGTAACCTGTTTATAAGTGCTGCTTTTGACTTTGGTAAAGCTGTCCCTGTGAAGCTGCTGATACTGATCTATACGTTGGATTTTCCTAATGATTATAATTTTCTTTAGCTGTAATTTTTATATTTAAAATTGCGTTTTGTTGCACAATGTCAATACTAAAATAATATTTTATTAATTTTGCAGATGAAATAGCTAGCCTTTGCAATATCAACTGTTTTTTTAAACTAATAGGAGCATAAGGTTGAATTCTGCCACCTTCTTCTGTATTGACAATAGCTTGCTTTCTCTCCCACTTTTAAATTAAACCTTTTAGGGGTTACATGTGCATACTATGCTGCTTAACATAAGATTTGTAAGGGATATCGCCCACATTAGGAGTTTGCGAAATAGAGCTCCTCTTACAGTTATTTTTACCATTGCAAAGCTTAGTTAAATCTGCGGAAAAACTCTAAGCAGTTCTATTATGTTTTGGAGGAATACATAATATGTGAGCTGCAAGCATGAAAAAACAGTGATATTAATGTATTTGGAATTAAGCAGGCTATGATAATGAGATTTTTATCAAGCCTGTGAGCAAAGTCTGGCTTCATATGTACCAGCATTATCCATGAGCAATAATCCAATATTTAAAGATAGTACTTCAAGGTATGCAGAATAAAATCTGAAGGATTTCAACAAATTAAGCCTTTCACATTACTGTTTTCTATACCAAAACAGTAAAATGTTGAAACATTCATACAAGATGTGCAAATCATTGTTGGTATAATTTCTGTTGGATTAATCTCACCTGTGGAATTTATAAAATTTATTGAAATATATTGAAGCATATTGCAAAATAGGATAGCAGATGAGGACAGTGAATGACTACAGGTCTTCTAGTATTATAGGTATGATGGCCATTACCTTTTTAGGTGTTTATTGGCTCATCATATATAGCATGTTATAACATTTATAAGAAAACCACATGGCTCATCTAGATTTGTCAAAGAGAGAAGCAGTGCACACATAGATTAAAGCACATGCATGCCTGGAGTCTCTGCCACCTGTTAGTGCTCTGTTTTGCCCCAAAATCAGTTTAAGTGCCACTTCTCCCAACCTCTCTCAGTGCAGAGTTCATAGCTTCACTACCTTTCAGAGTTTTCAGCCAGCAATCTGAATTGTAACCGCATCTGGCTGATTTCATCTGCACAATAGATTTAAGCTTTGCTCAAGTCTTTAGGCTAGCTGATATTAAAAGAAACACTCCTGAAATAAGTGTAGCTGTGCTTAGAAATTGGATTTGCTGTTTATAGACTGCTAGAAGTTCAGCTGTAGAGTTTCATTGGGAGCGTGTGTTGTTGGTGGTGGTTTTTGTTTGGTGGTTTTTTTTTAATTTCTACAGCTCATAGATACTCCTAATTCTTTAAAAAGTAGAATGAGAAATATCTATTGTACAAAAACTTCTCTTGCCTGACCCATCCATATTAATTCAATCTACACCTGTTTAGTTTTCTATTCAATAGCTAAAGTTGCACACAAATAACTCCAATAGCTCTTTTATTTTACTCTCTTCCTTCAGATTCTTCATTAAGTCTTTTTATATGAAAACCTTTCCTTCCAAAATCCAAATAATCAAACTAATCCAAATAATCAAGCTTTTTATGCACCAGCAACTCTCGGCACCTTCCTGACCACTTTCCCATGTGGACTATACTATACCAGGTAGAGGGTTTCTTTGAAAACAAAGCAGCATCTATGCCATGGGTTTTGCCAGCGTGACAGCATCAATTGTAACATGCAGAAAAGTACATTTCAGGCTCCAGTTGTGGAACTGGCAGTATTGAATGGGTAGCCAGGATAAACATCTGCCTGGGTGGCTCACCCCCCTTGCAAAGCTAGCAGGTCACTTAGGCATGTGACTGGCATTGCGCTGGCTGCTGCCACATCTTCTCTCAGTAAAATAATCAACAGTAATCGCTGCAACAATAGTGCACATTTGTGTCTTTAGAGTCACTTTGATTAGCTTTCTGGGGACAAAAAACTACTTCGTCCTCCTGGATTTTGGCTAAGTGACAGACTCTCAAACAATTCATTTATCAATCATTAAGAAAAACAGAAGAACATTAGTATCTAAAACTACTCAAAGTGAATTCCAAAAGGGATTTGGCAGGCTCCTTGTGGAAAACAATTGCGGGCTGTTCCTATTTTAACCCTGTATGCTCTGTGCCCCTACCTGAAGTTTCCCAATCCTATTTCTGCTTGTGCCTACAGTTCCCCTTCCTTCCTCTTTCTGTTCTTCCCCTCATATATATATATTTTTTTTCCTTCCCTTACCCTCACTTCAAAATGCCAAGGAAAACTTTCTTAAAGCCATCTGAAACTTGTTAGCCCTTCTAGTGCTGCATGTATGTGACAGCTGTTTTCAAGGCCAAGGTCTCTTATACCAAATGCTTTCTGTCAAATGTGGGAAAGAGACCATCCCAAATCATTTAGGACATGGTTGTGCAGGATAGTGATCTTGTTTACATAGTTTGTAACAGATTTTAAGATTCTTTCCGGATTTGTAAATAGGAAAGTGAAATTACTTCAGCCTTTGCACAAGCTCAAATAATCATTGTGTAATAATAATTTTGGGGGTATTTCTTTTCTTTCATTTATCTTGGGCATTAATCTGGCTTCCCTGTGGCTAGAAGAATAATGTGCATCTTGTATGTCTATGTGTACAACAAAAATTAATATACTTACAGAAAATCAGGGATGAAGACTAGAGTTTCTGAGGAAAATTTCCTCTAATGTCATTTAGAGGGTAGTGAAAAGTCTATATAATACTAAAGCTCTGAAAGTTGGATGATTGTCATCTGCACAGGCTGGTCTGCCTGCAACTGCTGCATGGGCAAGGATGCTTTCACCTCTCCATTAACAACACTAGGGGCTACCCAGCTTGCAAACCTGTCTTGACCATTTATAGCAACTCTACCAGACTTGAACCATTTGCTCTGAAATTTTATGTGCAATGTGGACTTTTTTTTTTACCTTAAGCAAGAAGACAAGCAAAACTTTACCAAGATAATTTCCATTTTTCAGAAAGTGAAGAATTGGTACTTTGCCTATGTTGAACAGTTCTGGGAATCTTGTATTAAGCAATGCCTTTTCTTAAATGAATAAGGACTTCTACAGTATTCCTCTACGAAATCACTGAGAGATAGTCCTCTGACAGGCCATCCTACTAGAGTTAATGAGCCTGTTCAAGCCTAGTTGCAGTAGCATAAAAATTAACCTTCTCTAATGCATGTTCCTGGATGCTAGAGACCAGTGTGCAACTCATCAGAGGAACTGTCACCAGTGATCTCGGTGAGGGTTTCCTGGTGGTGCCATGTGTCCTGTGCTTTGAAGCCATCAAATCAGACTTTGAAATGACTGGTTCAAGGCACGGAGGTGTAGGAAGCTGAGAGGATCAGGAAGTCATATTGGTTGTGTCTGAAAGACGGAGAAGGTGCAAATGTATTGGGAAGGACTGAATGAGGAGACTGAAAGCAGCGGCTAAAGCGAGAGGAAGGTGAGATAAGAGAGCAGAGAGGTGAGGGAAAAGGCTAATGCTACTTAGAAAGGGAAAATGGAAATCAGAAAGGCTGTTGGTCTGGGAGGGGTAGAGACTGAGGAAAGGGATGTGTGAGAGGGAGCCAGGAGGGAACAGTGAATTAATTGAAGGAGAAGGACAAGGAGCTTCAAGAGTGGAGTGTCTGAACAATAAAGTCAGAGGGTAGTGAGACCAGAACTGGGACCGTGTGCAGGCAGAAAAGAGGAGGAGAGGATGGGAAGCGGGTAGTGATTAGGCAAGAAAGGATGAAAGTGAGGTAAGCAGCCAGGGTGAAGAAAAGATGGGACTGAGCAGAAAAAGGAGCTGTGCTTGGTGGGATGAGCACTGTGCTACAGAGCCAGAAGGAAGCTCAAGATTGTCCTGTTGCTCACTGTCTTCTAGCAAAATGTCTCCTGCATAACACCTCTGCTCAGAGGCTGGTAACATGCTATCGGACCACTCTACCCCCTCAAACGCAGAAGGTCTGGCAGGCTAAAGGATCTGAACTAGTGATGCAGCATCGTGTCATGTTATGAAATGTCAGAGGAAAACCAATTTCCTCGTTTAATAGCCCAGGATGTTACCTATGTCAAAGAATGTTACTAATTTTGCGAACTCAGTGCTTAGGAATAGAGATAAAGGATGCAATCTTAATTAGTCCTATGTGCACATACTAAGTTTTCCTCATGCTATAACTCCACAGAAACTTGTGCTTTGTGTACTGCATTTGAAGAATGAATCACAAAGTTATAGTGAATTACGCTGCCTGCGTGACCCTTTATTCATTTGCTGTAGAAGATAAAAAGTGAATGAGGCTGGAGATTACAAAATGATGGCCATGTGATGAAGGCAACTGAACTCTGCTCTGGCAAACTGATTTCTGTTCCCCTTTCTTGCCCCAGGCAGTGATGCTCTAAATGCTTCGTAAGTGGATAATAATTATATGGCAGGTTTTCTAGGTTTTTTTACTTGATCATCCTGATGTGTCAGTGTTCATTTCACAGCTGCCACTGAAATCTGTAAAAGCTATGCTTTAAGTAATCTGTGAAACTGATTCTGAAAGCAGGAACCTAAAATTAGCAGAAACGCTTGCCATACATATGTTAATGTCTCAGCTCCCCATCTGAGCAATAATACCATATTCTGAACTGTAATCTAAGCAATCTGTGAGGACTTAAATATGGGAAGTTTAATTATTGTAGCTGTATGACTAAACTAATGAGGAATTTAATATTGTAACTTGTAAGTGGTTAGACTGTAGACTAAGCAGCAGTGTGTTAGTAATCCATTAGAAGACTAACCAAAGTGTAGATAAAATGCCTGTAGTATTATATGGAGGAGTGTTTGCAGAAATGTATGGAATTTAAAGATCTGTGACAGAATATTAATATATGCTGCTAATAACTGATGTCGCACATAAGGAACTGACTTTGTGTATGCAAAGAAGTAATGCACAGTGTTATGCTCACTACCTGCTGTGTTGCCCTCAATGCTCGTGAGGGATCCAGCATGCAGTTGACTTACGTGACAGGGCAAGATACAGATACCAGGAAGAACGACTGATGGGAAAATATGGATTTGAATGAGTCTCTGGAGCGATCAGCTGTCACCTGCTGGGGAGAGCCAGCCCTGGGAGGGCAAGCTGGCCCTGTATACCTGATGTCAGGAGAAGAGGGTGGCTGGGCAGTGGGGAGGAGGAGCCCAGCAGTAGCTACAGTGATCCTGCAGGACTTGTGCACATGAGATCACTTAGCAGAGTTTATCCAGAGAGGTTGTTAAATCACCCAGTCCTGTATACTGCAGGCCATTGTGTTCCACCCGCGTACTCTGTAGCAATCCTGAGGCTTTATTTGGTCAAAATGTTTAAAAAGTAGTTGTTTCCTCCAGAGGAGAGCAAGTGCCACTACAGCACTAAGAATGGCAGAGGCTGTACGGTGACTGAGACTTGAAGATGTACATACGTCTGTCAAAGCAGGTGAACGTTGCCTTTCTCCTGTGTTCTGCAGGGAAAATAAAAGCACTGACTTGACCTGGGAGAGGAGTCTTTTTCCCATCACAGACCTGATTATCAGTGCTGTGCTGAACATGGGGAAAAAGGCACAGTGCTTGGAAAGGTGGTGATGGTGGTGGTATTTTTTAACTTAGAATTTTTTTTTTCTGTCTTACTTCTGTTTTTCAGTTGCAATTAAAAAAAGAGGTCTAAAAATAGGTAAGAGAGCAATAGACAACCTCTTCTTTGGAATCAGCTACTAACAACAGCATCCTTTCATGAAACTTAAGTTCTGGCCACAACATAGTTAAAGCCAAAATTTGGGCTGTATGGAAAAAAAGGGACTACATTAATGAAGTTAAAAACCATGTGATTGTGGGTCAAATGCCTTGATTAGTCTGGAGAAGTTAATAGTAGTACAGTTGACAAAGATGATCTGCATTTTTAGACAGTTATTCAAGAAGGCCCATCTACCATGAAAATACACTCCCTGATGTCATTTTCTGGTCCTCAATTCCAGGTTAAAGCACAGGAATTTACTGTTTTGTTGTATTACGTAGGAACTATAGACACCGGTTTTCAGAAACTTTCATTCTTTTCTAGTATTCAATTAACACTGCAAGCCTCTAGTTGTTTTGGTATTTTCTTTGTATTTCAGAACCTGTTGTATAATAACATTAGTTTCAAAGTGTTTCACAACTAATTCTTTTCAAATTCTTCTTGTGGCTCGTTTGAAAATATTTTCATTTAGAAATGCTGCTTTATCTTCAGCACAGATTTTCAGCATCATGCAGAAAGAATACAACCACTTTCTTCTTTCCAAATATGTATCAGAAATGGGTATTGAATAGTTGGGCTTTTCTACACTCCTAAGACTTATGTGTCACATGAGGTTTTTCTTATTTTCTTAATATGCTTTAGAAAAAACAGTTATTTTTAAATAAGTATTGATTATTTCTCTAGCATGCCTACCTATACATTTTTAGTTTTTATCACTATTTGTTTTTATTTTCATTTTTTTCTTTTTTAAATCTTTCATTTACATATTCACTGCTTTCACATCATCTTTAACCGGATTGGTTTTTTTGCCCAGAGAAACAGTTCTTGTATTTATGGATATGCAGCTTTGGAGCATCTAACATCCAACTGTTTTAAGTACTGGGATATGATCTTGTAAGTTACAAATACATTATTCTGATATCAATCTATAAAAAATTCAATCTATAAAAAATTCAATCTATAAAAAATTCAATCTATATATTTAAAAAAAAAATACAGCCGGATTGTGATGTCTGGTAACATAAAAAACTCTTTTTAGGAATTAACTCTTCATTGAAATAACATATCATAGCAAAAATTCTCCATTTTAGATGTGAAGTTTTAAGATTTACTCTCTCAACATATCCAGCAACATCCTGTATATTTTATGTAGGGAAACGTTAGGAGCTAAGAATATTTAATACATCTTCACTGGGTGGACTATAGGTAATCATGTAGGTCAAATTAAGTAAGGATCCTACAGTTAAAAAAATAAAGGTACTGTCTTTAATATGATAGACAATAAAAGTACACAGACACATTGACTTTAGATCATTAATGTCCTTTCGCATCCTGGTGTGTGTGATTCAAGATGTCTGTCAAAGCATTTAGCTATGTAGCTTTTAATGCCTCGGCAAAAGCTGTGCTCCAATACTCTCTCTTCTCAGTCCCCTTTCCACTGTTGTGATAGCTCTATCACAACAGTCTCTTACGATCCCTGCTGAGACCGGGGCTGTATTTTTCTAGGCACTCTTCTGCATGCCTTGCCCCAAAAAGCCTGTTGTCTGAGTCAGCAAGTCAGATGTGGGCTGAACGGGGACCTGATGGGAAGGTGTCACAGGACCAGGGTGATGCAACAGATCACTGTTGGAGCAAACATCTCCTCCTCCCAACCCTGTGTCCTGCCTCATGTGCCACGCTAGAGAGGGACTGTGATAACACTATGCTAATTTAAGCTGTTTCGCAGAGCATGCTTTCACTTGTGTTTGTTAGAAACAAGAAAATGCTCAATGTCAGGAATGGACATCATCATGTGTTAATTTAGCTGGAGTGGGGTTGAAAGGAAGAGAAGGAGGAGCTATAGACTATGTGGAGGCAAAATCCATCAGTAATCCATGTGAATGTATTGTTTAGCCAAACTGCATCTAAAATGGAGACAAACTTCTGAATGTAGTTTCTCGTTATCTTTTCTAACTTACTTGGGAAAAAATAATATCCAGATAACTTACACCTATGTGCTGCTAATGCAACATTTCTTTATGTACATTATTAATTGTATAAATCTAGAAGTTATAATCTTAAAATCTATAAATCTTAATCTGCATGTGCATTTTTATATAACCTGCAAAAGAAGAAATAAGCCAGATGTCTCAGCTCATGGTTCAACCAGCTAACATTATTCACTTTAAGAAAGTCAGAAATCCTATTAGCTTGAGATAATTTCTGTTTTATGGCAGTTTAACTGGAGTGTCACAATTTATAGTGATGAATTTTGTTTATTCATAATAAAATATAGTATAGATTGGAAAATTTGTGATTTTTAAATTGAACCAAGTATTCATGAGTGAGAATCCAATAGTAATGCATTTATTTAAGCACAGTGTCTGCCAACTGATTTTTCAGAAAATAGTCACGTGAGCTCTTAGAGGACAAATTCCTTAAAATACTTTCAAATTATTTTGCTTCAAAGCCGAACAACAAAGGATTCCATTTTTATAATACTTCAGGAGGGTGGAATCTCATAGATTTATAGGGCACAGCAACCTCCCAAATCTGAACTTGTAGTTCTATATTAAATTTAAATTCTTAATAGTTATAAATGGTTCTTAGTAACAAAAGTATGTGAATAAATAAAATGTATCAGATAATCCTCTCTCAGTCTCACCAAGAAATAACATATTTTTATTGTTACAAAATTAATCTTAAGTATGCTTCAGAGCTTCATTTTAAGTTATGCTGGCTTAGTTCCATTGTAAGAACTATCATTAAAATCCTTTTAGCCTTTATTAAAGGCACAATGAATGAAAAAAACCAGATTATGTTTCATATTTCAAGTACTTCGTGCAGGGCTCCGAAAACACTTTCTTCCATTTCTCTCTCTGGAGTCTTAGAAAAAGCTTACCTGAGAGTATTTTACAAAGATTTATTTAAGATTGTGTTACTTGGAAGAAGAGGAAAAATACTGTGGCTTCTGAAATTGTGGCTGATGTGAAGCTTGATAGTTCAAGTGACTCAGTAGCAAAATAAGACACTAAAGAGCAAAAGAAGATGGAGAAAGAGAAAATAAAATCTCCCACTCCCCCCCTTCGGGTTCTTTTCCTCAGCCTGTGGCCGGGCTGGCTGTTCTCAAATCTATTTTTCTATCATCAACGTTGCACCATGTTCATTCTACCAGTCTTTTCTTGTGATGGGAGGAAAAAAAACAAACCACAAACCAACCAAAAAAACCCATACCAAAATTGGTATGAAAGAAGTTATAGCTAAGTCATGCTTTTTTTTTTTTTTTGGGGGGGGGGGGGGAAGTCAGTTTTGCCCTTTTTGACCTAAGAAAAGTTAGGCAAAGTGTTATGACCTTTTCGATTGTTTTCTGTTATGAGAAGTTAATGATAGTCACATAATTCTTTGCTATTCTGCTCATTTACAAATAATGTATTCTCAGAACATCATACAATTAGAATATTGGCAAGTAATTTCCCTGTTTGTTGCCTTTCTTATCTCATACCCTTTTTAATTGCAGCTTTCTCTTAGGGCTTTGCTACAAGTACTTTCTGTCTCATCGCCTGGATTTCTTTTTACTTCCATGCATGAATGCACTTGTACACAAACTCCTCTCCTGTAGATGATATTGTGTCATGAAAGTCACTTAAATCTGCCTTTTCTTTATAGAAACTTAAGAGACATATTACAAATGTCTGATGTTTGTTAATTTAAATAATTTAGTTCTCACTAATCAGTGTTTCATTCATGCTTACTTTACATATATGGCTGACTGGGTTAACTTGTGCAAAGCAACAAGTCTAAAGTGAACTTCTTTGCAGTAATCTCTAATTACTGTCATAATGTATTTAAATTCAGAATGCTGGTTATCCAGGTGAGGTGAATGATAGTTGCTTGAGGGACACTAATTTATTGATAACCAGCTGTCCTTGATCCTCTTGGCTAAAGTACATTTTAAATTATTTGATGGCTCATATTTAAAAAAAAAAAGTCTTCGTTAGCTTACTAATAAGCATGTTATGAGATAGGAAAATAAATGTAAGATACATGGCAAATACTGCTATATAAGAAACTTTTTTCCCTGTTATTACAAAACATCAAAAATGCCATTCCTGGTGTGAAGCTTCAGAGATTTTTTTTTTTTCTTTTATGCATGTCTTTCAAAGGACAAAAAAAATAATATTTGAGACAGATTTCTTTTATCTTTGGGGCTCAAAGAGCCAGCCCAAGCACACTCGTCAGTGGTTATGAGGAAGAATCAGCTCCTGGGAGGGGAGTTTTCCTTGATTTTGGTGGCTATCCATTGCCTTTCTGGGCCTTTCAGGTGGGATTGTACTGACTATCATGGTGTATTTAACACATTTTACATTGGTGCCTTCATTTTTGTTTTATGTCTGCTGACACCTGAACAAAACCCTAGTGTTTCACATGTCCAGCTTTAGACTTGGTATTGCACCGCTGTGCAAAAGAAATCGGTGAAATCGAAGGAGTTACACCAATGCAAAACAACACTAGGGCAAAGGAAAACTTACCTTGAGGTATCTTCTGTTGCAAGTCATGTCAGAATACGGAGCTAGAACTGATTTCTAAACAGAAATGATAGTCAGATATCATTTAAATTCTGTGTATTTGGAAAGATGAAGAAAAGCAGAAGGGGAATGATGGAAAGGTTTGACTCTGCTCATTAATTTGTGTCTTTGTGCTGAACCCTCATCCTCTGGGAATGCCCTACAAAATTTGAGTTTCCGGATAAAATTCATTATACTACATATTGGGGCTTTTTCAAATAATATTATCTTTCTCAGCTCCCTCTGTGCATCAGAATCTCTTTATTCTAAGTTCTGTGTAAACAGAACAAAAAGACAAATTAATAAAAGGTGTAAGAGCCAAATCCTCTGGCAAGGTACCAAATGGCCAGTCTGAATTCTCTAATAGCAGTTTCTGGCCCTGGAGTAGCTTTATCTGGCAGTTATACAAAGAGGATCTTCCAGCACTATAGCTGGATTAATTAGACTGAATTATCTGTGGCATAACTGGTAACTAACTTCAGTAATATTTTTATAAGATTGGAGTCTATATTTTCAAAAAGACAGTACAAATTTTATGCTTAGGAAAATGCTTCTGAAATGAAAGCATTGTGAAACCCACAGCAACACATAAAGGTACTATAGGAAATTAAAATCCAAGATAATGACCAGATTGGCATGTAATATATGCAGTCATAATACGTGCATGTTTTATGCTAAAAATCCTTGCACTATATTGTGTTTAATGAAAGCAAACATTTTGTATAGTCGGTCATGAACTTATGTGTGTAGTTCAAGTACTACATATTGCTAGAATGACAACTAATATGGTCTGCTAAAGATAAATGTAATGCAGTAAAACTGAAAATGTAATTCTGGTTGCAAGAGCAACAGCCAAAATATAAAAAATTGCTAGTGTTTTAGAAATGAAATTGTTGCAACCATTTGGCATTCTGAATAAATGTCACTGTGTCACTTGCACCCAATAAAAACGAAAATTACAAACACAATGCATATGCTACACAGGTATTTAGAAAATGCTATAGACATCAGGGCTGAATAATTAGCAAAAGAGAAGAGGAGCAAATTACAGAAAAAGCAATGTAGTGATAACAGCCTAATTATACTCCCGTGGGAATCCTGTACAGATGTTTAAATCTTTTAAGCCCCTAATGATTTGCCTCAAGGATTAATGCTAAAGTATCTATTGCTGCGAGAGCAAGGTCTATAAGTTTTGCCCATCTATAAGTTTTGCCCTGTTTCAATAGAAACAGGAATCTATTTTCAATATGTCATTTATGGACAATTTTGAAATGTTAATAAAAATCATTTTAATAGTATGGGATTCCCATTACATTTTCACAGAAATCGCTAGAAAGCTTTTCCTGAAAGAAGTATCAAGTTTAGGAAAGTCTTTTTTATAAAATTACATGCTGAAAAAAAAATCATTTGCACTGATAAAGCTGTAATAAGTTAAATAAAAGCATGCAAAAGTTAACTTTGTATTTCTATCCTGAAATACACTGGACTAATTTCATCCTAGTCTCTATCATAAATCGCTCCAAAATTCCTTTGTTTAGTGGGAAGAAGCTGAATAATTCAGAACAAAACTGGGAAAATCAATGTAAGACTGAACTAAGTATCATTCACTTCTAGATATTATTGTAATGGACAAATTCAGACAACAAATTATTTTTTAAAAAATAAGATCTGTTTAAGATGTCATAATTTTTTTTCTGCCATTTGGTGATTCAAATGCTTCTGATCAGAGTTGATCAACCACTTGTCACTACTATTCTTTGTCAATCGTTAATTAACCATCTTTTAAGTTAAAGGAATTCATAGTTACAAACTTGTTTTACAGCCTTGTTCTGATGATTTATCTTTGAAAATAAAGGTTACAGGCCTAGAGGTCTCCTCTGTATTACACTAAAGGTTTCTCAAAGCCAGTTCACATGCCCTTCAAATACCTTTCCACAGAAGAGGAATTTTTTTTAATCAATTGTCATCTTGAAGTATTCAGGCTAGCACAAAAGTGATGGGCAAAATCAATTTCAACTTTAATGTTTTCTTTGTTGACTCTTTCTGGTTTAGCTGAAGAAAACATTCTGTTTCAAAACAAGCTTTACAAATGAATATTTTCAGTCTTCTCTTGCTCTAGCCCATTTCCCACTGTGTCTAGAAGTACAGCAACTAAAGTTAAGTTATGGGATGGTTGGAAAAGTCCCACCATTTGATAAATTTGCATTGATCTCTTTGAAAAACTTTCTGTCATAGTAAGTACAGGGTGGATTCTTCAGTACCATGATCATTCCTCGGTCCTTGTCATCTGAGGACTCCTTTTTAAAAACAGTTGGATTTCCTCAGCCCCAGTACTTTTAAACTGATAACTTAAAGTGAAGAAAAACTTGTTAGTTTATTTGGCTGATGGAATTTGACAGTCATTTTGGACTCATGACAATGTGTCCATTGCAATTCAAATTTTTGAAAATAAAAAAATATTTTCCTGATATTACAATATGCCCTTATTTGCAACTATACGTGATACAGTTGAGACTGGTGTGACTAGCAAGTACCAAGCAATGAGTAATGATGCTTTGATTAGTTTAATTGCTTATGACTCAGTCTAATCAGTCCAGTGTTGTTCCCATTAGTCATATTCACTTGTTTTATGGAAGCTATAAGTAACTGTGTTAAGTTCGTGTTTTTCTAGTGCACGTTATTTGTTTTGTCCTCTACTTTCAAAATTTTGTGCCATTTTTCAAAGAATGCACAAAAGCAGTTAGCTTCAGGAATCAATTTAGTTGGAAGGAAAGCCATGTTCTCCCAGGAATATCTTGTTCTTGGCTTTCCCAAATGCGTTCCCTCTTTTGATTTCATTTCATGAGAGCTTAATGAGGAGTTGTCATGTTCTTTCCCCAGTGATTCTGCATCCATGCAACAGAGGAAGGAGCCTTACCATCTTATACTAGGTAACAACCCAAGTCTTGCTTATTCTTTTAAAAAAGGAAAGCAGTGGTAAATTAGTCTTCTATTTTAAAGACTAGCAGGAAAACAGTTATCCGCTTTCTTCAAGCTAGAGGAAAGATCACAGATGTCTGCCTTAGCAGTAAGTGCCTCAAAGCAGCAGGTCTGGACAAGCTTAAAAGGTATATAACATGAATTCTTGGGGGTTTTTTGAAAGTTTGAGAATTGGGCGAAGAAGGGGGATGAAGGGGGACCCTTTGTACATGGTAGTCAGAAATATTTAATTTGCAGAATCATGAACACGCACTACCAGGTAAAACATTATTCTGTATTGAGACAGCAAACATCTTGTCAGAAAGATGCTTGTTGGTGTTTTTGCCATTTGTACTGATACCAGTTCACCTATTTCTTTTCTATTTATTCTAGAAACATTGCAAATATTTTAATATTTACACTGATCATTATGAGAAAAAAAGATTTTACTGGTACAGTATACCTGAAATATGTGAAATTATCTCCGTCACTGGAACACAGGCGATCATTTTCTGTATGAGGTATACAAAGTAGAGATTTTTTTCTACTTGGAGTATCTGTAAAAGCAAACCTTCTGACATAATCAAGTCTGTCACAGATTTATACTTTTTATCTTCATAACTGAGACCTAAACAAATCTGTCCTGAGATCCACCTTTTCTCTAGTTTCTACCTTTGTAGCTAAATTCTTTATACACAGTTTAAAAATTTTTAGTCTTCCTTTATCTATCAGTCTACATTTGCCATATCTCTGAAGGACATGAGGGTTTTTTCTCTTGACTGTGTAAGATAACAATATTGGCCCAAACTTAGTCATTATAAAACAGAAATAATTTATATTAATCAAGCCCTGTTAGGGTTCAAGCTGATTGTTTATATGGTTTGCTGATGATAATTCTTTTGTGTTATAGGGGGTCTCATGCTTTTACAATGCTAGTTTGGCAGTAAGAGGCAAAACTGAGATGTTCTATCCTGGATGAGCTGTGAATGAGAACCTATAAAACAATAGAGGTACCTTTTTGAAGCTTGCTACGCATATGGAAAAGAGACATAACCTGGTTTAATAAAAGGACTACAAAATAACATTTTTATTTTTCTTGATATAACACCAACATGAAATAGCCAGTAACATGACATGATGAAATAATCATTAATCAATACTTTTTAGAGCTATTCTATCAGGAGGTTTAGCTGCTAAAAAAAATGTACAATAAAACAAGATATTAGAAGAGTGGTTCAATTTTTGCATAGTGGAAATCAATAACAGGTAGAAAAGTCAACACCCTTAATACTTCATCACAAAGATAGCATGATAGATCATTATCTTGGCATGATAAACTCCAGCGTCAGTAAAGTTTGTGTTTGCAAAATAAGAAGCATAGTTTTTTGTTGCTGTTGTTGCAGTGCTATCTTTATCCATTCTCCTCACATAAAAGACACCATTTTAATTTCCTTAATCCACAAGGGAATTGTCTGAATAGTATCTAGCATTTTACAATGGATTTTACTGTCTTATTTCCTGTCTACTTTTGTCAGCTTTGCCAAATATTTTCTTACAGAGTTGGAGGGTTTTCCATTCATAAATCTCCCACAATCTGCAGGGTCCAAACTTCTGTCTTTTTTTTGCATAAACAAAGGGATGTTAACAAGTCAATGGACAAAGACCAGTGCTTTCAATGATTCAACTAGGATGAAGCTGTTAAGTGTTGATGCTTTGTTATCTTCTTTCCCAGGCAGATATTTACATGCCAGGGTAATCTGACATAGCACAAAATGAGTAATGCAGAAATTCAGAATAGATATCATCAAGGCTATAAATTCACAGATAATTCAAAACATTAAACACAGTGAGGGATTATGTACTCTCTCACAAAGAATGATTTCTAAACTGTGACAGTAAATTCATTAATTAGTTCAGGGATTAATATTATTTGAGTAATTAATTATAATTTCTGAAAAATGCTATAAAAATCCATTGAATTGTACTGTGAGAAGATAAATGCCATCATTTTAAATTTAAGCTGCATGGAGATCCACCTCTTTAAGCACAAAGTTCAGCTCATTCTGAGTATGTCTTTAGAGTATACGGTAAAAGGCTTGACAAAATGTAAGGCATTGTTTGGTGGTTGTTTTTTTTTAATTTATGTTTAATTTTTCCATATTGTTGTCTTTTACCAGGTGTTTCAGTAGTTCCTCAGACTGTGACAGATAACTGCACTGAAGGGAGCCTCATTTGTCTGTGACTTCTATCTTTTTGCAGCAAGAGACTTTAGACACAAAATACTACACATATTCTGTTTGCTTAACACTATGCTTGCATAAGATTTTTTTTTCCTTCTTTTTGGGTGGAACAGGTTAAACGTAATGCTCTGAATACAAGCACAGAACATCAGAGAGGTTTATGAACAATATGCAAGTGTGAATTCACCCTAGGATTAGAATACAGCCTTATTTTTGGTACCTATACATAAAACGGATAAGGAACTAAGGCAAAAGTCTCTTCAAGCAATTACATAGGTTATACAGTTGTGGATAAAAGCAAATCAACTTTTCAAAATCATGCGGTGATTGTTAGCTGGAATATATGACTTTCTATGCAGGACGCTCTGACAGCAAAGATAATTCTGTACATATGGGAATAACAGAATATTTATCACAATTTCTTCCAGATACTGCTCCTACATTTCAGTTTTCCACGGCTGTAAACATTGTCAAAGGTTTAACATGTGAAAGTTCTTCCAGAAGAGATTTCTTATGAATCTGAAGTACTTGATTCAATTTCAGGTGATTCCCTTAGCCCAGGAGAAAAATTAGGACAAAAATCACATATTGTGTAATAACATATTCCTTGTTAATCTGAGCAAGTTGTGTAAAAGTTTTATACTTTGTCGTATGAAAATAGCCTGGAAAAATAGTTGATGTTTCAGAAGTGGCAATTTACTATCTGAGCAAGAATCACATCACAGTTAATGAAGTTTGTATAGAGTATTTCAAGTGCTCTAAGACAGCAATGAAACTTAAAATGTAAGTTATATTAGAATTTTAATCTTTTTTTTGTGGCAGCACCCACTAAGTCAAATGCTAACTATAATGAGGAACTGATACTCCTTTTTGAAAGTACTTCAAAAATTAAATTAGCAGTCCCTTGCAGAATGGTACTTCACTAGGTAAGCTTACTGAAGCTTTGGGAGCACGAAGAGCACCAGGTAACATTCTGTGCTGATGATGCTTTTCTCCATTTCCAAAATATTGGAATCTGAATAAATTTCATTCTAGAGTAATTTAAAACCCTCTCACTAGTATGGTCCTGGGAAGAAGGTGATCTTGTATGACAAGAAATCTGTGTGGGCACCCTGCAATCCATTACAAAAGCAGTAGGTCAGTTGCACTTACACTGGCAAAAGTGACCCACCTAATGGATGAGGGAAAGGCTGTGGTTGTTGTCTACCTGGACTTCAGCAAGGCCTTTGACACTGTCTCTCTCAGCATACTCCTTGAGAAGCTGGCGCCTCATGGTTTAGACAAGTGTACTCTTCACTGAGTGAAAAACTGGCTGGATGGACGAGCCCAGAGGGTTGTGGTGAATGGGGTGAAATCCAGTTGGTGGTGGGTCACAAGTGGTGTTCCTCAGGGCTCGGTGTTGGGCCCTGTTCTGTTTAATATCTTT
>NW_010972576.1:3478358-3513426 GCF_000737465.1 Haliaeetus leucocephalus | reverse complement strand
AGTGGGCATGGATGATGGTTGGACTCAATGATCTTGAAGGTCTTTTCCAACCTAAATGATTCTATGATTCTATAAGTGGTGGTGGCAGAATTTGTCCCTCAGGTACACTGGAGGGACTGATAAGGCATCATACATCTGCAAATGTGGGTAATTGGAGCTGCTGTAGTACAGAGAACTGAGGAACAGATGACAGGTAGGGTCCTCCAGCTGCCCTGGCTGTCCCTCGTCAGCATCCCCCTACCTTTCCCCTCAGCACTGCTTGAATGAAGTCTCTGTATTCTGTGAAATTACTTCCTATAAAGCATGGGTTTAGCAGAAAAGCATCTGTGTATCTAAACTTCAGACTGATAGATTCTGAACAATATCTCCAAATTTTTTGGACCAGGCTGACAACTCTCCCAAAGGATTCAAAATGGCACCTTTGTGGCATCTTGCTCATTCTTCAGCAAAACTGCATCACAGATTTGATGTTACTTTCCTTGTTCTTTGATCCTTGATCAGTGTCATCTAGTAATTGCTTTGAAATTAGGATACATTTAAAAATATAGAATTCTGACTTTGTGTAAAAGGACTTATCTATCTGGGTCTAAAATTTCATCACAAATTAATATAATCCATATCTGCATAGCTAATCTGGTATATTGCTGTAATAATTTCTACTGCAAAGTGAAACAATCTTTTTAAATAGTGACCTTAGGTCATTTGTCTTGTATGATTAGCATTTTCACCTTATTACTAGGATGCGTGGGGAGGAATTAACTGGTTGCTTTATACCAAGGCAAATTTTAATTAGCTGATGATATAAATGTTTTTGCCTAGTTAAGTACTTAATATACTATTGTAATTGCATGTCCAATGAACTAATACATATTTATCGCTTGATATTCCATTCAAATTCAAATGAGTATTTATAAAAGCATAATCCCAAAGATCTTTAAACATAAAGAGCACATCTTAAAGTAAGCATATTCTTTCTCTTTCTGTTTAGTCATCCATGACTCTTTTGAAGATCATGTTTCTGGAGTTGGGGTCAGGTGCCCCCTGGGCTACTTCCCATGTGGCAATATCACAAAGTGTTTGCCCCAACAACTTCACTGTAACGGTGAGGATGACTGCGGGAATCGGGCCGACGAAGACAACTGTGGTACGTGGTTGAGAGTTTTCTTTGTGTCTAGCACCTGCAGTCACTGAAACCCATGCAGTGCTCACACTAAATAGAGAACTGCAGAGTGTTAGGAATAAGAAAGTTAAATGTTTTGCAGAGGATACAGCAGGTGTTTGGTTTAGCTAATAAAACCACCCAACAAGCCATTTGCTAGGAAAGAAGGATGGACCACATTTTTGTTTGTGTATGGTATCAGTTTATCCAATTTTGTCCCTGCTTTGAACTTGTTTGCATATGTCATTTTGATGTGTACAAACAGATGTATGTGATCTAGCAAAGATCTGTGCTGATGAGAGGTAGATGTATGCACTAACAGAGCTTATGTAATGCTTAATGTGACTTTTAAAACTGGCTGGGAAACATAATTTAGAAGAATTTTCAGGGTTTTTCAGAAATCATTTATGTCCTAATTTGGGAGAAAAAACGTGACTGTGTGAGTGTGCTGTGCAAGCTGCACTGCTACCAGGCTTTGGGGTTTGGAAATGTCAAAATCTCAGGGAATACATGTAGTCGGGTCACTGCTGCCTGCTATTGTGATCCTTGTCACTCCTGACCCTGCCGGATGGTAGCTGTGAACTTGACTTGGTTTGTAGGCTTTACCCCTGCTGCAAACTGAGTAGGGCCAGAGCATGGGCTTTGCACTGGCACTTACCTGTCCATGCTGCTTATTTGTGAGCATGGCCCCAGCACAGCTTTATTCTGTGCTGAGCAGTATTTCTCATGCAGTGCCTGGACACAGCTCAGAGGGTGGCACAGACCTGAGATAGTCTGGCAAAGGCCTCCCTGTATTTAGTGAGAAGAGAACTTAGGCATTTGGTTGTGAGCTATGACCACAGGGACAGAAAATCAGCCCTAGCACATTTTATTTACTGGTATTGTCAGCTTACTAACAGCCTGGATAGTTTCAGAGTTACTCTCCAGACCTGCTGATCTATGGCAGATGGGGAAACTAGACTTCCTATTTCTTGGTAGCTTGCCTGTAGCCATGGAGGGCAGCCAGATGCTTGCTGCCCTGACTCACATGATGCTTCCAGCTCCCCAGAGCCAAGCAGGTGAACTGTTTGCCTGTCCCAGCCAGGCATGCTGCCATTCAGAGGTCTATGTTGGGGGTGGTGGTGGTGGAAATTAAAATATTAAGTGAAAATTCCAACTTCCAAACTATGTATACTGAAAGAAATTTTCTGAAAGAAATTTCAAACAAAATATGGTATTTTTCACAAGCCTTCTCAACAAAGTCAGTGAGGTTTTGAAAATAGTTGTTCTTGTGTATCTGTGAAGCTGATTTTTATACCAATGGGTAGTATTTTGTTCTTATACCTATCAAATTTCAGGGTCTTACTCCATATGAAAGTCACTTTTAATTCTAGTCCCATCTAAAGGACCTGCAGCTTTTTCTAGTTTTATGTAATTTGCTGATGCCATAAACATACTTTCCGTTGCCAGTAATCAAAATTCTGAACAAAATTGGCTCTTGTTCTCTTCTGTAATTATCCTGCCCTGCAGTGGCAGAAATTGCTGATGGTGGTGCCCTCGTATGTTTAAGAAGTCCAAGCACTGTAAACAGTTGGTTTATCCCTGTTTCTTTTCTGTATAGTACCAGAAAGTCTATCGCACAAGGACTTGCTAAAAGTGTACCACTTGATCAAATGGCAATTAGGATATACACAGTTTCGTAATGGGATGTACAAGACAGTATAGTTTGCAAGAAAATTCGGCTGTGATATAGAATCCTCTTCTGGGTATAGTAATTCAAGAATGAGTTAGCGTTAATTTCTGAAAGCCTAAATTACAAAAGCTGAAGAGTCATTGTATAGACTTACTGGGAAAACTGTGCTATTAGTGTTTTTCTCATATCTTGACCCCATATTCTCATTTAGAAATGCATGCCTTGTATAATGCATTACGGTCATACTCATCAGTAATGTTCTCAAAAAGTGGCGTTGCAGTCCAACTTTGTTGTTCAAGTAAAGAAAAAGTCAATTCCTTGCCTGAGAATATGGAGTGTCCTGATGAGATTTTCTGCAATGCCCCTACACTGTAGTAAGTGTGGAGATTTTTGTGGGATAGCTCTGTTTTGTGACCATTCATCTCGCTTAAAATCCAAGAAAGGAAGCCTCATTGATTAGCTCCCAAGACGAAGAAACTATCCAGCTTTTTTTTTTTTTTTTCTGCAGTTTCCCAGGATCACTTCAGTATGCCTGCCTTATGCAAGCAATTATATCTGGTTCCTTCTACCCATTTTTTAAATTTACAACTAGTTTTCAGTTGAAGTCATTGCTCCTGGTTACAGAAAAGCAATTCAAAATGAAATTATTCCAGTGTAGTAATTGTTTCATGCAGTACCATTGGAAATTTTAATCTGATCCACAAGGTACTCTAATTAAGTAGCTTCTGCAACTTCTAAATTCTTGCACACTTTCATCTTGCATAAATTTAAATAAGAGCTTTGAGATGGCTAGTCTACAACATTCAACCCAGCAAGTGTGGGAAGAGAAAAAAATCATTGCAGACCCTCAAAGGAATTCAGAAATACTTTTTTTTTTTTTAATGCATATATCTCAAACAAAGCTAGGTAAAGCAGCTGCTTTACTAATGATTTCTTCAGTGATGATAAAACACTATCTTAAGCCTACAGAAAATGTTATAGTGAAGACTTGCATATATCTTATGTACAAACCAGTATTACAACATAAGGAAACACAAAGCAAAAATCTGTCGTGGACAATAGTTCTTTCTGTGATGGAAAGGACAATACTGATGAAGAAGAAAAGGAAAAAACCCTTCTTTTGACAACCATAATACTACTATTTGGGAAAAAAAAAAAACAAAAAAAAACCAAAAAACAAAAAACAGGTACTCTAAACATAAGAAAATCCAAAGTGTAGCTGTTCAATACAAGCCCGTAAGTGTGCTGAATATTAACAGCAACTGCAATTACTGAAATAGCACTTTTAAGAAACATCAGTGAAGGAAACAAGCAGGAAGTAACTAGCATAAAAAGCACACATAGATCTTCGAAGAGAGTTACTTTGTAAAAGTCCTTTTAAATGCCCTTGAAACAGAAAGTAAAAGGCTTCGGTGCAAAAGAGACCAACATGACAGGAGCCTCTGAAAATACTGAAGCTAGTCACTCCAACTATCTTGTAGCAATTCTGTCCATTTCCTCTTTTAATGAGGAAAGTTCTCTTGTTCCCCACTTCATTCCTATAGAAATATTTACTGTTGTAATCTTTGAGATGATTTGCAATATTAGTCGTGTTTCATGCACTGCATGCCCAGTAACAGCAAAACATGATTGCAAATATTTCAAACTAAACTGAATCCTCACTGAGAGATGTGTTTTCAGATGTGCTGTAATCGCCGTTCACACCCAACCCAGGCATGTAAAGATTGGCTTCATGGTGCCTTCTTCAAATCTGCTTCCTCTTTCACTTCTACCATGCTCTCCATGTCCAAACAGTAAACATAAAACTAAGGTCCAGAGAAGTGAAATGACCTGAAATGAGCATCATAGGCAGAGTTGGGAACAGACTCTAGCACCAAGTTCTTAAAAAGACCGAGTACGTTGTTAAACAGTTTAGCCTGTATCACGTTTCACTTGGAATTATTTTTGTATCTGTTAGCAAAACTCAAAATGTGTGGAAAAAAAAAATAGCAATTCCAGCATCCTTCTGTGCCCAAGCTTGATTAAAGCTCAAATTCACAAAGCATGGCACACTTGAGAGTGTTTTGTCCTACTGAGACTATGTTTGATTTCAAATGTAATGACTTCAGCCTAATTTTCCAGGGAAGAGCTTTTCCTGTTTATTTACAGCTGTAAGATTTGATTCTGCAGCTACCTGATGTTTACAGATGGGAGGTTAGAACATTTGTTTACTTCATTGCTTTTTTTAAACGTGAGCAGGAAGGATCAATACTAGGCACAATCACAAACTCTGCTCACCTAATGCTATGGCAGTGTTGATGTGGGAATTGTTCCTAAAACAAATAGAGTATTTCTCACATCAAAGACATTACTGCTGCAACATTACTGTTAATGTATTCTAAACAATCTCTAGGCAAAGCCCTCTGAAGCCCAATGGCACAGTAAAAGTGCCAAGTACATATTCCCAAGTACATATTCAGGGAAAGAAGCCTTTTGGAATCTCTGCTTTGACAGTGATGCTTAATGATAAACAAAACAAAATTAAAACTACCAACAGTAGGTAAACCCAATAGCTGATTAATGCAAAACAAAAATAACAGAACAGTATTTTGAATGTAGATTTGCACTGAGTCCACATGTGTTTTATTGTCTTAACGTGCATGTTTGTTCAGATGAACAAAATTTTTTCAAAATACCAACTCTGAGTAGCTTCAGAGGGAAAAAAAAATCCTTAATCTGTTCCCTAATTAAGTATTTAAATTTTAAAACTTACACATAAGCACTTTATCTTTTCTTTTTTAAAGCTCTCTGATATGCCATCTACTTAGAGGGCTGAATGAGCAAACTTTTGTCCTAGATAAGGGTCAGCTTTCTCTGAATAAAATTTTCCTACTATTACACACAATGATAAAAGTGTAATGTTATTAGTCTAACAACTTTTGTGTAATTATCTCTTCTAGATACATCACTGGGTCAGTTATAATTTTCTAGTCATTTCATGCCAATTACAAAGTGCTGCAAAAATGCTCAATACAGTTAAATTTTAAATCACCGAAAGACTGAATACTTGCTTTTCCTGTGTGATCTTCTAAGATCTTTTTTGCAATTGACCCTAATATTCCAGCCATTCTGCTGGATAGTCAGCATGATTTGTTCATCGTAACTGTAAATTAGCTGTGATGCTAATATGATGCCAGTTCTTGGGGAGAAGCCTCCCAGTAAATTGCAGTGTAACTTACCTCAAATTTCTTGTTCCAAAACCACCCATCAGCTCTTGAAATTAGTTTGGTACAAAGACGTAAATGGAGAAATACAGAAACATAAACAGTCTTAAAAGGTACTGAGCTTTTCTCCTTTCAGGGGAAACTCTGGACATCCTACCTGGCCAATTGAAAGCATACTTTATGATACGTCTTGAAGTCTAAGATTAAAGCCTACTGCTTTGTCTCTAATATATTTAGCACTATGTGTCAGGTTCAGCACTATGTAGTTACAGGTTCTGAAAATCCCTTGGATGTAAAATACAGGTGCACTCATTTCTTGATAAATAGTTCTGCTTTTACATTTAAGTTTTTCCTAATTTCCACTAGGGTTTGATAGCACCCAAACATGCAGTCAAAATCTGTGTAGTTATTGGATTTATGATGTTCTGTTTTAATTTAAAATGCAAACAATAAGACTGATGTACCATCTTCAGTCACAGCACCTGGGCTTTTGACCACAACAGGTCTTATGAAGCAAAGCTGAGCCTGGTGAGAACTGACCTGGACTGACTCCACTAAAATCAATGGAAAGGCTCCCACTGTCTTCAGTGAGCAAAGAGTCATAACTTACCTAAATTAGGAAACTAATGAAAAGCTCAGATGTTTCAAAAAAACAGTGTTTGTGACTCGTGTGATAGCCTTCCTAAATAGTAGTGGATAAGACTGTTTGGAATGACTGTGCTAGCAGTGATTTTTTTATTCTTTTTTTCTCTAAGTGAGATGAAGAAATCTAGGTTGTGATCTCCTGCAAATTGTCACAGAAACAGGAGATATAAAATACAGTATCTTCCCATGCAGTCTGTGATACCTAACTCTCATAAATATATGCCTTAATTCTTCTTTTCTTAAGTTTAATTGGCAATTGAGTAGATATGGTTTATGCTTTGTTTAAAATTAGGGTTACTGTTGTTTCACACTACTGAATAGCTCTTATGCTCCATCTCAGAACTGGATGTTGGTATAGGTTCTTCACTTATTACTAGTAAATCTCTAGAGGAAATGATTATGTGCAAATAACACAGGCATAGGTCATATTTAGAATAAAAAGTATTTTATCATAAGAATTCTTAAAAAATGCAAACACCAGAATTCTTATTAATTTCAAAATTAAAATCGCATGCATTGGGCCTAATCCCTTGCACCTCTGTAGACCAGATTGTTTCACCATGAATGGGGCATTAAAAAACCAGCGACTACTGTTACATATTTGACTACCACTCTACTTACTAGCAAGAATAAAAGGGGAATGGAAGGAACACCATGCTAGGGTGTTTAATTTTATCTTTTTTCACAAGCAGGGTCCTTAATTATGTAGAGTAGTTAATGGAACAAAGTAGCCTGAGCTATTTTGAGAGCACAAGTTTCCTCAGTGTTTAGAAATTTGGCTTCTGGACAACTTTGCTGATAGTTCTGCAAAACTGGTTTTTTGGCAGTTTGGCAATGGTTGTAGTGTGTCTGCATTTGTTTTTTAATCACAGTGTCATAGCCACATTTTTCCAGTCCAGTGAAGCAAGAACAGGCGTGCAGATTTAATTTAAGATGTTTCTGACTCTCTGGAGGAGTTCTTCATTGGCTAAATGTATTTACCATTGTGTTGCTCCCAGGCCTAAGAGGTCTCCGAACAAAAGGCAGCATTCAGCTCCCCAGTTGTGAAGTTTGCTTATAGATGTTCGTTAAGCTCTGTCTAGCTCATAGGCTGGAAATCACAGACAAAGGTTTCCAAAAGAACTGGAGCAGGGAGCGGCTGTTTGAAGTCTTGCACCTATTTACCTCTAAAAGCACAGGCTTCATCTGTTACTGTGTGCCATGCAGTCATCGGGTGACTCTCTTGCCTTATTTAATAAGTTATAGCATACTACCTCTTTTTTAAAAGAGCCTATAAAATTCAACAGGATGAAAGTAATAACAATCTATATAGATGTCATGCTGTTTTCATATGTGTTTCTCTGGAGGTCTATAAACTTACAGAGAATTATTACAGTTCTGTAGATTCATTAAATCATCTTTTAGATTTCCATAGCAGAAATCTAAATTTCTATGGGAGGTTTCAAAACATTTATACAAAAGATGTATGTTTTAATATTACAAGATTGCTTATAAGGGGTGAGAAATTTCAGGGGGTCTGAGTTTCCCGTTTTTGCCTCAGCACATTGCAAGAGAGCTTGATGACTTTATATTTCAAATTAATACTAATAATGAATAATGTTATAGTCAGTCTCATCTTTTCCTGGCATGGCATTTTTTTCCATCATACTTAAAATGGAAGATTTAAATGTATGAGACACCATTCAGTTTTGAGCCCTAGATAGTAAATTCTGTTTATGAAGCAAAAAGAAAACACTTGGAAGTCAGCAGCATGTTTAAAATGTAGCAAATACTTGGCAAAAGATCAGATTTTCAAGCTTCACATGGAAGTTTTTCGTATATGGCCGAATTTTATTCTCACTGTCATTGCCATTCATCCACAGTATATGGCACTGAAATAATCAGGTTTACACTGATATGCAAATATCAGCAAATGGAATAGCTTTACTGAAGTGCTGGAGGCTTTTAATCAATTTTGGTTTTGAGATCTTTAAATATTGTTGATAACTAAGAGTAACTTTTACATTTCACTATACTTATGTCTCTTTTGGTCTCCACTGTAGTGGTTTACTGCTAAGGGAACTTTCAAGCACCACAAGGTTTTATAGATGTATTCATTCTATTAGCTTATTTTAATTTATTCTGTCACATTTATTTAAAAAATTGTGAATACTTTGAGCAAAACAGAATAGGAATTCGGATTAATCTATATAGATTAAAAGTATTGTTATCTAAACTAGAAAACTCCCAGGAATAAAGGTACAATATTGAGAAAATATTTATCTTTTGGAAATTTGAGCCTGCCTATTTTCTTAAAAGTTGCACTGGATTAATTAAGTTGTTTTAAAATCAAGAATAAACTTGTGTAAGCATGTAATCTAGCTCATCCAGAGAAGTATAAAACTTATTTGAATTGATTTAATTCCTGTTTAGTTTTCTGTGATTGTATTGTCACATATAAGTAGGCAAGCTACCTTTCAGTTAATCAGCAGGTAGAGGACACAGTCAATGTGCAGTGACACGCAGTTTGGTGTGGGGTAGATTGCCTTTGCCTTGACTGGTAGATGTCCAGTTTTAGGTTCTTCATTTTTTTCCACTTGTGTGTCTAAACTGGGGCTGTGAAATTCACTCCCAGAGTTGAATGCTGCAGGCACTGCAACATTGTTTTGTAAATTCTCAGTGTGGTTTTGGTCTTACTGTAAGTCTAATTACTATATCAGTATGCCCCAACACTGTGGAAAAGGACAATTATATTCCTTCATCTGTAAACATTTTAAAAGGAATTGCTTCTTGTCTGGAGGACTCAGGTTTTCCTTGTTGTACTAAAAGATATTTTTGTGAAAAGCCTGAAATAATTTCTTACAGCAAGAGAAAGTATATTTGAACAACTGGCAGAAAGAAATATGTCCACGGGTTATGCTCACCAACAGCAAAGGCAAAATGAAAGGGTGACACAGTGTCTTTTTAGAGTGCTTATGCATTTAACTGATAGCATTTCTCTGCATAATAACACATGAAGACATGGCCAAGAGAAGGGGAAAGTTGTATAGATAACATCCTGTTCATAAGCTTCATACTAAATAAGAGATGTGTCTTTAATTGAGCAAAGCTGACATTTTCTTGGATCTGTCACTGAAAGGATTATTCAAATCTGTAGTTTGTCAAGATTAACATACTCTCTCATTCCTTTCCCATCAGAAATGGTAATTGACAACTTTTAGCAAGGAACAGTGTATTAATCTGCAGTCAGATAAGTCCAGTTTACAATTACTTATTTCATTTATCCCATGTAGGAAAAGATTTGCTGATGCCTTGTTTTCTCAGATCTCATTTTTTACAGAAGTGCAGCCAACATAATCTGTTTTAGAACTGGCTCAGGAAAAAGCAATTTCTCATCTGAGCTGTGCTCCCCCAAATGATAGATTTGGGATTTCAAGACCAGTACTATTACCAGTCATTTCTTAAAGTGTTTGGAGAACCTCGTCTCAACAGAAGTAAACAGGTCACAAACCTACCATATAAACTCTAAACGATCACAAAGTGATTTACAGTTCTGGCATTGAGTGCTTCACCGAACGCCTGTACTAAATATAGTTATTTGCACAATACATTCTTCTGGGATTTGGCAAAACAGTTTGTATAAAATAAAGACTGTCCCAGGCTTGGGCACAAAGCTTGGCCCAAAGCAAACATTTTGAAGGTCAGAAAACTTTGAATAAGTTGTTTTGTTATATTCGGATATGCCCCTGTGTTTCTAGTAGAAGGCAGGAAAATCAATGCCATGAGAAAAGCATTTCATTTCCAGACAACTGGAATGCTTCCAGTAGAAAATAATCCATCTTCTCTCTTCTCTGTGCTTTTTTTCCCCCTTCTCTTTTATGGCCACCCAAAAATACACAGCTGCCTCTCAACTTCCTTGAAAACGCTGGTAAACTTCCCCTTTGTAGTGAACTACTCCCTCGTTCCCATTAGTGTAGGAGGCACTGCTCATCCTTTTTTTCTGCAGATGCGAATTGCAGTAATGGTCACCTCTTGTACATGCTTTGTCACATTGCAAAGCATTCTAAAAATACTAAAAGGCAGAATAAAATCTCACCTATCCACTCTTCGGTGTCAGAAGCAGGGAAGCGCAGAAAAATTTTACTTTCTATGTTCATTGACTTACAGGAGGATTAGAATTTATGGCTGTTAAGTATATATTCAGAATCTGCAGATAAGTGGTTAGTTGTCCAAAGCTTTCTATGAATACAATTATGAATTAGCCCCAAAATATTTTGAGACTTTATTCCTGACTGCAAAATATTTATTTGGCATGATTATACTCCAAGAATAATCTATTTTTTAATACATCTTTACAAATTTCTGTTTAGAAATCCTCAATGAAAGATTCCTTTAGTCTTAAAGCTCACCTCCTCTGCGTATACTGTATTCCCACTAGTTTATTCAGGTCCCAGTTGCTGGGTCATCTTGCAAATGAAAGTCAATGGATGTGCTCCAGTTAGAATATTCTGAAATAGTGATGGGGAAACATCATTATAGTCCTAACTACAGGGCAGTAGGTTTATAAGGCACTCACCACGTGGCAAAAGATCTGTTTGCATCGCTTCATCAATAACAGATTCCATGTTGCAGCTAGTCCTAAAACTGAACTTCTGCTGAGTATTTAAAACGGGCAGGAGTAGTATTTCTGCAGGTTTGCCAACACCTTTCATTTGTTCAAAATGCATTAGGCTGCTTCTGAATATCAGCTTAATGATCTAAACTGGCAAACTGCTAATGGATCAGAGCATACCAGGTGCTCTTGAGGAAGTTAATAAAATGTGCTCAAATGCCTTCTCTGGGTGGGAAGCTGGCATTCTTGCAGGGCATAAATTAATTCACATTAATTTTTGAGTGAAGAAGGTGCTTTTCAAGTCTGTTTTTTCTCTTAATGGAGCAATTCTTGAAGACAGAGTTTATGGGTTGCTTTGAATCTTTTAGGTTTCCTATTTATGCATAACAAACAACAACTAGATAAAAGATAGTTTGCATGAAGTTACTTAATCTTTCATAACATCTATTAATCAGCATGTATATATCTTTTCAGTGTAGGCAGTGAAGAGGCAGGCATCTCTCAGAACAGCTCCATCTGCTGACACTCCGTAGGCAGGCTTCAGGAGATGCTTTCAAGGTAGTTTCCCTACCTAGCTGAGAAAACAACTGAATTCTATGTAATGTGACATGAAAAACGAGACACCATTTCAGAATGGGAAAAGTTGCAAGGATGTGACTATATTTTATTTCTCCCTGCCTATTTTGAAGCCAACAGATATAGTAGTAATGCTTACTTGAACATAAAGATTTATAGAGAAATGTCCTTGAGGAAATGTATTTATAACTAAATAATTAACATATGAAATGGCAGGGAAAAAACTGTTGCTAGCATATCATAAAAGTGAAACTAAGACTGTAATGACTAGGAAAGCAGAGCCATGCTGAGTGTTCTCATATAAATGTTGTCTGAATGTAAGTATCCTTACAAAGTGATGCTTTCAATTATCACTGATGCTTTGACTCACCAGCTAGCAAGTGCCATCTTAAGAAGCATTTCTGCTACTGGTGCATATTTGTTAATTGAGATGCTTTAAACTACAAGGGTGTGGGTATTGTCAAAGCTAAAGAGAGGTCAGGCTCAAATTAATAAAACTAAAATTGGATCACAGCTTTTAAAGGCAAGGGTTTTTGTTTTGGGGGTTTTTTTCTTTTTTTTTTGGTGGTGTGTATTGCTGCTCTGTTTTGGAAGCGGTTACCTGATCAGTTAATTTACAGCTGTCAGATATATGATAGATATGTTCCAAGAAACAGGTCTGTAGTTATTTCCAGCACCACTGTATCTGGAAAAAAACATTTGTGGGAACGAACTTAAAGGTGCTCTTCATTTTTCACCTTTATGGCCATAAACCAGTCTGTTCCAGTACATCTATGCACAGTGACCAAACTCATAATAAGGAATAATGCTTTGTTGAAGAAGGTGCATGTTAAGCTTAACTTCAATTTACTGACTTAATTATGTTACACCATGTCACCCATTCCCTTGAAAAGCAGTGTTCATTTGGCCTTCATCTAGATTTTCAGGAAAGAAATTATAGGCTGCAATAGTGTGAGACAGCCCTCTGAAAGAAGTAGGCGGAGTAGTAGTAATCATTTGAGCTTTCCTGGGTAAAGTGACAAACCCGCACATTTAAGGAGGTGGGAAAATATGGTTGTCTCTTGTTTTTAGACTCCTATGCAAACAAAAAATTCTGAAGTGAAAGATTATACTTTCTCAGTGCAACTGTCACAAGAAATGTTGTTGTTGAAGGTATAAAAAGCTATTCTTACTGTTCCGCTCATAATCTCCGTACATACATGTGATTAGGCAGCTGTATAAAGATAAGGTCATCTAATGGTCTATGAAATGTTCTGGAAAAAATACGTTATTTAGATAAATCTTGATGCAACTAAATTTAGTGAAAGGATTTCTACCTTCAGCTTCTGTCTAATCTGTCTTCTATTTGTGGTGGTGGTTTTTTTTTTTATTAGAAGACAACAATGGATGGTCTCTGCAATTTGATAAACATTATACAAAGGACAAATACAATAAACTGAAATCTCTGTATGCATTTCAGACAAAGACACCTGAGTGCTGTAAGTAATTACAGATATTATTTGTGTGATGATTACTGATGATTCTTAGAAAGAAATACACAGCAATTATGCTTATCTGAAAGAGAAATATAGTGCAGTTTCATTTATAGTAAAACAGAATTCATGTTGCAGAAAACAAATGCATTGAAGCTAATTTCAGTTCCATTAGGAATGATTCGTTTTCTATAAAAGGAGTGTGAAACATATGTCAATTAGGAGGGCAATATTAATGTTTATCTGAATATATTAATACTGCTGGAAAGACAATGAAACACACATCTTTCAGAGTGAAATGAAGGCAACGTTCCTCCAAATTCACTTCTTCATACATCAAACGATTCTTGCAAACCCCCTCCACTTCTGTGGGCATTTGTCCCTTTGTACAGATTTTCTGACTCTGCTGTCTACTATGAGCATTAACTAAGCACAGAGATGAGGTGAAAGGGAGCAAAGACTTCCTGACCCATTTTCATTCCATTTTCACCTGGACAGAATTGTGCTTATTCTAGTAAATGTAAGAGGACTGAATAATCTTAAAAAGAGCCACAAAAAACCCATGCCAGATTCCTGTATATCAAGCCTAAAACTCAAGAGCTTTTACAAGCTCTTTCACAGAGGTCAGGAGGTAACATAATTGTTTGTGTCCCTTTATATTTATTGTTAGGTTCTTCCCATGTCTAAATCAATTGTGTAAAAATATGTGCCTTAATTTCTGTTTAACACAGCCTGGTATGTCTGTCTTTGTGCTCACTGTTCTTTTACACCATTTTTCTTTTCTCCACATCCCATCACACCACCCATCCCACCTTTTGCCACAACCATGTTCTTGTTCTCACACAGTGGCTGGTGCTGTGCCAGGAGAGTGTACCTGCCAAGGGCTGGAGATCTTCTGCGATGCTGCCAAAATGCATGCTGTCCCATCAGTCTCTTCAAACATAACTATAATGTAAGTAGAGCGGAAAAGTGGTCTCTTGCTCTGTTCAGTTTTGACTATCAATCCTGCAACCTTTTCACAACTACAGCCTTATAATTATGACCAGTTGGCTCAGCTGATGCTTGTGAAAGCATAGTGTCTCTCTGTTGTCTAGTCCTTTAATGTTTTAAGTACAGATTTTCCCTGCATAAAAGGAGAGAAAAGGAACTAGAAAACTCTGTGTGAAGTGATCCTTTCATTTTTGTAACAGTGACTTGAGCTAGCAACTGTTTCAGGAAATCTAAAGAAATGTTCAAAAGAAGTGTTTCCTTTTAAGAAAAAATGCTTAGGACTTTTTATTATTCTATGATCCTGCCAATATTACTAGTCTATATTCCTGCCAACAGAGTCAATAGCCTTGAACTCAGTGGAACTACCTGCTTGAACAAATCTTTTTAGTTCTCATTTGATGTCTCTGAATGTGCTGTTATTTAAAAGGATTTAGTCTGGGCTGGGTCATCATACAGATACGTATGTGTAAACCAAACTTTTGGAAGAGATCAGGGAATGGTTAATATTGCTCTTAGTTTGTGCATCACTGTTTGAGAGGCCATTTTCTGTGTGGTGAGCAGAGGGCAGTATTACGTGTCCCTGCCTGAGGAACTTCCCTGTAGAGCAGGGGTACAGATCTTTCTGTTCAGTACCAGTTTGTGCTTACGTGTGGCAGAGGTTCTCCTTGTTGGGTCTGTGTTCAAGTACTGCGATACTTCTTAACAAAGTTTGATGTGGAATGTCAAATATATTTTTAAACTGGCTGTTGGCTCAGTGTCAACAAAGACTTCAAAAATAATGGCCCAGTTCTAGCTTTAGAAAAAGCAGTGAGTCAGTTCAGCTGGCTTTCGGGCTACAGTCACTTCTAATCCAACCATGCCCTGAATGGTTTTTGTTCTTGACAGGACACTTGAGTCAGTGCCCAGTGGAGATGGGGACATAGGGACACATGCACTGGGAAATGGGTTCTATATGCATTTGAGGTTTGAAATAAATCTGTGGTTTAGTTTATACTCAAATCTTTTTAACTCTTAGATTTAACTATTTTGTCAGTTGCTCTGGGGACATGGAAGAATATTTTTTGATGATAAAGTATTTAGCTTACTGCATAAATAGATATGAATATTCAGACAAACAGTGGAGGCATATTCAGGTAGTTTCATGTTGCTTTTATTATTTAGCAGTGTGAAAGCTGCTCTTATTGAATAACAAAAAGTGGCAGCACTGTAGGAAGCTGGGAGAGTACTTTTACTCTGTGCATTCATTCCTACAGGTCTCTTCAGAGGAATCTGCTAAGGAAACTTTCTGCTGACATTTTCAAGAAATACCAAGACCTTAAAAATCTGTAAGGCTGTGCTTCAATTTAAAATACCTATTTAGTGCCTTAAATATTCACCCTCTCCCTCTCACATACACACACACAGAGCTTAACATCTGAGTGACAACCCTCAATTTATATTCAAAATTCTGTTTTGTCTTACCCTTCAGTACCTCATCTAATTGTGTAACCTGTTTGGCTCAAATAGCTTGATTTGACATCTCTCTTTTTGCAAAACTGTAATTTCTGCATATGTAATTTTTTATATTGACTATTTTATACAAGAAATATGCTAAACTTTCATCATGTCCGAAGGAAGTTACATTTATAATGAAAAATAATATGCCAAAAGAAATTGAAGGAACTTAATCCATTTATTCTACAAAACAAAAGTTTGGAAACTTAAACTTCCCTTTGTCATGGGAAGCTCACTCACATGGCACTTGGTTTTACTCAATTATTTCTGGTACCAATTTGATAATGCCCCAACTAGTCAAATTGTTATGGCAACACAATACTGCATTATGTTTTATGATGTGTAATATACATGTTGTTCAAAAATCATAGTCTTTAACAAGTTTGCTTTATATAGAATTAGTGAAATTAAGAATTAAATGCAAAAGTCTAGAGCAAGGTTCCTATGTCACCTAGAAAACTTACTGGAGTGTAACTTTTATGGAAACTGTGCTGTATTGCAGCACCATCTTGTGTTCACAAAGTTAAGTACCATTATGACCTTAGTCTTAACGTTTTCATTAAAAGAAATAAGTTGATATCTATCTGTACAAAACATTTGTTTCTAATATTAATTTCACACCTTTCTGATCGAAAGGTACATTTTCAGAAAGCTCCTAAGCAGTGTTTGACACAAACCCGTTTTGTAAAAGCCAATGTCAGATTTCTTATTGCTTTTTAACAGAAATATATCTGGATGTTTTATTAACTGTATTTTAATTAAAAGGATTTATATTTAAATATTACTCAGACAATAACATTATAATGTTTTAAAAATATTTGGAAAGGATTTAATATTTGCTGTTGATAATATTTTTTAACTCATTATTTCATCAAAGTAGATAAAGAGGAGGAAAAAACTAGTATTCTTTAGTTTGTAGAAGATTAGTAAGATTCGTTTTATGTTTTTATTATATTATCTTAAAAATGCAGCATTTTGAAAATTCTCTGACACTATAAACAGAAAATTCAAAAACACATTTTAAGTTTACATTTGCCATGCAAAATTTTCCTTGTATCGGGGTTCTGGCTAAACATAAAGATCAGGTCACACAGGTGAGAACTCTAAAGTTAGGACCTAAAACAGGACATTGCAAAAAAACACTTCATTGTTCATCTCAGGCAAACCAAGCATCCCTTTGAAGGAATTTTGTAATTCTGCGGGGGGGGGGGGGGGGGTTTTTAAAAACACCTTTAAAGTCTTTGCAGCTATAGCTGTGAAACGGTTATCATCAAATTTAAGGTGTAATGAGTAGGATAGCTTCTTTTCAAGTATCACACATGTATTCAGTTTAGTTGATAAATTTTAATTGGTTATTTATGTTTGCTTTGACTTTGGGTGCTTAGAGAATGAATTGTTGCTTTTTTATCTTCTTAGGTATCTTCAGAATAATAAAATCAGATCTGTATCTGAACGTGCTTTCAAAGGTTTATACAACTTGACAAAACTGTAAGTATTGCTTTTTGAATATTGAAGTAAAAAGCAGTGGGAAGAGCTCTGAGAGTTGCTATGGATGTTTCTCCCTTATTTGATTCAGTGTTAGGAAGTTGCAGAATGATCCAAAACTTTAATTCAACAATTGGATTGAGAAAGCAAAGATAGATTAAGAGCTATCTGTGCAGGTTTATTGCACAGGACAATGCTTTGAAAATACAAGTGGGCTCCATACTTCACTCCTGTTCCTCAGAACCTCAGAATGGAAGAAGGAGACAGTATGGAGTTACCCTGCAGAAAGTCAGAGAGAATGAAAAATGAGTAAACCAAAAGCGAGACCTTGTGATGGAAGAAAACTTTAATGTTGTATTTTGGTTTACAGAAGCAAAACCAAAGTAACCAGTATCGGGTAATGAAAACAACACTTTTTTCTTTATTTTGCAGCAGCTTTTTGAAAGGTGCTTCTAACTTTTAAGGAAAGTGCTCAGTGAGAGACATCACATAAATTGCATTGTTCAGTTCAGTTTTTTGTTTCTGCAGTGTTTTTAAAAGGAAAAATTTAAAATGTTGTACCTCCTATTTTTCCGTCCCATGAGTGTGGTTGATTATCTGTTATTACACCTGCTGTTATTACCTTCCCAGACCATTTATAGTACCCCTTCCCCTTCATTTCTCAGCCTTTCTGTTTCCATGATTCTAGTATCTACATTTATGACTAACATCCTTAGCAAAGATTGAACAGGATCCTGGGAACATTCATGGAACAAATCACTCCACAGAAGGAAACTGAGAAGGGCCTAAAATATGACACAGTGAAAATATTTATTTTGCTGTGGTTTTTTTATAGATAAGACAGAATGTTCTATATAATTGCTCTGAAAGTCCTCTTTAGAGGGAGTCCTGCCTTGGTCTCAAAGAAGGGCATGAAAATTACCATAATCAAAAATGATAATTATGAAAAATTTTAGCAGTATTCTGATAAATTTTTAAGGGAAAAAAAAAATCTTAAAACTCATTTTCATGCATCTGATGCTAATTAATCATTCCATTCATTTATCTTTGGTTGGTCTTGGTTTAGATACCTGAGTAACAACAAGATAACCAGTTTGAAGCCTGGTGTCTTTGAAGATCTCCACAGACTTGAATGGCTGTATGTTGTTTTCTTATTTGTATGTTCATCTTCTCAAGGAATAATTAAAGCAAGACAAAGAAATATTTGGATTGCTTTCATTTTTGTGCATAGTAGTACTTTATACTAGATAACTAAGGAACTCCTGTTACACTGTGCAAGGTAAAAATCCAGTTGACTTTGGTGAGAGCAGAAATTAGTTCTTGGGCCTAAATGGCTCCAATGACTGATGACTTTTACAATACTAAATAATATTTATTGGTAATTGCTTGTTACAAATTATTACGTGAAATAACTCAGATACAGTAGAAAGATAATTTTGGGGGCAAGTCTTTCCCTGTAAATAGTGCTTGAAATGTCCCAGACAAAATGACTGTCAATCTGACATATTGGTTTATTACTGCTTTTCAGACAGATGAAAATTAAATACTATTTTGACTCAGCAAATTTATTAAAAATAAGCAAATAATAACATGCCTAACATTTTCTGTGTGTTCTGAACTGTTGGATCACCATGGAACACTGTAACGTAGTGCTGCTCTGTTTTCACAGAGAATCCATTCAAAGTGTCTTGATCAAAGAATTTTAAAAACTCACAGGAAAACACTTTTTTCTAAGTTGAAAGTAATTACTTTCTCTAAGATTTTTTTTTTTTAATTAAATACTTCTTAAAGGAAATTAATTCGGTGAATACCCTGACCTGCTAAGGAGTAGTATGTTATTTTTTTAAGTAGTTTGAATGTACATTTGGAGCTATCCACTTAAAAGTCTGTTACTTTTTATCATCTGTTCAATTTAAGACTGCAGTCAATTATCAATCTGATACATGCTTTGCTGTAATTTATAGGATAATTGAAAATAATAGGATAAATCGGATCTCCCCATTAACATTTTACGGACTCAAATCACTTATACTCCTGTAAGTATGGAATAAGAACCAAAAGTGTTATTTAAAAGAACAGAACAGAAAGGGCAGATATATATAAAAACCTTTTTATAAAGACTGTGCTTGCTCACCACAGAGTGCTGGCAGTACACCTGTAGCTTTTTCTTACCCCCAGGCAAAATGTGCTGGAGTAGGAGGATTTTCGCAGCAGCAGACATGCAGTATCTGGAAAAGTGTAGGGAGATGGGTGGAAAAAAATGGTAAAAAGACGTCCCTGAGAGGGCAAGGATGTGGCAGCTGCAGCAATGGATTCCAGTTGCTCTCCAGAGCTGCAGTGCAGGAGGCGGGGGTCCCATAGCTCCTGGCCCCTGGCAGCAGCCCTGCCTCCCGCCCTGAGACCCTGTCCATAACCTGCTGCTGCTCTCTCCAGCCCCAAAGATGAGGGACCCTCTTCCCCTGCATCCTGAAAGGAAACCTCCCTTCATATCCCCCTTCCTCCATCACCCATAGAAGTTACGTGTTATGACTGAATAGTCAACATATTTGTATTGACTTGCTATGTTTTATTTAAATAGCAGTGAAGTGAACATCTTTCCTTTACCTGGTAATTAACAAGTTAAAGATAAAATACTGCTCCGCAGAATGCCACAGGGAAAATATGCAGAAGTTTAAGAAAATAATACTACCTTCAAGACTATGAGAAATGAATCAAGCTTTGACTGCCTTTTTTTCAAAAGTACAAAAGTAAGAGACATGATTTTTCTCTATAATGTAATTTTTTGCAAATATAGCCAGCTATACTATTTCTTTTTTTCAGAGAGATGATGAATAATTCTCTTGCTCATTTGCCTGGTAAACCTCTGTGCCAATATATGCCAAGACTAAACTGGCTGTAAGTCTACCTTATCTCACTAGAAAAATATTATTTGGTTGTCTTTGTGTGGCACTTCCATGCCACTTTTTCTAATGGGGTGCTGGATCTTACAGAGTGCCTGCTGGGTCACTGCAGGGTTGATGACCTGAAGTCATCAATTAAGAGTGCAGAAGTATTACATGTCTGGTTCTGACTCTCTTCTGTGCAGTCATGAAGTTCTGGTAGTATTTTTCTTTAATTACCTTAGAACAACTGCCTGAATTTATCTTCAGTGATTGATGTTTTATTTTTATATCCCAGAGACCTTGAAGGCAACCATATCCATCATGTAAGAAATGTCACTTTCATCTCCTGCAACACTCTAACTGTACTGTAAGTAATAGGATATGCTAGCTAGTCCGAGTGAGACACGCTTGTGCTGAGCAGTCAAGTGATTCATTACAGCTAATATAAAAGTTTCCTGAGTATCATGGTTATTTAGATCTCAAGGAGATTAAATTAAAATGCTTCGTTTTAAATGAGCGCTATACAGAATAACCATTGTTTACATTTATAGCAAAGTTCAGCATTGATATATGCAACTAAACTTCACTGAAGTGATTTTGACTGATACTAAGATTTAAAAATTTTCTTTCCAACTTTTTTCTTGGAAAAGGAGGCAAAAACTCATAATGGGAAGTAGCAAACATACAAAATATATAGCTTCTTTCTTCATTTTAAAGAGTTTGGCTGATGGGTTGGCTGGCTTACTAATTTTAGAATTTTCCCTCAAACTTTCTTCAGTCATGATGTAATCATCTTCAGAAAATCCCTTCCACTTTTTGATAGATTAGTAGGATCCACGGTAGCTGTCACTTTCAATTTTTAACACTTGTGCAGTACCCACATTCTTGGCTCTCTCTTTGCTTTTAAAATCCAGGTTGTTCATTTAAGGAGCAAGCTCAGTGGCAGATGAAATATGGGTGAAGGAAAAGTTGCACCGCCATGTGCCTGTGTCTGAGATGCGATTAGGTCACAAGCCTTCTAGCCCACTTAATCTTCCTCCTGTCCTCAGTCACTTTATACTAGCCTCCAATGGGGGGTGAGTGGGGGGCTGTGTGTGTATATATATATATATATATATGCACAAATATATGTATGTATAGGCAACAAAAGTTATTTATCAAATGGTAAAATGGTAAGCTTCTAGATCCGATTAGCATGTTAAATGAATTGGGCAAATATTTGAAGATGCAGAGAAGAGAAAATTTTTAAAGTTTATAAAAACTTTTGTCCAAACCCAAATAGGTGTCAAGAAGCAGCAACATAAGTTTGTTTATTTTTTCAGGGTGATGAGACGAAATAAAATCAGCTCTTTAAATGAAAACAGCTTTTCTTCTCTCCAGATGTTAGATGAATTGTGAGTAGATTTCTTCTCTTACTTGTACAAGTAGTCACAAAGTTTTATAGTTTATATTGCAAATGTCATTTATCATAAATTCTATTTCATATAACATGCTCTGGAGATAGCACCCATCTTCAGGTTTTTTTCTATATATTTAACAGGGAAGAAATAGTCAATAAAATACATACTCTGTATCAATAATATCGTGGGTTTTGCTTACAAGGTCGTTATGTTCCCTGAACAGAATAATATTATTTAATCTTAAATCACTACAGCCTAGGTGTGTGTGTGCCTTCATTGTCTTTTAGACCAGTTTGCCAGTTTCAGTCAGACTGAGAACTTTACCCCTCTGTCTAGTTATTGAGATTTATGTTTAGTGAAAATAAGGAGCAAGGCAGAGAGAAGAACAAAAGGAAAGATGTGCTGGTTAGCCCATGTGAAAGAATTCCCATCACAAATCAATGTGTTTAATTTATCTCCAAGCTCCTACAACCAAAGTTAAGGTTATTTTACTTTCTTTTTGATGTCAATAAAATAATAACAAATTATGTATCTAATGGCATATCTGAACTAACTAGGCAAAGAGAGATATGATGGATCTAGCTTCCCACTTGTTTTAACAGCATTCTTTTATACTCCAAGCTTCTGATAACCTATATAATAAATAATATCCTATTTGGCAAACAGAATAAAACTGCGTGTCTTGAAATTGCAAAACTGTTTGGTAAAATTACTGAGCCTTGTAAGAATTTACTGTATCCTACCTGTGGCTGTTTCTGCAGAGATTTGGCTAGCAACAAGATTGAATCACTTCCTCCATACATATTTAAGGATCTAAAGGAGCTTTCACAACTGTAAGGATTCTTGATTATTATATATAACTGTATATTACTCATTTGATATGATGCTTTCAGCCATGAATACTGGGAAAGAAAAGAGCCCCCTTGTTTGTATGTGTCATTTAAGCTCTGCCTAAATGTTGTGGTTTAACCCCAGCCAGCAACTAAGCCCCACGCAGCTGCTCACTCACCTCCCTCACAGTGGGATGGGGGAGAGAATCAGAAAAGTAAAAGTGAGGAAACTCATGGGCCGAGATAAAGACAGTTTAATAGGTAAAGCAAAAGCCACACACACAAGCAAAGCAAAACAAGGAATTCATTCACCACTTCCCATGGGCAGGCAGATGTTCAGTCATCTCCAGGAAAGCAGGGCTCCATCACACATAACCGTTACTTGGGGAGACAAAGGCCATCACTCCGAATGTCCTCCCCTTCCTCCTTCTTCCCCCAGCTTTATCTGCTGAGCATGACACCATATGGTCTGGGACATCCCTTGGGTCAGTTGGGGTCAGCTGTCCCAGCTGTGTCCCCTCCCAACTTCTTGTGCCCCCCAGCCTCCTCGCTGGTGGTGGTGGGGGAGAAGCAGAAAAGGCCTCGGCTCTGTGTGAGCACTGCTCAGCAGTAACAAAAACATCTCAGCATTATCAACACTGTTTTCAGCACAAATCCAAAACATAGCCCCATACCAGCTACTGTGAAGAAAATTAACTCTATCCCAGCCAAACCCAGCACACTAAAAATACTTATGCCCAAAATAATTCTATATAACATTTTGCCCAAAAGAGTTTTATAAAATATGAGTATTTTTATGTCCCAAAAGAGAGCAAGTTCAAATTCTACCTTTTTCTAGATCTTGTTAGTATATACAAAATGAACTGTGCTAGCTATAATATTATATATATAATAATTTGATGGGAATGTTTAATGTGATATCAGGATTTGGCTCTAAAACTAGATCATAAACATGTAAGAGCATCATACAGATGCCTTGTTTGCAACTGCTTTTTTCCTGTGAAAGAGTTCCACAAAACCATAAGGTATTATAAAACCAGACAGACAGTCTGTCTTTTTCCCATGATGTGTATATAGGCAAATTCTCAAACGCTGCTGCTGGAAAGTCCCAATCTTTGTCGCATAATCTGAAAGAGGCACTAGTCACAGAATTGAAGACCTTTCTGGAGGAGAGGAGGTAGTATGTGGAATAACTTATTTTTGTGCTTTTCCAGCATCCTTGGGATCCACCACAATACACTGGGGCAACCCAGTGTGTACAGCTGCATTTATTCAGTTTGCACATTTTAGTTACAATATCAAAAAGAAAACATAAGGAAAAGTTATAGGGAGAAGAAAAAGGGGATGTACCTAGAAAACACTCTTGCACAGAGCGATAGCATCTAATGCTAATGTCTATTTCTACATTCCACTGCCTCTGTCTCTTGAACTCACACAAATGATTACAAAAAAAATAGATTTTAGCAACTAGCAAAATCGATTGCAATTTATTTCTAAATGCATGCAGTTCAGCTAGGTTCTTTTACTGGAAAGACAAGTCTGAAAAGTTTAATAACTAAATATTTCTACAGTCAAAAACTTTAAGCGTCAGGTTGGGGGAGGAAGTTGTGTACGTGTACATGGCAATAGCATGCCTGTGAAGCATCTGCTCTTTCTGCTGGCTTAGCAAGCTGAATAACACTAAATGAATGTTACTATCTGCAGTTGGAACTGCCACTTGTACAAGTCTTTCCTAAAGGACTGGAAAAGCAAATGGGTTATGTAGTTTGACTTTATTTTTAGAACAAGCTGTAAGGAAGATGTACAGAGTTACTTATGTCTATGTTGTATTTACAGGAACCTTTCTTACAACCCCATCAAGAAAATACAAATAGACCAGTTTGATTTTCTAATTAAACTCAAATCCCTGTAAGTATCAAGTTTTATATTTTAGTTGTATTTTATTTGTGATTATGCATGTCTCCTTCAGAAGGACATGATCCAGAATACGTTTTGTAAGAAATTGCCCTTGAAATAGTTCATAGTTATGCTGATGATCCTCAACAATTTGAGCCTGAAAAATAATTACTAGCAATACCCAAATTTTCCTTCCTGAAAATACCAGTTTCATAATGGAAATTTTTCCAGCAAAAAGAGACCAAAAATTCAGCTTAGAGAAGGACATTGTCTTTTCTGCTATTACAGAACAAGATTAATGCAACCCTCATTTCGCTTTGTGCAATTTGTTCACATGGCTTAAGGGTCATGCAAGGTCCAGTTGGGGCTATTAGCACCATGAGCAGGTACCATTATGTAAAGAGAGGACTTATAAATGAATTTGGTATAAGTCTGGGTACATATTTCCATTCTTATAGAATCTATTGCTAACAATATGAAAAGAACAATATAAACCAAGTACAATTCAGCTGCCATGTCAGAGGTGGGACTTTTACAAATTTTTTTAAGAGTTTAGGGGGGAATCTTTGTGGGTGCACTAACACAGCAGCTCTAACTTGAATTCTGCCAGCAGATCTCTTCCTAAAAGTGTGCGATAGTACAGTGACAATCTTGCAAATTTGAAATTATCCTGCAGTAGATTTAAGCACATCTTCACAGGCCACTGCACGTCTGCAATAATAGCATGTCTGCAATAGCATTGGTTCTTGTCAGTCATCATTTCAAAATCATAGAATCATAGATTAGTTTAGGTTGGAAGGGACCTTTAAAGGTCATTTAGTCCACCCCCCTGCAATGAGCAGGGACATCTTCAACTAGATCAGGTTGCTCAGAGCCCCATCCAGCCTGACCCAGAATGTTTCCAGGGGTGAGGCATCTACCACCTCTCTGGGCAACCTGTTCCAGTGTTTCACCACCGTCATTGTAAAAAATTTCTTCCTTCTATCTAGTCTAAATCTACGCTCTTTTAGTTTAAAACCATTACCTCTTGTCCTGTCACAACACGTTGTGGAGATCCAAAAAGAGATGTCTCCTTGGGTGGGAGCATAATAGGAGTTTATGATTTGACCCCTGAGCTATAGCCAGCAGTGCACATGCCTTTGTTGATCAGTCCAGCTTCCTCACAGTGATTTGGAATCCAGTGGCCAAATTAAACTAAATTTGGTAAATGGCTAACAACCTGAAAGTACTAAATCTGTACAATTTTCATGAAAAAAAGCTGCTGAGCACAGAAAAGAATAATTAATTACCTCCCTAAAAGTCAGGCTACAGTGTGTACTTTATCCATTATTTAACACCAAAGAACTCATGCAATTCAGTGACCATGACCTTCCATGTTTTTAAGTAAGTTGTTAAATCTTAAGATAGATTTACTGGTAACTGTATATCTCAGCAGTTTGTAGAACACCAGTTGCCTCTTTGCTAGTTTGAATTAGTAAGAATAGCTGGGGAAACCACACCCTAAGATTCATTGCAGTGCTTAAACAAAACTAACACACTTCCATATTGGGGGCTTTTTTCTTGTCTCCTAGCAAAACTGCCCACCAGCCCACAGCAACTAACCAGTAAGACTGGTACTTTTCTCCACTTTTGCCTAAATGTGTTCAGAACTCACATGAGTATTGCATTCAAAGCATTGAACTGTGAATTCAAATAAGGCTCCCCACAAAGAGAACTAAAGACCTCTGACCTGTTGCACATCTAACCAGTGGATGGCATGGACTAGAATACAGAAACTGAAGTTCTAAAAGAACAACTTACACAGTTATGCTTTACTGATCTAGCACTGCATGGAAATATTAATGCCATTTTCAATATATTAAAAAAAGAAAATTAAAGTAAGAAATCCCATCTATGTCTTACAAGAACGCCAGCATTTTTCCTTACATGGTCTGTGTCCCAGCTTCTGCTGCTCTTGACACAATGAAAACTGAATTCCTGCAGTGGTTTGTTTGTCTACTAAAGCACTCCCTGGGATAAAAGACAGAAGAGACATGTAAAATATTACTATTGGAACAAGTTGTTATTTTACCAGAGATGATGAAAGAACATCAGTAGAACAATACTTTGGAAGGGCAACATAATAATTGGAGATTGCACTGCTGAGAGCACTATAAGAGCCTTCTTCATGATTTTGGAAGAACAGCAAGTTTATTAGAATTAACTGCAATTTATTTTATTCCACTTTAGCTTTTACGCAGACTTCCTGTTGAAGTTTCAAAGGGATGACAGATTAGATGCAATTAAAGTTCATCTCTAGTTTCCTATAATCATAGAAGCACAAGTAAATGCTCATAAAGTTTGTTCTTTTACTACTGAGTTTCTATGGCCTTTTACTGAGAGTATATTGTTTACAGCAGCTTGGAGGGCATTGAAATTGCAAACATCCAGAGAAGAATGTTCAGACCCTTGAGAAATCTTTCCCACATGTAAGTAGATTATTCCAGTTTGCTTTCTTTGGTCTGAATTTTACAATTTACAGAATACTGGATAACTGAAAGTGAAAGTGTATGAAAAGCAGCATGTGAGCAGTTGTCAAATTTTGACAGTTTTTAATTAACTTTTCTTCTTTCAGAATATGTTTTCTCAGTGGTTACTAGAGAGTTTTGATATTCTGGTAACCAAACTAGAACCATCTCTTATCTGTTTTTCTTTCTTACAACCAGATATTTTAAGAAATTCCAGTACTGTGGATATGCCCCTCATGTGCGCAGCTGTAAGCCCAATACTGATGGGATTTCATCCCTTGAGAATCTTTTGGCTAGCATAATACAGAGAGTGTTTGTCTGGGTTGTATCTGCCATCACCTGCTTTGGAAATATTTTTGTTATCTGCATGAGGCCTTACATCAGATCGGAGAATAAGCTCCACGCCATCTCAATAATGTCTCTCTGCTGTGAGTACTCCATGTGTAAAAGTAAAAGAATATTGGGTTTGTCTGCTCATAGCATGTATAATATTTGTTATTACAATACAGTTACATATTTCCAGCACTGGATTAACTGAACTTTCATGCTGTTGTGAATGACAATAGAAAATGCTGTATCTTATGCACCACAAGGTCTCATTAAACGCTGCCTTCGGCAGCTGATGAATTCCAAAGGTTTCATGTTTGATTTTAATGTTGCGGGTACTGTGTTAAATTCTCACTTTCTTCAGCAAGAAGAAATAAAATTCAAAAATTTTCAAAGGCCCATAAACCTAGATTTTACTATGCATTTTTGAGTAAACAGCAATTTGCATGTGTAAATGTTGTGTTCAAGATAGTTATTCTTTTTTTGCACGAGCAAAAAGTTACTTATGCAAATATAGAAAATCAATCCCTCCTAGCTCCCCAATATTAAGAATTAGGGGGTTTTATTTTAGTCCTAAGACCAAGACAAGTTTATGGATGAACTATTTGTCAGTACAGTCACTACAATCATGAGTACCTTGTCTCAGTACAGGAGAGTCTATTTCACAAATACAATTAGTTCCATTTTGAAAGATAATTGTCAACAGTGTATAAAACGATTGCAACATTTCTAAATACAGCATGTCAGTGATTTTGAAACTTTGTTGTTTCTATGGGAACGATCTGAATACTATGCAAAACTTCCAGCCAAAATACCCGAGAAGCCTTCAGCTCTCTGTTGACAACTCCTCTTCCCTTATTAGTCTTAGAAGACTATGCACATCAGTTTTGAACTAGCATAAGGTGGACAAACCAAAACTAAACTTTGAATCCAGCAGAGATGCTCTACTCAAAGCAAATTATCTTAAGCCAAATGTCAATACCAAAAGGAATAAGACCTAATGAAAAAAGCATTGCAAGAATATTTCTGTAAATGAAGCTGTATCTTTTTCTACATGCAAACCAATTTTATCTGAACTTCAAAAAATCAGGTTGGAAACAAGTATGAAACATAGACTGTCGGTCCAAATGAAAATTAAAAGAAAAAAAAAAAGGAGGAATAGAACTGAATTATACCACCTTAATTGTAAGTCACAATAGCATTCAACTATAATATTGATTTTATATCTATATATTAGCTGACTTATAAATATGTACTCATGTGTGTATGTCTATTTTTCCAATAGACATACACAGACAGAATGGGAAATTCAGATGTGTAAATAATGATGTTAAGCGCTGTGCCCACAGGTGCTGACTGTCTGATGGGAATATATTTATTTGTGATTGGAGCGTTCGATCTTAAATATCGCGGAGAATACAACAAGCACGCTCAGTTGTGGATGGACAGTATTCATTGTCAATTGGTGGGATCGCTGGCTATTCTGTCTACAGAGGTGTCAGTCTTACTGTTGACTTACCTGACTTTGGAAAAATACATCTGCATAGTTTATCCTTTTAGGTGTTTGAAGCCCAGAAAATGCAGGACAATTTCCATTTTGGTTCTTATCTGGATAATTGGGTTTGCTGTTGCTTTTATCCCACTGAGCAATAAGGAATTTTTCAGGAACTACTATGGCACCAACGGTGTCTGTTTTCCTCTTCACTCAGAACAATCAGAAAGTTCGGGAAGTCAGATTTATTCTGTTGTCATTTTTTTAGGTAAGTTGCATTTCTTCTTTATATATGATTAGAGCTGCAAATGAACTTAATTTTCAAGCAAATAAGATAGCTTTGCTATGATGTTCACACCTTGCATTTAGATGCTCCAGTAAGCACTTAAAGACTTTTTTCAGCCTGAATATTTTACTGTATTAGATAGATACTTACATAGCTTAAAATGCATGAAGGCCTGAAAAAGCAGAAAGAAACTAATGACCGATAAGTTCCTGAGTGAACAGACTTTGTCAGAAAGTAGAGCAATGGTAAGACCAGAGGAGAACTACATAGTTTGGATCAGAAGGCAGCCATTTGTCAGGTGTCAATGAATGAAATAAATACCTAAGCAGAGGCCAAAATTCAGTGTTCAGGTGAAGACAGACTCAAGATTTTCTGGCCACTTAATTCTATGGGACCAGCAGTTTAGATGAAACACTTTTCTTTACTACCCAGCCTGCAAGTAGGTGATGTGGAATTACCATTATGCTGTTAAATTATAACTCATTTTAACTTCCTAAACAGGTGTAAACTTGGCAGCTTTTATCATCATTGTGTTTTCCTACGGCAGTATGTTCTACAGTGTTCACCAAACTGCTATTATGGCTACTGAAATCCAGAATCATATTAAAAAAGAGATGATCCTTGCTAAACGTTTTTTCTTCATTGTATTTACTGATGCACTATGTTGGATACCCATTTTTATTTTGAAACTCCTTTCTTTACTTCAAGTAGAAATACCAGGTATGTCCTTTTGTGAGGCTGTTTCAACTGTGTCTGTATAAACAGTGTTGTTTCTACTTCAGAAGAAGAATTTAATATATTGAACTATATTACTATAATGAACCCTATGTTATATATCTCTATATATGTACACACACTATAATGAAGTATGTAGTTTTACTACTGAATTGCACGATATTACTATAATCATCAAAGATTAGTCACCTGTGAGTCAGCCAAAAGAACCCCAAAATTCAAATCGTTCAAGTCTGTCTCCATAGAATATCTATAAAACATACAAAATATATTTGAAAACCAAGGCTGAATTGCATTGGCTTTTCGCATCTTATGGCTTTTGCTGGTTCTGTTGCTTAAATGTGGCTCAGGACAATACAGTGTTTCCTATCTTGATTTAACAATATAATTGTTATCCTGAAATAACTTTCTTTTACAAACTGGTACTTATAGTTCAAAACATTAAGTTATATAAAGCTCTGCTTATCTTCTTTATGCTATGAATATATTCCCATGTAAAAATAGTGTAACCTAAAAGATTAAAAATTGCACCTTATTTTTTTCCTTCTTTTTGCAATACCAGTAAATGCCTGAAAAATAGCCTCTTTATGCAGGGCTTGTAAACCTTGTTAGACAGAACATGTGAACATGAACAGTACCATCAGCAATAGCGGGTTCAGACTCAATGTACAGATATATATCACAATACTACATTGGTAAGAAAACATTTTAGCTCAGAGGATTTTATCTTATGTGCTGACCAGGAGTGTTGGGAGTCACCTTTTCAAAGTTTTGACTTATATTTCAAATGTCTGGGAGTTACGTTGATTACGTCAAATATTTTCAGTTATTTTAAATCTTCTAAAATGCTCCTTCGTCAAGTTATCAAACTAACTAAGAAATTTTAAAGAAAACACTGTGAAAAGTAGATCTTGGGTTCAGCAAATGAATGTTCTGCATTAGATAAACCAGATTAAACAGTACTCATTTCATAAAATTAAAGACATAACAGATAGTTGTCTAAGTTTACAGAAGTTTTAAATGCCATTTGATAGCATTTCTTTTTCTTGGAGGATACACTGTGACAGCTTTTGAACTAAGCTTCTGCTTGTTTCCAAAACTGTAGACAATGTTATGGGCATCAATAGGAATGTATTGATATTGCAACAAAGTCGTAAAGCTGGAGGGTGGGGAGAGTGAATTAAGCTTTTTGTACTGCTTGGAACAGTTCCATAATTGTTTTATAAATCAAACAATGCGACAGAGGGCACCCACTAACATCTCTCAGCACTTTAATCCTGTCCCTTCTCCGCCTGCCCTTCAGGTAATGAGCTGATTTACCCCCCAAACAGTAAGGATGAGAAGGGGGTCCTGGAAAAATGCACACAGACCATGATATAGACAGGAGAACAGGAAACCTTCAGAAAGGCAGACAGTGTGAACATGGAAAAGCTTACCAACAGGGCAAGAAGGAAATAAGGAGGATGTATACAATGCCCTTTGCGGGGGGAAGAATGGAGAAGGCCTGGTGGAGAGGAGAAAACCAGCCTCTGAGGGGACAGAGGGACTGGAGGATATTGCTTTGTGGGAGGACAGGACATCAGGGACATCATTAGGATTGGATGTCACTAGTCATGGGAAGAGGATGGGCACCAGAGATCATGGGAAGAGATAGGGAGCAAAGCAGAGACAAAAAGTTTTGGGGCAAGAAAATGGGGCTCAGCCAGAACAAGAAGCATGCCAGGGCAAATAGGGAGTTACAGTACCAAAAAGTTGAAAAGGATAAATGGAACTACTGGGAAAGTAAAAAATGTCAGGTTTTGCACGCAGTCCTGGAAACTGAGGGAGGCAAGAGGGCCATGCAAATGTAACAGTGAAAAGAAAAAGTAAAGTACCTGTTGTGACATGAACTCAGCCTAGGAGCTCATGACTACCCCTCTCACCAGGAAGCTGTGCTGCATAGGCATTGAGCGCTTGCATTAATTAAGGGGTACAAACACTTTCCTTTCTTTTTCCCTCCCTAAGGTACCATAACTTCTTGGGTGGTGATTTTTATACTGCCAATAAATAGTGCTTTGAATCCTCTTCTCTACACTTTGACTACACGACCTTTCAAAGAAATGATTCATCAGGTTTGGTATAATTACAGACAAAGAAGATCCAAAAGAGGTAAAGGCAGTCAGAAAACATATGGTCCATCATTCATTTGGGTAGAGATGTGGCCCATGCATGAAATCACGCCAAAGGCAACGAAGCCTGTACTTTGTACAGACTCCTCTGATGCTTCGGTGACTACACAGTCAACAAGGCTAAATTCATACATGTAAATACATTTTGAATCTTCACAGTGACATCTGCACTGTTAGCTTCACATCTGTGGGCTTACTGCTTTACAGCAATGAGGAAAAATGAGGGAGTTGTGACACCTGGGCTCACGCGAATGAAAGCAGGAAGAAGAGGGAGCAGTGTGTCTGTTTGCAGGCAGAACTGACACAACAATAATTTCACCATCTCACAGTGGTACCTGACATTTTGGCAACTCATCCTAGATCAGAATGAGAAGTCAGTTGTTTGGTTTTTTCTCCTGGAAGCCAGGAGTGTGAAAAAGGAATTAATTGTAATTTCAAACATCTCACCCTGAAAGCAGAATGTTTCAAAATAATCTGTCTTTGGGGGGGGGTGGTGGGGGTGGTGTTTGTTTTTTTTTTAAATTCCCTATTTCAATAGCTGATTTTTTGTTGAGGGTTGATTGGTTTCTTCATTAAGAATTTTTTTTTCTCCTTAAAATTTCTGATTGTCTCTATTTAGGCAGCAGCAGCTCTTAAAAGCTTTAGGGAGCAATAGCCCTAAGAAAAATATTTAAATTTCATAATTAGACCAGTTTATTATATTTGCCAAAGCCAAGCAAGTGAAAATGTTGTTCCTTTTAAAAATTTACCAACTATTTCACTCATTTAAAGACAATCCTGAAATTGTAGTGATCGTTCTAGTTCAGGCAGAACCAGAACTGTGGGGAAGAAAAAAAAGAAGTTTTTCTTCAACTGAGTGATCCCCAGCCACAGCTGATGGAAGTTTCCCCCCTTCAGAAGAGCATCCTTCCCCAGAAAGACTGGACTGAGTACCCCGACATCTTGATGCTGCTTTTTTCCTCACTGTTTGTTAACGGGCTACCATAAGTAGCTCTCCACAGCTTGCAGACTTCAGCAAATTTCAGTCTTGAGATGTCTATCTCCATACACAGAATAATGGGAGACGGCCAAACAGAAGACTTAATAGGTGTCATGACAATTACGTTCCAATCACCTTGTGCATTTGACTGGATGCATTACGATTAAAATAATTTAAGGAGCACAGCCATTCAGCACTTTGGGGGGCATTATTTTACTTCCCAGTGTTACAAGGATAAAAAAAAAAAAATTATCCCATCTGAAACAATCCTCTAGAGGCAGTTCCTTTGCATATACTTACTGAAGAGAATCTTCTCTGTTATGAATTACTACGACTTCCCTAGTTCTTTCAGTACCATACTCACAGTCTGACGGCCTAGAAGCCCACAAAGGTAGAAGAAATTCTTCTTTTGCATTGGTGATTTGAAGCTTTTTAAAATGAAATTAAAAGATAATTCCAATGTTTGCACTTAACTTCTTAACAGCATAAGAAGGAGAATTAAAAAAAGTGTAACTCACACTTCAACTGTTTACAGAACTTTGGATTATCTTGAAATTGAAGATTATTAAACATCTTGTTTCCACTACTGTATGTTTTATTGAAATAAAAGATTATCTGCTGAACAAAATGACTTCTTTTCCAAGTTGCTTAGCTATATTTTGGGTTGTGGGGTTAAAAACAGCTAAGTGAAATCCTGCCACGTGGATTGCCTTTAACTGGAGCAATTAGAACTCGATTTAATAGAATTTGTGTCCTCTGGGAGCCCAAGCCTTTTCAATGACTGTAACTACTTCAGATGATGAGATACATAAGAATGTCTGTCCTTACCATTACTTCTGTTTTTCACATAAGTTGATTATGGATATATTCAATGTTGTGTTTGTTTCTATGAGTAACACAAGAATATTCATTATTTCAGATTTTTTTGCAACATCTTTATTGTTTTGGTAAGAAAATTACAGTTTTGTCTTTTAAAAAGTTCTTCTACCAGTAAAAATAAGGCTGACTAATAAATCGTGGTACAACCATGTTCTCCTGCAGTCTCCCACTGCATTTCAGCATTACTTTTTTCACATTGCTCTGGTAAAGGTACAGGAGTTTCAGTACAGCTACAGGTTAGCGATATTCCAGACCAAAAGGTTCTGTTAACTGTAAGCTCGAGACTAACTAACTAGTAACTGCTTAAGGCAAAGATATAAAATAGGACCAAATACTGAAAAAGCTCTTAACGCACTTCCCGAGGGATGGGAGAATACATTTCACAGATTCTTTTCCAACTGATGGAAGCTTTTACCTACAGCTTGAAGTAATCCATTCTATCAGTCAACAATGCTGTTAAACTTCTACCATGCAGAGATATACAATCCATCATAAGGCACTTTATTACAACAAAAGATAGTCTAAAATTGTGTGCAGTAATCAAACATCTTGTAAAAAATCTGCAGCTTTACAGAAACGTGTTGCAATACTACAAAAATTGTAAGGTTTGGGATACGGGGCTTACCTAAAGCTTGTAAATAAGCCACAACTTGCCATGTTATCCCATCCTCAACACCAAGAAAAAGCGTGCATAGAGAAAAACTGAAGTTAGTTCGGCAAGTTTCGCTGCAGTTGGCAGGGTTTCCACTGGTGACAGCTCTTAAAAAGGAGGGCTGACACTATCTCCTTGCAGGACACCACCTCCTCACCAGGAATGAGTTCCGGATATGCCACACATACCAACGTTGCATCCACCACGTTACCAGAAAAAAGAGGGGGGGGGGGGGGGGGAGTATTTCACGTATGAGATCGCTTGAACTGCAACGGAAGAGTCTAAAAGTCAGAACTGATTCCCTAAACAAAGTTATTTTACTCGGTGACTTACATACAACATCCATACGAGTCATCATCAGGTATTTCTGAAAGAACTCCGGGCTCACGGGGAGCTGCTGAGGGGAAACAAAAATCCACGTGAACTCCCTCAAGAAGGTCGTTTAAAAAAAACACCCCGCATTCCAGTCCGCCACAAGCGGGCAGCTCAGCGAGACCCGGCGGAGCCGCCGCGGGGGCAGGGTCAGCCGCTGGGCTTCAGGGACTCGTAGCCCTCCCTCAGCAGGTCCCGCCATGTTCTGAGGAACCGGGCGTTCTCCGAGCACTTGGTGGCGAGCTCCTCCACCTGGGCCGACACGGCCGACGTCGCCTCCAGGATCTTTGCCAGCGAGAAGGCGGCCTGGAGGGACGGCAGAGAGGTTGGGGCTCGCCGACGCCCGTCCGCACCCCCCGCCCCCGGCGCCCTCCGT
>NW_010972576.1:3477982-3478348 GCF_000737465.1 Haliaeetus leucocephalus | reverse complement strand
CCCCGCCTCGGCCATGTCCCGCTCCCCTCACCGACGCCGCCCGCCGCCCCGCCCATCCCGCCTGAGCTCCGCCCCCGGCATCCCGGCACGCACTGGTGAGGAGCGGGGGGCGGGGCCGCGGGCGTCGCGCTGCACGCCGGGAGCGGTAGTCTTTCCTGCCGCGGTGCCTCACGGCAGCAGCCGGGACGCCGCCTGGCCCGGCAGGGCGCTCAGCCCTCCGCCCCGCTTCCTCCTGGCGTATCCCGTTCTGATATTAGGGCGGTGGGGTCCGTCCGTACCGGCCGGAGCCGTTGCCCCGCGAGGGAAGCTGGGCCGGGTCGTGCCGCCGGGAGCCCTGGGAGCTGTAGTCCTGCCGGCGGGATGGGG
>NW_010972576.1:3440545-3477972 GCF_000737465.1 Haliaeetus leucocephalus | reverse complement strand
GGCCGGGGCGGGGCGGGAGCGCCGTGTGTTACCGGCGTCTTTCGCTGCTTGCGTGTGCCGTGGTGCGTCAGCAGTGTCAGTTGGTTGTCTCGGAGCGGGAGGAGGTGTGACCTGCTGAAAGGACACAATGCAGCAGCACCTGCAGGACACAATGCAGCAATCGAATGCGCGCCCTTACTGTCGAAGTAACTTGCAGAGGCAGCGTCCCGGCAGCGGTTACTGAAAGAGCTGCGGAAGAGTAAAGCCTCTGCTTAGGGACCGCTTGCTTCCTGCAAGCGTTTCGTTCCCATCGGGTTGCCAAGCCCGTAAGCTCTCAGCGGCGGGGTGGCGTGAGCTCGGCTCCCTCCCTGGGAAGAAGCTGCCCGTTCGGGACTCGGACCTGCCCGTGTAATTATCAGATGTATTCTGAGCGGAATTGCCCTTCTTTTGCGTGCGCGTGAAACAACTGCCATTTTTTTAGCTATACTATGTAATTCATAGTGCCGTCAGTTCTGCTCAAATAAAAATATCTCGAAAAGTAAGTTAAGGTGTCGTGTTTTGATATATATGCGTAGGTGTAGTTGTTACCATGCTTAAAAAATACATTGCTTGTTCTCGGATCCTGTCTGGTTGCAGGCAAAGGGTAATTAAGAGTCATGAGATGGTATGATAATAGCTTCTGTGTTATGCTGGTTAAGTACAAAATTGCTGTTAAGAAACCAAGGTAGATAATACTTACTACCTTGCGTGCAGAGTACAGTATCATGTCACTGTGCAGAGTTATAATGGAGGATGTTTGCACTGGCCTTGCCGACTGCCACACTTAACAAAACACTTCAGTCGTAGGACGTTGATGATTTTACTGATGTAGTTTTGCAGAAATACTCCACTTCAAATACAATATTCTCCTTCACCCCTGAAGTTAGAGAAAGGGAATCCTTAAAGGAAGGAAAAATACCTGTCAAGGTGCGTTAGTTCACAGACTTTATAACTACTTTTGGTGCTAACCATGCTAGTTTTCTGAGTACAGATCATCCACATCTTCACAATTTTTTTTGTGAGAGAGGAAGACCAGACAAGAATGCGACGTGTAATAGCCCTTCTGAACAGAGTCCTGTTTTGATTATTTTAAACTTACATTTGGTCTATTTCCTTAAAAAGAAATTCTAATTTGTTCTTGCAACAATTAATGTATCTGCAGAAAAGGTAAAGATTAACTATATCTACTGTTCCTAGCTTTGGCTAAAGTATACTTGGGTTTAAGTCTGAGCTTTTATTGTAGACCATGTCATTTACTTCAGACGAACTGTCTAGTATCAGTAGCCCAGACTGTGTATCTCAACATGTGTTGAGATGTCAAAAGAGATGAACTTGCTTGGTCACTTTTAACGAGGTCTGAAATAAATCTTTTGAAGTTTAAAATGAAATAGTAGGAATTTAAAATGTGTTTCACCTGTGTACACATGTTTTCTTCCTACATCAGCTGTCAGAAATGGCCAGTGTATTGAATGGTATTATGTGAAGAATGCTTAAAGGGGAAGCTCTTTTTTTCTGATATAAAATTACATAGCGCATTCCTACCTTGAAAACTTAAAAGTCTGTGTTTATGGTTCCTCATCTTCACGTCACCGGCTAGCCTTTGGGGTGGTGGAGCTGTCACATTTGTTGTGCCACTTGTGTCTCTGAAAAGTCGAAAAATTTGGGGAATGACTGACTTGACAGATTTGTTTCTTATTTTTGCAGCACGTCAGTGCTTTCACGCTCTAAAGTTGATAAAGAGAGAGTGCCTTCCATCACTGCATATCGCAAGATGTGTGTCTACTGCCTCTGTACCCCGGATAACTACGCATTATACAATTCATCCTCGGGACAAAGACAAACGATGGGAAGGTAAGCGAAAAAATGCATTCTTTAAAAGCTTCTTTATTGTTATTATTGCTCAGTTTTAAAGACACTGAAATGTGTTGCTGTTTTTTTCTTTTTACAGAAATTCTGTACTCTTAAATACAGTACTAATATTCCAAATGAAATTTTGTGGTTCCTATCTCACAGTGAGTGTCTTTAGTGCTATAAAATGGGATCAGATTAAACTTGATCCTAGTTATTTAAAGAAAATATATAAGCAGCTTTTGCTTTAGTGACTATCACAACAACATTTAATTTTGTCAGGTATGTATCTGTTGGATTTTTTCAGTTGTTCTTACCATGAGAGTTTGTGAGAAAATAAGATTAATATATATCTCTCGGCATTCTAGTCTCTACATTCAGCAATTTTAATTGCTTCAATTCCAGAAAAGACAATGATTAATGAGTGTGAAATAAAGTCACGTGTTCTGACTAAGGGTCTGTTTTCTTTCTCCCTTACCTAGAGTTTCACTGAATGTCTTTGATACAGCTAGCCAGCTGGGCTCTTAAGCTCAACATTCTAAGGTGATACTTACTTATGGTGCATAGAGATTGAGTATATGGTTTTTATGGTATATCTTCTTACAACTTAAAATGAGCTGATTTTACACTGAGCTGCTAATGTTCTTCTGCGTTCTTTCAAGTACTGAAGTGGGGATTGTCTTGAATATTTAGACTCCTTTTATGCAAAGTAATACTTCTGGGATACCCAGTAGCCAGTATCACAGAGTACGGTTTAGTGAGAGACAGGCTGGGAGAAACTGGAGATTGGTTTATGTTATTATCTTTTTTCTACTAAAGGGGTAAACATGGAAAGATTTGCAGAGGAAGCTGATGTTGTCATTGTTGGAGCAGGCCCTGCAGGTCTTTCTGCAGCTATTCGACTCAAACAGTTAGCCGCTGAGCATAGCAAAGAAATACGTGTTTGTCTGGTGGAGAAGGCTTCTCAGATTGGTGCACATACGCTGTCTGGTGCTTGTCTTGAGCCAAGGTCCTTACAAGAACTTTTTCCAGACTGGAAGGAGCGGGGGGTATGTATGAGTATATAAACAAAATTAATTGCTAGCTTGTAATGAACTTCATATCTGATGCATTCTGGTATGACTTAGTACCTTGGTACCATTGGTACTTCATACCATTTTAAAATATGTTGATCTATCAAAACAAAAAAACTCCTACCTTCTTTTTAGCCTGTTTCCTCTAGTTCAGCAATGCTGATGTTTTGTGTCTACACAGATGTGCTGTGGCCTTTGCCTTTTCATATAGTAGTCTTACTGCATATACGCAGTATGTCTGGTGTGTCTTGGGATGCACTGCACTTACTGCATTTGTGCAGAATCCAGCTCCCATGCACAAGCAGTAAGATGGTCGATTCTTAGCAAAGTCAGACTTGTTGCTTCTGTACAATAGTTCTTCATAGTCTCAAGAAATGGCACATAGTACGCTGATTTTTGTGCAGACATGGTGGTGTAACGGAGGCCTAAGATGCTTTTAGGAGGGAGGATAGCAAGAAATGAGTTGCCATCTCTGTCAGAACAGCCATCTGGCTTGTAGCCAGCTGCCTGCTGTCACCTGGGAGCTGCAAGAAGTGGGCTGTGGACTAGTTGTTTTGTCTTACTGGGATAAATATGCAAGTTGAGCTGTCTTCTTTAGAAAGGTCTAGAATATTGATGTAGTACAAGCCTGTGTACAAACTATAGAATTGATTTGCAAGGCCCTGTTCCATTTTTTTTACCTCAGTAGTTGTGTTGATTCTTGCCTGATGACTGCCTCAAAAGTATTTTATTTTCTCTCTTGTGATACCTTCCTACAGAAGTGTTTTATTAAACCTTTGCTGGACTGCCAGTGTGATTGTTTGATTTATTTTGTTTATTTTATTTGTTGTTTTTGTTGGATTGGCTAGAAAAACATAACGCTCAGTACTGTTTCTATTTTCTTTTTTTATGTAGGCTCCACTTAATACTCCTGTAACTGAAGACAAGTTTGGAATTTTAACAAAGAAATATAGAATTCCGGTGCCAATTCTTCCAGGTAAAGTTTAGTGAGGTGGTAGGGAGTCATCTTTCTCTGTGTCTTTTTCAACTTTTCCATGAATCAAACAATTTTGATTTCAGTGTAGTACAGCAAGCATATGTAGAACATGACAGCTTACAGTGATAGGGTCTATGTAGATGATGGCTGTGATAACACATGACATTACTGTGAAGATAGTAGTTGTAGAAGAAGATACGATGTCTGATATATACAACTTCTGTTATTTTCCTTACTGTTCTATGTTTCATCTGTGTGTGTCTTTTTTGCCTAGGACTTCCAATGGTTAATCATGGAAATTACATAGTACGTCTGGGCCACTTTGTGAGTTGGCTGGGTGAACAAGCAGAAGCTTTGGGCGTTGAGGTGTATCCAGGCTATGCAGCAGCTGAGGTAATAATGACATCAGTGTGTATATGAAAAGGGTTTTTGGAACCCCCTTCACTCCCACTTATTTGTACATTCACAACATTCTTTTTAACAGACGTGTGTTGTGAAAACTGTGTTTCACTGTCTAAGTTCCCTGGCCCCGGTTCAGCAAAGTGCAAGTGGATCGTACAGTATGTTAATAAATACATAATCTTCAAGTTTGACAATGAAAGACATAGTGCTTAGAAGTTCTGCATTACAACCTTTTATGAATGGATTAAAATGACAGATCATTAAAATGTTTTTGTGTTTGTTTAAATATTTCCAAAGGTTCTTTTTCACGAAGATGGTAGCGTGAAAGGGATAGCAACTAATGATGTAGGCATTCAAAAGGATGGAGCACCTAAAGTAAGTAGCTACCTTCCCCATAACTAGGGGTCTAATTATGGAAATTGTGATATAACTGCTTCTACTGCCATCAGTAGTCTTGCTGTAGCCTAAGAGAAAGTGTAAAATTCAGTACCTGTCTTCCCTCTCTGTATGTAAAATGGATGAATTACCTGTGAAAGTTTTGGGTTCAGAACACTGTAAACTTCTTCTGGGATTAGTAGAAAAAGCCTTCGCAGAAAGGAGTTTTGTTTGAGGGTGACTTGAAGGAAATATTGTAAGGGTGTTTTGGCATATGTGAAATCAGGAAAGGGAAGAATTCCAGTAACTCCTAGAAGAAAGGTGTGAAGGTGAAATAGAAAGCTGTTGTCTAGCTGGTAACTAGCAGTGTGTAAGAGAGGATGCTTCTGGCTGATCTGCTTTCTTTGATATTTACAACTGCAGTTGATCTGTTGACAGTCTGTCTATCTTGTTGGGGCAAGGTACACACTGAATCTTTATACCTTTTTGCTGGTTGGTCACAATTCTGTATCCAGAAGGTGACTCCCTGCCCTAAGTGTCGGACTTCGATTTTTAGTGGAATCCAGAACCAGTGGTAAGCGTGTTGCTTCCCTGTGCAATACCTAGGGAGAATTTGGCACCTCAGAATAACTTTCACACAGAATTACTTGGCTACAGAAATTAAGCGTACAAGTTTTTTCTTAAGATTTACTTTCTTTTATAAGGTTTCTTACTAGTTACATAATGTTTCAAGGAGCTACTTACTTTCATATAAAATTGTGGGCTATTTTTCCCATTTAAGGCAGGGAATGAGAAGAAAAGACTCATTCTTGATTTGAAATATTATAGCCAATGGAGGAGGAAGGGAAAAGTAATGTATTTTTCCAAGATAATATTGATGGTCTGTCACCTGTAGGGGGTAGACATGCTCTTCTTTTCAGGTATGCATTTCCCCAGTAGGAGGCTCAAGTAATGCGTACAGCCTGCTGTGGTAGTGAAGATTTATTGGGAGTTTGGTTTGGTTTTGGTTTAAAATGGGAAGGAACTATAATTTTTTTATTATTTTTTTTTTAGGTATCCTCAAAAGCCAGAATTTTTTTCCATCTAGTCTGGAAGAATATGTCTATTATCTTCTTTTAATGTATATAATCAGTGTGCTACTACTGCAACTTTTTGAGTATTCAAGTGTTTTAGCTGTGTTAGGTCAGCTGATATTACCTCCACTGTATAAAGGTTCAGGTAAATAGACGTAGTTTGTGTAACTTTCAAGGCAAGAATATCTTCAATGTGTTTATACAGAGCCTAATCAAATAGACTGTGGTTAATGAATAGAGTTTCACCTTGCAGTCAGCACCAGTCGAACAAAAACGCCAATGGTAAAAATACATAGTTAAAAAGTTGCACATTGATTCTTGTGTAGGTGCTGGAGAAGGATGTTAACTGTGAAACACAACTTTGTCACATTACTGAAACATTTCAAATTCATGAATTTCTGATATCTACAATGTGGAGTTGTAGTTTGTTTATTTTATATAATCTGCTTCAAATTGGACAGTATATATTTTTAATCTTTAGATCAAATAGTAAGTCACTGTAGTTCTCTTAGTGTTTTGTAAGATTAATTCATGTTCAGGTGGACAATCAGAAATTCAAAGAATACACAAAAAAATTGGCAAAATCTTGTAACTCCTGTTTAAAGGTAATTCCCAACTAGAGGGAGCGTTTTCATTTGCTAGGCTTTTTCAGAGGTTTCCAGCCAGTAAGCTACAAGCAGATTGAAGCTGAGAGACAATTAAAAACCAAAGCAATAAGCTGCTCCTGGACCTATGCTGGCTTACCTTGAGATGGTTTTATTGGGTACTCTTGGATATCTTCATCCAAAACTGTTTTCATTATCTTTTTCAACATTAAACTTTCTGACTCAAATCAAGCTTTTTGCATTTTTTCCCTGCAAGAATCTTGTATCCTTACATTGGAAATATAATCTAGTAATATTCTCGTCCAGTGCGCTCACATATGCAGGTGACATGCTCATACACAAGTATGCCAGTTCCCCTTAACTTACTCTCAATCTTGTTGGAATTTTTTATGAGAAATTTTTTTAATAATGATACTTAATGTTAGTTTAATTTTATTGTATGTTTTAACATGCAAGATTAGTGTAATATTATAGTAACTTTATTCTGAGGTAGTGGGTTCTTTTGGGGACAGGGGTGATGCAGGTTTTTCTGATCTGATGTTTTTCTAGCCTCTCATGTGTTGGGGGGGGCCCACACAATGTTTTATTGTAACGTGACTTCATGAGCAAAAATTAAAGTGTGAAGTTATAGATTAAGATTCTTTGTTCTGTCAGGGTTCCTTTGCACCATATGAATCAGCAGATGTGATAGAAGTATCCTCCGAGCTGGAAAAGATTCTCTTTTTCAGTAATGAATGGCAATTCACTGTAGCGCTGCTTTACTGGAATCCCCTTACAAGATTTGCCCAGGGTGCATCATGGTTAGGTGGAAAAGACACCTGGGCTAGAGCCATAGCTTGCAATGGTTTGTAGGTTCTGGGCAGTGCTACAAAGTAGTGTAAAATCCCTTTATTGCCCTCCAATTTCTTGCTGTGAGTTTGGTGTGGCACAGATCTAACTGCTGATGAAATGCTCTACTTTTGCAGGCTACCTTTGAAAGAGGCTTGGAACTCCACGCTAAAGTCACAGTCTTTGCTGAAGGTTGTCATGGACATCTAGCCAAACAGCTGTACAAAAAATACAATCTGAGGGAGAAATGTCAACCCCAGAGCTATGGCATTGGACTGAAAGAGGTATCACCTGCATAATTTTAACAATTAAGGAAAATACTGTGAACCTATAAGGTAGTTTTTGTTTGCTTTCAAGCTAATTTGTGTGAGACATTAGAATGATAGAATGATAGATTTTGAGTTACGCTTTGAGACTTCAGAATCTTTGCTGTTCTGAAGCTGATCAGAGAAGATGTTCCCTGAATGTCGTGGCTGTTTCGTTTCAGCTGCTTCTTCTCATATATGTGTTATAACTAGAGGTACTGGCAAATCCACTCATTAATCTCTTAATTTAATTTCAAATTAGGTTCATTTGTGAAATCTGTTCTCAGTACTTTTACTAAATGAGAGAGGGATTCATGCTGCCTAATTTTGGGGGGTTTAGTACCTGAGGAGGGGAGGAAAGGCTTTCTATGGGTTTTCCGTGTATTAATTAGAGAGAGAGAGAGAGGGAGAGAAAGAAAAAAGAACTGTTCCAGATAATGCTTCATGGTCTCTGAAACACTCTCTGGATGAGCTTTCCCCACCCCACCCCCCAAAATCCCTTCACTGGGCTTATAAAATTGGGATAGCGATCAGGTTTCCTTTTTAAAATATTTTATAATCAGGAAATACCACTCATGAAAAAAAGCTGTATTATTTAGAACAAGTTCAGAGTTTGACTATAACATATTATTTATTTATTACCTTAAGCATGTGCTTCCAGCTACAAAATATTTGTTAAATAATACACTTCTGTAGAGAATAACCATTCTGTAAATGTATGACATAGTCTTAGTTACAATTTCAAATACCCGCGTTCTCGTTAAAGCAGGATTTTGCTGTAGAGTTCCTTTGCTTCCAGATGAGCCTGTGTCTGCTTTAGCAAATAGTACAGTCCAATAGGAATGGGTCTGTAAAGTGAAATAGTTGGTGCTGATGAGCTGATATCCATACTATGCACGTTTCAGGTTTATTTTTACTTTGGACTAGCTCTGGTCTAGTCCCATGGACTGAGTGTCCTTTCATGACTGGAATGCTTTAGATGGGCTTCTGAAGCCTGTCTTACAGTTTAGTTTCATGTGAAAGGAATCCAATTCATGCCATCCATGGCTGCTGTACAATGTGCACCAAAGTATAGTAAGTTGGAGGAATCAGGAGTCCCGCTCAAAAATGTGCTGCTTAATCTAAACTGAAACATCAATATAGATGTACCCTCCATGCTGGAGCTGATCTAATGGTGCTCAACTGCCCTTCTGTCATTAGACTGCATCTGGCACATAACTTCATGGTGAAGAGACTTTTGTGAAATGAGCAGAAAATTGATTCACTAGTGGAAACCGGCAGATGCTTCTGTGAGTTCACCATGGGTCAGCTGAGCACTGGAGTTGTGTAGGAGAGAGCAGAGAGAGGACTACCTGTTTGACAACACATATTTAGATCAACTCAGGCATATTGTTAAGCTTGACCTTGAAAAACTTGTGAGGAAATTGCAGTGATTCATACGAAAAAATAAATTTTTTTTAAAGAAAAAAGTCAATGTAAGCACTGCATTCCTTAGCAGAAGTATCTATTTAAGTCACCGACATAAAGGATCTTGTGGCTGAATGCAAATTTGCTGTATAGTACTGGAGTCTCAGTCACATTTTCTGATGCACAGCATTTCAAGAAAGAGAAGTATTAGGAAATTCTTAAATGGTAATCCAAAAAAGGTATACTTATTACCTGGTATTTTGCCATATGAATTTATGCATTGGTCATAGCAGTAAACTAATTTCTTCTATATTTAATTGTGTGTTTGTCTTTTATTATATTATTGAAAGGCCATTACTTTGCAATATAAAGTAATTTTTTCATCATCTTCATTTCAGTTATGGACTATTGATGAAAAGAAATGGAAACCAGGAAGAGTAGAACATACTGTAGGCTGGCCTTTAGACAGACATACATATGGAGGATCCTTTCTTTATCACTTAAATGAGGGTGAACCTTTAGTTGCTCTTGGATTTGTGGTAAGTGAAGTTGTTTTTTTTTCCATGCTTTTTTGTTGTTGTTTGGTCTTCATTTTTATGCAATTTCTTCTCACTTTTAATGTAAAAATGAAAACATAAGAATAGCAACAGACCAAATTTAGTACTTTCTCAGTCTTAAGTGTGCTTATGCCTGTATTGGGGAAAGCTAATTTGTCATATTAATCTATCTTTAATCCAGTGGTTTTTTTATTAAGAACAAAATTGAAAACTTACAAATAAATTTTTTTGCAAACCAAACAAATTTTGGTAAAGCCAAACCGAGATGATTAATCAAAACTGCTCACAAAATTTTTGCAAGTTAGGAAATGTCTAAATCACGTACACTTTGTATGATTCCATTTCCTTATTCGTGTGTCAGGCTTGGGTGCAGCTCCACTTTAGGAGAGAAACATAAAAAGTGGAAGCACTCTGCAGTTCCACAAGCAGCATCCCTTCCGTTTCTGAGCTCTTCAGTATGTTCTCACTATTCTTCACCCCATTTGCCTTGCCCTCTTTAGCAGCTGTCTTTCTGAATTGGACAGGTAGCTTTTTCTTCTTACTGCCTCTTTATTGGAAGGATTGAGATCACTAGAGACACAGTCTTGTGTCATTCCACCAGCTGGTGATGCAAGTAGCAAGTAGGAAATGTTGCTCTAGCACCTACAGTCCTAAATGAAGCGTGCACTATTTATCCTGCACATGTGCTTTACACACAGACGTTGTAAGAGTCGGGCACACAATCTGAACTTTCAGCAGCATGGGATTGAGGTCACACTTTGGTCTCCTAAATTTCAGAAGGATTCCAGACTCTGTGTGTGTGTGTGTGAACTGTATTTTTGTCTAACTGTTTTGCAAGAAACATAAAAAAAAAAGTTAGCTTTTCTCAGACATGCATACTTGTCCTGTGCAGATTTCCAGTATTGGAATTAATAAGTACAGACAGTAGACATTCAAATTCTGTTTGCTTTTAGAAGGGTAGAGAGCTTTGATTCTTACTGAGAATGGTAATCAGTAATGTTCATATTATCTCCAGTTCACATAGGAGAAAATCAACTTTTGTGTGAACATTCAAGCACTCTTTTGTCTTTGAACTTTACACTGTCAGTCTGAGCTGATTCAGGGATTATCTTGCACTTATTTTGAAAATCGCTCATTAACTTTATCTAGCAAGGAAAGCAGATGCAAGCAGTGCTTTGAAAGCAGTGAGCTGCCAGAGAAATCAAGGTACTGTTTGTTGCAGACTCATGATACATTTTATTATTTGTCTCAAATAAAGCTTACAGGAACCAGAAATAATCCCTTTCTCAAAAGAGAAAATTCAGCAACAAAAGTCCTTTTAAGAGTATATTAAAGACAGGAAATGCAGAGTATATCTTTGGGCAAATTCTCAAATGCATAAGATAAGAATCCTGGGCATCCAGCCAATTGGCAGTCTTTTGTCCCCTATTTTCTGCTTTCATCATTGCTCCCCTGTGCTTTGTTACAATGCCTCACATAATTGGAAATGATAATTGACTTCACTAAATGATGTGAAGAACTGGTTAAAATATGTGAGCACAGGGACATAACTATCTAGAAATAATTGTTTACCTCTCCTTCCAGCTTTTCTAGGGCAAAGAGGTTTTGAAACACAAATTTAAAACAAGTTTTCTTGCTTATCCTGCCCATTAAACCATGCTTAATTTTACTATTTTATTTTGAGACAGATGGAAGGTGGTTACAATGCAATTAAATATTTTCCATGCTTCGGGCTTCAGGTAGGGCAGAGAACAGTCTTGTAGAAGCAAATTCTCAGATTTGCTTCTATTATACTGTTAATAGAATGTATTTTTGGCAGTAGTTTCTTTAAGTAGAAAGATCCTGATGTTGGTTTAGTATAAAATAGATTTAAAGAGTTGATGTGGTAATATCTAGTGGTTTTCTTTTCAAACTTTTGTTGAAATTCCATACATTATTTTCATAATGTTGCACTTTTTTCTTTTTTTTTTTTTTTTTAAAGGTTGGTTTAGATTATCAAAATCCCTATTTGAATCCATTTAGGGAGTTTCAGAGGTGGAAGCACCATCCTAGTGTACAGCCTACTTTGGAGGGTGGAACGAGGATTGCCTATGGTGCCAGAGCATTAAATGAAGGTGGTTTCCAGGTAACTTTTTCATGGAGTTTTTTTACTTTGAGTTCTCTATATCCATGTTTTTAGTGCAGTAGATTTGGGTTGCATGCTGTTGGGAAACAACTGAACTATAATAAAGCTGAATAAAGCCAAAAGTTTTGCTGGACAGAAAAGCCTTGTTATCTTGCTGGATACTGGCTGCTGAGATTTGCTAGACTTAGGCTCTGTCATACTAAAAATCTTCTGACATAGTCACTTTACTTTTTAAATGAAATATGAAGTGGAGTTTATATTGCAGTCCAATGTGTTCAGCAGCAAAGAAGCAACAGGTAATTATTGTGCCTGGAACTCTGGGGAAGAGAGGGTAGCACCACTCATCTGTTGTTTTTGTGGGATTGGGGGGTGCATTTTCCAAATTACTTGTTTATCCTAGCAGAGGGAACTTTGTTCGAATGCTTGACCCTGAAGTCAGTCATGGTGCTGAAATTGTTATATAGCTTGGCAGATAAAAGTATTCACCTCCTCAAGTACAGATACCTTTGGTATCTTTCAGGCACAACTTTGAATTTCTGCTTTCTTGGGAGATAGAATATCTTGTTCATTTTGTTCCCTTAAGGAGTCCAAAAGGCAAAATTTAAAAAATGTATTCATCAGGATTTAAGGTCAGTTGAAAGGGCTGGAACAACTTTCAGGAGAAATAGTCTAGAGTTTGTTCAACAGCTAAAGTCCTTTCAACCTGTTAGGTTCTAAGGTGGGAATCTTGAAACACAGGACATGGCTGTGTGTCCTGGACTCCCAGATCCATCTTCTAGATGCTTCTTTCAGTTTGGAGCTTAAAACTAGCCTGAGCATTCATGATCAGCAGCCTGTGTGTGTCGCCATTCACTCTGTCCTCTGACTACTTTGTCTTTTGTTTTTGAACCTCTTTAGTATAAATGTGGCTTTGTGCAGTTTTTGCAATACAAGTAGAATTTCAGCAGCAGTGTAACTCTTGTCACAGTCTTGGGGAGTTAGGCTTTGACACCAGTGTGCGCGCCTGAGACTGAGTCGTGGGTTCACAAAGCAACTTCTTGATTACACACGTGATACATGTTTATTCAATCTGTGGGTTGATTACTTTGTCCACTCTGGAAATGTGTTATATCACACTGTAACACAGCTGTGTTACTAGCTTATTTCAGAAACCCTTGTTGGTCTGTTATTGACACAGGTAAGATCAAAATACCAAGATGTTTTAATCTAGACTTTTATACAAGAGGGGCTTCTCTTTCCACCCCGTGCACTGGTTTCTCTATCACAGATAGTAATTATTGAATTTCTGGCTTGATGAAGTTGCCAGATTGTGACTTCAGTTGCATACTCCTTATACTGCTCGAAACATATGGCTGAAGGAACACGATATTTTTTAAGACACAGACATTGTTTTTGTTAAGTTACACAGACAATAGGACTACAGCTCTTGCGCATCTCTGCCTAATCTTTGGACTTCTTTGCTGGACTTAAAACAATGTGTTGCTTACTTTGCACTGTTCCTAACATAAAAGTATCTTTTATTTTGTTGGGGGTTTTTTTATTTTCTGTAGATAGAATTGTCTAGCTAATCATGAAGTCACACTTTTAAATGGCTTTTTCTTAATACATGCTTTCAGTAAAAAAAAGCTTTATTGATGATTCACTTAGGAAGATTTTTAAGATTAGCTCTTCTTTTGCATGTGTTGCTTTGATTAATAACTGAAGCAGCCTGACTCATTTGCATCACTGGAGTCCAGGAATATTTTCTTATGTAAGTGGTTCTGTAGCTCCAGTTTTCATTTTGGTGACAGTATTGCATCAAATAGGTGTATAAAATTACCATAAATCTAAGCTTTTTTTGTCTGTTATAGACAACCTTATGACCATGTTCTTTAGTCTTTAACATAGTGATGCTAAGTTGGTATGTGAGAGAGAGCGCGCTCTTGGATGTTTCCCCGATTTTATAGCTTTTGGGGATATGTGGAAGGAGGGGACAGACTTTAATAGACTACGTCTACATAGCTGTTATTTCTTCTGTTTATTAAAATTGCAAAATCAAGCACTTCAGAAATTCCCATGCAACCTCTGTTTTGTCTCCATTTTATCAAAAACTTTGAAAAGGTTTAAGAGTGTTGTGGAAAACATAAGAAGCGTTGCTATTGTTGAGCAAGGTATATTATGAACATCAGGGAAAAAAATCCTTCATAATGATAACCTGTGCAAGTGTCAAAGATTAGACTCACTTAACAGATTTTCAGCCCTGAGCTTAGCTGAGGGGAGGAGAATGTGGGGTTCCCTGTCCACTGGTGGGGAGGACTCTGCAGGGAACAGGCATCTGGCCTTCTTCCCTCCTCCAAACCAGCTTTGTTTTGTCTCTTTGCTGCCAAGAGGGTGGTAGCTTCTCCAGCTGCTCAAGGTTGAAAGGATTTCACCCTGTGTCTTGGGACAGGGAGGGCTTGTGCTGTACTGGCATGATGTGTTCCTTCAACTGACTTGTGAAAACAGGCACCAAGTGCCATAGTACTAATAATGAGAATTACTAACAAAGCTGGAGTATGTGTAACCTTTTGTGCTGCATGATTAGTCTCATACATACTTTGACAGTCTGTTGGTCAGTGTGTACCTATTAAGTGAAACAGTCGTTGCAGAAGAAAAGTACTTGATCACCACCTTTCTATGTGATTCAAAGAATCAGTCAAGAAATCTTCCTATGCTGATGTCAGTGCTGCATCATTGCATCCTAAATAGATATGACAGAATAACTGTTTTCAGCAAAAGGTCTTGTGAAAAGAGAGGACATCCTACATACTTAATTCCTTTGAAATACTGTTATGTAGCTGAACTTACGACTTCTGGTCACTGAAAACTAAGTTAAAGTTGTAGTTGTCTTTTCAGCCTAAATTACCTTTCTTATGAACCAAATCGTTAAGTCTATAATTAAACAAATTGCCCAAAACACAGGGGAAATGCTGCATAGCACAACTTTTTTTAGTGGCTACTTATATGAATATTCAAAAGTAACTAGCTCTGAGTGAATAGTAAATAGGTAACAATTGAACAAGCAGAAGAAACAAAATGTTTGTTTCAGATTGTCTTGAATTCCAAGGGATACATTTTTTGGATGGTTATCATGAAATAAAACTACTTGTTTGGGGTCAAATTATTTAGGCTAAATAAAAAATGAATTCTTCCAGGCAGCTTTAACAAAAGCAGGATGCTAGATTCACAAGCACTGCTCAGGACTAAAGTCTTTTGGAGGAAGGCTATGTTCATAACTTACCTTCAGCAATTTCAGACCTAGGATTTGATCACAGCTTTCTGCTCAAAGTGCTGCAGTCGATCCGCATTTTGAAGCCGTTCCCTGTCTAAAATCTTAATCTCATTGGATAAGGGTGAGAATAACTGTCTTGATAGTTGAGGTATTCCTTAGTTAATATGGGCATAGAACAGAGTATATTAATACTATAGACCTGATGTTTGCAAATCATCTGGCTGTCTTAGGTTTGTGAGTTGACTGTACTCAATGACATTATGCTTCTTACAGAATGGGAGTAAGACAATGATTTTGCACCAAAAATATATTTGTTGGCTGCTGAGCAGCTTCTGAAATAAGTGAGACCTGTGCGGTGGGGCACGGGGAGGGCACTGTGCAGTTTCATAGAAAAGATTTGTGGAAAAAAGCACTGAGTAATAAACTATTGAGATGAGATGCATACAACTTACTGTGTGTAAAACAGGAACACGCAAATGTCTTTTTTTTAAAAGAATTAATTTAAACTTGAAGGAGGAAAACAGTATCGGTGGGTGACATTACCACAGTCTTGTTGCAGATGAAGCAACTGGAGAGAGGACATAAGGAAAATGTTGTCTTGTCGTTATTTTATACTCAGCCCCAGTACAATGTCTGTATTCTTATTTGCTTACTATGCCAAAATTCCTTGATTAGGCGGAGTAAGTTTCGTGTATTTTTAGGTAGTGCACATGCAAGTCTAAAAATTTAAAGGACACTCAAGCCTCATGCCAGTTTCATTTCCAGAATGTTATTTTCACTTTGAAAAACAAGAACAAACAAACAAACCACCTTTCTTTCTGTTTCTTCTTCAGTCAATACCCAAACTCACCTTCCCAGGTGGATTATTAATTGGTTGCAGTCCTGGACTCATGAATGTTCCTAAGATCAAAGGGACACATACCGCGATGAAGAGCGGCATGTTGGCTTCAGAAGCCATCTTTAGCCAATTAATCAATGAAAACCTCCAATCAAAGACAATAGGTAAGATCACTGTACTTTGATTTATATACCTTGTGTTCAATTAGAATCACCAACAGCTTAGCAGTAACTAAATGTGTCTGAACAAATTAGTTGGAAATGCAAATAAATTGTGAAATGAGTGTAGTGGTTTAAAAAGATATCTGTTGTTTATTTACTATTTATATGGTCAAATGATTTAAGAAAAAAAGAAATTAATAAAGTTTTGCTTAGTTGTTCTTAAGTATTGATCCTACCGCTAGAACAAAAATATGCCTCTAACAAGCATCTGCAAAGTAAGCTCATGCTTCCTGTATAAGTAAACAAGAATAGTATGCATTTCCTTCCTACAAATATGTTAAAAATTAGCACCTTATGATTCAAAAAGTGTTACTGAAAGACCACAGAATTAGAGAGAAAAAAAATTAAAGGAACAGATTAAATGTAAGCAAAACAGGGTGAGATTTTTCAAGTTTGCTCTTCACTGTTAATTCTTAGGATACTTTTTTCCTTCAGTCCTCTTTTTCTGTCTTTAATTTTATAGTCTTCTCAGTTTGAGATGTGTATTTCCTATTAAATGTAATGCAAGCACATTGAAGTAATCACCTGATCCTGACCGCATTGTAGCGATTTATTTAAGCCTTGGTTGTTCCCTTAAATCTCTTAACAAAGACTGTACAGAGAGAACCCATTAGAATTTCAGTCATTCTGGAGATGGACACTATAGCCTGGTGCCACATGATTATTTTAGAAATCTCTTCTCTGTAGTGGTGGATTCAGTCCTAGTGAGCACTTGTTCAGCTGAAACATGCAATACATCTTACCACAGAAAGTATGTTGAACAATTAAAACTTCAACTAGTATAGCAGGTTAAAATGCTTAGAACCCATCTGAAACAATAAACACTCTTATTGGGTAGTGTGCCACTCTTGTTTGATTATGGACAGGTTTTATATACTGTTTCCAGTTTTGTCAAGACAGTAGTATATTACAGTCCACTTTGTGCATAGGTAACAAGTTTTTTTTAGAGCTGTATGTGAGACAGAAAATATGGACTGAAGCATGTTTTCATGTATAGACAAGGCTTAAAACTTAATATTTAGAACATCTATTCCTATACAGTAGTAATGGAGAATGGTGAAGGGGAAGGTCTCAGAAAATTTTCATTTGAAGAAATTTTTTTTCCTGAGATAATTACTTGGCTTTAACTACACTGCAGTAGATGTCATGTGGCAAGTGTGCAGTGTCTAGTATTCATAAAGAACACAATCAAAGAGTTTAAATCAAAAGTTTGTAGTCTAATATATCTCATTAACTTGCTGATTACAAAGGGACGAAAAATGTTCTCTAGCACTTGCATCATTCATTGGGCCACAGTCAGTTACTGAAACTGGCATGTTTGTGGTTGCATAACTTGTAAAGAAAAAGCTTTTGACCTTGACAAGGTTAAAATTACAAACCTGGCTCTTGGATCACAAGGTAAACTCTCCTGGTCAATTCTTAAGATTCTATGAGCGAGTAGCTGTTTTCTCATAGAGGTGCCACTATAGTCACCTGGCCAGTTACCTTTACATTTAGCTGAGGTTTGAGGCAATTTAATGCTGCTTGTGGGTCATTTAATAGAGGCTACAAAGGACCAGTAGGTATCTGCTGATAACCACCAACAAAACAGATCTCTTCAAGAGGCTGAAATATGTTGTCTAGTATATTCCTAGCTTACTGTTCTGAAATGATCATTTTGCTGCCTTCATTGCTAACAATTGCCTTTTTTCAGCAATTATTTTTTATTTCAAGGATAGCCTTTATGTACTGTAGGTACCTAACAAGTAATGTACTGCCTTAGGACTTGATGTGCAAGAATATGAAGAGAACCTGAAAAAGTCTTGGGTCTGGAAAGAGCTGTACGCAGTTAGAAACATCCGACCATCCTGCCATAGCATACTTGGTGTGTATGGAGGCATGATTTACACAGGTATATTTTATTGGATACTGAGAGGAATGGAACCATGGACATTGAAACATCCAGGTAATTTCAGTATCTCTGGAAAGAAGATGCTACATATATATGTCAGTATTTTCTGGTCTTAGTTGAAACTAGAGCACATCTGGTCAAGTGGTGAGGCCTTAAAAGTGTAGAAAAGAAATCGGTGATAAGGCATTGAAGCAGATGTTGCCATATTACCTAGCATATAATGTAAATGAAGACAATAAAACACTATTCTACTTAGCATAGTTTTTTGTCTCATGAAAAAGGCTACCTTTTACAAAATACTTCGTTCTGATGACAAGGGAAGTTAAAATAGCTTAATTAAATTCTTTTGAGTAACTGCAAATTACAGTAATTCTATACTGAAACTTACTTATTAAAAATATATTTAGGACCAGATTTTGCTCAGCTCAAGCCAGCCAAAGATTGCACACCTATTGAATACCCAAAGCCTGATGGAAAAATCAGTTTTGATCTCCTGTCATCTGTGGCTTTAAGTGGTACAAACCATGAACATGACCAGCCTGCTCATTTAACTCTCAAAGATGACAGCATCCCTGTGAACAGAAATCTGGCTGTATTTGATGGACCGGAACAAAGATTTTGTCCAGCAGGTAAGTAATAAAAATGTGTCAGCTGTTTTTGCAAGGTGAAAGACTTAAGTACTTCAGGAAAAGTCCACCTAGCCTACTACTTCAAGTGCAGGTCTTAAAATATATTAACAGCATTTTCATGGTGAAATAATTAGTACACATGGAAGAAGGCAGTTGAATCACACTAGCAATATACTTCCCTCATTGCGGTTGCTGGTTAAGTAGTAGAACACACATGCAGGGGGAAACAGTTCAGTGAAGTAATAGCTCTCTTTTGCTTTTTACAGGAGTTTACGAATATATTCCTCTGGAAACAGGAGAAGGATCAAGGCTGCAGATAAATGCTCAGAACTGTGTCCACTGCAAAACCTGCGATATTAAAGATCCAAGTCAGAACATTAACTGGGTAGTGCCTGAAGGTGGAGGAGGACCAGCTTATAATGGCATGTAAATTGACAGGAAATCTATTCAGTGACTTCAGATCACCAACAAATAAGTTGGAGTATTTTATGCTGCAGTGTAATTAAAGTATAGCACTGACTTGACTGTTAAAAGAGTTTGAGACTAAATGCCATTCTGAATTTTAGGTATGATTGTTGCATTAAATGGATAGTCAGTGCCTTCTGGTTAAACCCTAGCCTTATTTAAATAGGACTTCTTTACAGGAGTTGTGTGGCAGGCAGAAGAAAGTTCTTCTCAGGACTGACAAAGGAACTTTGGATCTTGGATTTATTGCTGAAGTTCAGTGATAACAGGAGCCATATCCAGAATTGTGGGTATGATGAAAGAATTTAGTACCTACCCTTAAAAAAAGTATTTTCTATCTCTATCTGGAGTGACTTAACTGTATGTAATCCTACCTTGCAGTAGGGAAAATACATCAGTCTAGAAAATTGTCACTGCTTTTAAGTGTTACACATTTTATATCAAATTTACAGTTAAATTTTTTTTCCTGGTGATAATAGGGAGCCATCTGCAATACAATGTGTAGAGCAGTTAAAAAAAAAAAGTGCAAGTATTACACCTTCATTGTATGTCTACCAGCATTTTTATTCCTTACAAGAAATCAGGCCTGCTCTAATAAAAACTCTAATAGAAACTGCCTAAATTGTCCTGGTGTGAAACCAAGCTGCTTAGGAAGCACTAACTACTGATTTGCACAACCACTACTGATACATTAGAAACACACCTGAGTTGCAAAACACAAATTAGTACAGCTTAAAAAAAAAGAAAACCACTTCACCTTTGAACAGTTTCTTTATTATTATGCTTTTGAGTTGTAAATGCTGAAAACTGCAGTACAGGGCAAATGAAAGAAGCAGCTCCATTTATCCTTTTGCATGAGTTAGTGCATAGATTTAAAAGTTTAGAAAAAAAATCAAGCGAACATTTTAGCGTAAGCTGCCTTCTCTTTCTCCTTTTGGGCTTTTATCTTCTGCTTGATTCTGAGTGTTTCTGTCTGGATAGCTGCTTAAAAAGAAAATACATGATACAGTTATAGTAATCTCTTTACATTAGGTCTCCTATATGTCAAGGCCAGGTCACACTGCTGCAACTTACCCATGTTATCTCATTTAATAGAACTGCATTTAATCTTCTATTAGGTCAGATACTAGCAGCAAAAAACCCCTGTCCCTTACTTTGCTTCACCTGGTAAAGGAACCAGGTAGAGGAGGGTGTACAAGCATAGTACTGGTCCCAACACAGAATTTATGAGCTAAAAATCTTATCCAATTAGACCAGGAAATTAAGAAGGTTAATAAAACCCCTGGGAAATAGGGAGATGGTTCAAGAGGCATGCTGTTGACCTACATAACCAACAGAAGCATCACTGCTGTATAAAAACAGGTTTTCCACCTCAGTGGGCTCTGTGCTCAATACATGAGCATTTAAGCTGTTAGAAGTCAGCATTTAGGCATCACATTGGTACAATTTTCTACTGAATACTACCCTGGTTTGTTACATTCTTAAAAAAAGTAAAGAATTTATAAAGAAACAGCTTTATTTTACCTTTGTCTTCAGGGGCTATTTCATGAGCCTTTTTAAGATCAGCCTTAAATAAAAGAGAAATATAAATTAATGTTCAATAAAATGTTTAGATTTAAAAAAGAAAATTAAATATTGTGATCATTACCAATGCCTGATCGAGATCTTTTATTCCCTGCCATCCTTGAGCCCGTCTGTAGAGAGCTTTAGTATTTGCTGGATCTATTTTAAGAGCCTGTAAATTTAATAAAATTGTCACATTAGCATTTCATATACTTCACAGCCTCCCATCTCTGAAAATGGCACAGTTCACACCAGCAGACAATCTCCCCAGTTGGTTTGAGGGTAAGCTGTCAAAACATTAACCGTGTAAAAAGGAATGCTATAATGTAGTGCACTGAATAGCTAGCTATCAGTCTTAATACCACTGCACCAGAAGTGGTCTTTTGTGAAGGACAAGCGTAAAATGGGTCAAATGGAACCTGTGTGTGTGTATATATATATATATATATAGCTGTCAAGACAAAGGTGTTGCTGCAGTTCAAATTATCCTGACCTTGAGTCTCACAGTGCAGCTTCTTCCTTCACACCAAAAAATGGCATCATAAAGAAAACGAGCAGATTTCCTGTAAAGCTTTTTTTACTGTAGGCTAGAAAGATACATACAAGCAATCCATCTCAGGCTTTGGGAACCTGGCCAAGGTCCAGTCATTATGCCTTTTTTGAGCTGAATGGTTTCACTAAGGTTTATATGCCAGCTCTAATGTGACAATGTCAAAATAGGAAATACAGTGGCTGGGCAAAGAGATTGTTCCACTATTTGGTTACTTAAATTATTTTTTCAAAGTACCTCAGTTAATTTGGCTAGCTAGCTGTTTTGTTTTCTTGCCTGTTGTCGTGGTTTAACCCCAGCCAGAACCCCAGCCAGCAACTGAGCACCACGCAGCCACTCATTCACTTCCCCCCCACCAGCCAGTGGGATGGCGGAGAGAATCGGAAGAAAAAAGGTAAAACTCTTGGGTTGAGATAAAAACAGTTTAATAGAGCAGAAAGGAAGAAACTAATAATGACAATAATAAAATGACAAGAATAATAAAAAAGTAGTTGGAATATACAAAACAAATGATGCACAATGCAATTGCTCACCACTTGCCAACCGATGCCCAGTTCGTTCCTGAGCAGCGATCCCCCCCACGCCAACTCTCCCCAGTTTATATACTGGGCATGGCATCACATGGTATGGAATACCCCTTTGGTCAGTTCGGGTCAGCTGCCCTGGCTGTGTCCCTCCCAGCTTCTTGTGCCCCTCCAGCCTTCTTGCTGGCTGGGCATGAGAAGCTGAAAAATTCTTGACTTTTAGTCTAAACACTACTTAGTAACAACTGAAAACATCAGTGTGTTATCAACATTCTTCTCATACTGAACCCAAAACACAACACTATACCAGCTACTGGGAAGAAAAATAACTCTATCCCAGCCGAAACCAGGACACTTGTGAAGATCATGTTCTTTTTTCTTACTGCAGATAGCTCTATAGTGTCTTTTTTAAAATTACTTTAAATAATATAGTTTCTTAGTTATTAAAGGAAATCTCTTTGCATGGATGTGTGGCTTTATTTCATTTATTAACTTTAAATTATTAATTAAAAGTTATATACATTAGACAATGCATCCAAATTTTTTTTAAATCACTGCAGTATTGGATGTTAATATAAAGGAAGTATTACTCTGGGCGCTCATCCTGATCTGTCTGCTATAAAGCCTAGAGCCTCTTCTGTGTCAAGAATTAGAAAATTAGGTGTCTGCACTGTGTACACATAGGTAGCATTCCTTGTTTTTAGCTTGACCACTGTGCTTACAGCTATTTTAAAGCAAGGTTGTTTGAACAGGTTCAGCCGTGTGTAATTCCTTATTTATACCAAATAATGCATGTATTACAGATTGTTAATTTAAATCGCTTTTGGCCTTAGGAAATCATAAAAAATGAAAGTGTATAGTTTCTCATAAACAATTACCTTGAGCTCTAACTAGTTAATCTTAGGAAACTGGTGTTCTGATTAAAACAGTGATACACTATTTAACACTTGTTATGAGACTTAAGCTAAATACCTTACAAAGGTCTATTACAGCTATGCAGTTGCCTTTATCTAACAATTCTGTAATCTTAAGAAAAAGGAAGTGGTTTTTTTTCTCCCCCCCCCCAATGGCACGTATTATGATCAGTAATTTCTATCTGTAACACAAATGCTGTTTAATTTTTTACCATTTTCTAGATGACAGATACCACATTACACAGTTTTCTTACTTTTTTTCTTTCCTCATACCCCATTTGTCCATTCTGAATATACGTTTATTAAAGTCTTCCCTGTGGTAACACCATCAGCAGACTAGAAAGCAAGACAGCTCTCTAAAGACACACAGATTAGCCGAGACTCCTGCTTTCAGCATGAAGCCCTAGGAGATGCTGCTCAGGATCCTCTGCTAACAAATAAGAGCATTCTTTACTCTGTTTCCTTCAAAATTTCTGAGTTTTACTAAATTATTTAAAGTTTCCTCAAATATACTAAATTCTGTCAGTATGTCTATGTCACTGTTGCTTTTTTTTTCTTTACTTCTATTATTTTTCATTATTTCCATATTTATTCTTTCCTCCTTTCTTCCTATTCACTGGTTTCATTTCACCACTAAGCCTTCCTAAAAAGGCTTTAGTTAGAAAAATCACTTAAATGAATAAAATACAAGACCATCAAATCTAAAAGCAAGTAAAACATTTTGCTCATACTAGTCTTCCAGAGAAAAGTACTCTCCTCTTCCACTGAAGACAGTTTAACTCTTTGTAATATAAAAATCAGCTCTGCAAACCAAAGTGACAATGACAGCATGCATTTTTTCTGGCAGTAAGCAACAGCCCTCTTCTGTTTGTTCCTAATGAATCATTTCAATTTCAAAATCTTTTTAAAAAGCCACATACTGGAAAGTTAGTAATAACTTCACAATCAGCCTTCTACTTTGTTTACTTTCAAATCATAAACTTGTCAGAAGACTCTTTGCAAAAGCTTTGTAGTTTCAGTCTCCATTTTCTATATAGGCTAATTGTTAATCAAAATACTAAACATTAAATTTACCTCTGAACAACTTTCAATGGCTCCCTGCCAATCTGACAGTTTTAGTTTACAAGCGCCAATGTTCAAAACACAGGTCAAAGCAACAGTCTTCAACTTTGGTTTGTCGGCCTCCTCTGCCACTGCTTCAGAAGCTTCTACATACCTGCAGAAAACCAGATTTACAAAGAACATGCATTAGTGTTGCAACTTCCATTTTGTTCTGCCCTTAGCTATCCTTCCACAGATATGTGCAAACTGGCCTATCCAAACTGGTATTTTTAAAGCAGCTTCAATTCCACTACTACAAATATTTATTAAACTAAATATATTAAGACCTACCCTGACAAAAAAGATGAACTCACTGGTGAATGTTCTCCTGTAACTCCTAGTCCTCCACTGTACTAACAGCATTCTTTTTCTTAGACAAATACACTGTTCTAGGTGGTGTGAAACCATTAGAATTTATCTCAATGACTGTTTATTCTCAAAAAACATGTTGTTCATCAGTGGCAAAAAGTCAACACCACCACTACACCTTCCACGTTCATGGGAAGCTTCATCTCTTCTTCAGTTCCCTCAGTAATATTTTAATTGTTTAGGCATTTCTGGCTGAACCCTGAAGCTAACTTTACTTTGTAAAGGAGGGTGGTTTATGAGCATTAGTAACTTCACCTCCTTTGCACGGTCTTCCTTTACGACTTTTCTCCTGAACTTCAAAACTGACACTGCTTCAGAACTAAGCCACATAATTTACTGCATCTCTGCTTCATAGACAAACTGTATCTCATTCTTCTTAATTTACAATGTATTAATGCTGTCAGTTTTTTATTTCAAGTGGCAAAGGTCTGTTGTGGATGTAAAAGCTCTAACTCTTTTAATGGCCTACTTGATAGAACCTCTGTGGTTTTTATTTAAAAAATAAAAACCACGTGTTTGCATGTATTCACATTTTAAGCACACCATGATTAATGCAGTCTTTGCAGATCAGTGCCTATGTAAGTTCAATTTCTGCATGCCCTATCTTTTGAGTGTTGAATAGTTTGTATACAACTTTGGATCACAGAAATAAGCAATACTTAAAAAATAAATTAGACATAGTCCCATTGATTCTTCCACTTGCTGGGCATCATGCAAAAGATGAGAACCAGAAGGGAGAGAAAAGAGTAAAAAGCTAGGGAGAGTTATAATACAAAACTGTTATGTTCAAAACAAATAGAATACACCTATAATGTTTATACATCACACCAAAATATGCAAGACCATTCTGGAAACAAAATTAGAGCTTCCAAGTCAAAGAAATCAGTAAGATGAGTATCAAGGGAGACAATAGGAAGCAATACATTTTTTGACAAAAAAGTGTCAATTCTTACATATAAAATACCTTAAAAAAACTGGTTAAGCAGCATGAAGACTACAGGCCAGTCAGTCTCGCCTCTGTGCCCAGCAACATCATGGAGTGGATCCTCCTGGAAATTATGCTAGGGCACATGGAAAATAAGAAAGTAACTGGTGGCAGCCAGCATGGCTTCTCTAAGGGCAAATCAGGCCTGACAAATTTGGTGGCCTTCTACGATGGGGTTACAGCGTTGGTGGATAAGGGAAGAGCAATGGACATCATCTACCTGGACTTGTGCAAAGCATTTGACACTGTCCTGCACGACATCCTTGTCTCTAAATTGGAGAGACATGGATTTGACAGATGGACCACTTGGTGGATAAGGAATTGGCTGGATGGTCGCACTCAAAGAGTTGCAGTCAATGGCTGGATGGTCGCGCTCAAAGAGTTGCAGTCAATGGCTCGATGTCCAGGTGGAGACCAGTGACGAGTGGTGTTTCTCAGGGGTTGGTATTGCGACTGGCGCTGTTTAACATCTTTGTTGGCGACATGGGCAGTGGGATCAAGTGCACCCTCAGCAAGTTTGCTGATGACACCAAGCTGTGTAGTGCGGTTGACATGCTGGAGGGAAGAGATGCCATCCAGAGGGACCTTGACAGGCTTAAGAGGTGGGCCCGTGCAAACCTCATGAAGTTCAACAGGGCCAAGTGCAAGGTCCTGCACGTGGGTCGGGGCAATCCCAAGCACAAATACAGGCTGGGTGATGAGTGGATTGAGAGCAGCCCTGCAAAGAAGGACTTGGGGGTGTTTGTTGACGAGAAGCTCAGCGTGACCCGGCAATGTGTGTTTGCAGACCAGAAAGCCAACCGTATCTTGGGCCGCATCAAAAGAAGCGTGACCAGCAGATTAAGGGAGGTGATTCTCCCCCTCTGCTCTTGTGAGACCCCACCTGGAGTACTGTATTCAGCTCTGGGGCCCCCAAAATAAGAAGGACATGGACCTGTTGGAGTGAGTCCAGAGGAGGGCCACGAAGATGATCAGGGGTCTGGAGAACCTCTCCTATGCAGACAGGCTGAGAGAGTTGGGGTTGTTCAGCCTGGAGAAGAGAAGGCTCTGGGGAGACCTTACAGCAGCCTTCCAGTACGTACAGCGGGCCTACAGGAAAGCTGGAGAGGGACTTCTTACAAGGACATGTAGTGATCAAACAAGGGGAAATGGCTTTAAACTGAAAGAGGGTAGATCTAGATTAGATATTAGGAAGAAATTTTTTTACTGTGAGGGTGGTGAGGCAGTAGAACAGGTTGCCCAGAGAAGTTGTGGATGCCCCATCCCTGGAAGTGTTCAAGGCCAGGTTGGATGGGGCTTTGAGCAACCTGGTCTAGTGGAAGGTGGCCCTACCCATGGCAGAGGGGTTGGAACTAGGTGATCTTTAAGGTCCCTTCCAACCCAAACCATTCTATGATTCTAAGACAAGAAAAAGAACAGAAGGTTATAATGGTTACTGTTGGTAAAAAGAAAAAACCAACATTGCCAGATGGTTTGCTAGGTGAGTTATACACAACACATGGGAGATAGCCCAATAAGAGCTATTCTATTCCTATCAGTTCTGGTGAAGTGCCAGCTAAAGTATACCATCCTACATAAAGTATTAGATTTTAAGATAAAACAACAGGACATGTCCACAAAAGTTTGACCTATAAAGAAGAGCTGGGACGATCAGATTTGTTTAGTCTAGGAAAGTTACTATCCTTTCCATCCACAGGGACAAATAAACACCAAATAAAAGCTGTCTACTCAAACTGGAAGAGCCTTCATTGGGTGTGCTTAAGAACGAGCAACTGTAAGGGATAGCATAGTTATATCTGATATTTACCTAGGAATGGGGTAGGAAATGGACAGATACAACACAAAGATCCTTAAAGATCCATTCCAGCCTTTTTTCTGTATGATTTCTAAAAGGTTTACATAGAAATCCAATTTACTTTGGGGCTTCTGTTGGTCTATCATGGGCTTTTTGAGGGAAGGCAAGATGTTGCATCTTGGGTTAATATCTGTAACTAAAGGATTCATTTTTATGCTTCAGAAGGACATCATTTGTTTGAAACCCAGTCAGTTAAACTCAGTTGAAGCATTAAACATGCCTGAATTCTTTTTTCCTTCATTACTGTTACTGCTAGTGATCATTAAGAAGGTAGGGATAAAGGTCAGCATAACTTTAAAAAAAAAGTTTTTAGGAGAAGCTCATATACATAAAGCAAAAAGCATGAAAAGAAGAAAGGAGCAGTATGGAAACAAAAGCAGAAAGACTATGGTTTTGAAGGCAAGTCTGAATTATACATGGAGTCAGGATGATGGTATGGAGCCTCAGAAAAAATAATAATGAATTAATAAGGGTCACATTTGGGGGTACTCTCTCTTGAACTTACCCATTTCCTAAACCTACTGTTTTTTAGAAATCAGACAAAAAGTTATCTCCCTCTTTTCCAGTCCATTAACTACCCTGTATACTATTGTGCTTTTCTTCCCAGTTATGCACCAGCACAGCAAGAGTATTAAAAAAGGAGCATTTAGTCAGATCCAAACAATACTTCCTGCCTATACCTCTTACCTAGCAATAAGCAGAAGACCTACGTGAATAAGTAGGTAAAAATCAACCTGATGTTTTCCAGATTCAGAAGGCTCTTTTTTTAAAAAAAAGGAAAGAGCACAGCAACAGGCACTTTTTAAATGCACATATCATTGCTTGATAGCAGTATTAATTTGGGTTACAGGAACTACCTGATTGAATGATGATAGCCTTACCGTAAACTTTTACTATACTTTTTAGCTGCCATTGCCCAATTTTGCGATTTGAAGAAAGTATTTCCTATATTCTTTATGTCTTCTGCTATGGCCACAATCTTGTCAACCTAATAAAATAGATGGAAAATATAAAGTATGAATGTACTTATGAAAGAAGTCTTGAATTACTTGATGTTTAACAGTAGGATACCATGTCCATCCTCTTTCAAAGATTATAAAATCTCAGAATAAAAATATTCTGATTTTAGACAAATACTAGCTTCAAACCACTCCTGTAATATTCTCTACTTCATGTCACACAATAGTCTGAAAGATGAAATTCCTAACAGGTTTTCTACAGTATAAAGGGTGAGAAAATACCGGAGACAACATAGCAGTTCAACTCCTTCCCCTAAATGCTGCTACCCACACAAAGCTATATATAAAGGTGTTGGCCGTTATTCATAGAAAAGAAGTCATGTTAACAATCAAAGTATTCAACCAAGACTGCCTTATTTCCTGAGAAAATTTTGTCTTCTGCTTCTCAAAATGGTATTAGTCACCTGAACTCTGCATGCTCTCAAACTAGAAGTCGTATCAACACAATTCTCCTTCTCTCAAAACACTTAAAACATCTATTGAAAGAGAAAAAGAACAACTGCCTATCTTTATCAAATCCATCATTTCTATTTCCAGAATGGCATACATTTCAAGTGTTAAGTTACTTTTCCAGTGGCAATAAACAGTTTATAATTACTGCTGTCTATACCACAGATGTCTTAAGCTCTGTCAAATGTATATATTGTCATTTGTAATACTATCAGTTTACACTTCTACCCTACTAGAATTACTGACCTTGAAAAAAACTGATCACAACATGAGACCAATGTCACCATGGTTTCTGTAATTAGTTTATATGAACAAGTTTATAAAGTTAAAGGAGGCAGGCACCTGCCAACTTTGGTTCTGAACCACAGCAAATGCTATCCAAAAACATTTTCACAAGTTCAAGTGCTTCTCAATAGCCACATACAAGGAGTTCCTGGTTTCTAGCTATAATGGTTTTTTTACTATATTATTTCTAATTCTGTATTTGGAATCTACATGTGCAGCCCCCTTTTTTTACCTTCTCACAAATCACTGTTTGATTTACAGTTTGTCTATTTCACTTTCATGATAAAGCAAAAACCTGCAGAAAAGCTGCTTTCACCAGTCTGCTCCATAACTCTCAACAACCGGTCTTCCTTCAGTTTGAACAACGTGAGAAGCACACAGCTACTGGGAATTGAGAACAACTAGCTCTGATGTAGTAGAAATCTTTTAAGAAGGTTAATCCTTTATTATTTCTAGTAAGTAAGGCAAAATTTTTTAAGGGTGGATATTTAAAAAGTTGAACAGAAAAAGTGTGTAGGTACAACATTAAGTTAGTCATCTGCAGGATGGAGTTGTAGTAATTGCAATTTGTCACTACAGCACAAACAAAAGTAAAAAGAAACGAAGAACAGAAAAAAAAAGTGTAATAACTGTAAGCATTTGTGGTTTTAGTTACTGGGGAAAAAATCAGCTGCAATTAGCACTAAAAAAAAGAGATAGCAATCCCCTCCCACACCATTCTCTTTCCTAAAATTGAATGTCACCATTTAATCAGGAGCTTGATCGATTCTTAAGAAAAAACGTTTAGAGAACATCATCGCAGACACCATATAACTCAGATTACCTACAAGTCTTGCATTCTGTAAAATACCTTAAAAGAAAAAAACTTACATCTTTCAAGTCTATATCTGAATCTTCAGGAAAATCTGGATGAACATCTCCAGATCCATCCTGGGGAACAATTCCCCAATCATCTCCTTCCTTTAGCTCTCCACATTCTGCAATGACGCACAACTGAAAAAATAAAGTGTAAATAGCGATATTGCTTATTATGACAATTTCCCCCAAAAAAAGCCACAACTTCTGAGTGCTCTTTGAAATTCAGTAAAAATGCTTTTTCATCCGTGGTTTGGGTGCACTGATTTCAGAAACCCATCACATCATTAGCCTATCCTCATCAAAAGGCTTTTATCACAGAAGTGTTGTGTTCAGAGGAGCAGCATTCCAAGAACACCATACCCATGCTACATGGAGAGGCTGGAAGAGGAACTGGCAGCAAGCTGAGCTGCAGCAAAACACAAGACATGGAAGTTCTACTACATTAGAGAAGACGGTTCTTTCTTAAATTGCCAAGTCTTTTAAAGTTACAGAGGTATTAATTTTTCAAACAACCACAAACTGACATGACCTACACACCGATTGCTCTTCCAGAAGTACAACTTCTGACATAAAATTCATAAGAATTACATATCACTTAGGTAGGGTTGTGAATTCCACCTTTTAATTTCATCACCCATCCTACACTTCCAGCTGTGCATTTCCACCTTCACCCTGATAAAGGCTTCCACCCTCACAGCTGTGTTGAATAATAAATCAATTGTTTGTGCAGGGGAAATTTACAGCAAAGGAACAAAAGCCTTTTAACAAGGACAGTAAAATGGAAATTAACACTGTTAGCAAAAATAACCAGCTAACATTTAATAGTGCTAAACATTACACCAAGCATTTAGAAGAAATGAATATACATCATATAAGGAAGAATAAACATTATCCCTAAGTGCTTTGGATTTTGTTTACCTTAACAGGATTTTCTCCTTTTACTTCAACGTTTTCCAATATTTTAACTACACCCATTCCTTTGATCACTTGGCCAAACACCACATGTTTCCCATCCAGGTGAGAAGTAGGCACCGTTGTAATAAAGAACTGAGAGCCATTAGTACCGGGTCCTGCATTTGCCATGCTCAGCAGCCCTGGTTTATCATGCTGCATTGCGGGGAAAAAAAAAAATCACAATCAACATATAAAAGATCTGTTATAAAACCACACATAAGATTCTGTAAGCCTATTAATACATATAGCAAGGACAGCCATAATGACAACTTGGTAAACCAGTTACATACAGTTGGCAACTAATTTTACCTATCATGACTGAAGAGGGCAAACGCCCAGCTCTGCATCTTTACTTGCCACCTAGCAGTCCAGCAAGCAGAGCCACATCTGTGATGTGGTGCTGTAACATGTCTGCTTCTGTACACTCAATCCCCGGCACAGCTGCTGAGTTTAGACAGATCACCTGAGATACATGTGAAGTTCCTCACTGGATTATTCAAGACCACTGGCCTCAAGAAACAAAGCTAAACACCACTTAAACCAACTTTAATGTTACACTGTCAAGATGGGTATGTATTGTTAATTTTATAAGGGCTACTAATAGAAAGTATGTTGAAAAACTGTGGCTTTTAGGGGACTATGGTCTTTATTCTTTAAAGGTTGTGGGGTTTTTTTAACTCCTTCACTCTCCTAGAGAGAGAGTTTTTATTCTGCTGGGATTTTTAACCATCTAATTATTTTGGCTCATGCTACCAGGCCACAAACTAATAAAAATTTATTAAACAGCCCAACATGAGAAGATACTGTTTATTTTGTTTGCCATAAGTACTTTTTCCTTCTTTGAAATAGGAATTATATTGCTCCATCATGCAGATTATTTCATTTTCACTTGTACTGCAAAAATGTACTTTTTGTATGTGTTGTGAATCTCTCGTTAAACTGGCATGACACAGCTATTAAGATATCATTCTCCCCAAGCTGATCTGGTTATTAAGTGCAAGGAACTCCATTTAATATAAGTCAGTATATTATACCAAGACACTGGTACATGTCTGAAGCATGCAAGCTATGGTATTCCTAAGAAACTTGATACTGTAAGGAGGATGGGAGGGGAAAAAAAAAAAAAGCATGACTGCACAAAGGAGACGGGAGCAGAAATTGCTGTGAAGCAGACCTCACAGCTCGACGGGAGGTTGATTACTTTGAGACAACAGTCTGAGACAGCTGTATTTAAGCATCCAATTTGTCCCTTATAGTCTCTACCACTTTGAAGAACCTGTTGTTTTGAAAACTGTTTTCCCACACAGTGTTTAGATTTTCATGGTAGTAGGGAGAACTCCTTGCCTGAGGTGTTCATCCGGTCATACGGCACAATGAGTCTGAATCTTTCAACCAGGATTTGGCTCAGGAACTCTGGGAAAAGGTTGCACAGCCAAGAGCTAAAGTTGCACCCAGCCAACAGAGAGCTACTGGAATAAGTTTGGCTTTATCTCTTCTAATATTGAAACTCATCCTGGGAATCAAGAGATGGCAAATGACAGAGTAGAAGCCTGTGATCCACAGCAAGAGAAGGCATCTGGTAGCAAGCGTGCAGGAATGCAGCCTCCAAACAAAACATCTGACATTTCGTACAGTAGTTGCTGGCAAACAAGTTAATCAGAAAGGGTCTGCCATAGGAGACTTTTGCAAAGAGCATTTGAGGCTGGTCACTGATTCACTGCACAAGAGGCAGAATAAGACCTGTAAATCTTACCTTTTTTTTTTTTTTTCCAATTACAACTAATGCTAATGGTTTGTAAACAAAGAGCCAAGTAACAGTAAGCTCTGGTGTTGCCTTACACTTGCATGTTTACCTTTTGTCTGTAAAGACTTGGAGGACAAGTTGGAAAGTTACATACAGCAGTCTGGCAGCTCTGATCTTCACACTTAACATGCAACTCCATTTCGTTTGGGACCAAGTCTCAACATTAGTCTCATGATGAGAGTCCCTATTTATAAACAAAACTGTTGTCACTCATGCATTTTCTTGCCATGATTGTTTTGAACACTGCAGATTACGGTAGTCTTTCCCGTGATGGTTTCTGCTTGTCATTTTGTAAGCTTATAAAGCAAGTAAAAAAGTCCAGACGAAAACAGATTCTCTGACAGATTCAAGGCTTGCAAAACTATACCATGGTAACAACACTGCTTGAGGACTAAGTAAGTTCGGTGTTCCACAACAGCACAGCCATTAGCTGGAGAAGTTAACACCAAAAAAAGCCTAGTGGGATTGATCTGACATGGTTAAGCTGACTACAGACAACATCTTGCAGTTTATTGCAATTTACAAGAAACCATACAAACAACACAAGAACAAAGAGGTAGCTCCAGTGTCTTCAAGTGTCAAAAAAACCAACTCATCATTGATCAAGACAGTGGTTTGATGAGACTTTGCAGGACTGCTAGATTAAGTGCAAGATCCAGTGAATGTCTATGTAGTAGAGGCATTTTAACTCCCACTAAAATCCTAACAAACTTGGCCAACAGATGATGGGAACTGAGCTCCCAGACTCTGTGTAAGATCCAAGTGAGTTCTTCAACTCATCCCTGGCACACTGACAACTTTTGTTATAGCTGAGCAGTCAGAGAAGTACAGAAATGGGAATCATTTGCATTCCATTCATAATTACCTCCAGATCTCATTTGACAGTACAACTAAAAAAGGAACGATGACACCAAGTCTCCTTCTTCAGGGAGCTAGAGATCCTGTGACAAGGACCAATGCAGAAGAGTAACTTTAAGCAGAAGTGCTATGGGCATCACCATAGCAAGTGTCAGACTTCAGAGAACATCTCTCACAACTATAATTAACTCTATGATGAATTCTGGAGCTACATTTCCAGTTATTGCTCTGACCTTGGCCGTGGACTTTGATGCCTGATTAGTGGGGGATTGCCGTATTTTCTTTTCCTAAAATACTGTTTGGTGGCAAGCACAATTGAAGTCAGGGCTTTGTCTTAATCATGGGACAACAACGCCTGTAAGTTTTTTAGTCAGTCTTGTTGAAGAGTCATTCATATGCTATCACATAATAGCACGATATGAAAACAGTTCATGCCAATGCTGAGAATTGTTACACCTACAGCGGCAGGTGTCTTGGCTGTTGTAAGGGGTACTTGCAGAACACGTTATTTTTGTTGTTTCCAAGTAGTACTCCCACCCAGGTTCAAGATGCAATTACTGATAGTTCAAGCACAGGGGCTTTTTCCAGCCACACAGCCCTTTATGTACAGCTGAGAACACAGATGAGAACTCAGAACAATTATAATGGTTGCCACTTTTCTCCAGAATAGCTAAGTCTGCTAGCCAAAAAATGTAAGTCACAGTGTACAGGTAATACATAAATTTGGAGATCTTCAAATACTGTATACGTTGCAGGCTTAAGGTACACAGACCTGCTGTACAGTATGGTCAAAAGCAGTCTTCTTCCCTTTCTGGAATACCCATTTTTAAAGAAAGGTAGAACTAAAATGCTTAAGAAAAGGATTTAAAAATACAGAAGGCAAACATTTCTTCTTCAAAAGCATAAAGAAGAACTCAATCTTATGTCAAAAGACAGATCCTGGAGGCATCAACTGTGTTTGATTTTGATGACAGAGAAGCCTGAGGAATGGTAATGGACATTTTGAAGGGTTATGCCTTTGCAAAAGAAACAAGAAAAGACACAGGACACATCCTGAGAAAACTGTTGTTCATAAACCATACTACTTGTGTGTGTAAAGCACATGCACCTGCAGTCTTCCTGGTGTCACTAGATGACGATTTTGAGGACAAAGACGGTTTTAGAATTTCCTACTCTTGAAGCACTGCTCCCTCCTCTCTTCCCGCAGCTGGGCTGACAAAACTGCTTGTGGGACCGCACTAATGGTTGCTAGTAATGATATAGTGAGCTGTGATACAGGAGTGGGAATAAGTAATGGGAGGGGTAGGAATTTCTGCCATCAAAGCCAGCATCTCTTAAAATGACATCCTCAAATCGAGACTTTTGCATAGTGAAAAACTTGCTTTGTTCACAGCACATTTTCCCAACATTCTGGGTGAAAACAAGCCATTCATAAAAAGCCTTTTACTTCTCATATCATTGAAAGTAACTGTAGTGGGGAAAATTATTTCTTTTAAATTTTTCTTTGGATTAATTCTGCAATCTACCATGGATTCCCCACTTCTTAAGAAAGATATTTCTCACATCTAGTCTTATGAATATTATTAGTATATGAAAAAAAAACCCAAAACATAAAATCCATTTAATGCTAACATACTGTATATGCTTCCGAGTGACAAAATCTGCCACTCTTTTAAAATAATATCCCTAATTTGATGAGAACTGAAATATTGCTTCAAATTAATTTCTGATTGTGCAATTAAAAAGAAAATCTAAACTATGGTTGTCTTTGTCTTAATGAGGTTGACCTTATTTTATATGTATTCATACATGTATTTGTTCTGTATTCAACAAAGACTTTAAGGACAAACTAGTTTGGGGCTTTTTTGCTGCATTCTTTCCACTGCTTAAAAATACATTGGACTAAAGAGCACTAATTCTGAATCTGAAGAAAAATAAAAATAACTGAAACTTCAAAAACTTAATACAATTACTATTTTCAATACAGTACCTTATAATGAAAGTTTTCATCTTCAAATTTTTCACCATATATACTTTCTCCACCTGTGCCATTTTGGTTTGAGAAATCTCCACCTTGGACCATAAACTGCTTAATAACTGCAAAAGAAAATGATTATAAAATATAGCATCAAGGCGGGAAAGGCATGAAGAAAAACAATTCAGAGATGAAGAGCAATCCCTGTCACCAGCACCTGCACCTAAATAAAACCAAAACCCACCTTTTATCTATCAAGTGTCCCCCAAGTACTCTTTTTCAGTTAAGTGGACATCACTTGATATTTAATCCTTTACCTGAAATCCAGTTCAACCTATTCACAACTCATAGTACACTTGTTTTACTATTACTAACTTACTAGTAAATTTATAATTTACTATTGTCAATGCATGGTAAGAACATCTAGTCATTAGGAGGATCAAAAAGTCAAAAACTTACTTTCAGTCAAGTTATTTCTTAAACAAGTGCTCTGAAATATTATTTAACATTATTTCAAATACTGATAATGGAGGACTTCTGTTACCAACAGGAAAACAGAGGATTTATAGAACTTACTTCTGTGGAAGGGACATCCTTTATAATGGAGAGGTTTTCCAGTGGTAGGCCCTGTTCCCTTCTCTCCTGTACATAATGCACGGAAATTTTCAGCAGTTTTAGGTACAACGTCAGCAAATAATTCAAAGACAATGCGTCCAACTGAAATGACAAAGAGAGAATGAGACATATTTTTAAGTCCCATCCTTGGCACGGTGATGTCTGGAGCATTACAGGGCGAAGGAAATTAATGTTTCAGACTCCATTATTTTTACTTAGATTACTATTGAATTTACATTTTGTGGTTGTTCTACGGCAATCACTGACAGAGTTACATTAAGTTTTTAGCAAGGTTATTAGCAACAATGAATTCCACTATTAAGAATAATTCAGGGGGAATACAGATTCTGCCAAAAGCTACCAAAAATGCCAAATGCATTTTCTGCCAAAAAATCTGCATGGGAAGTCACACACACATATATTAAAGCCAAATTATGTATTTTAACATGCGTACTTATTTTCTGTCTATTTTAACATACATATGTAGCTTGTGCACTCAAAAAAAGATACAATTAAAAAAAAGACTGTTTTGTGGAGACTTTTATTTGACCTTAAACCTCATTCTGTTAAAGCCCCAATTTTACTACGACACTGTAATGCTTAACACACGTATGAGTAATGGCTATTTACAGTTACAAACGCTACAAGCAATCATTAAATCCAAACACGTACATGTTTTAACTAAAGGAACTGAAACCTGAGTAGCTAACAGATCCTGTAATAGTCGATAAATGGATTCTGTGTCAAATCCTCATCTTTTAACAAACTGGCTTCTCAGAGAGCTATTTCTCACTCCTAGCAGCCACCATCAGTTGATGCTCCCGCTTTCTCATCAGCCTCACAGTCAATTAGTTAACATAAATTCACTCTCCCGGAAGCTAAATGTAAATATATTAGTTCTAATTAATACAGGAATGAAAACAAATTAGACAACTGAAAGTCAATAAAAGGCAAATCGTCTTACAGACTTTCTTCTTTTATTCTTTTCAGTAGCAGAATGAATAAATGAGAGGCAGTATCTTGACAAAAAGGCAGCATCTGTCTTCACCCAAGCAAATTTCGAAAACCTACGCTTTCAACTACTACCCCAGCTTCCACGTTGCTGTTTCCTAATTTCCATTTTGACCGTTTGCCCAGATTTTGGAATGACCTCTAGCAACACCGTCGATGCCAAGAGAACAACCAGGACCGCCAGTTTGCCTCAGCTTTTACCTCCGCAGACCACCACTGCCCGGCGCACCCCAGGCCAGGGGCGGCGGCGGCAGCAGGAGCCAGGTAAGGCCTGGCATGCTGCAGCACCTCCCCAGGTCATGGCGGGCGGTGGGCACGGCTTGAAGCCAGCAGTGGCAGCCCGAGGCGGGGGTCGCTGTGATGGTGACCGAGGTGGGCACACCGGCAGCAGGTGGAAGCCCGCCCGCCAGAGCCGGCCGCCGCCATGGGCACGCCGGGGACTGTAGGGCTCTGCCGTGCTCGGCAGGGCGCGGCTGTGAAGGGAACGTGTCGCAGGGGGTCCCTACCGGCGTAGGCACAGAGGTACCTGCTCCCCTGCAACACCCGCGGGTCATTTCCCTCGGCTGGGAAGCCACGGGGAACGGGGTGCCGATGCAGCCACGTTGCCTTTCCCTCTATTTGCCTCGGGCCTGTTCGTTCTGGCGGGAAAACCTCGGAGGGAGCGCGCAGGGCCCCGCCGGGAGGACCCTTCCCCCACCGCCCCACAGGAGGCCCGTTCGCGGCGGGGCCGTGTTTCTCCTCCTCCCGGGCGGGGACAGCGCCCGGCCCGGCGCCACCGGAGCCCAACAGTCCCTCCCCGTCGAGAACGTTCGGCCGCGCGGCCTGGCCCGGGCATGGGCCGTGCCGCTGCC
>NW_010972576.1:3440207-3440535 GCF_000737465.1 Haliaeetus leucocephalus | reverse complement strand
GGGCCTGGCGCGTTCCGCACAGGGGGGCCCCGGCCCCCCCCGCGCCGGTCTCGCCCCCTCTCCCCGCCGCCAGGGCCCCTTCCCGCCCCCTCCCCACCTCGCTCGCCCCCGATGTCCACATCGAAGAAAGCGCGGGGGTTGCAAGGCTTGCTGGGCCGGGCGAGAGGGGACGGGTGCGACATATCGCGGCTCCCCGCTGCCGCGGCGGCTCCGCCTACTCGGCCGCCCGCGATTCCGGCCGCCGCGGGGCCGGGGCCGCTCCCCCCTCCTCCCACCGGCGGAGGCGGGGGGCGGCCGCCGGCCGGGGGGGAAGAAACCTGCCCGCGGG
>NW_010972576.1:3432253-3440082 GCF_000737465.1 Haliaeetus leucocephalus | reverse complement strand
CGGGCAGCGCTCCCCGAGGCCGCAGGCGGCCGGGGGGGGAGGCCGCCCGTGGTGGGGGGCGCGGGGTGCCGCACGGCGGAGCCAGGGTCCCGCAAATGGCGGCAGGAGGGGTCTGCCGCTGCGTCCTGCCTCCGAGCAGCCGTGAAGGACTTGGAGATAGTCTGCAAAGAAAAAATGTTTCTTTCTTGAGGGTATGTACACACACAGAAGGCCTGGAAAGGCGGGTGAGGAGAGGGGGTTTTGGTTTTGCCTGGGTTTATGTTTTATGAGAGGAATGCAGGCTTTGTGAGAAGCTGTGACCCATGGAAAAATTGGGCAAATTGTCGAAAGTGACTATCACCACATAAATGTTTAGAAACACTGAATAACTCCAGTCTTCTTAAGGTCTGAAAACAAAATGTGTCTCTTCCCAAAGTATGACTGTCATGATTGCTCCGTGGCAAGCAATCTCTTTCAGCCATTTGTGTTGACCAAGGGATGTGAATGCCATCAACAGACTTTGTTGGGGCTGCTGGAGGTGCAGAATTCCCAAGCAGATGAATGGTCAACATGGCCAGGTCCTGCGCTCGCTGGCATCCTGAAGGCAAGGTATGTGTTGAGGCAAAAGCAGAAGGGGCAGAAGAGTGCTGGGCTCTGACTCCTGCAAACTTACTGTCTTTCGGGGAATGTGGCTGATTAAAATGAGCCTCTCTATTCCTTGGACTTCTCTAATCTATCCCAGAAACCTCTCCATTCATTCTTTGATTAATTGCATCCTCCAAAGGCTTTCTCCTCTAATTCATGTCATCTTTATATGTTTGGACTTGAGCTTCATCAAGCTGGTTTTCATCTTCCTCTCAGTATGTTCTCAATATTAGATGTGTCAGAGGGCAGTTGTAATTCCCAGATTGAATGAAAAGATAAAGTAGCATTGATATTAATAACACTGCAGTCCGTATACTGCATCGTGATCATTCCCACAGCCTCTGTACAGATGTTGGATAGAAAAGGTGATCAGCACCGAGTGCTGTTGCATATTGCATCTGGGAACCCTTAACAGAAGGAAAAGCCATCTGCTACCATCTGGGAACACTTAGTGAGGAATCAGTGGAACCACGTTAAGGCATTTCTCTTTCTGAGCCAGGTCATGCAGCTGTGTCAGGGATTTCGCATGCTCCACAATGTCAAAGGCCACCAAAGCTTTGAGTCATCTGTAAGTCACCAGGCATCTGGCCGTGGTCACTGGCTGAGATATTTTTATTATTACACTTAGCATAGGTGAGGTGCAGTGCTGTAGGAGAAGTGATCTCAGTGAGGCAGTTGCTAGCCAAGTGAGTACAGTCTAGAAGAGATTTCTTTAGCAGGCATCAGAGCAAAGTGTGTTTTGTTGTGTGTCCCCCGCAAGAGCTGTTGGCAGCTTCCTCTCAGGAAGAAGCAGTGATTCATTCTTCCAGGAGCAGACTTACGCAGTCCCTGCAGTTTTTTTTCCTAGCCAAGCTGGAATAGTCTAGATTCTAGATTAGTAATTCATATTACAGTAGTTGCTCGGAAGTCCCTATGCACAAGGTGCTTTAGAGGTACAAAGAAAGAGGCAATCCCTGTGCTAATTTGAAGATGTGAGCTGAACAAGAGAGAAATTAAGAAACTTTCTCAGTGTCAGTAGGAGATTCTGGAAAATATGTGAGCTGAATGAATATCTCCCAAGCACTGCAGTAGCATAGTTACTATACATATTAATTTATAGTCATTGACAGATTGTAAAAAATATGTATAGCGTGACTTCTGTCAAGAATTTACTGAGTGATTTTATGTTCAAATTAATAAGTTAAACACTAAATTGATAGATAATCTCTTTCAAAGTCAGGCTTACTTTATAAAGTCCTCTAAAATCTGTTTTCAAGCAGTAAAATTGCCTTTGTGATCCTCTAATGCTTTGTGATCATGTAATTTAAAAATATTCCTATCACCAAAACTATCACCTAGACACTTCCAATAGTTTACATAGTAAATACTTGTAAAGCAGTACATTGAAAATAGGCACTATAACTGAATTGTCTGTTAAATGTTTTAATTCAGGTATTTATTTTTCTCCACATACAGCTTTGGCTACCCAGTAAAATTAGTTTGAGTACTATCATTAGATAAACGTGTTGGGCGTGCTAAAAACTTGAAGCCATTGGCTTCAAGTACAGGTCTCTCCTCCACCAAACACATCATACTTGCTGGAGTATGACACTCCAGCCTAATTGAACTCAAAGAAAGAGATGTGGATCTTGTATGTCCAGCCAGTTATAAAATCCTCATTTTCACCTCTTCTTGCCTCCCTGACTAAAGAAGCTATCACTGATAAATACATAGAAATGCATATATCATTCCAAGTCTTGTACTATGATGGAAGACACAGTAAGCAAATTTATTTCATAATCATTCTAGCCTGTCAAATACCATTCACAAAAGAATAAACTGTAAAATAAAGATTATTTATAATTGTTGCTGATTTTGTAAGATGGGCAAATATGTACACATTCAGACTAGGATTTTTTTGCTTTTTGTTTAATTTTCTTGCTCTTTTTTTTCACCTCTAAATCTGTATTTGACACTGTGAAGAAAATGGACGCTTAAACATGTTATTCCACCAGAAGGTGAGTACTTTGGCTCAGTGCAGAACTGCCTTGTCTAAGGACATTAAAAGCCATTTTGGTTTGTATAGAAGTAATCGTATGTTTGTAGGGTTTTCAGTGGACTGAATTGTAGCTTCAGAATATGGTCCAGTAGAGTACTCATGGGATCCACCTGACGAGCAACTGAAACACATACTCTCACCAGCTTTTCAGAACAGCTATCAAGAAGCTTCTGATATGCAATTTTTTGGCAACAGACTTGGTAAGGATGCTTTCACTGCTTGCTGTGAAATAGAGCAGCCACTCAGCCTTTCCTGTGCCATGTGACACACAGGGTGCATCATGTGCTATTCCCATGTGACCTGGCACGTCAAGCATGTCACCTTCATGAGAGAGACATGAGACAGGAGGGAGAGAAATAAATCTGTTTTCTCATCATCAGGCTTACTGTTCCCCATCTGCACCAAGTCTTTTTCTGCGTAAAGCTAAATAAAGAGGTCTCAGATTAAACCCCTACTGAGCACTTACTGACTCTGAGCTGATTCCTGTAAGCTGAATTAAAATGCAATGTTAAACAATGAAAGAACCATATGTTCTTGTCTCAGGATGTTTTAAAAAGAAAATTGTCTACACAGAGCTGACATAATATGACAGAAATTGAAAGAAAAGTCATGCATTTACTCATCACTAACTTTCAGATACGCCGATCCCTAAAGAAATGGTTTAGCTAAGAACCAAGCAAAAATAAGCAGACTTTTTAGCTATATATTTTAGCTTTGCTTAGAACATGTTTTAGAGGCAAATAACCAGAGTAGCATTTAGGACCTCAGAACACGGGGAGGCATGGCTGAGAGTGCCTATGACTTGTGATAACAGTAGAAGCCATGGCTTGCAAGAAGGAGAGGCCCAAAGTGTTAGCTAGCTCCTGGCTGCTGTTGCCACAGTGCTGATGTGGGATGTCGGTTTTGTTCCTAAATTCTTGCCCTCACTTTTGATAGAAATGTATGTCCTGTATATTACTGCAATTTCACATAAATATATAATGCTGTTTATCATCGTTATCACCAAAAGATACTAAAAATATCAATTATGATGACGGTACTCTTTATTATGTAGAAAGCCTTTTTGATCTGCATCTAATGTGCATAGGATGGAGTCCAAGGTGAACTACATCAGCGTGAATTTAAAGACCAGAGTGCAACCAGCAAATAGTAAGTCCGCCAACAGGTTTCGCCATTGAAAATCTGGGACATGAGGATTTCCAGCTCGCCTTTGGATGGAGTCCTGGGCAGGAGGCTTAGAAATACAATCTACCAATGCTAACAACTCTGTTGTAGAAAGGAACCAAATCAGGTTCTAAACAAGTGTTTGAACATTCACAGGTATGTAAATCTTCAGGCTCTTGTGGAGGAAAAAGTCACGTACCTTTGCTTTAGGAAATTTAACAAGATACACAAGTAAGATACACAAGCGACTTTAGAAGATTGTAAATACTTACTACCTTCACACAATCCAATTCTCACCATATTGCTCGATATTTATACTGTGATGATTAAAAGAAGACATCCCTTATCTGGCCTTTCTCTCTATTTTTAACACCAAAGACTGTTGAAAATTAAATGTTTCATTACATACATCAATACCTTCCCAGTAATCTTGAAACAGTTAAATTAGTATTTCCCTTTACACTGTCTTTTGTTTTCAACTGATGGTATCTTCTATGTAAAAAGAGTGAAACTGCTTATCTGTATTAAGGCAGCACCTTTGTGGCACTGTTCAGGGGCTGGGAAAAGTTGCTGCAGCAACAGCGCAAGTTATGTAATGCTCTGTTCAATGAAGGATGAGTAAGCTGGTTTGCAGGGGGCTGCAAATCCAAGCTCTCTCTTCCTGTCACTTTCTATCCCTGCTTGCAAAGTGGAATACATTTTATAATAGGTTTTAAAATTCTCTGTGGAGAGTAATTTAGACTTATTGTGCTAAATAATAACAATATGGAGAGAGAATAATTCTAGACATTTCTTGATATCACATTTTACTCGGCATGGTTGAAGTGGCATTAAAAAACGGATTTTATTTATTTTGCAGAATCTAAAGTGTGGCTGATGCATTGCAAAGTGTAGCAAGACTTACCTATGTTCATCTAACTTATACAGCATGCGTCACCACACTAAGCAGTAAGTCATTAACAGGCATCTTGGATTAACAAACTTTTTGTTAAATCTTCAGAGTTTACCTGTTCTGGCCTCTGGCTTCTTTTTGTGGTTCCTGCAAAGCCTAGTTCTGACAACAAAGGTTTAGGAGCATTTTGGACTTTTGCGTTCAGGTCTGAGCAGGGTGGAAGGGAAGCAGCTGTAATGGAACTCAAAGTTTCATCCAGGCCTAAGTGACAGGGAAGCAGTGTGACTTCGGAGACTTGGCTCTTAACCCAGGCTGTCCTGGCTGTAAAACCTAGTTCCTACATTCTCAGGAGAGACTCTTCAGAGAGATTTATGCTCGTTGAAATGCAGAAATACTTACCCAAGCATTCAGCTATTGAAGGATTTGAACTATCCTTTTTATGTATTGACAACTTTGTTAGAAAGTCCCATGTATTTGTTAGAAAGTCCCAATGTAGAAATATTAAGAATCTGGCTCCTTTTCTGACTGAAGTTTGATCAATTACATTGTCTTTCTCTGCACATAAAGAGCGTGACCCTTAGAATATTACAAATAAGGTTTTGATTGTCATAAGCCCCATTTCCTAGAAGAGTGAGGGCTGTAGATACACTATCTTGCTGTAAATGGTCTTTGCTTGACAGATGGTATGGCTTTTTCCATTACATCTGCTCACATTTTGCACTCGTGGGTTAGTGAAAAATCACCACGTTTGCTCTGCCAGGTGTTCTTTATAGCCAAACTCTGTTTGGGGTGGGACAGTGCATACTGACTGTGAAAGCTATTTTGTAGTCCTTTGCTGATTCTGCTGTGTTTTCCCCATTATTTTTTCAGAAATAACCTTCAAAACACTAGTGTCTTGATGTTTTGTTATCAATTTCAGACCACAGTGACTGTCACACACATTAACAGAAAATACTGAGAACTAATTTTGCACTGAGCATCAGCCGACCTGTAGGGTGCATTTACACTGCCATTTTTGCTCAGAAGTGCATTTTTGAAGTCCATATCCCCGTTTTCCTCACTGAGTTTGCTTCACATTCTGGAGTGGCATCTGGGCATACAGAGTGGATCATTTTCAGATGAAACTAAACCAGATGTTTTTCAGAAACACATTCAGTGTGCTCCAACCACGGACACTCATTCTGCTGCTGACAGGACCAAATTAGAACTAGTCCAAAATAAAACCCTGTAAAATGTTCGTGATGTGGATATCAGCCTCTGTGAGACAACTGGTTTAGTCTATGGTTCTGCCCCCACTGGTCAGCACTACTTGCTGATGCAGATGTACGATAGAGTGGCAGCCACGTCGTTTGCAACTTTAAGTTTCTCAACACTGTTCTTTGAGAAATACAGTCCAGTGCTTATTTCTGGAGCTGGATGCCAGGTTCTCATTCGCATTGATTACTATGCCAACCACCATGTCTTTCATTTTGTCCAGCCACACCCTGCTATTTACTTCCCTTTCAGAGGGCTAGCATCACTGTACCCTCACTTCTCTGTCCTTCAGCTTTGGCTGAGTGGGTTGAACTTAATGACTGGGGGCATTTCGTGATGGTGGTGGAAGTAAAGAATCAAAAGCAGTAAGAACATCCAAGCTGAAAGATTTACATTGGGTATTCAGTCTTGCAGGTTGAGACCCTGCAAAATGGTGATCCCTTTTGAGAACAGACCTCCAGACAGGGTCAGCCAAGTGTTGCAAGATTGTCTGGTGTTACAGAGGGAGCAGCTGATCAGATTATCAGGCCAGTAGATGGTCATCTCTTGATTTTTATTTTACAGAGAAATCAGCTTCTCCAGCCACTGAAAGGCTGGCTCTAAAGCACCAGCATGTCCTCCACCTCTTCTGCCACTACTGGATGTTGAGTTTGCAGTCAACTTTTGTAATGATGCATTACAACTATTGTAGTGATCGCCATTCTCCATGTCTCCTCTCCAGGTTTCCTGAAAAGAGCAGGAAGCTATCGTGATTCTGCCTCCCCCCCCCGCACCAGACTATGCAGCTACCTAGCTGGTTAAAACGGAGCATTTGAAGTTGTGTTCTCTTGGTGGGTGCATGGTGGTGTTATCCTGCTGCTGGGGAAAACCACACAACCAACCCTTTCCCCCAGATTAAACAAACAAACATAAAACTCCAAATGACCCCCAAATAGCGTAGCATTATCTAATTATTTTGTGAATTTAATAGATCAATTCAAGAGAAATGAGTGAAAACAGGCACTGTCCCAGCAGAGCTACCTTCCTGCAAAGATGCTCTCACTTAGCTGGTCAAAGGCTGAAGTCAAAGTTCAGATTCTCGAAGGGAATTGCAGCACTTCTGCAATTTTATGCCAGGGGTCTCTCCGTTACAGAGACCAGGAATAGGAAGAAAAAATCGGATTAAAACTTTGCCGGACTGGTGACTGGAATTTGCGTGTGGAGCAAAACAAGGGACGTGAGCTTCCCAAAAAAACCAATGGAATTTTGTCCGGCCGTGGCCTCGTCAGGTGTGAGGGAGGAGGGGAGGTCGGCCCAAACGGGGGAGCGGGCCCGCCTGCCGCGCGGTGGCTTTGCTCCCGCTTGCTTCAGCGCACGAAAACGTTGCTGTAAATCACAAATAGGTGACTTACACGTGTGCGTGTACAGGGGATGCGTATGTGCATGCGTACGCGCACGTGTATGCGTGCATATAGCTAGAGAGAGACAGAAAAGTGCACTGTACAATATACAGACGTTATAAATACCTGTATGTATATGCGCATGCTTATTACTATGGCTATGTAAAATACGCACGCCCAGGCCGACCAGCCTGCCGAGGCACACGCGGAGGCACACGCCCCTCTCTGCCCCGCCCCCCGCCAACGTCCCCAACCGCCCCCGCCCCGCGCGGGGCAGGGCCCATGTCCCTTTAAGCCTGCCTCCGGCGCCTTACCACGTGCTGGGGGCGGGGCAGGGGGCGCCGCGCAGCCAATGGGGAGCGCCGGAGGGGCGCGGCGCGTTCGCGTCTCCGTCCCTGTCGCGCGGCTGTTGGCGGCGCGTCGTGCCGTGCCGTGCCGTGCCGTGCCCGTCCGGCGGGCGGCAGGCGGGCGGGCGGCA
>NW_010972576.1:3365384-3432156 GCF_000737465.1 Haliaeetus leucocephalus | reverse complement strand
GGAGGGGCCGGCGGGGAGGGAGAACGGCGCTGCCCCCGGCCGCCTGCTGAGGGGCCGCGGCGCAGGTGTGCCGCAGCCCCCCCTTGGGCTTCCCCCGCCGCCGAGTTTCCGCAGGGGCCGGGAGGAGCGGCCCGCGGGGAGGGGGCACCCCCGGGCGGGGGGGCGGCGGGAGAGACCGCCGCGCCGGGGTGGGTGGCTCTTCTCCCGCCTTTCCCTCTCGTCGGGTCTCTCAGCCATTTTATATCCGAGTTGGAGGTGGGAGGCTGGGGAACCCTGGGGCGCTCACCGCCCGGCCCCTCGGCTACACCGGGGGAGAGGCGCCAGGCCTTCTCTTCCCTGGCATTCGTGTGTGATTGCTGTGATAACTCGCGTGCGGGTCTCACCAGCACAGGAAAATCAAAAACCGGCTTAATTGTTGTGACCTAAATACACGTGCGTAGTGTGGTGACCCACTGAGCATTAAGTACCTTTCGCTGCTCTCTCTGCTTGTCGTACCGCAAATGCTTGAAGGTGAGATTTAGTACCTATTGCTACTTCGGGGCTTGAATATGTAATCTTTAGATAATATTGGATTATTACTGTTTTCTAAGCCCTCGGGGACGGCATTTTCTCAGGCTGGTGGTTTGGAGCTTTGTTACTTTCAGCATCTGTTCTGCTCACAAGACCAAACCGGCCCTGGTAAGCACAGTGGCTATCACATGCGTGTCTGGTAAGCTCTGTGTCTTTTTTTTTTTTCTGTTCGGCATGAGTTGATTAGTCTTGTGATCAGATAGTATACAGGATTGAAATGGAATCTGGGCTTTCACTGCTGAAACTATTAAGGAATGGTAAGGAAGAAGTGTGGATAATACCTTGATCCACAAAGTGCCATAGTGGCACAATCATGGAGCCGTTATGATTTCGAAGATGGTCTATGTAGGCCACAGCCATATGCGTGGCCGAAGTTGCAAGATCGTGGTGAAAAATGGAGTAACGTCAAAATGGCATTAGGATATTTGGGTTATAAGGCTATTCCTTTGAAAGTGGTAGGACACAGTACTGGTGCTGCATTCATATCAGAGAACGAGGCTGGTGAATTTCAGGAGGCTGTAAAGTCTATATGCCATAATTGCTAGTTACTTTTTGTAGCACTTATTCACCTTGTGAATTAAATACCTCCTTTAATTTGAAAGAAAAACAAATTTATTTTCCACATGTAAACTGCATGACAGTTCCCGACTAACTCTGTTACTTGCCTTGTACTTAAAATCTTACCAGGTAGTCTGTATCAGAGACCAATGCTGTTAGTTCTAGTTGTAAGGTTATTGGATTTGTCAAGGATCTCCATGAAGGCAGATTTCCTTGACCCAGTGTGTCCCCCATTAATATTGGTAAGACTGCTCCATCTGAAGTATTTTGTGTGGTTAGGGATTGTATTTGTGTTCTCCCTCTTCCTATTCCTGAGGTAAGATATTCCACACTCAGTTTTCTGTTGGAATAACATTTATGTGATGTGGCTTTTCAAACAAAACCTGTTTTCATTAAAATGCTGTTGTAGGCACCCACCACTCTTTTTATCCCCTATTTTCCCCATTCCCTTGTCGTCTGATTAATTTTTGGCAAACTTAAGTTTAATAAACTTATTTGCAGCATTTTGCATGTCGGGTTTTTTTCACCTGTTAATATTGCATTAAGCTTCTTCCTTATGACTTTTAAATGTGCTGCAATGCTTTTTCTTTCTTTCTAGCGATCTGTTGATGACCTGCAGGAGCATACTTACTGGGTCTTAGATGCTCTACTACAATGCTTTTAATAGACTTTCTGTTGAACAGTGATCTGTTTGAATGGAGAGGTGTGACTGGACCTAAGTAAAAGGGAAGACTTAATTCTTTGGTAGCTCCTTGTATTAAGCTTATGCTGCTGGTCACTGTTAGAGGCAAAGTGGCAGGATCATTTTCTGTTCTAATGGCAAGCCTATATTTTTAAGGCTTTTAATTAGTTTTATTGCCTGCTCATGTTTTGGTTAGTGAGGTCCCTCCACATTCAGTATGTTTTGCTGTGTATCACTCTTAAGTGGCCCTGTAAGACCAACGACAATCTGTATCCTTGAACTTTGAATTGTTATGAAAGTCTGGAAAGCCTAAGTGTATTCATGCACCCTCCTTACCCAGAACAATAGCAGAATCACCAAAAATATCTTTAGTAGATAATACCTCCTCAAATTAACTTGATTTGACAACTTTTTTCAAGTACGTTGTTAGGAAGCGTTGTGTTTTCTAGTCTTCCCAGGACATCAGGAGAAGCTCTGTCGCAGAGGGCCATCAACCAGGCTTGAGGTTTGCCTGTTACAAGTACTGTGAGTGCTTGTTCTGTTGCCCCCTCTCCTTTAACGGGAGCTAAATCTTGACCAAATGTCAGTGCTGCTTCCTCTCTTAGGCTCTGAAGAAGACAGCAAGTTACAAGGTCCATGCTGCTTACCAGGATAAGCTGGCACAGCCTCAAAGAGAAAGAGAGACATGGTGCCTATAGCTGAATGTGGAGCCACAGGAAATATTTTTTTGGGTGCATGAGCATTAACATCTTAATTTGGATCAGGAGCGCTCTTTTAAAGAAAACCTCTCAATTGTCTCCACTTACTGCACTTTGGCTCACATAGCCAAGTGGCTTCAGTGCATAAACAGGATTCCTATTGGAATGAATGAAATTAGAAAGTGTGCTCCAACCACTAATGGGCATTCAGTCCCTGGGACCAGACTACAGCTGGTCAAAAGCAAAACCCCAGAACACGTATGGTGTGGGTGTCAGGTCCGTAGCACCAATTAATTCACTCTATGGATCTAGTGATGTTGGGCTGCACTACATGGTCATGTAAACACAGCCATGCTTGCTGGATAAGGAGAAAGTAAACATGAGGTGTAGATGTTAATATAGAGCTATTAGGATAGTAGGACTTTCTACTGGCCCGCGCCTCCCTTCAAAATATTGGATGTATGAAGTGGTAGAAGGGTAGTAGTTAGAATTGTAGAATATCTTAATTCCTTTTTTAAAAAGAGAAATTATAAACCAGCTGGAGAACAGATGGGTATTAGTGACATGATATTGTATTTGTTCTATGCAGTTTTGTACACAGATCCTCAGCTTCTGGTTACTGTTACTACCGCTTTTTGCTTCCCTTAACTAAAAATATCTATATATGTTTGTGTATTTATGTGTATAATGCATACATAAAAATATATGTGTATATTCGCCCACACACACATACCTTTCAACAGAGACATTTGAGTGACTATAGTTCAATATATTTCTTTTTAGCCTCTAATGTGCTGAGGAAATCCTAATTACTTTGTGTGTGAGAAATGTGTATTTGTGTGGCTAAATTCCCCTACTATTTTGTATTTCCTTATCAAATGTGATTTCCCTCACAAGATTGATTTAGAGTAGTTTGTACAGGTTTTTGGAGTGCTACCAGGGTCATGTGCTCAGCAGGATGGTAGCTATTACTGCAAAAACAAAGCATCCTACTCCCTGTGAATTTTAAATTTTAGGGATTGAGTAGAGTATTTTATAAGCATGTAGTGTCTCAAGTGCTAAGCATATATTTGAGTAAGGTATTGGGGGATGGCTTTAAGGAAATAGATATGGGTTGCAGATAGTTTGATTGTACTTAAATTTATAGTAGTTCCTCTGTAGTTGTGTTTACCTGATTCTAGAATGAGATTTCACATCAGTGCTTTTCTGTACTTTTCAGCATGAAATACTGACATTATCCTTAAACTGAGGGCTAAGGTTTCATGCTAATTTCAGTCTTCAATTTTTTTAAACTTTTTTTTTTCTTTAATTAAGTCCCTATATCCAGGGATGTAAGAACGAAAAGAAATGCCTTGGAGTTTTTGCAAGACTGTGCTTTCACTGCTGAATGTGTAATTTCTGCATTGCAACCTCTGATGAAATTACTTTGATATGGGTATGTTTAGTGAAGGAATGTTGTAAAACAGGGAATAATTTCACTTTATGTGGATTCTATAAAAAAAAAAAAGTTGTGTTATTTCAGCTGTGCCTGAAACTTGCAAAAGGTCTGTTTCTTCAGCTTTAAGTATCAGCTGCTCCTTCTGGTGTCTATAATGGAGCGGATGTCATGATGTAACTGCAGGATATCTATCTGGTAACAGTTTGTTAGCTTTGGTATATGAGATCATTTGTTTGGCAGCTGATACCAGTAATTCCTTTGGTCATAGCACCGAAATGCTTGGTGAGATCCTACTTGCTAAGCATTATTTCACAGCATTTATTACCAGCCTGGCAACGTTCCACCTTCTGAAAAAAGGAGAGAAAGCGGTAGCGAGCTTTGAGTCTGCTTGCATGTCAGTTTGTTATATCTTTATTAAAATGACACACTCCCGCAGTAAATTCTTGTAGCCCAATTGGGTTTCTCTTGAGCTTCCTGCAGCTTTGTAGATATCCACACAGCAATAATGCTACTGAGCACCCAGGTGCATCTTCATACATGGAAATATCATTAAACATCTGGCTGTAAACCTTTCAAAAAGCATTTGAAAGAAAATCCCCATTTTATATGCTGTAGGAAGGGCGGTGCAGCCCAGGGCCAGGTCTGAGCATGGGGGCAGGGAAGGTTAAACAGCAAGTCTAAGCCACATACCTCCTCACTGACAGCTGAAGGTGAGCCTTAAGGTGCAGTATTATACCTCTGCTCTGGCATTAGCCTTTCCTCAGTAATAAGAGCTAAAGAGTAAGTTCTACAGAAAGAGATTTCTTACAGTCTCACTGAAGAAAACAGCTTAGAGAGGAAGTGATTGAAAATGTGGTCTTTTGACATGGAAACCACACTTCTAGCCTGGGGCTGTTTTGAAGGAAAACAAACAAACCCCAAGTCCTCTGGCTTTTGAGCTTTGCAGGAACCAGGGCCGTTCTCCTTTTTAAGTTGTTTGGATTTCTCTTCCCCTACACAGTTCTGTCGCTGAACAACTGCTTGGTTTCCTCTAGCTTTGCTCTGAGATTAACTCTTATTCTCTCTTAAAGTTTCAAGAAGACACCCATTTCTTTTTTATTTTTTGCTATGGGTGGCTAAAAAAATCTGTGGAAATGCATGAGCTACTGATGTTCTGAGAGGGATGGATGATGTACCTTGGTTATTTAATTTAATTCCATGAAAAGATGCATTCTTCCCTGACTGATCAAATTGATTTTGCCAGTGGGTTATCTGATTTAGAAGTAACTTATCCATGTGGCATAACCAGCTAGTAGTGTATTTCCTACACACAGGACTCTTTAAATTGATGTGCAGTTGGATAGTAGGTGCTTGATTGCTTATTCTTAGGGTACTTTTGCTGTTTACATCTCCAAAACTGGGTAGGTGAGTACTCTGCCACATACTGTGCTCAGTAGAAAGTGATTTGCTGAATAGTAGCAACAGAAAGCCTTGGAGCTACCTTCCCTTGTCAGTAGCACAACTTAAAGCAGAATACACTACAATCTAAAGCAATGATGCTAATGCTGTAGGGGAATGCTTATCTGTTGATGTAAATGGATTGATGTGAGTGAGAAAATAGAGCTGCTTGGGGCTGAAAAATGTGGATGTTCATTCATAAAAGCTGAATTTGTAGAGAAACTTCTTAAAAGCTGATGCAGAGCTTTATTGCTAGTACAGGCTGGCTTCATGTAAACTTAGTTGAAGTAGCAGAGTAGCTTTATTAAAACTTAAGAGGAAAGGAAGATGGAAGAGGTTTGACAAAAATGTTGTAATCATTAGTCATCATATCATCCATCGCACTATGACGTTGTGGGATGTAGGTGTTCCAGTGCATAGTATGGGCCTTTAGCTGTAGCTTTGGTCTGAACAGTGAGTAACAGCTAACCAAAAGCCCAGAGAGAGTAGATGTGACAAAACAGCTGGGGTCAGAGAGTCCAGAAAATGGAGTAGTTATTTTCATAAAAGCAATTTATTTCTTCTTCTGGCATTTCAGTAATATTGAAGCTGCTGAGGACTTCTTTTGCGAAGAGAATTCTTTGGATTAATACTGACTATGTGCGCTATAAACCTTGGTGACATACCTGTTCCTTTAGGTATTCCTTCTGACACTAACAATCATGTGCTTTCATCTATAATCTACTTTGCACCTTAGTGATGTTCAAGGATGGCTTCTGAAGAGAAACTCAGTTTTAGAGCCGTATGTTGTGTTTTATATTTGTCAACAGTTGTTTCTACTAAGTATACCCTTGATTAAGAGCACACTTACATCTTCCATGCTGCTTAGACAAAGTGTTGTAAGAAGAATGTTCTTATGCTATCCTAATTATCAGTATTTGTTTTATGAAGGTTTCCATGGGTACACTTGTTAGGCAAAATATGAGGAATGCAATTCTGTAGGATGGTAGTTAACAGGCTTGCTAGAGAGAATGAGCAAGAAAAGCAGGACTTTGAATTGGGTACTTCTTGTGTGAAGACAGCAAATATATGTGTCTGCACCTTTGCATGCACTTCCTGCAATAGTGCGAGATAACTACTGATCTGACTAACAGGCATGGACCTGGTTGTTCACCTTTGCCTGTCATGAATCATCTCCTCTGTGCACGCTCTGCCTCTGTTTTAATCTTCAATCTCAGGTTCTTCTCTGTTGTGCTTTCTTCTCACCTTAGCAGTGCTTGCTGCCTTTCTTGCCTCACTCCATTTGCCCTATTTGTACGAGTTTTTTGCTCAAATACCATATCAATGTCATGTTTTTATATGCAAGATTGAGGTCACAAGACAAGCTCACGCACAGACCGCAAGGCAAAGCATTCTTCTGAGGCACGGAGGGGACGAGTTTAGGAGTTTCAATAATAGTGCCTGTGCCTTCCCCACAACAATTAGGGCAAGTACAGGTGCTTTTGCATGACCAACAGCTAAAATACCTGTTTTGTTAGTCAGCATGCTTTCTGGATATTGATGAGATTGTTAGAATTGTACTGATAAACGGGCGTGAGGGCTTTACATCACCCTTGCTGCTGTTAAAACTGACTCATGATTTTCCTTCCATAGACTGTGCTGAAGTGAAACTTGAGCTGCATGTGATGTAATTACTGAATCAGTATGGAGCTTTCTCTGCAGCATGTTCTCACCTCAATGCAATACACTTCAACTTCTCCTGCAAGGTGCTCAGTGGAGTTTCACAAGTGCTAATAAAATCAGCTGTATTAAGTAAACAATCTGACAATATTTATTTACTTTTCTAATAGAGGTGCTAACAGGCTGAATTTGGTATCAGCGCTTTCAAATTAGAACTCTGAACACTTTAGTACTTTATATTTTATAATGAAGTCAGGAAGCTTCTTACAATAATAACTCTTAGCTTTTATTGTCACTAAGTTTACTGACTTTATGAAAGAAAACAGTGGCTTGAATGAACTTGGTGTTCTGGATTTCTATGCAGAGTCTTAGCACTGAACTCTGAATGTGGATATTATCCGACAACTGAAATGGCTGCAGTGGTACAAGATACTTTTGCATTCTCTCATGCTGTGCTGAAATTGATTATTGGCTGGACATTTGTCACTTCCACGGTAGCGTTGACAGAATAGAGAGTGTTGGAGCTCTCCTCGGTCATGTCTGTGTAAAGGTCAGCGATATAACCATCTCTTGCAATAGTTTGTGTTAAGCTGTCAAACTTCATGAAGAAATGGTTAGGGAGGGCTCATATGTTCTAGTCCTCAGCTGTGTTGAGAAGGCTGGAATAAAGAGCTGGAAATTGGTAACCACTTCAGTTCACTTGGCAGACAACTGTAGTGGCATGCATCTGAGCTCTTACTTGATCTTGGCTTTTAGCCTGGAGGAAGGCTGCTCTCACATGGTAGCCAGTTGAAACAGCTTCAGGAGTGCCAACCTCTGCCTTACCAACTGTTAAGAGTTTCTAAATCACATCAAGTTAAAGAGTTGGGAAAATTAACCCTCTCTGATTATAAAGATATTTATGACATCTGGCTGTAGATATACAGCTAACTAAGTGCTAAAACAATTTCATATATGAATGCAACTTCTAGAGTGGGTGAGAAACACCTGATGACTTCAGTATTTGGGAGACTTGACGATGTAAGTCAGTGATCCACTGTGGACTGGATCAGAGTACAGTTTAGTTCAGAAACAATTCAGGTACTAAACTTCTTGTGTTCAGAAGTTCGTGTATGTAGTCTTACAGACAGGAATATGTTCAGGAGTACTTTTAAATGGAACTAGGAAAATCATGCATATTTGAAAACTAGGTTTTTCTGTTTGTCACCTTATGGTGGCACTTGGTAACTGTAAAATGCCTGTCCGGGGGTAGGCATGCAGTGGAGAGGAAAATGAGAACAGAACATTGTATTTTGTAGCGGGCACGGGTTTTTCGCAACAATCGGTCAACTCAATGAACTTGTCTACACACTGATACTACATCTGCCCGATTTCTTTGTTTTTAAGCAAAAAGCACCTGGGTAGAATGTCAAAGATGACTCGAATCTCTGAATTAAGCTTTGTTTACTGCTTAAAGCAATAATTGTGTATTTGTTTTGAAATGTGGTGTTGGCGTGTGAACTGAAAATCTGATAGAAGCGGTGGCTTTTCGTTTGCATTACTGAAGCACTAAAAGTTGGCTAGAGTATAGACTTCATTAGAGTTGTATCCTTGGGCCCTGTTTCGACTAGAAAAGAAAGTGAGAGTTTTGTTTGTTTTTTAATGAAGTTGTCCTGAATCTGTAATTGTTAAGAAGGCTCCTAGTGTGTCTGCTCTGGTAGACTTCATCTCAGGAGAAAATCAGGTGTGTTGGAAAAGACTTTCTTATACAGTGTTTTACTGGGGAACACTGAAGGAGCTTGACCAGTTCTTACCCTCTCATGAGGAGAAAGGTTTCTAATTTGTCTATTTAGATAATTGCTACATAAGCTTGCTAACTGAAATTTTAGTTTGTTTCTATCATTGAATCTTCAACATGTGAAACATTTTCCTATTGCATGACACAGTTGCAACTGGTTCTTTTTTGTGATTTTTTTTATTTTTATGTCCAGATACTATATGACTGACAGACTGCTACTTGGCAGCCAAATCTTAGTGTGTTACTGGGTGTGGTCAACTGTAATTATGTATAAACCTGGCTGTATAAACTTTTAAGTCTAATATACCAGTATTTTTGAGAAAATGTTTAGGATCCTCTGTGAGTAGTTAGAGCGGTTGGCCTGCTTTAAGGAGGAGGCTATTTCATAACTTAATGACTATTTATACATTCAAAGTCCTACGCAATTGGTGGTAAACAGAACGTAACTCTCTTGCATAGTGTCTTGCAGCAAGGTTAGGTTTGCCCATGCCAGTCACCTACAGGAGTGTGGTTTGTTTGGTTTTGTGTGTAGTGTTTTTCATTGAGAAGGTATTATAGTATGAGTGATTTAATTACCCTGATCTTCTGTACGGGGTCCTAAGATGTGGGTCCTCCTTCCCTTTCCAGTGAAACCTGAAAATAAATGTATGTAAGCCTTCTGGATTCAGTGCTAGTTACTGGAAAGCTACCTTCCATGCTGTCTACAGCAGAAGGTTAAGGAAAGCGTTTTGGATGGAATAGACAAATTATCATAACAAGAGGAGCAAAACATATTTTTGGCTATAACTAGTGAAAAATCCCGGGGCTGACGTTATATCCGTCCATGTTATCACTTCATTCAATCTAAGTCAGGATTTCCTGGCATTCATCTAGACAGAGGCAATGGACTTTTGCTGTTCATGCTATAGCAACTTTTGGGTGATCAAGCATGGCTGCTTATGTATGTGTTCTTTCTTATATCCTTGCCAGTTGGGTAAATTGGTAAATTTTCATAAATATTTAACATAATTAGTTTTTTTCATTCCCTTCCTGATTATCGCAGACTAAATTTTCAGTTACAGTCTCTCTTTTAAAAGAATCAAAAACTGTCTTGCTCTTACAACAGTTTATATTAAACATTTACAGAGGGCTCACCAATATTATGTTAGCTGATCAAAAAAACCTGGGCTGCTTCAGCTTTCGACAGTGCTAGAGAGCCACATGTGGTATCTTTGATTTCATGTATTATGAATTTGGGAGGATGTACCTAGAACTAAGTAACTTTTTTTTTTTTTAAGTAAAATCATGCTGCTGAATATGCACTTTTGGATCAGTTGAAACTGACCCCTTCTGAAGCAATTTCCCTTGGAAGAAGGGTATGGGGTCCCTGGGTAGCTCTTGCCTCTAGCCCTGCTTGAGAGTGTTTTCTTGTGTGGTGGGAGAGTGCGTGTTCAGAACAAGGATGAGGAGGGGATTTGCAATGCTTTCTGCACCCCTGGAGAGAGTACCCTAAACTTATTTGGCTCTAAAGTTTGAGAGAGAATGCCATGTCCTCCGAAGTTTACAAAGCCCTCTTGTGAACGTAACCTTTTCATAGTAGGAGTGGAGGAAATTTGTACAGAAATTGTTTTTGTTAATAGGTGGGTGGTTTTAGTGACTTTGAGTGAAGCTGTTTGTGTGTGTTTTAGCAAAAGGAGTATTTTTCAACTAACCAGAAAAAAAGGGGGGGGGATGTTGAACATCAAATGTTCGTATCTCTGTATCAGTTGGCATTAATATGTATTTACTTACATCTAATAAATAGTATTGTTTCTTAGTTTTTTTTATTTTCATATTCTAAAACTACTCCTTTGAACAGAGGGTTGAAAGCTGCATACAGACTTTTTGTTATTAAATAAAAAAAAAAATTGAAAAAAAGTAGGGCTTTATAGAAGAGGGAGAAGGAACAGGAAAGAGCAGGCAACCAAACCCATGCCTCGGGATACCGCCCCTAAGGTGTGGTGGTGATGTCTGTGCTGGCCTGCTCATTTACATAGGAGATATTAAGGTCTGAGATCTGTCAGTACTTTCATACAGCGTTGAAATGCAACAAGAGCTGGTACAGTGTTATAAATACCAGATTCTGCCTTGTGCTATTGCTCAAAATTCTCCTTCAGATGTGCAATGTGTAGTTCTTCCTGCTGTTTGACAGAAGGTGGGGAAAGGCAGAGACAGGAAAGCTGGTAGGATGAGAGATTTCTATTCATCCCGTTTTCTGGCAGAGGCAGTTCTCAGACGTGCCTTGGCAGTGTCTGTATTTAGTAGCTGTGTTCCTGGACGCTGGCCCAGTCACATGGCGCCGCTGGAACAAGTGACACGGGAATGATGCATGAGCCGAGACCCGGCGCTGCGTGCCCGAGGAGGTGGGGTGGCCCTGCTGGCCGGGTGGCCTGCCCCCCGGCGCTCAGCAGAGATGCTGGACCGAGCTTCGCTTGCTCCCGTCCGGCTGCCGCCGTTCGGCTAAACCAGTTTGGCTCCAGGGAAAGCTGGAAGTTGGTTCCTGGGGGTGTCTTTGAAAAAGATAAACAGGGAAAAAAACCCAAAACCAAACCCCAAACGAACCCTAAAGAGTGTTAAATTAACAAGTAAACCTTCAGTTCTTTGAAATTATAAAGATTATTACTTTGAAACAACTTCTGCAAAGTATTTGACTTAATTTAGATCAACTGACCTCTCCTAGCTGTTAGAAGCTGTGGGGGTTGGGGAGGGGAGTGGGAGGGAACAGGGAAAGTTGATTAAAACTCAACAAGGCTGGCTGTGCTGAGGAAAGGACTACGTGATGGTTCTAGGGTGCTAACCTTATTGCATACTTTACCTTTCTTTGTTTAACGTCCTGGTTTAACAAAAATAAATACACTTTTCTTAACGGTAGAACACAAATAATGCACGTTTTTTGTGCAATTACAAGTCTTGAGCTCTTCTTTTTGCTAACGAGGAATTCCTTTTCTGGGGCTAGCAACTGAGATCATCGTCTCTGTGCTGCTTATGGTACTACTTCAAACATGTTGTTCTTGTTGGTTTTTTTGTTTGGTTAGGGTTTTGGTTTTGTGTTGGGTTCATTTGTTTGTTTTGGTTTTTTTACATTATCACTGAGACACTGTATGAAACCTAGCTCCTAAACTTCTGACTTGTTAGATAAGCCAATGAACAATCCAAACTTATGCAAGTTGGCTGAGTTGTGAAACACTGGTTTAATAGCTGTTCTTGATGTTTGTGGACAGTTGATGTGTGCAACTTATGGTGACTTTAACTTGTATAGATCTGTTTGTTAGCCTCTATCAGGTGTGTGTGGTTTTTGTGGTCATTTTTTGTGCATGTGCGTGATGGTATTGCTTTCTAGCAACAAAGATGATGAAAAATGCTTCCAACCTTGCAAAAACCCAGTGTATTCTCCTTCCCTAATATGGAATTCTAACTTTTCAGTGAACAAATATATCCAATGTTGTTTTGCTTTTCATACAGTAGCATATAGAATTATCTTAAAAAAAAGAAAAAAGTAACCTTTCTGTACAGTGATCTGAGATCAAGGACTTTATTTTTCTCTACCAGAACTTTTTTCTACAGGAAAATCTTAGAGAGAGAAGTGCTGCAAATGACATGTTCCTTTACTTGTTGCATGACTAACCTGCAATGTATCCCGCCTAACTTGTGTGAAACTAGTAACTATGTATCATGCTTGAACAAGGTGGTTCATCTGAGGTTAATAGTGCTTCACCATATTAGGACTACTTTAAATCATTGTGGAAAAAGAATGTGTGGCATCAGCACAACTTTTCCATATCCAAGGTTTTAAAAAGAGGAGGAGCAATGCAGGGTAAATACTTCAAATTGGGAGGGAGGAAGGGAACCTACATCTTCTACATCAGCTAGTCAACAGACTAAAAGAGGGAAATTCATCATTAAGCAATCCAAAATAGATTGCACTTCACCTTTAAACGTGTGTTTCGGCACTCATCCTGAATGTCTGGGTCACAAGCATTTTTTGTGTATCAATTTTGCTAAGTGTATGTTTTGCAAAAACAAATTCTTACTGAAATAGCAGGTATGATCTGATTCAAACTTTCTGTTTTCCTACACTCCTCTAGCCTGCTTCTAGAAGCTGTTTGGAAAATAAATCTTATGGGGGCTCTGCAAATATTCTGTTAGATTTGAAAACAGTGCTTAAGTTTTAGTGAACAGCTGTAACTTACACAGAAAATTATTCTTAAGTAGATAAGTCCATCATATATATTTCCTCTTTCCCCCACCCCAAATTTTCTTGCTAAAGTATTACCTTGAGTTGAAATTATTTAGGCAATTGTGTTGCAGTGGAGATGAAGGACAGGAAATGACCTACAAACAGAGCAGGTGACATGCTGTCACATAGCCTAGAAAAAGAGTGATTAAACTGTGCTTCCAAGAGGATTATATCTGGAAAGCAGGGTACTTTCTTCTGTTTTGTGTATTATCTGCTCCTTGGACTTAGGGTGTTTTCCATGTGTGGGTTTGCAGTACTTTATTTTTGTTCAGAAACTATTCTGAGGATTTTTGGTGGTAATTCCCCAGGTATTTGGGGATTTATAGTATTCTACAGATGACTTCATCTACAGATGAGGTAGTGTTGTGAAGCACATCTATTTAGTGAGCTTACAGGAATTCCTAGTTCTAGTCTCTGATGTGAATCCAATATTGCAGTCACTTAACTGAATATTTCTGAATTTTTTTCAGTTTTTGTTTGGGGGAAAGAGAGGACAGAAGTGAAGGCTGTCAGTTGCTGATCTTGGTCTAAGTGTAGGAACCTGGCCATCAGCTGCTTGTTTCATTCGCACCTCAAAGGTGACTAGGAACACTGATGTTTAAAGTAGTCCTCCTCAATGAGGTGAGGGCTAGGAGTCACTCTTTTGCAGATGGTTTGAATAACTTGAGAACAGGCCAAAACTTTTCACTTGTTTCCCCTCACTCTGGAGGAGGAATGATTGTGATTTAGTACTTCTCACTATGGGAATTGAAACTGAGCTTTTTTTTTATTGCTATAGGCTTCCCTCTGCAACTGAGCAAGTTGTTCAATCTAACCTTGCTCTAGTTTTCTACTTGACTTTTGTCCAGTGTTTAGAGGTTGGGGTTTACTGAGATTACAAAATCCTTTTAAGAAGGGTGCTGTGCTATTTAGCAGGTAGCACGTAGCCCTAGGTTTTGAAATCTTACTGTGTTTTCTAACTCTACTGCTGTATTTCTGGGTGACCATTAGCAAAGTTATTTTCCCTTTTTAATCTGGAAGAGAAGTAGCACTATGGCTCTCATCCTATAAAAAGTCTAAAATTTTACTGTTGGCGGGGGGGCTATGTAAGGTGTGAATTATGAGCAGACATGTATGGCTAACTTTTTTTAAAGCAGAGGTAGAGAAAAGGACTTTGTTCTGCAGTAAAATTACCTGAGCCTGAACAAAACGTCGGGTTCTTTCGTTCTGTTTAAAAACTTAAATTTTCTTGGTCAGAAATATTTTATTAGATATTTTTGTCATCAGTACTTCCATTAAATTGTTTTAATAGGCACATGACTATAAATTCTCATCAACCAACTTGATGTCTGTAACAAACTTTTTTGGTTGCTGTTTTCCCTTCTACTTTTTTAAGAAAGCTTTTCAAAATAGTAGTTTCAGATTCTTAGCCAAGTGTGAATACTGTTTGTCCTTAAAAGTAAAAGCATTACAGTGCAGCGTATTTAGTGTGTTTCTTGGTGTTGGTCATTATTTTAAACTGATAACCATATGGCAATGATGACAGATTCTTATTTGCTCCTAAGCTATATGAGGTTGCTAGGGGTTGTCAGATGACACTTGCTCACATGAGAGCCATTAACAGGGTGTTGTTAGAACAACCTTGCAACTAAGGGCGAGTCACTGCAAAAGCAACTATGCTTTTTTTTTTTTTAAGAGGCCATATGGTTCAGTCTTGTGACTACATAATTGCCGGCTACCTAATCACATACCAGGAAACAAACATAGCTAAAGTCAATATTAGCTGTTGTATCTGCTACAGCTTTGTGCCAGGCTTGGTAGGAAAAATTCTTAACAGCAGCAGGAGCAAGTCTACGATGGCTTCTGAAACTTGAAAGTCATGTCTACTCTTCTGTCTGGAATAATTGCAGCAGTACATTAGCTACAGCAGTCTTTCTGCATTAATGGCTTATAGAATATATGAAGATCTCTTTGCCTTTTTTTTTCCTAACAGGAAATTCAGTGGAGAGTGTTCCTGTATAGGGAAGAAAGCTGATGGTAAATTACCATTGTTAATGGTTGATCTATAGTAAAGAAATCCGCTTGAGGCTCTATCTCTTCAGCGGCTATTTAGTTTCTTTGAGGGAGCTTTACAAGAGGATTTGTAGCAAAAGAAAATGTGTGGGGGTACACCAAAAGCTACAAATGGCACAGGGGGACAAATAGAAAGAGCAAGAAACAACGATATACCACTTGGAAATAATCTCTCTTGTACCAAATTGGATGAAAGGATTAGAAAATCTTTGAGAGACCAAAGTGTCAGCTGTGTGAACAAAGTGACTAGACTGCTGCAAAACAGGTATGCATGTAACTTTTTTGATATATATGATTTTTGACAGAGAATGGACATTTTTAGTTGATACTAGATTTATAATGATGTGCCTTAAAGGCTATTTTGTAAATAATTGGAAAAGTTCTATTAGAAGCTTATTCTTGCTGATGATGGTGACTGGTACTCCAGAAAGTCTTCCCTGTTGTTTGCAACTGAATCTACATTCTTGACTCTGATGTGTAAGATTTATATATATGCAAACTGAGGCATGAAGGATAATTGCCTTTCTTTTCAGTTAAGGTTAAATAATCTTACCTTCTCTTTCTAGTTTTCTAATTAGTTTCCCCTCTTTTGTTTTTTTTTGCCACCTCCTGTGTTAGTGGGTCAAGTAGTAACAGTGTGCAGAGCAGACAGGAGAGAAAGCTATGAAGTGGGGGAAGAATGGAGAGGGGAACCCTCTGCTTTAACTTCTAAATAATCTTTAGATCAAGCATTACATCAAAGTAATCTGGAGTATGAACAGTGTTTCTTTGAATTTTGTAGTGTCTTTTTCAGATGTGCGCCAGCATGTCTCCAATGTCTGAGTCGCTACTGCTGCGTAACTGTGTTGAAAATATGATTCAGGGCAGCTTTCTTCCAAATTAATATTCTACATTCAGGATTGCTGATCTAAGAAGCAGAAAAATATAGACAGATAGATAGGTATATAGATATGTTTCAGCCTTTTTATTTCTCTAGCCTATAGAAATTGCACTGAAGTAGTGAGTGGTTAGTCACTTTCAAAAATGTTTTAAGGTCAGCTGAAGTAGTTTTTTAATATAAATTAATAGGTCACTCTTCAGTTATTGCATGCATGCGTGCTGATTATTATAAAGGTGAACCAAAAGCTTTCTTTGTAAAGATCAGGATTTGGAGATCTATATTAGCTGAAAATACTGATTTGGGGCAGAATGAGAAAACTTTTTGTGACTTTTTTCCAGAAACAAACGAGTCTGCTTTCCCCTAAGTAAAAGACGTCTTCTTGCCTCCATGTCTCATATCTGTAATGGGAGAAATGTTGAACAAGCCAAAGGAAAGTAGCTTATATGCCAATTTAAGAGAAAATAAAGCAAACTTAAGCTTAATAGGGAATCTGGGCAGAAAACTTCCCAGGATATCTGTAACCTGTTCCAAACTTGTGGCTTCCTTTCAAAAAAAAAAAAAAAATCCATGTGTTTTAATATCTTTAGTAGACCTGGTTTTCCTGTTGTATGAAAGTAGAAAGCTTGGGTTTGGTTTTTTTTTTTTAATTTATTTATTTTGACTTGAAGATGATGTTTATTAGTCCTAGCATCTTCCACATGCAGGAAAGATCCAGTCTGATAGTGAGCCTAGATAAGCTAGGCTGTTCAAACAGACTGCTGATGCTGAAGGGAGTAATCACATTGCCTCTTCTTCCTTTGCTTTCTGACATCATGCTCTTGTCCTTTTTCCCCCTGTGCTAGCCTTGGCTTTTCCAAATCCTTTGGGAACTGGCTCCCCTTAAGGAGTCAGTTCAGCTCACTAAGCAGGCAGAAAACTGACTTGGAAACAAGAAAACTCAATTAACATTCTAACTAGCCTCGATATTTGTTTGGAATGTATTGGGAACATTTTCTTTGTGCCCTTTCCTAAAGGTATATACCTCCATGGATGAAGTGAATTAGTATAACTCATGCTGCCACCAAGAGGTGAAGATTCCATTGCCTTCCAGTTCTTTCTTCCTTTTTCCAGCTAAGTTTCTGATCTGCTTTCATGTGCAGGGATAGACTTCTGCTGCTGCAGAGAATTCACTTAGTTTATGGAAAGGTCCAGCAATTACCAGAGCAGACATGAGTAATAAGAAGGGTCATGTAGTTCCAAAAAGAGAAGGGAGAAAGAATATGTGGGGCTTTTATTTTTTTGTGGTTAAATAAGAAAACATTATGTTTGGTCAAAATAACCACATTTAACCTGAAATATGAACACCCGTACAAGCTCATATTAATTTAATTAATTCAGCTAATTTTTTAAGAATATGCAGGACCTGGCATAATGCATTGTTTTTAAGCCGAAGTGAAACATTTCAGTTAGCTGTCAGTCTCTTCAGAAGCCTGTTTTGTCATTTTGCAGTACATTGACACTCAGGTGGTTGAAAAAGCCCCTACTATAATTGTATTAATTTTATTTGTAACATTTGTTTTATAAGTCATTTAGCAATATGTATTCCTTCAGCACAGATCTTTTATCATTCTGTTTACTAAGTAGTTCTTAAAAAGGAATTGAATATGTAAGATCTTTATTGTATAAGCAGAATGAGAAAATTTTTATGTAAACAGGGCTAAGGCAAATGATGTTTCAGTTAGTGTTTAGCAAAATTTATTTTTGAAGGCTTTTTTTAAGCTTGCTGAAGGAAGCAACAGTTGTTGTCCAAAAGCAGTGATTGTAGCACATTTGTTCTTGCTAAACTTTCATAAGAAATACGAAGCTTACTCTGGGGGCTCTGTAGTTTTGTTATCAGAAGTAACACTTTCAGCAGTAGGTACATGTGCAAAACTACTCATATTATATAACTCACATAGCTTCCTTCAGTACTTAAATATGGTTGGGTAAGCTGTTTTAGGCAGAAACAGGAAAAAGAAACAATCAACAGTGTGCCAGTTTAGAGTTTAGATTTTACCAAATGAGTATAAGGAAAACAACTGAGTCTTGAGACATGAAGTAGGAGAGTGTTGGGGGTGGTGGCGAAGTGCTAAAAGGGCACTTCTGGTATGAATAAACATTGATATTTGTTATAATTGGACATGGAGTAGACTGTTAGAATCTCATAATGTGGTGCAGCTGGAAAATAAGGAGCTTTTTGTAAGCGTGTTGAGGGTTTGCTTTCCAGTCTGAAAGTGGAAGAATTAATAATTTCATTACAGAATTGTCAATGAAAAATAGAAAATTCAACCTAATAATGTGCAAATTCTGGTGCAAGCTTTTCACATAACAATTTCAGAATCTTCTTTTTCCCCATCCTCTATCTCCCACATATGCATCGTGAGGATCTTTTTGTTGCCTTAAAGTTAACATTAGTTCATATTGTGGCCTTGGGGGGAGAGAGGAAAGGGTCTGTTATCTCCTTCACTGTTTTTTTTTTTTTTTTGAGGATAGAAATACATATCCCTTCGTCAAACCTGGTGGTTGAAATTGATTAGTGAATTAACAAGTAATTGGGCGAGGTGAACCTGTATGCATATAGGTTGCCTGTGAGCACAGGAGCCTTTTTTCCTTAGGAAAAAAAAGGCTAAAATATTTCTGTTGCCTATTTCAGATATTTTGGTCTTACTTTTTAGAAACAACTGATTGAAAAGTGGAAGGTTTTTTCTTCTTACTCAAATCCTTAAGCTATTACTTTCTAACATCTAAAGGAATGTTAAGCTGTACAGTACAGATATGTGGTGGGTTTTTTTCATGAACTGATATTTTATGCAAGAGAATCTTAACTCTTTTTCAAAAACTGTATGTGAAGAAAAAAAGAAGCACATGCCTTTCAGCATTGCTAAATAAGCAAAAAGCTGATACAGAGGCAAGTAATGATTTGGGGTTTTGGTTTTTACGCATATGAAACTGGAGCTGACCAATGAGCCTTTGTACTGTCTGTATTCTTCAACACACTGCTTTTTAGGAGATGATTGAATGCTCCCACTGTCCCTGTTTTGGTGGCTGTATGTTATATAAGCTAGCTTGAACAATAAGGGGTGGAAGTACTGTAAGCAGTCTGCTCATCAGCTTTTGTGATGGGGAAAAACATCCTGGTCATCTGACTAGTCTTGGGCCTGGTGCTAGATTCTACGTGGAAGTAATGAGACTATGCATTTATATGCCTGTATAACCTGCCTATAGATATACTTAATCTTATCAAATGAGATTTTGGTAGGATGGATCTCTTCTGTAACAGGTAGGACTGCTGCAGGAACTGCATCTGTGTTTTGGGTAATTCAAAGCCTGAAAGCAAAGACTTCATTAGAACATAAGGTTGGTATTTAGTTAGTACTCCAAGAAGCATTATCTGAAGTCACTTCCCTAGATTTGGTCTATTAGTCACATAAAGCTCTGTATGATAGATTTTATGTAACTTCTTAGCTTGTTGCTGTCTGGTACTAGAATCTGTTTGAAGTTCTGAAAGACTGCATCAATCTCTGATTCTAGCATGCCGTGTGGAAAAGGCACCTCAGCAGGCTGTTCAATTGGCTTCTACTTCAGCATTTGTTATAAAACCCAGTTCACATCTCATACAGAAGTTGACACCACGCAAGCAACATATAGTTTGCTTTAGTGCAGAATGTGGGAGTTCACCTGTTCATAAGGAAAACTAAATTCATGCAACATAAGTATTGAGCATGCTTTTAGCATTGGTGGGCTGATGCAGAGCTGGATTGGCTCAATCTGTGCCTGCAATGAATCTTTCTCAGTTTAGACTTGAGTCCTGTGGTCTGAACTACAGATCCTGCTGTGCCAGTCCTCGAGATAAATAAGGCTTTGCACTTGCATACAATTTAAATTAAGGCCATAGAGATGTACCCTTTCTTTGTTGTTTAAAGGAGGGAAGACCTGTGGCCTTTTTAAGAACGCAGCATAGTTACTTCAGGTATTGTCTGTTGTAGAAAGTGTGTAAGTAAATAGGTAGCTGTATAACTGAAGAGGTATCAGAGTTATCTGGTACTGAAGAATATCAGATTCATGCAGCAGACTAGAATGAAGTCTATTGATGGCCCTGACTTCTCACATTCTGTATAACTGGATTTTGTGATAGCATTGCATAGGCAGTGGGCTGGGAAACTAGTAACAGACTTTTAAAACAGATGGCATAGTTGCAGCTCTCTGTATATGTGAGGTGTGTAGGATCTTTGTTGGGCAACTATCAACAATAGTATCAGGTCTGATCTCATGCAGGTTAACTTAATGCTGTGACTCCCTTTGAAAGGGAAGACTTGAAAAGAAATCTGCCTGGCACTCCTAGCATTTTGGAGACAACATGTTACAAACATATCAACAAGTTTCCTCACTGTTGATGGCAAAACAGCCTTTAGCATCGTTCCATAATCTGGCTTTGATGTGTGCTGGACCCTTTTATATTACGTACATGGAGTGTACTTGTATCAGGGTACCTTACAGTGGAGATAAGTATCTGGCTTATTCTGTCCCAAGGTATTTAAAAATAGAATAAAACCTTCCAGACTGATGAGGCCTTTCAGCTTTGAAAAAGGTGCTTATTTAGGCTTATTTTTCTTTCTAGCTACATGGAAAGGGGAGTTAATCCCTGAAATGCAAGATAAAGCATGAAGAAATTAAGCTGGCTTTATAATGATTTTAAATTTGCAAGTCTCTGAGTGTGCTCCTAAAGCAGTTGCCCATGGTTACCTTACTGACTCTAGCAGGAGTTGATGGTGTTTAAGTCACTATTGATTTATGGCTACTAACAGAGCATGAAATAAAAGAAATGGCTTCAGAAATTCTTTTCTTTCAGCTCTATAGAGTTTTTGTGCTCTTCCTTCAATTCTATACTGTCCTTCTCTGTAGGTCAGAGTTTGGAAAAAGTCCTGTATGAAACATCCTTTTGGGTGGGAGATCAGCATGGCCTTGACTGTTATGCAATTTGTTAAACCAACAGCTATTAATAACAGTTGTACTCTTACCCCCTAGATGTGGTCCATCCAGGTCAGGAATGAGGCAATAAGACTGAGCACCAGTGTTGTGTGGCACTGCTATATGCAGTAGTAGGTTTTTTCCATTAATTCCATCCTGTCAGCTGCATAAGATGAACAGCATTTTCTGTAGTTGAACTGGAGGCCAAGCAAACCTCCATGTTCTGACGTGCAGACTGACTCCCTTTGGAATTAGGAAATAGTCTCTTGCCATCGCAGCCATGATCAGTTGTGCTCCTTAGCCTCTTGCGGTAGCACAAGGAGGCAAGTTGTGTGCCATGGTGTATCTCTGAGGAACGGGAAGATTCTGGCCTGAGAGTTTTTTGCTTCAGATTGAATCTTGGTGGTATCTTGGTTTCATCTACTAAATGAGTTTCATCATAGTGAGAGGTCAAGTCTTGGTAATCTACAATTGCTCTGTAAACCCTCAAACATCTCGGAAAAGAAAGGGGAAAAATAATGGATCAACATAAACCTTGTCTTTCAGTTACGAGAATTAAACTTTGGAAAAATTGTAACTTATATTGCCAGGAATAGGTCAAAGGGAATTGGATTTGTGGTGCTTAGAGGAGAGAAGGATGAGGGAGGGTATAAGCCTTGAGCTTGTGAAAGGCTGTAGTAGAGAGAATGGTAATCCGTTGTTCTTTATTGCCACTGAGAGAATTGCACAAAATAGTACACCTATCTTGCAATTAGGATGATCCAGAATCTGTACAGAGGAGAGAGTAAATTTAAGGGAAGTTAAGCCCTGGAGCGGATTGCTGAGACCAAGTTTTGCGTTCCCTTTCTGGAAAATTTTGAAGAAAGGTTGGATGAAAATTGGTCTGGCTGTGCCTGCCTGTGTATCAGTGACACTGGGCTTGGATGCTCCTTTGAGTTCCTTTTTGGTCAGAGTTCTGTGATTTAAGCCTGTTTCTTGTAAATGCTGAGTAAAAGATGTGTTTGCCAAATACCGGTTTCTTCACTTAAGTAAGCCTGCAAAGTAAGCACACTTTTAACATCTTGTGTTTATAATCTGCAGCTGGTCCTCTTCAGAGTTTGACTTGAATGAAATCCGCCTGATAGTTTACCAAGACTGTGAGAGGAGAGGCAGACAGGTCTTATTTGATTCCAAAGCAGTCCGCAAAATTGATGAAGCTGTGGTTCAGGTATGAAATGCTAATTTTGCTTTTGTCCTACTGCTCTTTTGTTTCCCTTCACAAAAGCAGGAATTACCATATGACAGTGTCAACTTCTCAATCTTACTTGTGATTTTTTCACTTGATTCTGTGATAGCTGCAACAAGGGTGTGTTAGATTCTAAAAGCCTATGAACAGATGTCTGGTATTTTTAATATGAATATGGTATTGAAACTTAACAACTTAGACCTGATTTGCTTTCAAGCAAAGCAATCTATATATACCCCTTTAAACTGAGTATTTCCTTACCCTTTTTAATGTCAACTGGGTTTGCTTTTTGTTGTTAGCCCTGGTTGTGCTGTCCCATTGTTCCAGTGATGTCTAGCATGTCTCTAAATGTGCTTGTCTTCCTTTGGTGTTTGGATTAGTAAAGTTGTTGGCTTTATGTGAATTAAAACAACTCCACTTTTGCTAACCATGCTGTAATGTGTAAGACTGACACATGACAATATATGGCCATATAAGTTTTGGTGACACACATAGAAGCAAGAGTAGGTGCTGTCAAGATGCAAATTCTTTGTGCTGCTCTCCAGGCACACAAATTGTGGAATAATACTTCCAGGAAACTTAGGTGATTTTAAGACAAGTAAAACAATAGTAGCTTCTGTTTTGTGGTCATTTTGGTTTGGGGTTTTTTTGGTTGTTTGGTTGGTGGTTTTTTTACTAGCTCTGTGTTTCTCTTCTACATTGAATTATTTCAAATTTTTGTTTGTTTTGAAGCCTTTGTTACAACCAGCAGCTTCAGCCTGTCAGACTAGCATGGCTTATTGTAGAATCACTAGCTATATACAAATATTTGTGACTTGTAGAAATTACATAGGAAGATGCTTAAAAACCAGCAATCTCTATTTCGGTCACACTGCAAATATGCCATTGTGTCAAATCAGTTAAGACTGATGAGCATTATCAGCTGATGACTGATCATCTACTTAAGAGGGTAAATGGGTCAGATTGGTCAGTTAATCTTGCTTCCCCCTCAAGGTCATTACTTTGTGTCTTAAAGTTGGTTTAAAACACCCAGCATGTGAGGAAGAACTGTATTTCTGGCTTCATTTAAATACTCAAATTATTCCACTTGCTTGAATACTTTAAACTAAAAGTTAACTACAAAATGTCCTGTCAGAAACTCTATGCAACACTGTCATAAAACAGCTTAGAACCTCCCTCATAACACATGATACAGGCTATAATCTGTTTTGTGGACAGACACTAATTTAGGTACCTTTTAAAACAGTCAAAGCACTTTGAATGGCATGCAAACACAGATGTTAAAAGTGATCTTGAATGTTTCATCATTTGTTTGGTATGTTATCAAGCAGTGAGCCTAAAACTTGATTCACTTAAAGTTAAGGCAGAATTACTCTCAAGCTAAGTTCTGTTTAAACTATAGTCATGAAAGCGTATATGTGTATTTATTCATTTTCCTGAAATACAGTAAAGCTTATTCACATTGAACATTCAAATACATTGTTTGTCTTTAAAGCATATAATAAACTTATCTGCGGGAACTAGCAGGTCTGTATTCCATTTAAACATTTTTTTTTAATATACTGCATTTCTTTTCAGTGTTCTTAATCTAATCTCCAGTTCTTTCTGCAGATGGCATATATCAGACCACTTTTATTAGGCATTTTTGTCAATAGCTCATTCAACACATGACTACTGGCACTGGTGCATTTCTAAACCCCTAATGACAGTCATATTGGGATTAGATAAGCAATAGCACAAATACTATGCCAGGAGAAACTGCACAAAAGGAGTGTAAATATAGGATAAAATATAAAGTCCAGGATTTTACTTTCTTTAACATGCTAGTAGGCTTATTTTTAAATCAGTAAAGGAGCTGTGCTATCACTGTAGTTTAAATTCAACTTTTAAAAAATGACAAATCATCTACTCTGCTCTTCTTGGCCTGCTCTTCCTCTTCTTCTGCATCTTTTGCCCATTTCATCATTTTGTCATTGGGACTTGAGTATTCTAAAACTTATTACAGTTACTGCACTGTAGCATTCAAAGTGTTCATCTTAAAAATCAGTCATGTGGAATATTGGCTTCTACTTTTATTTCCATTTAATTTCCTGTTATCCTTTTTTTTCTTGTCTTGCCAAGCCCAAAATATGTGATGTAAATTTGGCTATGGCTGCTTTTTACTAGCATCTAGGTTATTACTATTTCTTTTTGCCTGTTTGCTTGTTTTTTCTGTAAACTATCTACAGGTACCTTGTTGACATTTTAAAAATATTTAGTTGATCTCTGCCAATGCATGTTCCCAATGAGGTAAACCATGGTGGTGCAAAATAAGACTTGTAAAAATATACTTCATTCTGATGTGCACCAAATGATTGAACATTTACATTAATACACATTAAATATATGTTCATTAAGGAATTTCTTAAATATATAAAAAGTTTAAGAGTGTGAGATATGCTTTCTTTAGACTTTCTAAGTAGTTTTCATTGCTGCAAAGTTACAGATTTGCTCCCTTCATACAAATCCTTTCAAGTGCATGTGAGAAGTATGTTTGAAATAATGTGGCCCTTTTAACTGACATCTAATGGACATTCAAATTGGTAAAAAAAAAAAAAAAAGGGCAGCTGTTAAAGAAAACAAGAAACTCATTGGGTTTTGTTCAAGAAAACTATTTAGCAAATACCAATGCATTAAATGCAGCTTGTCTTATGAAACATATGCGAATAATATTAATGTAATCGGTATCTTTCCAAGAATTCCTTTGCACCTTTTTGATCAGTTCTAAGATGATGTTAAAACGGTGACTTGAGAGTAAACTTTGAATTAAATGGTCATCTGTATTTAAGCATTTATTTGCTTGCCTTTTTTTTTAACACAACTCCTTTACAGGTTTAACAAATAGATTTTATGACCTGGTAATTCTACTAAAAGATGCATTTATTCACCCCTTTTTTTGCTGGCTGTTCTTCTGTTTAAGAAATCTGTTGCTCAGTTGGGGAGCAAAAGTTTTATGCAATTTGAGTGATTAATTGTGCAAATGATTACAAAAATTGGTTTGGAAGCAACCTATAAGCTGAGATTTTGTTTACATAAACTTTGGCAAATGTTACACAGAGCAATTCATGACAATTAGGAATGATCTTCCACTGGAACTTTGACTAATTACTCTGTGTGGGATACTATGACATCTTGTCTGACTATAAATGTGCGAGTAGTTTTGCACTTTCTCTGATGGCCTTCTTTAAAAATCTTTTAAAACTTATACATATTTTCTGAACCAAATAAGAGTATCTTATTTCTGTTGCTTACCTGTAGTTTAAGAAAAACCTTGCCATGGTATGTTTACAGATGGGATTTCTCATATTTGCTTTAATTGTTTTCATCATATTACTCTGTTTTGACACAGAAAATGGCAGAGGATGCTTCTGTAAAGACTTCTGCCAAGAACTGCCAAGCAAGCAATGGGAACAACAATATTTCTTCCCATAGTCCCTCAATAAGTTGTATGCAAAATATCAAAGAACAGATACCGAAGTATCAGGTAATGTTCATTACTTTTCTTGCTTGCGTTTATCCATTTTACTGAAGACGTTTGTATATAAAAGCCTTAACTTACGTGTATTGAATGACTAGTTACACTTCTAGTATATTACAAGTTGATCTGAACCTTGAGATATCTACCCTATCTTTAAAGAGCTGTAGAGTAAAACATGTGGGTACATCTTAACTTTTTGGTCTATCTTGGTCTTGCCTTTGAAAGAGTTACAAAAGATATTTAGGAGCATTATTATTTGTGAAGGTCATAAAAAGCACTATACTGTTCTCTGTTCTTGTAAGATGTCTACCTATGCCTCAGGTCAGTTCTGAAGAAGCTGTTGAACATGGTATATTAAGAGTCCTTTTATTCTGTCTTACTGTAACATGAAATCTTTGAGAGAACTATTTTCTAGGTACTCTGGCTGTTTCTCAGTGAAAACATAAACATTTCATCTAGAAAAGTGTAATTTTGAAGCACATATAGATTAAGGTAGAAAAAAAAAGATATTTAACTAGAAGGTAAGTGATTTCCTTCAGAATTAACAAACTTCTCCATATTTGCTATTGATGATCAGTCTTTGAAACAAAATAAGAAATCAGTCTGATTATACTTAGAAACACAGTCTTCACAAATTATTTTCCAATCAAAAATGTTTCCAAGAAGCTTTCTATAAAGGCAGAGAAAGAGAATTTACTCATTTGAATAAGGAAGACAGTTTAATGGTTGGGGATCCGGACCACAGAATTTAAGTCCTGTGAACACCTACAGGTTTCATCAAACACTCCATTATATGGGAATGTTGCTGGACACAGCTATTTCTTTGGAAATACAGTATATCTTTTTTCCTCTTTCTTGCCTTTGGAAGTCCCCTGGTACAAGGGTAACAATGCCCATCTAGTGAGTAAAATAGAGTATGTCTTCCAGCTGTACTTGCTTGTACATGCACTTAGTGTGTTAGAACCACACAGGATCTTAGTCTACATGGAAAAGAACTTATTTGTATTCTCCATCCAAAATCTAGCACTATGGCACTGTGTTAAATTGAAATAGTATGCCAAGTTATTATTGACTTTGCTCTTCCCATCTTGTCTGTGTAGTACACCAGACCAGCCTCTGATGTCAACATGCTGGGAGAAATGATGTTTGGCTCAGTAGCAATGAGTTACAAAGGTTCCACCTTGAAAATTCACTATATACGGTGAGTGTCCTTTTCTTTGACACACTCTCTTGTCAGGCGCTTGGAATTGATGACTCACTGAAATGACTGTTTATCCTTTCAGCTCTCCCCCACAGCTGATGATAAGTAAAGTCTTCTCAGCCAGGGTAGGAAGCTTCAGTGGAAGTAACAATAAGTAAGAACCTTGTTTTTATTTTTTTCTTCCATATCCAATGCAGTTGTCTTTTCTTTCTCCTTTTGTAGTCCTTCTGTCACTGCTTCTAAATTTGACTTAGCTGAAGTGGAAAAGTCTAGTAGAAAATCAGAAATGGCAGCTGTGGAGAAGGATTCTTCTTGGTAGATCACAGCCAGGCCACCCAAGTTTAAAAAGTAAAATCCCTCCAAGTTTCTGCTTCTTAATTTGTCTAGGGCATGCAATTAACTTCAGAGGTTAGGTGCTTTGGACAATCAAAGCCTCTGTGTCTTCCTGCTGCCACCAGAAGGGTGAAAAAGAGGTGTGTGTTGAGAAAGCTTTGTGTCTCTGTACCCCACTTCTGTTTCCTTCAACAATGACAGAAGATACACTGTTTCTCATCTGTTCCCTCTTTCCTTGTCCCAAAAATGCACAAATGTGAATAAACTGAATCCCAAATGTGACATACAGAAACTTATAATAATTCAAAGAGGGAGCCTATATAGAAAATAAATGCCTGTTTCCTTACAGCTTCAGAAAACCTACTGGTCCTTGAGTTAGATTGTAAAATTAATCCTCAGCCTTCTTTTTTTCATAAAATGAGCCTAATTCTCAAGCTAATATTAATGCTTATTGATCACATTCTTAAGGAATGTTGGCCTTTTCACCCTTTTTAGCTTACAAGATAGCTTTGAATACATCAACCAAGATCCCAGCCTGGGAAAGCTGAGCTCGAATCAGAATGCTTTGGGAACCTGTCGCAGTGGAAGTAATTTAGGTAAATATTTCCAGGTTCTATGTCTTTCTGACAACATGAGGCCATCTGTTTGTTCGGTTTGGGTTTTTTCCTGTGGATCACCACCTTTCCCCCCCCCTCCTTTTTTGCATTGCGTTTTCTCTACATTGCTTTTGTTTCCTAGGTGTGTTACAGCTGTGTAGCAGCAAACTGCTGCAGGGTGTGTCTGAAGGAGGTCCCCTCCGGCTCATCCGCAGTGCTTCTTTCTTTGCAGGTTTGTGTGGAATGCCAGCCACAGTGTGACCCATCCATATGCACACACAAATCCAGCTCTTTCTGAATCCTTGCAGGACATACATAATTACTCTCTAGAAACAGAAAGGGCTAAAATAGTGACAAGAGATGTATCTGCTTATACTTAAAAATCTTTCTTCCAAAAAATAGCTAAATCAATTGCTTTTTGTTCATATTTCTAATTCCTTTGTTTAATTTTAAAGGTATTTTTATGCAGTGTTTTAAATAATAAATGAGCCCTCATGTTTCTTAGAGAACTTATGTTTCCTGGCTTGTAGCTGGTTTCTTGCTAGTGTGCAGGTGTCTTGCTGGTGTACAGCTTTTTTCTTCTCTTACCTCTTGCTACTTTTTTTTAATTTGATGGCAGACATTCAAAACTAATTCTTGAGCTAAGTCTGGGAGGCTTTAAGGTTTTTTCTTTAACAATATCAATTTCTTATCTTTTTCAAAACTTTAAACTACATAGTCTCCTTTTACAGGCATACTGATGAGCCATGCAGGTGGGTAGATCTTAGGCCTAATTAGTTCTGTTAATTGCAAAAATGTGAACTGGAATACCAATGCAGTTTCTTCACAGCCTTTGCAAATCTTGCATGCTCTACAATTTGAGTGACTGCACTACTAACACTTCAACATAATATGACATAAGCTGAATGTTTCTTACTGTGAGGCTTTGGATAGTAAATCTCTGCTTGTGGAGTGAATCAGAAGCTTAACGGACCTCCTGTTTGACTATTTAATTATGATGTTAACCTGTGTAAAATGACAATATTGCACACACAAAAAAATGTAAAGAGTGACAGATGGGGGTATCACCAGCCCTCATTTTCAAAGCATATCTGATTTCTAATAATGTAGACTGTATTCACATTCTTAAGCTTCTTAGAGATGTTTTTAGATTGGGGCAAATAACCAACTTCCTCTAGTAACTCAGTATGGGAATACTGTTTGCTGCCACCTCTGCTCACACCATACTGCTTATTTGGAGTAACAGTACAGGATGTAACTTTGCTGTTTTATGACCTTTAAACTTAAACATTTTTTTAAATGCTGACAAATAGTATGATGAATTATGTAATATTTTCTGTTGATCTGATCTGTTTGTTTTAGCACACAGCACGCCTGTTGATATGCCTAGTAGAGGACAAAATGAGGACAGAGACAGCGGCATTGCTCGGTCAGGTATCTGCTGTCTGTCTTTTTTGCCTGCTTTTGTGATTATGTTACGATTCTTTGGTGCAGTGATTCACCTGAAATATAGGCACCTTATGACCTGTAAATCCAAAATTTTTGGATCTGTCGTGGTTTAACCCCAGCCAGCAACTAAGCACCACGCAGCCGCTCACTCACTCCCCCCCCATTCAGTGGGATGGGGGAGAAAATCAGGAAAAGAAGTAAAACTCGTGGGTTGAGATAAGAACGGTTTAATAGAACAGAAAAGAAGAAACTAATAATGATAACACTAATAAAATGACAACAGTAGTAATAAAAGGATTGAAATGTACAAATGATGCGCAGGGCAATTGCTCACCACCCGCCAACCGACACCCAGCCAGTCCCCGAGTGGCGAATCCCTGCCCCCCACTTCCCAGTTCCTAAACTAGATGGGACGTCACATGGTATGGAATACACTGTTGGCCAGTTTGGGTCAGGTGCCCTGGCTGGGCATGAGAAGCTGAAAAATCCTTGACTGTAGTCTAAACACTACTGAGCAACAACTGAAAACATCAGTGTTATCAACATTCTTCACATACTGAACTCAAAACATAGCACTGTACCAGCTACTAGGAAGACAGTTAACTCTATCCCAGCTGAAACCAGGACAATCTGCTAAGGAGTTTTCCTTCTCCTTTTGCCCCAAGCCTTAATGCAAGAATATTGGTAATGATATTCTTTGTTTACAGCCATTGTTTTCTGGGTTCTTAACCAATGTGTAATTTGGAGAAAGAACTGGCTGGAGCCCTTACTAAAGCAAGGGAGAAGATGGTTTTGCACTGAATAGGAAAAGGAGGGCAGGAGACCAGGAGATCTGTTGTAATGGGAGGGCAACACCTCTTAAGACAGAATGCTTTTAATGAGAATAAGAATACTTTCAGTATGTTCTAGTGAGGAAGATCTATGACTTTGTAAGAAAAGAATGTCCTCAGGCAGCAAGATTTATTTAAAATAATTGGGTCTCCTGTAGCAAGTGAGTTATGTGAAAAAGATTGGCAAGAAAGAGCAATATTTGTGGGAATTTGTTCCCAGTTAGAGTATAAAGAAAAATATTTAACCGGCACTTTGTAATTCAATATATGTGGGGTTTCTTGCTTTCTTGGTAGCATCTCTGAGCAGCCTTCTGGTCACTCCTTTTCCATCTCCAAGCTCTTCTTCATCATCTTCTAGCAGCTACCAACGTCGCTGGCTCCGAAGTCAGACAACCAGTTTAGAGAATGGAATTGTTCCAAGGTGGTGAGTGCAACACCTTCCTTCTTACAACAGCTGTTTGGCAAGCATTTAAGCTAAATAGAGCTTAAGCCCCTTTTCTTTAAAAGGACAAATCCTGTTATTAAATGCTCTCAATTCAGCCTAACTTCTATGCATGTTACATAACATTGCCAATATGAAGAAAGATCAGGTTTTGGCAGAATATGAACTGCAAGGCCTGATTTGAAACATTTTTATTGAACGTATAGGCTGTGTCTGAAGCCACGTTCTGAAAAGCAAGTTAAACTGTTTCTGAAGGAGCAGAGCATCCTGTTGAGATGAAAGGGACTGTAACAGCACTGCTGCCGTAATTACATTATACTATGATGAAGTCTGACTAGTGAGCAGTTACTGAAATTTTGGAGTAACAGCCCATGACGACTCTTCTGGCTGGTACAGGATGTTCCTGATGTGACTTCTGCCAAAACAGGAAGAAAAAAAAAGAGCTGTGATCAAAAAGCTTGGCTTCTGTTTTGGAATTTTATTAGCTTTTGTAGCTCAGTGGCATAACAAAGCATGGAATGCAGCAGACCTTTCATAGCTAATAAGCAAATTCTTTCCTTGTCAGCTGCAAAACAGCAAATGGTTCTTGATTATCTGCTCATATGTACTCATCCACCTGTACTCAGAGACAGCATAGAATTAATGAAGAGCTACAAGAAATTCCTACTTTTTGGCCTTTCTCCCTCTTCTCTGTTTTAAGTTAAAGGAAGCTTAAAAGCTGCCAGTTAAAATATGTGGTCAGTAAAAACCAAAACAAAAATCTTTTGGAAGAGACTTCTTTCCCTAGGGTCAACACTTGAAGCTTTTCCTGGATATTCTTTCCGAATCATTTTTAACATGAAGAATCACGCAGTGGTGCTAATATAGCAGTCATGCTTTTTAAGTCATGCTTGCAGTTGAGAATAAGCTAGTAAACATTTTGCTTTCAGTAAATTGAAGTACTTTTTGGTCTAGTTTCCTGAAGAAATAGGGTTGAGAGCAGTGCATGCAAAAAAGTTAAAACATTTAGGGTAAATAAGGTAATTTCAGCCCAGTTTAAGTAGTAGTCGAAGTTTCACAAATAGAAATTTCCTCAAAGTGTTAAGAAAGTAACAAATTGTTTAGAGGAAAGTAGCCCTTTTGGGCTGCTGCTTTGCTGTAGGGAGTAGGTTGTGTTTCTTCCACATTGGAGAATCTATGCTGGGGAAAGATATTGGAAACGGGACATTTTTATTTCCACTATCTAGATTTACTCTTGAATTGGGATTCTTTCTAAGCCAAAAAGCCTCTTCAGATACTTGTTTTCTGATTACTTGCTAGAGAAACAGTAGGCTTCTGGTTGAATACTTCAGTGACAGCAGAGTTTGCACTTCAGTTTGTACAGCCAAGATTCTACAGTCTCTGTGACTGATGTTTTAGGCCAATAGCTCAAAGAAAATGAGATGTCTAGCTGGAACTCCATGTAGTCAATTGGCAGGCAAGCTAAATTAGCAGCTTTGTTGAAAAGGCTTCTCTTGCAGACCTAAAGTCTTCAATTTCTGTTCCTGGGAAGCAGTACAAAAGCTTGTGATGTTTCTTAGATGATGACTGACCATCCTTTCCCAACTTCCTTGGGAATTTCTGTCTCTGCATGCAAGTTCCTGAAGTTCAAATGAGGTTATGTTTCTGTCCTGAACTCTAGTTTCCCACAAGCTGGTTTTTTCTGGGCTTTTATTGTGTGTGGTTTTTTCCTGTATTCCTGGACTCATACCTCGATGATGAGAAACTTTTGTATATTTAACTTTGTCAAACCAATTAAACTGTAAACCACTTATTTTTAGAATGAACTTAGAATGAATGCTTAGCATTCAGGCTTTCCTCTTGTTAATTGCTTCATAGTGGTCTATAAATGTCACAGGCTCCATTTCAAGATAATTCTGATATGAAAAGCCTTCAAGCCTTTAATTACCACTCACTGATATTGCAGTCTTAACTTACAAAGAAACTCCAAAACCAAGCTATTTCCATGTGAGCTGCTGCTCTGAGTGTCTCCATTTGTGTTCTAATGGCTTTCTAGTCTGTTCTTACCCTTCTCCCCTTATAATTTCTCAGTGGATTAAAAGCCATTATTCAATTAAAGTTCCTTCCAAAAGACATTTTGACCATACTATTTTACTCATTCATGTATATACTTTTTTTTTTCAGTGAAATTGATCAAGAAACTTTAAGCAAGAAAAAATAATAGTTCTGTAAATCCAGCATCAGTATCTAGCACAGCAATGCCAGTATTTATGGAGGAACAGGATGAGGGGATTGCCGGCCTTTTGTGTAATCACAGAAGAACTTATGCTGGGCTGAGACTTGTGGATATCATCCATATCGGCTGCCTGTGCAAAAGGACTAGCTTGGAATTTAGATCCGGTTGCTGTGGTACTTGTCTAATCGAGCCTTGAAAATCTCCAAGGATGGGGATTTCACAGCCTCTCTGGGCAATGCCCTCCAGTGTATTAACCATTTTCCCCCCTATTTGGCATCATTTGCAAACTTGCTGAAGGTGTGTTTTGATCCACAGACCAGGCTGATAATGAAGATATTGAGCAGTATTGATCTCAGTATCAACCCATGTGAAATATTGAAAAGTGGCATAACTGTTGAAAGAAATGTGGCAGAACTGTCAAGTGAATAAACAGAACTTGGGGAAATAATAATGGTTGTAAAATAGCCACTGTGGTTTTTTTGTTTTGGTTTTTGTTCTTGGTTTGTTGGGTGGTTTTTTTTTAGCAGAACACAAAGCATTTTAAACTGAAGTATATCCAACTTTGAGCTAGGCATACATGTATTTGTAGGTGTTAAGTTTGTGTTTTCACAGTAATTACTAAGTGGTGACATTTTGTCTTCAGTTAAAATAGAAAGTTTTATTTTTCATGGTTGAGTGCCTTAAAACATCCATCTTAAGATGCTGGAATAGTATAAGTAGCATGTTTCCCAACTTCCCTCGTGAGCGGCAGTATAGATTCAAGAGCATTATGGACACACTGCTGAGCACCTAGGCAGGAGTTTTGAGTGCTGAATGCAGTTCACAGCTCTGAAATTACCTTTAACCTCTTTTGCTAATGATTTTGTATATTGTCTCCATTCTCTTAGTCTCCCTTAAAGATAAATCCAGAAGGAGGGATTTTGTAGTAGCTCTCTTTCAGAGGAAAATGTTTACACCACTTTAGGAGCTGGCATCTTTGGGGGTTGCCTTCCTCCTATCTGAGCAAACATAGGTCTTGCCTGACATTTTGATGGATATCCTCTGTTCAGAGACAGGTGACAGCAAAGTCTTTTGTAGTCAGTCAAAGGAGACCTAAGAATGAATTACCTTCTACTATAGAGAGAGATATGGATAGAAGACAAATTACCTCTCAGTACTTAAGTAACTGTCCTAACAAATCTGTCTTACAGGTCCACTGAAGAAATGTTTAGTATGGCTGATGAAAGTTGCAGCTCTAATCCTGCAATGGTTCGGAGGAAAAAAATTGCAATCAGCATAATCTTTTCTCTGCCTGAAAAAGAAGAAGCACAGAGAAACTTCCAGGATTTCTTCTTCTCTCACTTTCCTCTTTTTGAATCTCACATGAACAAGCTGAAATATGCAATAGAAAAGGTACAGAATTCTATTTTGGCTTAATGTGGAAAACTAAGTGTCAAACAGAATGAAGTATTCTAGAATCTGATAGATGAAGAGTGGGAGAAGGTGCGTGGTTTCAAGCTTCCCTCCCTCCCTCCTTACACATGTAGTCTTGAACCTGAGCCCAGTGTAGGAATTCAGCGTTTATTTTCTAGTCAGAATGAGAATGGAGAGTTTTATGCTATGGGTGGCTTTTCTTTTTCTTTCCTTCTCACCGTATTTCACTATGAGGTTTTCTTGACTCCCTGGAGACTGTGGAAATGATGGTATTCTATCCTTTCATGCAGTCACTAAAAGAGATACACAAAATGTTTGTTGCTGTCTTCCCCTTACTCTCTCAAAAATGTTCTATTCTCTCCCCATGTCCAGTCTTAGGGATTGGTCTCTCATGAGGTGGAGGGAGGTTGGCAGCTATTGCTGTCCTGAGTGGCTGTATAGCACTGGGGCTAGATCTTAATTATTTTGACATGTTAATGAAGCTTAAAAAGATGAAGAATGTGAATCCTTTAAGAAGCTGTTTTGTGTCTTTAACTCTTAATCAAGGCCATGATCTCATGTAGAAAAATAGCAGAATCCAGCCAAAGAGTGCAGGTTTATATCAGCCGTGTCATGGATGCCCTGGGAGAATTCAGGTGAGTTGATGGAATTCTGAATTACAAGGAGAGCTCTTCTCATGCCCCTCTAAAGATACTTGTCACTTCCAGTTATAAGCAACTGAATGCAGGGTCTTTTAATTTAGCCAGTCTTGAAGTTAGTGTGAATGAATTTTCTGTATTGGGTACGTGTTTTTAGAAAACTTTAGCAAAACCAGCTCAGCCGTTTTCAGAATGAGAGTAAAAGTAGTTCTGTTGCACCCACCTGTACCTGAGACTGTCAGTTAAAGTCTTTAAGATCTCATGAAGAGTTGGCTTCCGTTGATGCCTGTGTAGAGTGGATCAATTCTTGTATTCAGGCAGATGAATTGTCTACTCCTAGCTATAGATGCTGAACAGTGTAACTGACAAGAAAGTTGCTGTCAAAGGCTCTCTTTTTGGTACCTAAGAGAGGAAGGAATGGCCAGAGGCCAAGAAAGGCAGCCCAGGAGAGACAGACAAGGCTTTGGTGGGATGGAGTTTCTGTAATGTCTGGAATGTGGAAGCAAATCACTGCAATGAATAAAATTGGTTCTGTCCCACCTCAAAATGATTTCTGAGTTGTTTCTCTGAATACAAATACACAGGGGAATGCAAGAAAGGGAAGACAAATATATAATTCATATGAAGGCACTAAGTTACTGGTACACTAAATTAAACAGACTAGTGTTCTGGGACACTAGTAATTAGTATGTCTGGAAAACTCTTCCAGTTTGTTTAGTCTTCTAGATCTTACAAAAAAAAAAAAAAGAAAAATCAATGGACAATAGAAGAGGAGAGGGGCTACTTGTATTTGCAAGGTTGAAATGTGCATGTTAACACTTACTCTTGGGGAATTTTCTTTGAGCAGAGTTACCATCTGGAACCTGTATTCTGTTCCAAGAATTGCAGAGCCTGTGTGGCTTAATATGATGTCCAGCACCCTGGAAAAGAATCAGCTATGCCAGCGTTTTCTTAAAGAATTTACATTTCTGATAGAACAGATCAACAAAAATCAGTAAGCTTCTCCCATCTCCTTTTTCTTAAAAAAACCAAACAAACAATCCCCGCCCCCCCAAAAAAACCCCAACCCCACCTCTTGTGTGCTTCCTAGTGCATGTGGATGTGTTAAAGCACTTAATATTCTTTTACTGGTGTTACTTCAGTCATATTCTTTTTCCTAGGTTCTTTGCTGCTTTGTTAACAGCAGTGCTGACATATCATCTGGCTTGGGTCCCAACGGTAATGCCGGTTGACCATCCTCCCATAAAAGCCTTCTCCGAGAAGCGCACATCACAGTCTGTGAACATGCTGGCAAAATCCCATCCATATAACCCTCTCTGGGCACAGCTTGGTCAGTAGGAAATGGAAAGCTTCAGACCTCTCTATAACTGGCACCTTCCTGCATCCACTCCTCATATCTAAGAGCTACCTGTGATCCAGATCATGTTTGCTGATTTGCCTTGCTGTAAGCTGGGCAGAGCTATCAACAGATGTCTTGCACCTGGTTAAACAGAGCATTGGAGGCCTGTTTGCATAGCCTGAGTGCTCTGCTTTTTTCCTTGGTCCCTTGTCATCCTCTGTTACACTGCCTGGTTAAGTAACTTGGTATAGAAGTATGAAGATGGTGCAAGTGCTGTGAATGATCTGAGCAGTCTGGGAAGAACAAGAGGGAACAGACTGGATTGAGGGAAGTTCTCTGGGCCTTGGAGGCCCTTTGTAGTTGAAAGTGCCCTGGTTACCTCCTTTTATCTCTTTCTCATAGAGCTAGGATGGACACCAAGACAACAGTAGAAATCTGGCAACTGGCAGTACCTCCATTCATTCACAGTTGTGTGAGTGGGCTTGGGCCAAGATTCTTCTTTCTATGCCCAGCTCCTCAGGCTGTTCTCTGACAAATATTTTATAGCTTATAAGTTATCTTGATACAGGGGATTCAATAACTGCTGTCAAATGAGTAGGTGAGTGAGAACTGAGAGAATAACGCTGCCAGTGGTAAATCCTTGAAAATTCTTCCTCTTCTTGGCAGCAGCTCTGAGTCTGACATCAAATTGGCCTTAACTTTAACTGATATACTATATTGCCATGTAAAATAACACACATGCACACTAAAGCAATAATGTGACTTTTACGCTGTGCTACTGGTTGTGTTTCTTGCTAATTGTCTCAGTTATGGTTGTTATTCTCAGCAATTTTTATGAAACTAAAGAGTTGCTACCTTGGCCATGTAGTTGTAGCTGAAGTGTTTCCTGTTTTAGGATGTCTTTAAAATGTTATGCAGAGGAGTAATGGATTAGACTTGGAGGGGGAAAACAGAAGCTTGCTAGGGTGTTGAGGATGGAGCCAGGCCTGGGGTTACAAAAAACAGCTGGACTGGAGGCGTAAGATCAGCAGTAGCTCTTGTGGTCGCTCCCAAGAGCCACCGCTGGTGACTAGTCAAGAATCTGTTTCTCTTCTTGCCTTCCCAGGCTGTATGTTGCTACCAGCATTGGCCTAGCCAAGTTCTCAGTGCCTGAACTCAAAATGCTTTCTGGTTTCGTTTAGTTCTTGTAAAGCCTAAAAGCCATTATCTGGTAGTTGCAGTAACTGATAATGAAAGTAAGATGTTGCCCTCTGCTGGTCTCCTTCTTAAGAAAGGGGGCAGTGTGGTATGTGAAATAAAAAATCATGGGGCTTAGTGCTTTAAAATGGAAATTACTTTTTATCAAGGAAAGGATTTTGATGTACCTGTCCTTCTACCTTCAGACCTATGTTTTCATTACATATTACACATCAATTACAATTACATACTGATACAACTGTACCACTGTCAGGAAGATATAGTACTGTCTCTTAAACATCAGCTTCAACCTAACAATCTTAACAGTAGGCATTAGTATGTTTTGAAGACTACAATTTTGACTTTTTGTGCTGTCTTATTAGTAATGGTTTTATATGAAAGTCAATTGTGCAAATGAACATGAAGGCTGAATCTGATTTCCATAGCAACTGTATTCAACTCAAAACTAAAAAGATATCTTCCCGTTTCCTTTCCAAATTTTTGCTCACTGTGGCCCACCAGGCATTGAGGTTAATTCTAGATAAGTAGTCTGAAGGCTGCTTTCCAATACTAAGGAATGAATTTGCTGACATGTTAGTCTATGGGCTATGGACCTAGTTGCAAGGGTATTCTTAACGGGGAGAAGACAGCACACTGCCACCACACCTTCCCAGTGCATTGCTGGCATCATGGGAGATGGCAGATCTTGGTGGGGGAGATAGTGAGAGCAGTGAAATTCCTGTCTCATTGATCCTTGTTTTGCAGGAATGGAGTCAGGAGCCTTACTCCTTGTATATTTTGTGTGACAAAGAGGAGGCTGGGCATAAATGTGGTGTTTGGTGGTTCTGTTGGGGTTGGTTGGGGGTTTTTTGCTAGTTTAGTCTCCTCATGTTGAAACCAGAGGTCCTCTTGCCCTTGGTAGAAACCTTCCTGAAGCTCTGATTATGACTTATTTATTAAGCTAATATTGAATCCTTTTTTACTTTTTTGGTATCTTAGTCCTGAAAAATATAATTTAGATTTTATCTGTATGAAAATTTCTGTGTTTAACAGAAAAAGTGACTGCAATAAAAAAGAATAACTTTGATGTGAAAAAAAAAAGAGTAGAAAAATAGAAAATAGTATAGCTGGCTTCAGAGTTTAGCTGGATCTATATTCTTCTTCACCCCCTGTTGTGTCAATTTCCAAGTGATAATATCCTGTAAGCATCATGTAACTAAAAACCTTAGTGGCTTTGAACAGAAAGAAACTGAGTAATAGCAGCTAATCCCTCACAAAAACACCAAAACCCTTCTGCACACAAGGCAGGTATAACAAGTGCTAGGGGACTTCTTTTGTTATTATTTGTTTTAAACTTTTATGACCTTACTGTGAAAGAAACTGTCTGATTTGTGTCCATAGTAAATGCTGTTTCAAAATGTGTTGAATTTAAAGAGTATAGCTTATATTACAACCAAACATAAGCATGTGAAATTTTTTTTTTCCTGTATAGGTGATCTCTACGGTGCCATAGGCTCTCCAGTTAGATTGACCCGAACCGTTATTGTTGGAAAGCGCAAGGAGTTGGTGCAGCGTTTGCTTTATGTTCTAACTTACTTCATTCGGTGCTCTGAGCTGCAGGAAAATCAGCTGACATGGAGTGAGAAGGCTGGGGAAGGAGAGCAAGTGCTAAATGGAAGCAAAATCACAACTGCACTGGAAAAGGGAGAGGTAGAAGAGTCTGATTATGTGGTTGTCACTGTTAAGAATGAACCTGCACTTGTGCCTCCAATCCTACCTCCAAAGAATGAGGGAAGTAAGAACAATAGTATTGCAGAGTGGGCACATGACCAAGAAAGCACTCGTGTTCTCCCAGCCTCTTCAAAAGAAAAGAGAGAAGCAATAGGAAAGGCCAGTCAGAACTCCGAAGCATCTGTTGACTGTCTAACTAGCAGTTTCCGTAAAGGAGCAGCCGATGGTAGGAAAAGAACTGTCACTGATACAGGAATCGTATCCTACCACTTTGAAGAGCCATCTAAATTGGAGGATTTAATGGATATAAAGAAGAACAAGAACCAGAATGAGAGAAAAGTAGAAAAGCAATTGTCTAGTAGGTCATCTGCCTTACCTTGTCCTGAGAGGTCCAGCCACAGGAATTCACACTTAGAAAAGGTCACCTTTCAGATTGGAAGTTCTGCATCACCAGAGTCAGACTTGGAAACTCATAGAAGAGAAATGGAAGAAAATATGAAGGCATTCAGAAAAAATCCAGAGGTGATACATTGTGCTTCAAGTTCCACAAATCTGACCATGGATGCTTCCCAGAATCAAAAAAGTTGTGAAACTGCCTTTATACCCTTCAGTAAACGTAATGTTTGTTATGCACAAATCCCACCTTGTGAAGGGAAGGAGAGTATACTTAACCAACATATGGAAAGTAAAGGAACTGAAATTAATTTAGTGAACACAGTATCTAGTGAACCACTTTTGCCCACAGATAACATAGAAACTGTAAAATTGCCAAGCCTGAAAGAAACTAGAACTTTATGCTCTGGCAATCTGGAGAACTATTCCCCTGGCTGTGTAGAAGTAGTTTCTGCTGTCAAACCGGATTCCCCTAAAGTAGGTGCTAAAGATGTCCCCTATGGGGATGCTGGAAGGAAAATCCCCTTCAGAGTTGAAGGGGACATTCCAAGGAATGAGAGTTCAGACAGTGCTCTTGGAGCTAGTGATGAAGAAGGTGATTGTTGTGTCCCTGATGAAGTGCATCGTGATAATGTCAGCAAAAGACTTGAAGAGTTTGCAGAAGTGGAACTTCCTTTACCAAGGTAAAGAAGTTTAATTTAGAACTAAATGGAGTCAAAAGCAGTTGCTACTTTAGAGATGTTCAGGGTTTCAAGTCTGAAATCCTCTGGGTGCTTGACTAAGTTCCTTGCAAACAAATCCATAACAGACACTGATGTAGCTAGGAGTCTTGTAAACAGACTTGGCCAAAAGAAAACCAAGACAGAGCAGGTTTAGGTAGTGAAGTTTTATGACAAAAGTGTTCTTGAAATGTCTAATAAAAAGTGATCAAGCATTTTTTTATATAAACTGCCTGAAACATTTAATGTAGACATGTAGACAGACCATCTGAGGACAAGCAAAACTTAGCTTTGCTTAAACTGATAACTGTTTAGATTTGACGTATTTGACAAATCAAAGACAGATTTGAAATAAATAAGGGCATCCTATTTGAAAACTTTAGAGCTTTACAGGTGCACGTGAAGCTTGCTGATGCTTAAGATAGGCAGCTAGAAAGAGTTTGCTCCCTGGGCTGAGTTGGAGAAAACTCAAATTTAGCGAATCTGTTAGCTGCAGAACAGGGAGCTCATACATACCACAAGCTTTAATACATGTAGATTTACCTTTTCATAAATTTGAAGGAATCAATATGTTGTTAAAGTTCAGCTTTTAAAATCCATGGTTCAAAGAGCACCAGTAATTGGCTTACTGTATTTAGAGTACAATTGTTGATTAATACTTGTAGTAGAAGCAGGAGTGATAAACCAAACTTTGCATTCATGTAAAATCTGAATGCAGTCTGTCAAGCAAGAATCTTACCTGCTTTGTATTTCTGTCTTTTAGGTCAAATACAATCAGCAGTCAATGCATGAAAAATTTTGGAAGATCACTTCTAGGTGGTTACTGTCATACATATATACCTGATCTAGTGCTGCATGGAATAAATAATGATGAAAAACTCAAGCAGTGTCTACTAGCAGACCTACTTCATGCAATGCATGTGAGTTAACTCTTCTGAGTCATAGTAGGAGTTGTGGTATTACTGAGATCTACAGAAGCAGGTCCTTTGAATAGGTTTCTTTCTACTTACCTGTTCTTAACAGCCACACCTGACATGTCTTCCTTCTTGAAAGATGTAAGCCCTTAATTGTGTGCAAAGCCTGTTCACACAAGAATCACGTGTGCTTTCCCTTATACTCGCTTAAGGCTTCTCTTCAAAGATAAACACAACGAAAATTGTTTGCAACTTCAACTTACAAACAAGGAGAAAAACCTCAGACTGCTTCTCTTTTTAGTCACAATAGCAGACAGAATTATCTATGTTTCATAAAAATGATATGCAAGTTGAAACATCTTATTTTACCACTTACTGGCATGTGTTGCAAGGGAGATGAAGTTTTGTGGAGGCCTGTATTATACTAGACTGTAGCAGAAGTGACTGACTACAGAAAGTAACTGTTTATAGGTAAGAACTTTGCCATGTTCTTACTCCTACTTTAGGTACTCCTGAATTATATGATTAATTTATAGCTAACCTTTCACTAAGGTGTGACCTTAGTATGCAATTTTAAGTGTTTATCTAGTAATTGTCAACAGCTTCTCTCTTATAGCAATTAAGAATCATCCTGCTGGAATGAGTTCATGTACTATCTGAAACAGTGATGTGTGTGTATGTAACTTCTTTAAACAACATCAGACTGGTCTAATACAATACTGTCCCTTCATACATACCCTGCCTTGATTGTGCATAGTGAAATCCCTCACATATCTCTGAAACATTAAATATACTTTCACCATCACTGGATCAGTATAATTATTACTCTTTTCATTTTGGAAGAAACTTACCTTTTCAGGGAAGGTAGAATACTTGAAGAAAAAACATTGGAGTAGTGATTTGGAAGCACTACTTAAACAAAATTAAATGCCTTGATCAAATTGGCAGTTAAGACTTAACTGACCTGATGCTGCTGAATGTAAACTCTGTCACTGAAGTTGGTATTCCTTGTCATTTTTGAGATGCCTTTGGTTTCCTATTGGACAAAAACATCATTGGATGACTTTTTTTATTCCCTGCCTCAGTGTGAATAAAAGTGGAACCTCAAACTAAGTTGTGGAAATGTATATGAAAGTGTCACATAATGTTTGTATTTTGTATCTGTTGCAGCATCCAGTGCTAGATGAGCCCATAGCAGAAGCCGTCTGCATTATTGCAGACACAGATAAGTGGAACGTACAAGTAGCCACAAGCCAGAGAAAGATGATGGACAATATGAAGTTAGGCAAGGATGTTTTGGTTTCAAGTCAAGTATCCAGTTTATTGCAGTCTATTTTACAGCTTTACAAACTCAACGTCCCAGCTGACTTCGTAAGTATTTCTTTACTGAAGACTGAAGGTAATGAAAATTGCTTAGCTTAGCAAATGCAGAGTTTTGTGCACCATGTTGCTATGCCAATGAACTAATGCCTGAAGTAATGCAGAGCTGGTACAACATATTTAAAAGAACGCATGCTACAGTCCAATAACAGATACTGTTTTATCTGTAATTTACATCTAATAGATCAGAGTTAACTACTCCAAAATACATATGCCAAAACTAAAGTTGTTTTAGGCAATTTTAGCATGGTCCTCCTGTTTATGATTAGGACTCGTTAAATTTGGCTTTTATTTTTTTGGTTTGTATAGTTTCCACACTTCTTTACTCTTTATGTTGTTGAAGCTTCTATCTACCCAAGCCTGTGTCTAGCATACAACTTTCTATTCTTGGGCTTTCTATTCACCCCCATGCAGTGGATGCCTCTTCTCTTTCCTCCCCAAATAATTGTGCCTCTGTGTGTTTACTTGACCCTTCTGTTTTAAGCACATTTTAGCCAACCCTGTCAGCAAGTGCTGTCTCAGCCTTGCCAATGCCTCCATAGGATTGCTGGGAGGAGACTGAAACCTGAAAACACCTGGGGGCTGGGTGGGTTGCAGCAGGGGATGTTACTTTGTCATACTGCATACTCCCTAACCCACAGCATCCTTTCCTGTCCTCATTAGTAGTGGAGTTCAGAGCAAATCAGTAATGCTCGTTTTGCTGATTACGACAAAATTACCCATGAGTCTGACAGTGGTAATTATAATACAGTTTTTAATGCACAATTGTATGTGAGGGGAGATGGGGTGTTTTTTAGTAGTTGCTGCTTTTTCAATTAACAGAATTGTTTTGTCCTTCAGTAGATAGCCTTGAGAAACTTTGTAGGAAGCCTTTTTGTAATGACTGTGCTAGCAGATGGAAGACAAAGATACAGCTAAACACTAACAGCTGTAAATGGTATTAGTCGGCAGTGTTTTGGATAAAATTGGTGGTATTGATTATCTAAGTTCTTGCAGTCAAGTGGTAGGCAAAATATGTGGGTACATTGTCAATGATGGCTCTGGATTCTTCTGGGCATTGAAACATATGCAACTTTTATGTCCTAACACTTGCACAGTAACACCTTAAGTTCTGGCATTTTTAAACTGAATAGTTGATTCTGCAACTGAAGTGTTCTTTCCAATGTTGCCTTAGGGTTTGTGTATGCGATTTCTGTATGCTTTGTTTGGTGTGGGAGGGGTTTGTAGGTAGAATGTTTTTCAGGATTTTTTTATTTCCTTTTTCTTACAAAAAGGAACAGCGAAGTGACAGTGCTAGTAGTTTGTAAATTTTTTTATACTCTATGTTAGAGACACTTTGATCCTTCTGTCAGTGTATTTTACAGCTCTTTGCTAAAACAGAACCATTGGTGCATTGAAGTTAAGTGTTCCACTAAACTCTAGGGGGAGAAGTGTGACTTTTTTATTGTAGTGATTCTATTGATTTAAATTTTGACAAAAATATATGTACTAATATCGATCAGACATGAGCATAATGCAGTATGTTTGAAGTTTCCTTTAGGAGTGCATGTTTCTTTACATGCAGTTACTGTTCAGATTAATAAGTTTTTGTGGGTTTTGTGGTACGACAGAAAACAATACCCAGCTTGAGACTGGATGGAAGGCAAATGGTGATATCTTTGTTGTGGCACTTCAGACTGGTAACCATACTGCAGAGAGCTTTGCAGTATGCCAGGGTGAGAGGGAAGTGATGATCACAACTGCTGCATGTCAGCATTATGTCAAAAGTTTTACCTACACCTTTAAACTCATTTTAAGCTCCTTTTCTGTTTTTAGAAGTGACTTGACCTTTTTTTTTCCCATTTAGTCAATGAGAAAAGCTGCAGAGGAAGCTAACGTAAAAAAAAAAACCAACCTTCTGTACCTCTCAGTGTGGACATTTTTGAACAAAATGGATTCATGTACCAAGCTTATGATTCTTTGCTAGCGTTCAGGAGGAGCAGATAATCTTATGTAAAGAATGTCTCTTTTAGAATAATGTGGGATTTTTCCTTACTTGCTCCCTCACAACTTAAAATAATAAAAATCTGTAATCCTTTAGCATGAGTACTGGAACTGAAATATATTGAACTGCTACTTTGTGAATCAGCTGCATGCTCCCCTGAACCACTGAGGAAGTGCACATAGGCTTTTTGCATTAGGGTTACCTGTAATGGAAAAGATAAGAATCTTTCCCTTTCGGCTAGAATCAGAAGTGTCATGATTATAATGACTTGAGTGAAAACTTGCTTGAAGCAAATAGATCAAACTAGTCTCAAAAATCTCTTGCGTTTCTGCCACTGGTGGCAGTGATCTTATTCTACTACTATGTAGTATGTTTTTTAAAATGCCTCTTTATCTTCTGTGATTAAGACCTGATGTAAGCTCAGAGAATCATTAAAAATCTTTATCTTGCTCCAGACCATCAGAAGAATACATGGCAGGCTACTGACAAGCATGAGTCTTTTTTTGGTCATTATTTTTTAATTAGCAAAACTGGTTTCTCAGGACCTCATTTCTAATACTTATGGTTTTCATTCAACTTGAAAAGTACATTGGGTGATGGCCTGAAGGTATTTGCTCCTGTTTCTAATTGCTGTCTATGCCTACCGGATGATTATACATTTGATAATGTGAGGTTCTCCTGCTTTCATCTCCTGGACTTTGGAGAGCTAAACTAATTTAACTTTTTTGAAGTGGTCATCCCTGTGGAAAGGAGAAGTATATCAAATTGAACGTGCCTTTTGTCCTAGAACAAAGTACCTGTTAAGACATCCTACCTACTGACCTTGTTTTACCAAAAAAATCCCTCTCTTTTTGAAGCTAAGGTTCATCTGCTCTCCTGCAATTGGTGTGTGAGAAATTACCGTGCATCACATGCATATTATTTTTAAATACAGTCATTTCTAGCATGCTACTGCTGAAAGAAAAGGGGAGTGATTAAATTGGTATTTCAACTTGAACCTTTTGGCAAACAGCATTAACGGTTTAAACAATTTTAAACTAGAAGCACCTAGGACTAATAAAAACAAATGCCTAAAAAGGATTTGTTACCTAGCTTCTACAGTAAAGTAGTGAGCAAAAGAGCTATAATTTTATGATGAAAAAGACAATGGTGTCTTCCACTTCTTGAGCTTTAGTTTCTTGAATGGTAGATCCCTAGAGCTAGAGGGCTAATTTTAGGACGTGTTGTCTAAACTGAGTCTTTCAGAAAAAATAGTACTGACATAAAGATGTCTTGATCCAAGTATTCTGGTTTGATTCTTAGTAAGATGTCTCGAGTGTCTTTGAACCTGGTTAAAATCATTTAAGTCAGGAGAAACACTGGCTGACTTAAGTGGGAAATGGGTGTGCAGGTTGTGCAACAACCTTGCTGCCCAAGAAAGCTGGAATGCCCTAATTCTATGAGGAGGTTCCCCTTTGAGGGGTTAGTGCAACTTTTTAATGTTGCTAGCACAGCTGTAACAAAACCGATTGACTTATGGATTTTGGAGTGGAGATGTAGTTTGAAAGGTGTTCTGGCTAAGATAAAAGGTAAAATGATGTGCTTACATTTCTGTAAAATTTTGCATGTGGTTGCTAAAGCCATTCTGAGGTTTTTGGTCTGTGTTTACAGTGCATAATGCATCTTGAGGATAGACTACAAGAGATGTATCTCAAAAGCAAAATGCTTTCAGAATATCTGCGAGGACATACAAGAGTGCATGTAAAAGAACTAGGAATTGTTTTGGGGTGAGTATTGCAGGTATCGGTCTTAACCAATGGCAAAACTTGGGGCAGCGCATTTTCCTTTTCAGTTTCTGAATGTTCACATCTTGTTCCCATGAGGACTTGCTGCTTGCTTCATGTTCAGCACTCTCCTCTTTCATGTGTCTAATAAAGTGTAAAAATGGGTTCTGCTGAGCTATCTGGAAATCAGGAGGAGACACAGTTCTACAGCAAGAACAAATTACTTGTCATTCTTAAATCTTCAGAATGAAAAAAGTTTGGATTTTAGTCATTAGGAGGTTATCCACACATTCATACACACTCTTTCTGTCTCGATCTCCTTAATGAAAACTTCATCCCAACAAATACTTGAGAATTTTTGGAAGGTTAGGTGGTGCAGTTGTATCTTGAGGGAAGAGGGTTTCTCAAGAAGCAGGTGTAGGAAAATAGACATGTGTCCTGTTTGGCAGCTGCCTTCTAATAATACTATTTGATTGGCATACAACCTTTAGGGATGCACCTGCTGACAGCAGAAGAGGGGCAAGGCGTAAAAAGTGAAGAATATGGGTTTTAGCACTGTAGGTAAAAATTTATCTTTATCCAGACTGTTCAAGATTTCATACTGAGAAATGTAGCTGTAAATAGTGAAAATCTGATATAAGCACTTTTCTCAGTGTGTGTGTATGTGTATAAATATATATAAATATATACATACATCCTGGCCTCTGAGCAGCTTTACATTTGGAAATGGTTGGAAACTAACCATTGCATTTAAGAGACATTCCTGGTACTGTTATTGCATAATAATTAATAATTCCAGCTTTTGGTCATTTTTTGTAAGAAAGTGCTACTATATGGTGAACCGAGTTATATTCAAAACATGAAATGCAAAGTCTTCGGTAAGCTGATGTTTAGTATCTTCTTAAAGTGGGCTTATTGGTGCCTACTGGCTGGTAAGACTACAAGCTAAGGCTTATGGTTTAGCAAATAAATAAAAGTTTTTATTTAAACCACAAAAGATTATATACCACAAAGTGTAATACTGCTATCTTTTGACTTACATGGTAGCGTACTTCTTGGTTTTAAACATTATTACCTACCTTTACTGGTATGTTATGAGTAATGGCAATAAATAATAATGAAACAATGAACTCAGTCATAGCAAGACGCTTCCAGTTTCTTTGAAGTGGATGAAAAATATCTTCTTGTGTTTCTCTTCTCTTGTGAAGGTGACTGTATATTTAAAAATCTGTCTCTCTTTTTAATTTCTAGGATTGAATCCAATGACTTGCCTTTGTTGGCTGCTATTGCAAGTACTCATTCCCCGTATGTTGCTCAAATACTCTTATAAATTAAAATCTCAGGATAGTCATTCCCTTAAAGTAAAATAAAGAAAATGGGAATGTTGAATGAAGAACAGAGGTGCCAAACACTGGTAAAGGGGAACACTGAGGAAAGCAGGTGATGACTGTACATTCTACCACCTTCCGATTCTGATTTCAACCGGATGTTTTATCGGAGGACTTCAGTTTACATAATGTAAAAGGCATTCAGGTTTTTCTTACAGTCTCACTTCTGACTTAAATCAAGAAAGTGACTGCATCCTTGCATCTTATTTTTATTCAAAGGACAAAAGTTAACACTATGTGGCAGACCAGGAGCTGCCGTCCAAAACGCTGCTCAAAACCATGAAGTAACAGTTAAAAGAACAAGTGGACTAGAATGGGTTTTGTAATACTACACTTGTGAGTGTGGCGTGGTGTATGTTTCTTTGCTGGGGAGGAGGAGGAACTGTAAACTATGTATATAGCATTCCTATACACAAGTGTATTGGATGGGACTTGATTTTCTTGCAGAACATATGCATGATTTTGTATAGTAGAAGAGGTGGGCTCAGAACAAGGAACCTGGATTCAGCAGCCAAATGTTATGTGGGAATGGAGGTGTGCATGAGGTGTTGTGACTTTTTCCTTCAAGGACAAGAGGTTAAGAAGGCTATGGCTGCTTCTGTTTTAATGAGGAGGCATCCAAATGAGCCCATGGCTAGAAGTGGAATGGAATGGACTTCCAAGATAGGGATTTTGTGGGAAAGCCTTATGGAATTTCTGCTACAAGTTTACATTTGTTGCTGATGCAACTTCGATAACTCTTTTGAGTTTCTGTATGACTGTAGTCCTGGGAAATAAACCTGTGTCTTGGTGTCATCAAGTATTACTATCTCCGAGGAGTATGAATTTGACAAACTTCTGTATAATACCAGTGCTGTTAGTGCGTGTCTGTGTGCACGTACACCAAGCAATTGGCACAAACTGAAGACAATCTTATTGGGGGAATAAAAGATAACAAACAACCCTTCACTAAACATTTAGTCAAAGTATTACTTTTCTCCAGCTACTAGTTGTCACTCGAAGTAGGAATAAAAGAGGAGCATTGTTTGAAGTAAAATGAAATGTAGGGGGCAAACCCCAATATTTGATATTGCTATGAATGTTTGCAATTACCCTTTCTGATTCTACAGAAATCTTGAACTATCATCTGGGTGCCTTTCCTTAATAGGTTAACTACTCTGAGACCAGAAACTACTTCTCCACTAGTTGATACTGGCCTTCTGTGTTTCTAGAAAGCAAAATAAAATTTTGTATTTTACTGTTTTCATGTGGTTGATAACATGAATGTAAAAAAAAAAAAAAAATTACTTTTTTTTTGCATAGAGCACTGTTAAGCTGGATATGAAACTATGGACCAGACTGAGGAGAGAACAAAGGATCAAAAAAAACCCAACCCATTCTTAAAGAAATGGAAAAGTCAATGTTGGACCGTTCTGTTGTGAGCCAGCATGAATGAGGTGTCTGAAATTGTCAGCTTGCAAGCAAATTGCTAGCAACACAATTGCTTGGGAATAGTGAATTCTAATAAGAAACTCCTGGTCACCGGTTGTGAGGTCTCCTCAATGGTGATTACAGATTTTTAACACTGAAGGGACACACTTTTATTAAAGTGTTTTTATTTCCTACTACCTTGATGTTTGGACTTTTCTACAGTAAACTTTCAATGATTTGAAATAATGAAATGTGCATATTGTGAATTGTTTAAATGTGATGGGGGTCTTGATTAACCTTGTGTTGCTTTTTGAGGGAAATAAGTAGACTGACTTACTGTGAAGAGAGGTTGTTTCCAAGTGGAGGGATTCTTAATATTCTGATACAACACTTCTAAAGCTGTTCCTTATATGCTGGGTTTCTAACTTGACATTCCAGATGTTTCTTTTATTGCGTTTTCATACTTTTCCCTAGTATTCTGCCTAAAAAGGCTAAAATCTTTCTATGGTTCAGGTTTTTTTCCTACTGCTTATAGTTAAGCAAACTTTTCATATCTTTGGTCTGTGAATCCTTCTATCTGCTGGAAAGTAAACTTACCTCTGCATATTGCTCTTAGCAGATATCACTCTCTATTCCACAAGGTTAAGACAAAGTAAGAACCATAGAGCAAGTCGCATATTCCTAAACTACCCCTGTGATGGAGAATGTGTGCGCGCGCATGTGTAAGGTTATGAAACTGCTTCCCTGAGTGTATATAGAAACCCTCATGTACTTTTCTCTATTTCATGTCACTCTTAAAATAGTAGCTGAGTTCATTAAAAGTCAATTCCAGTTCTCTTAAAGTATTAGTTGGGTTTTTATCTGAACAGACTGACAATTCTTCAAAGAAATATGTGCTAACATACAAATATGTGCTTTTGTTATCATAGAATGTACTAAGAAAGTCAAAGGTCAGGCAATGTTCAGTGATTTCAAGACTAATACCATGATCAGTAACACCTGATTTTACTACATCAAGTATTTAAAAAAAAAAATAAATTTAAAAATCTGCCTTTTGGCAAGACATCAAATTAATCTAGGTGGCATGTGAGCCAGTGGTCAAAAGCACTTGGATTTTCTTCAGCCCAGGCTAAAACTTTATAGTTCTTGCTGCTTTTTCTAACATTTTGCTGCTCTTCAGAAATTACATGATGAACTATCTTGTTCTCATAGTTTTGGTTTTGGGGGAAAGAAAATCCAAAATGAAAGCTGTTTATTACCTTTAAAAGGCTTTAGACTATAGTTACATATTTTCCCCTCTACCAAATGTACTACCTCAGTTGACAGGATTCCACCTTCTAGGGCTTTTTTTGACTATAGTCTTTAACTTGTTTTTGGTAGCATCTTGCTGTTTATGTAAATCAGTGTGGCATGATAGGGCAGTAAGTATTTACAGATGTGTTGTTAGACATCTTTAAGGCATGTTTCTGGTTTTATTTTAATAGGATGAAAAGTGATATGAATGTACAAATGTGTTTAAAATTGATAATGTAGCTTAATTTTCAAATATTCCAAAGTTGGTTTTATCAGTATTACGTAGGGTTTTTTTGTAAACTTAATACATTCTTGGTTAAGTGGGAGTGCACAGTCTTTCCAAAATCCCACATAAATGCAGTTTACACAGTGCAATTTAAAGAATGTATACTTTTTTCAGGCAAGACTAAACCTTCACACACAGAGGGGAGGAATGAACTGCTAAATTCTAGTATGTAATCTAAATGAATTCTTTAACCCCAAATAATACCAAGATCTAAACATTTTGATTTAAGTAGGTACTCGCTGAACTAAGGTATGCAACTTTTTTCTGCCAACAGGAAATGAGTAGACACTGATACTGTAATTCACATTTCTAATGGCATCCTCCAGAGTTATAGACTGATCTTCCCCACTCCCTACTATATGCATCTTTACTCTTAAAGTCAAAACCCTTTTCAGACACACCAAACTCTTGTATATAAAGTTTACACAAAATGATCGCTTATCCCTCAAGTATAAGTTCTACTTCAGTTAAAAAGGCCCAAATCAAAATCGAGTCTGAACTGCTGAATATACTCTAGACTTTTTTTTTTTGAGGTCAAGTGGGCTAATTTGACATACATAGCAGGTTTTCCATAGTAGAAAAAAATGTGTGTTGCTATTGCATGTTTGGAGAGCATAGGCTTTTTTAGGAATGACTGAATACCAATGTCAAACTACATGGTTTTTTTTTTTCTTATAGTTGTTTATGTACACTATCATTTTGGTCTATTTCTTTGCGGCATTTGGTGCAATAAACTTTCTGAAATGAACATGAAGTGGTGTTTGGTATCTTCCTTTTTAAAACTTCTGAAATAGCTGTCCTTGGTTTTGTAGCTGAGACCTAATAGTGCATGGACAGCTGATAACCCATTAGTGGAGTAAGTAAATGTTGCAAGAAATGTCTAACAGGAAGGCTTCACAACATTTGGAACCTGATTGAATGCTATCAGCATCTTTGGAAGCTTTATCTCACTTATATATGTAAACAGGAGCTCTTAAAGTGTGAAAACTAACTGCAAAAAATAATGGAAAGTGAAGACACTGACTGTTGGAATAGGTCCTGTAGAGGTTCCACACACCTGTGTGGCTGGCACTTAGTTCTTTTCGTAGGCATTTGAGCTATCTGAAAAATGTGTTGCTACTACGTAATATATCCAATTTTAAAAATTACTCAACCTAACAGGAATGAGTGACACCTTGTGTCTACTAGATTATGAATTAGTTTAAAATAAAGAGGTTTTCAATTTTTGTCAATCTCTCCATGACCTGAATTTCTATTTAGTGTTCTGCAGCTTACTGGAAGGTCCTTATTTACAAAATAAAAATGGAGAGGAGATGATCGACTGTAATTATGCTGAACATCTTTGAACAGGTCTGAGGTATAGTCTGGTTTGTAGGGTGTAAGCACTTCTTACCTGTAGACTGAAATGTTTGAGGTTTGCTTGTTTGTCAGGCTAACAAGGATTGGAAATAAAGCAAAAGCCCAGGAACTTTGGCATCAAGGGCTTTTTGCAGTGCTCTGAATACAGCTTCTGGCTTTCTGGTCTGGCTGTGGTAACTATCAACTCTGGAGCATTTGGAAATAAATCTGCTTTTTTTTTTCATGCTCAAAGGTGCTTAAAAGCTTGCATGCACACACTTGAAATAAGGAGGAATGTCTGTTGCATGGTGTACTATGACTGCTGTGTAATTTGTGCTCCTGTTAGTACTCCTGCACAAATGGTGACCTGATAGAGAGGTTAACCAGATTCGGTGTTTATGAGAATGAAAGTTCTTTAGCGTGAAAAGTACATCAAATGACAGTGCTGTGGTGAGCTGTAACCTCACTCCAGCTCTCCTCTTGGCAAATTGTGTAGCTGCTTCCCTCTCTATGCTTTCATGAGAAGGCTTGAAACAATTTAATAGCTAACCCCTGTAACAAGGGGAAGACCCCATTACTCTGTCCAGTCTTTCCTCCTGTCATGCTAGCTGCATCTGCAAGTTGCTTATGCTATGGCTTGCTCTGTTGCTCATTGAATCACTCATAGCTACGTGCAGCATGTTTGCAGAAAAAAAAGCTGCTGATGGTTGTCTGCTGGGTTAACAAGTTGGGTTTGGCTCCAATAAGTGCTAGCATAGGGGCAGGGGAAGAGATGGGACCCCTCAGCTAGGAACAAGAGAGAAAAGGAGTGAGATTGCTCCAGCTCCTGATCTCTTTGATACTTGTGGGCCGTTGGCTGGCTCAGCGGTTTGTGCGGGGCAGCAACCTGGGCTTCCAGCCAGGATTTTAAGACTCTAGGAAGCTACTCTGCTCTGACTTCACTACTTTTAAAAATCTGTAGTTAAGCTCTTGGTCATATCAACTGGTTTAACTTTTTTCTAAAGGACACCTAGCCAATCTCTTCCAGAATTCATATGATTGGGACTGTGGCAAGTTAGCTAGAGGCAGATGCACAGGCTGATGGGTATAAAATGGCCAACCACTGGGAAAGAGTGGAGACCTGTATTAAATACTTACATGGTATGGCTGAGAGGGCTGCCAAGGAGCTTTTAGAACTGACAGCTGCAAAAAAGAAAATAATACCTAGATTTGAAAAACTCTCAAACTCTGCAGTTGAATTCCATGATTTGTTCAAAAGATGTGACTTGAAATAATACAAATATTAGTGGTGAACAACTGATTTAACCATTTTCCCTCCTATGTAAATGGCAGGGAGGATCAGAACCGATGAAGAGATTCTTCTCATATGTAATGAGGAGTTCAAAGCTACAGCAGGCATAAGGAAACATGAACTATATCATGAAGTAACTAAGTCTCGTGCCAAAATTCTGCCAGTCTTCTTCCTCCTTTTCTCTTTAAATGCAGAAGTCATATAACGTAGCAAAGCTTTCTGCTAGTCATCCATGCACCATAATCTTTGGTTTTCCATACAGATATGGTTGAAGAGAGCATGTCTGAACATATGAAACAGGATTTTAGACATAAAGGACATGCAGCTGAGTGACAAACCATGAGACTGTGACATACAAGGCTTCCAATCCTATATAAAATTAGCTTAAGCAGCCACATGCCAGTAATCCCCATGCTGGAAAATGACTCTTATAATAGTTACAGTCAGTTGTCTGTCTGGCGCAATCCCAAAGCTAAAACAGTTTAAGCAGTACGAGTAGAGTAGCATTTTGTCTTGAAATCCTAAAGGTCAATACAAGGCCAAAGGGCTTAAGAGTGACAGTCAAGCACTTAAAAATAAATATAATCTCATAAACTGGATTTCTTCCGTTTGGAGCTACAAGAGCCATTCCACTGTGATCTGACAAAATAGTGTTTGAGAGAGAGCAGGCTCCCCTGAGGAAGGAGTTTCCCACCAAGGAAGAAAGCTCCCGCTTCTACAGGCAGAGAAATGTTTGTGAATGTGGAAATACAAAGTGACATTTAGGTCTGCTTGAGATCTTCCCCGGGAGTGGCTGTGCTGTCTGATAAGAGTGCTGTGGGGTCAAGGGCTGGGATATTTGTCTCACAAAAATGTTTTCCCTTCCATTGAGTTGAAGTCTAAGCCTGTGTATAACAAAATTCTTTCAAATAGGTCCTTAACTACCGTTTTTGCTTCATTTTACTACCTCATCTCTTTTTCGCTAGGCAAAATGAGCCTGGGGAGTTTTCTCCTCTTTTCTGCATGTTACTGTCACATAAATGTTTTAATTTTTCATTTTCTACAGTATTGTATCACTTTTTTTTCTTTTTAAGATCTGCACAGGTCCTGTTAGCCTTAAAATGGACAAGTCTCTGAAATTGTTCGCTTCAGCTTTGAAAAATATAGGGGGTTTGAATTGAGCATTTTTTGTTGAACTATTTGTGATTCCCTAGAACATGCAACTTTTTTGACCTTGAAACAGGGCTGCACCATGAGCAATGTGAAATTAAAAATCACATTTCCAAACCATTAGCTCCTCCTGCTCTCTAAGGGACTGGCTCCTGTAAGGGCACTACTGTCATGGTGCAACAGCTTTAATCCTTTAGGTTTGTTTCTAATAGAGAAGGCATACCTTACCTTTTCATTTGGGAAGCAGAGGTGCCTGGGATGCCTGAATCATTGCAGCTTACTGTGTGGGTGAAGACAGCCTTCCTGGCTGCCCGAGTCCCAGGCCAGCCCGGCCCTTGCATTGTGGCCTTGTTGTTCAAGAATATAGGGAGCGGGCTGCCTGGCACGGGGATAAAACAAAAATGGAGTTTGTGCTGAGGGAAAGCTAATTTTTTTCTTTTGCCCTGCTGTTTACCATAATTGCACTTCTGGCAGTCTCCTGTAAGGGTTTGATGTCCCTAACGTGAGAGGATGACTGAATCCGATGGCTTGTTGAGCAGGGTCCTCTGCATGCCTGCCTGATGCGATTGCCAAAGTGAGCGACGAACTGACCTATCTCAGCACAGTACAACTGGGGACATAGCTTAGACACCAGCGTTTCAAGTGAGTTTGTCAGGCCTCTGGTATTTAAACCATTTGTGTTAGACCTAGCTATGGCTACACCCCGAAGGTAGACAGCTGCCTCTGGTTTTCTGTGTGCCACTTTCTTCCCACAAGAATGCAGTAGTCTCTCCTGTTGCTCGGTGGTGGGTAAACACCGCAAGCAAAAGATGCAAAGCCCATTTGTAATGTTGCTAAATAAATTCTGGCTGTCGTGGGTAATACATTGGCTAGGGGGAGCGGTTGGAGGAGTAGCTGTGCGTTATTATGTGCTTGAATTAAATAAGCTCCGAAGAAGACCTGGTGGCTTCCCAGGTGTGAGTGCCTATGCCCTTGATAAGGAAGCTGGTAATTCAAGAATGCTGTTCTCATCTTTAGAAGGCTTCCTGTCCTGAGCCTTGTGATGTTTAAACTATGTTGCTGCTAAGGTCCTAATCTAACTAGTTCATCTCTGGGATCATACTAAACTTTACAGGGAAGCTGGCTTGCCTTCTCCCCACTTGCTTTTGAAATTAGTATTCTCTCTTTTCTTCTAAGTATATGAAGCTTTTTCTGCATGTCTATTTTGGTGGCCAACAATTGCTCTGCCAGCCCTGGGGAAAGCTGGTATGGGCTGTGTGATTTGTGCTGATGAGATTTCAAACGTTGGTCCAGTTGGAGAGCTAGGAGCTTGGTGGTCCCATCCCGAGAGGCAAAGCGCTTGAAGTGGGGCTCCCTAGAAATCGCTGTCCCGATAAACCCGAGCGGCAAACTGCACCTGCAGGTTGTCTTGCTGCTGGTTGCTGAGTATCGCTAAGCGTCACTCTTTCCTTGACAAAAGAGGACTACGCTAAAAAGCATGTAACTACAATTTTGCACACAGATAAGCTTGTTAGCAGTCTGGGGTGAAATCTCTGGCAGCATTAGACTACCCTTTGCATTGTAGCACTTCCAGTAGTTTGATGATGGTTGGCTGCCAACGTGCACACCGCTGCCCTTTTTCTTAGAGCTGTGATGCTAAGCTGGGTTGTGTTGTAGCTGAGGTTCAAACAAGGTTGTGAACTTTACGGTGTGGAGGACTTCCTCGAGTTAAATGCAGTTTTACACGCTCTGCGATGTTGTATAGCATAGAGCATCCTGATAGCACAGCTTATCAACATGGTGCAGCACTACACAGCAATACTGAGATCGTCTCTGGATTCACTAAACCTGTCTCTAGTCACTCTGTAACACATTTTAATCTCAGTACCATGCTGAGTTAACCACACTGATTAACCATTCCTAATTCTTGATTAAGCTTGGCTGGTGGCAGGTCGGGAATTTTCACCCTGTGTCTGTGGCTCAGCATAAAAGCAGCTCCTGTTTGTTTTCTCAGCATTCTGGTAATTACTGCCATTCATTACAGAAGGATGAGGCGATTGGCCAAAGGTATGCGGGGAGGCTGCAGCAAAGGTTAGTACCTGCTCCTCTGAGTCCTAAAATAATGCCTTTGTCATTGGACAGTCCTATCAGACAAGCTTGGGGTGGGGGGATGCATACACCTCCCTTTTCCCTTCCTGGCAATTGCTTTAAAGAGTCAGAGACATAGCATCTGGCATCCAGACATCTGTCTGTTGGGGAAGAAAAAAGAAAAGAGAGTTGTCTCATTCTTATATACTGCCTCGAAAGCTTGTTATGTACAATTGCAATTGTGCCTATAAGGATAGTTTAGCTGAAAGTATCTACTACATGGATGCTGCCAAAGAAATGTATTTTGGTTTTCCAAACACCTGCTTCTTTGCTCTTGTGCGTTTTATTTTTTGCTTGGGATGCATAAATGATGTGGGGAAAAGTAACTCATGACAAGCTACTGAGCAACACTTAGTGAGAAATAGCAGGAGTCAGTAACCACTCAAGAGAAGTGCAAGTTTTCAGAAAAATAAAGGCAGAATTGAAGGATCAAACTTGTCTCTGAGTGAGTTTCTTGTTTGAGGCAGTGGGAAGGTGTTACAGGCAAGCATGTGGAGCGTACAAGATGTTAACTCACTGCTTCACAGAAACAGCTTATGCGCTAGCTTTTACACATTGACATGCAGGTATCTGCAATGAATGTTCTGCTGTGGCAATGCAGCATCTTTATATCCATCTATTTTAGTATAGAAAATAGTGATATAATGCAGTTTTGCTCTGAAGCACGCATACGAGCTGAAATACTGTAACCAGTGTCACAACTTTAAACTATGTGAACGGATAGGGACGGGAGGAAATAAAGGAAGAATGAGAAAAAATGTAAAATTATGGGTCATAAACGCCACTTGACTCTGTACCAGTGTCTGTTATAAGTTTCTGATTCAGTCTTGGTGCTGCTTATTTTAATCCATGTGGTGGGAATCAGAAGATGAAAAGCAACCATGACCAGACAAGATGTGACTTTCATTCAGGAAGGAGATAAATTGCCATGGCAATCCTGGCCATTGTTGTTGGGGAGCTGGCTGATTTTGGCCAGCTGCTGGGTAGCCCTTGAGGATAAGGTGCTTTTTGGATCATTAGACAAACATACAAACTGTGTCTTGAAACAAAGGATATTAAATGATTTCTTTCTGCTGCTTGAGATTAAGAAGTGGCTCTTGTTGTAAAAATGAGTGGTTGAGAGGCACCACTGGTTTCTGAAGGACAGAAAATGCCAAACCCGGCTGGACCCTGAGTTTTTCCCACATGCCAAGGGGATGAAATGCAAGGTTTGACACCAAGAGAAAGAGAAAACTAGGCGCCTGCTACAGGAAGGAACACTGTTTATAGAATCATGGAACAGTTTGGGTTGGAAGGGACCTTTAAAGGTCATCTAGTCCAACCCTCCTGCAATGAGCAGGGACATCTTACAATTAGATCAGGTTGCTCAGAGCCCTGTCCAACCAAGCAGCACATTATTCTGATCTTTGTGCTCATCAGATGAGGTTGGGTCTCTGAGATCATCACCTGAGCATGTGGGTGCTACTGCCAGTGCAAGGGAAGTGGCTGCAGCAGGTGAAGAGGACGACAGGTCTGCCCCTTTCAGCATAGTCTGCTTCAAGCAGTGATGAAACGGGAATTCTGGGTAGTGGGTTTCGCATTAGTTAAGCCAATCTACTGCTGATCACTTGTGTTCGCTGGTGGAAATCTACCCTTACCTACCTGCTTGCAGTAGGGGTCAGATGAGAGCTACTACTGATGCCTTGAGAATCCATAACCAGGTGTTGAGGATGAGAGGGAGAAGAACGACTCGCCTTTCCAGCATCGCCTGCCCATTACTTCAGCTTAGCTGTGACATGAAAACTGCACCCTGAAGGACTGGTGAAGTAACAGAGCTACAGCTGGCTATAATACTGAAATGCATGTTTTGTGGGACCGGTGCCAATTCAATTCTGCTTTTCCCCAGCTGCAGTTAGTGTAAAAGCTCATTTCAGCTTGCTTGCCTAGCTCGAGATTGGGATCAAGTAGCTCAGCTTTGCAGACCTATTACCCTTCACGGTATGTCATATTGGACCTGGCTGTTATTCCACTGGAGACTGTCTAAGGTAACCTGTTGAAATATATCCTAATTGTTCCCTTCCTCACCACTAAAGCCCCCTGTGAGGGTAGCTGTCATTATTTCCGAACTTAATAACACTCTAACAAGAGGGGTAACTCCTGGAAAAGTGCAGAATATGTTCATTCTGTTTCCAGTTTGTGACTCTGCTTCCTGACCATTACAAAGCATCGACAGTGATGCGGGACTGGCAGTGGGCGTCAGCGGGAGTGGGACTCGTCAATCCAGCCAAGCATCTCCCACAGCTGTGAAAGCTGTAGAAGGGCATCGTGTAGCTCTTGTTTCCTTCAAGAGTGGAGTCCCGGTTCTGCATGACTTATGACCACAATCGTCGGCGCTCTAAGCACCGGCAAAGCAAGCTGCTGATAAATGAGGTGCAGTAGCAGCAGCTGCAAAATCGCTGTCCTGCTGGCTGGGGAAAGGCAAAGTCATCAGAGAATTAAGATGAACTGCTAAGCATATTTTGTGCTCAGAAGGCAGCTTCGTAGGAATTATAAGGAAGACGGCTCCGTATAAAAGTTCTTCTGCTGGAGCTACAGCTGTTGTTCTTCAGGCCTAATATTCTTCCATGCAATGAACTGCCCCCACTCAGCTTCTTCAAATAGAATCAAAAGGGTCAGCCGGAAAAATCCATAAAGAGGTGGAACAATTTGAAGAAGAATGCAAAGGCTTTGAGCAGTGGCTGCTTGGAAGTCAAGGTCAAATCATGCCTTTATAGCTAAGAGTACACTCTGGAGTTCAGCTGTCTTAAATCAGACCCTAACAGTCATGACTGGGTAGAAGACAAAAGTGTACAGCCCTTTTAAAACTCCTGTCTAGTGTGTGGGAAAGTGGCTGTATGCCACCAACAGAGAATAAGAAAATGTTGTCTTCCTCTTTCAAAGCTTTTTGCTGATGTGAGATTGAGGCTTCACACTAGCCATCCTATAAAAAAATCAGTAGGGAACCCCCAAGTAGTAGTAACCACTCAAGCTATGCTGTGTTCAGGACACAGGAGACCCCCGGAACTGGGATTCTGTCATCTTGTTAGTTGAGACAAAATTATATTAACGACATCAACTTTTAAACTGTTTTTCAAACCTGTACTTCAGTATAACTTGTCCTCAGTTATTTTGGTCACATGTCCTTCCAGTTTGGGACTCGCGACCGCTACAGTGCTATTTGTACATTTGCAGTGTATTATTTCAGTTAAACATTAAGTGTAGCAAATCTTAAGTTTCTGTAATTTACTTTGCAGCTAGCTTCCTTTGCCCAAGCTAACTGGAAGCTGTTAAAAACTTGCCTTAAAACCAGCAACAGAAATAAAGCTGCCTTGTGTATTTCACTCTTGCTGGCACCTGAAGCTTCCTGGTGCAGTAAAAATTCAATTTAAAATTACCTGTAAATGTGACCAGCTGCACATCTGAACTCTGAAACACTAAAACTTTGAATTAAAAGCATTTTGTTAGTGTAGCTCTGATACCGTGCTGTCTTCAGAAATCACTCAGGCCTAAAGAACCCAGCAGAAGTCTGTTTTGCTAAGCAGCTGACTTCTACCTGGTCAATACAGAGTAGACTTAAGTAGACCTCTAATACTAGTTCTCTATGCATTTCTCACTCTAGGAATCATGAGCAAGACTTCACAGGCTTTGAAGTCAAAAGACGGGACTCTTCTAAGAAACCAGCCCCCAAGAGGAGTGGATGCCCAACCACAGCCTCTGCATCAGGATAGTTTTCTCCTGCGTGTTGTGTCGGTGTCCGTAGGGCTGCAGCAGAGCTCTGGGCTTAAGGCTTGGCCTTTCTCTCTCAGGTCTAAAACCAGACTGTGGGCTACCGGCAGCGTTGCCCGTTGTAAGAGTGCGTGTGTCTGTTTCCCCCATCTGAGCCCCCAGATGAATCCTCTTCTCTTGCCTTGGCAACCCTGCGCTCCCTTAGCACAGAAAAAGGCAACCCAACTGCAAGCGAGTGGGTGGCGGCTGCCAGAGGCACATGACCGAAGCAATGATTTAGTCCTTTAACTTGACAGATCTAGGCTCTTTCACCATCTCCATCTGTCCTGGGATTGTGAAACCTCTTAGCACACTGCAAAATTCCTCAACAATAGTAATTCCTGTTTCCCAAAGGTATAATAAGGTGAAAAGCTGGCCCCTCCGCCTGTGGTTCAGCATAGCTTCCATGAGGCTACAGGGCAGAGTACATGGCTGATTCATTTCTCTTTCACAAGACTGCCTGCGCTGCAGTACAAAACTGCATTATTCCCAGGGGCTGGCCTTGCTGAAGTTAAATACGTGCCTTCCTTTTATCAAACTGCTTTCTGCGATTTCTGCACGTTTCAGAAGACGGTTGAGTTACTGGTAAGTAAAATTTACAACCAGAAACCTCGGCCCCTTTAGAAAAGCTAAGAGGAGTTGCAAGGCATTGTATGCGTTCCAAAAATTAGTTTTTAGGTGTTCTGACATGCAAGTTTAACTGATGCTAATGGCAATGATTTTTCTTTTAATAAACTCTTCGCAGCTGAAAAATGTGACCACTCCAACAAAACAAAAGCTTAACCTGCAGAAATGAAGCGTCTGCAGCCGGCAGTTTGGCTGTTTGATAAACTCCCTCAGCTAACAGCCTGTATCCGTGCTGTCTTAGTATGTGAAAAATGTGCTTGGTGCCACGGTGATGTCATGAGCCCCAAGCCGATAGCTGCTTATGGCTTCCAGCTGGGCTGCTGAGTGCTGGGAGGCACCACAAGCCAAGCAGATCCTGGGTTTCGTGGAAGCAGCATCCAAAACCTACCTCATTTCCAGTGTCTCCTGACCCAAATCCCTGATTAGTCAGGAAAACATTGACCTTCTCTGCTATAGCTCAAATGCAGCAGTTCTCTGTTCATTATTCTGAGCCCCCTTCCTTGCTGATTGCTGCAGTGGGCTCAGTTCAGGTAACCTTTCTGTGGTGACTCAGGTAGTGGGTGCCCACTATTGAAGCTGAAATCTGTACTGTTGCAGAAGGTCTGATGTGAGGCTGGCTAAGAGATAGAGGCCAAATTTAGGAAGAACTCCTCTTCTGAAGAGAGAAGTTGTTCCAGGGAGATGTTTAATCGCTGCAGATCAAGTGATATTAACGGTAAAGTTTTTTATCCTTCGTGTTAATAATGAAATGTCATGCTGCGTGGATGTGCACTGATCGAGTTACTCTGTTCTCTTACTGCCCATAATTCTTTCTTTGCTAACCCTACTCTCTCTATAATTTTTTTTCCCTCCTATTCATCTTGGCGTATCTAAAATTAGATGACCAGCTTTCCCAGGCAGGCACCTGTCCATACTTATAAAGTTTCTGGTGTACTATTTGAAGGCCACAAATAGATTAGTTAGCTTTTTCCCTTACTGTACGGTCTCAAAAGGGAAACTGCTGAGACAAGATCTTTCAGGAATGTAAATGGCTCCCTTTGTCTATGCTACAAATGAAGAAACAAAGATAAATGTCACCCACGGGTGACTGCTTTGGAGACTACTCAACTCCAGCCAGATTGCTTTGGTTCAGGCATTCCAAGCCAGCACCGTTTTCATATCTGAATTAGGAAATCAGGAATTTAACAGATGAATATCATGCAGGTATTTTCAACAAATCACATATGTACTAGGGGTTCATCTACAGTACAGGGTTCGGGGATTACTGGAGTGTTTCTCCTTGGTCTGGAGGCTGGGCTGGAAGGCAGAAGATGACTGATGGTGAAATCCAGTTTTCTAGGCTGGGTGATGCAAAGAGGGCAGTGTGCTCTGTGACCTGCCTGCGAGCGGAGCATGCGGGTGAGCAGAGCTTAGCATACATGTTTGCATGCACAAGTTTTCAAGAATTCTGGCTTTTCTCTTGTGGTGAATGCTCTTCGCTCATCTTTTTCACTTCAGACAGAATAATTCCTGATGTTTGTGGGTTTTCTTCTTTTGAGGGAGGTAATACACAAACCGTGGTGGCACATCCAGGCTGTAGTTTCAGAAAAATTGCTTGAATTTAATGTTGATGAAAATCTGATGTTCCAACTTTGAGTCAACGCGTCATGTGTCAGGCTTTCAGCAGCATTAACTTGCCAATACCTATAATAAAATCCCTATCCATCTGGCTGCCCTTAGCCATAAAACCAACAAAAAAATCTCAGCTACTATCCAACCCTAAACCTGTTTTCTTACTGAACCAATCTGGATGTGTCATATGCCATTTAAAAGCTCGTATCAATAACAGAGTTATAATCAGTGCTTTTGCTTGAATATTTTGCCGTTTAGAGCACCAATTTTCTCTCAAAACTTGCCTTGAGTAAGAGAGCATCAATTATGATTTTTTTTTTCTAAGTTGCATGGATAATTGATGTTTAAGATGTATTTAAGCAAAAAAGCCTGTATGTAACTGATAGGAGGAAGAATTTATATCCACCCAGCAGTTATTCTGTAAGGGGACAAGAATTTCTAGGTTGTCAACTCTTTGTTGATTGTCTGCATTCCTCCTGTGCTTTGCTCAACAGTCAAAACTGATTGTCTTTTAATGCTGCTACAGTAGGGATTTTTTATTACTTTGAAAAAAAGAAATTAAAATAAAATAAAGGTTGCAGAAGGCAATGTTTAAATGTAAGACATAAGGGGAATAAGAAAGCATGTTTTCCCCCATTGGGTTTTGTAGCTGTTTGCTAGACAGCAGAAGTACGTTGAGGCTCAAGAGCTGTCTGTTCATAGTCAAATTCTGAAACAAGGTGTGAGAGAGGACTGACTAAAGACCTCTTCAGCTCCTACCTCTACCTCTCCAGCTTCTGCCTTTGTCTCCTCCTGGCTTGTAGCTTTTCCCCCATCCTCTGCTCCTGCTGTTGGTTTTGGGCTCTTCTGCTCTCATCTTTTTCCGTCTTCACAGCCACCTTTTCACACTTCACGTTATTTTCATACCTTCTCATCTTTAGACTTGTTCTCTCTTTTCCCTGTTCAAAGGATGTGAAGCACATGAAGTACTGGGGATATTCACTGAACTTAGGCGACAAATTCTTATAGATTGCTTCTGAGAATGATGAACTGTTTGCCCCAAGCTGTAGGGTTTGGTGAGGTGGAAACTGCAAAAGCACAACATCGTCATGACAGCAAACTTGAGGAATTTCAAGTGTCCTTTCTGGAGTTACTACGTGTGTTAGCTCAACACAACCCGTTCTTTTTACTTGTTTTTTATAGTAAGGGCAAAGCAATGTACTTTTCTATTCCCCAAATTCTGAGATAAAGGTGATGCTTTATAGCTGAATCTTTTAAAAAATGAGACTACCCATCCACCGTCAGCCGTTTTAATTGAATGATTTCTTTGGAAAAGGTATAAATCACCAAAAAGTAGTTCCTTAAAAACAAATCATAATTACAGGTGCTGCTGCCTCTAATACTTGACATACAGAAACCTGATTTACTTGAAAATATCACTTAGGACAAAAAAAGAGAAGAATGAATATCACAGGCAGTACTATATTTCTCCCCATCTATTTGGACTGATGAGTATTCATCTTTTTGCTTGGACAACATTTTAAAAAGACAAAAATTTAGCCAATACAATCAGCAAAATTCTCCTCCTTCGTTAACTAAGTGCCCAGGAGACAAATGGACAAAGAGCTAGGCTCTTCTATTCAAGAGGAGGTTGCAGATTAAATGATGCAATAAATTTACCCCTAGGTTAAAAGTGAATTTTCTTCTAGCATAAAAATCACCTTCAAAGATGTTGGAAACTTTACAGAATGCAGGCTAAAATGATAGGAAATAGCAGTTTAGAGCTACAGATGAGATAATGCAGTAGTGTATATCTATGGCAGTGTCCTTTACGCCATCAGTGGAAACAGACTGCTATGGCTGCAGTCACTTAGGTGGAGAAGAGAAACTCCCTGAAATGACAGTTTGTCTTAAATAGTTAAAGTTTAGTATCAAGTAGCCATCTTCTAAATAAATGCTGTGGAATGTCGTACACAATTAAGTAAACTGCTAAAACCAATAGTTACTGGTTTTTTCTTCCTGATGAGACTCTTAACAGTGCATTTCCCATATGTTATCGACTTTATGGAGCTGCATGTCTTATTTCACATGTGCCTCATTTTAACTATTCAGTAGTATGTATTTTTAATTTATGACCAAATATTTCAGTACCTGAGGAGGTAGGTAAATACTACTTGTCTCATTTTTGTAGCAAAGGCGGCTAGGGAATAGACAAGTCAATGCTTTGTGACATGATATATTGGCATTTTGCTTGTGACTAGCAGCCTCCTCAAAACTGAAAGCATGACCTTTTGTGAAATGGCATTCTTTTATTGAACAAATGTGTTTTTAATGTATTCTGTTATAGCTGCTTGCTGTTGTGATTATATGAAATTGAACTGCCTTTTGCAACAGCGAAAACTACAGTGGGAACAAAGGGACTGAGCTGTTTTTGACTCTTTATTCTCTTGTGTAAATCTGCAAAAGGATTTGTTGTAGCCTGTGCAAATCAGTTGCTGCAAATGTTAGATCTCAACTTCCACAGTTTTGCTACAGGGTAGCCTGAAGTCGTGAGTTAGTGACATGAGAAATGAGAGAAACTGGAGCTGCAATATTTTCATGATTTTTTTTTCTTTTTAAAGTAGAAACGTTTAGTCAAGCCAAGTAAATCCTTACTCATTTGCTTGCAATTTTAACTGAAATTATGAACGAGCAGTGGCTGAGAACAGGTTATGTGAGTTCTCTGTGAAACCCCTTTATGCAGGAGACAACATCCTCTTTCCCTGAGCTGAAGACTGAGAAAACGGCAGGTCAAATTTCTGCTTATACCAAAGCCTCACTTCTCCCTAGTCCTGCAGCAAGCACAGTGTCAGCAATTGTAATTCCTGACATTTCTAACTTAGAGGAGGGGAGTGAGAAGGGTAGAGGAAATCTATTTATTTTAGAGAAGAATGGAAGATGTGTTCATTGCTGAGAATGTATCAGCAGAGGGCACAGACAAGAAAATAATTTTTGTAGTTCATTGCTTGAAACAAAAATATATTCTAGGTCTTGTACATAAAGAAAACCTTCGAGATTTCCGTCAGTGTGCAGCTGACAGTGTGAAGGTAGGAAAACTAACTTCTCCATTGGGAACAACACTGTGTACAGTGTGACAGCTATGAGCTGGAAGTACCACCTTCATCTCTGAACATGTCCATGTTTTGAGCCATTTTGCTGCTGCTCACTTCGATAGGTATAGCTAAGTACACAGGCAAAGCTCAGAAGAATACCACCATAGCCTTAACACTAGCCTTGGTTGCATCCGTGGAGATAGAAGCTGCTGAGAAAGTACATGACCTCTTTATTACAAAGAACTGTAAGGTGTTAATTACTGAGATGTTCATTATTCCCTTATTGTCTAAAAGGAAGATACCAGGAAAAATGCATTAACATTAGGAAGAGAAAGACTGTCATTAGTACCTTTTGGATTAAAAAATTAGGATAGACTATTCTATTAATACACGTGGAGGGAAACTGAAGGCCAGACGGACCCAGCAGGGGCTCCCCAAGGTGTTTGTGACTTGAGATCCACTTAGGACATAGCTTGGGTTGGTGATTCCTGGGTCTGTTCATGAGGATGTGTCTCCAGAACGTGTCTGGCTTTGACAGATCCTTTCTGCTCCTCTTCCCAAATAACTCACGGCCCATCTGGGGAGTATCTCCATGGTATGCAATCGTAACTGACCTCTGCATAGGGAGGCAACTGCCAGCATTTCCTACAGCAACCATGTGATGGCTGGATGCAGTTTGGCAGCTTTGTGTGTCTGACTCATGGTGGATCAGGGCCTGAGGTTTTCTTTCTTTTGTTTTCTTGCCTTCTTATGTTTGCGTCTAAATTAAACGCTAAGGAATAATGAAGAAGGATGGTCTTGTGGTTAAAGGTATTCAAGTTGTGTCCAGGTTTCAGCTGGGATAGAGTTAATTTTCTTTCTAGTAGCTGGTACAGTGCTGTGTTTTGGATTCAGTATGAGAAGAATGTTGATAACACACTGATGTTTTCAGTTGTTGCTAAGTAATGTTTATACTAAATCAAGGATTTTTCAGCCTCTCATGGCGAGCCAGCAAGGCGGCTGGAGGGGCACAAGAAGCTGGGAGAGGACACAGCCAGGGCAGCTGACCCAAACTGGCCAAAGTGGTTTTCCATACCATGTGATGTCATGCCCAGTATATAACCCCGGGGGGGGGGGGGGGGGGAGAGAACCCCCCACAAAAAAAAAGG
>NW_010972576.1:3326699-3365374 GCF_000737465.1 Haliaeetus leucocephalus | reverse complement strand
GGTTGTGAACCCCGGGATAAACCCCGGGGGGGGGGGGGGGGTGTGCAGATCACTGCTCAGAAACTAACTGGGTATTGGTCAGTGAGTGGTGAGCAATTGCATTGCGCATCACTTGTTTTTTATATTCTAATTATTTGATTATTATTATTGTCATATTATTATTATTATCTTTATTATTATTTTCTTCCTTTCTGTCCTATTAAGCTGCCTTTATCTCAATCCATGAGTTTTACTTTTTCCCTATTCTCTCCCCCATCCCACCAGGGAGGAGTGAGCAAGCAGCTGTGTGGTGGTTAGTTGCTGGCTGGGGTTAAACCACAACAAGTGGCAATCTGGAACTGGAAACTCTTTCTGGTTCCACCACATTTATGGCTAAGGACAAATAATTTAAGATCTCTGGGTCTCAGGGTTTTCCCATTTATAAGATGAGGATGAAAGCCCTCTGTGGGTGACTGAATGGCTGGAGTGCCTTGATTCCCAACAGAGTGAGCCAGAGAAAATAAAAAAAGGATTTCCAAATTGATACTAAAAATAGATAGCAGATAATTATTCTGTCACTGTCTCTTCTATGCTTAGTCAGAGCAATTCTGGTTCTCAGTGAGAAAGAGGATGCCCTGCGCTACCCATCCTGCAGCCTGTTTGCCACAGCCGGTCTACTGCATGGTGAGAGAGGCAGGTGCTGATATATGTGCCAGTGAGATCTGAGACAGAAAGTGGTATACATGTAAGAGTTTATCTTCTTACCTCGCTCTGCAGGTGTACGTGAATAAGTAGTTTATCCTGTCATGCACTCAGCAACAGCACTGAACAAGAGTAAAGCAAGCTCTGCCTACCCCAGTGGGCTTTACAGCGTTAACGGCGAATAGCAGAGAAATGGCGTATTTATTCATCCTGATTTCACTTGCTGTAATGGCAAGTAATTCCCCTGAAGTCAATGGGATTGCAGTGGTGTAAGAGCCGTATCAATTTCTGTGCCCTCAGGCTGATGAGAAAAATAATATATGACCATACTGTAGCAAACATATATAGAAAAGGCCTCAGGGCAGGGAAACGTTCTGTAAATGATATAAAAGAAACATATTTAGCAGATGAGCATTTAAAAAGTAGGAGCCTGCGGAAGGCTTGCTGTTTGGCCAGCATACAGAGCTCTCTCCAGTATTTTGCCTTTCCACTTCAGCACAGAGCTTCAGCTCTTCTAGAAGCAAGCCTCCTTCACTGGCCATTGCTGACAGGCCAAAAAAAAAGTTCACAACAAGGCAAAAATATTCGATCCCCATCAAAGATGGACGTGTAGGAGGGGTAGGTGGAAAATGGCAGCAGCCGTCTTTCTGGCTACTCTGGTTTCATGCTTACGGTGGGAAGGCAGACCAAAAGCAGGAGGAAAAAGAGGAAGGAAGCTGAGGAACCGAGGGGACAAAGCCTGTGCTGTAGCAGAGGGTAACCTCCTCCTACGACTGTCTCGGAGTACGAGGCCCAGCCACAGCCCGTGACCTTCCCTTCCCCTCCCGCCGTGCAGCCCCTCTGCTCCGCGACGCTGGAGGGGATTGAGCAAAGGGGAGGGAACTGAAAAAGCAAGGTAGGTGGGAGCTAAGAAACCAAAAAGGAGTTCGACAACATGGTGTACATAGTGAGGATGAACGGGGAAGAGAACAGGGTTGCTTTTTTGGCTTTGAAAGTGTGGTATGGGTCATTAGTCCTTAAAAAAGAAAAAAGGCGTTTGATCTGGCCTCCCTGGGGTGACGTGGCTGCAGTTATTCAGGAGAACCGGGTTGGTAGGGCTGGGGGCCACGAGGGTGATGCCTGTGTCAGGCAGGTGACGAAGGACAGGGTGGGCGGTGGGGAGAAGCAGTAAGGAGATCCTGAAGAAGCGTTTTCTCTTCTGTGCTGTCCCTGCTTTAGTGCAACAGGGTTGCTTTGATTCTGAAGGGGTGGAAGGCTCGAGACAGAAAAAAAGAAGGCAGAGTTCACACCTTCCTTTCTTTCTTTGCAGCTGCTCAGTCTTTTTTCATCTATAATAGAGGATTTGGGTACATTCTACACACAACTCACACATGATTAGTTAAAGGGGATTATATTGCTGAAACTTTGAGTGTAGGCAGTCTTAAATCAGCTTTAACTTTACAGGGGCTTATTAACTGCAGTGATTTTTAAATTTTTTTTTCTTTTAAATCACTACAACCACGTCCTCAGAGAAGGCTGCAGCAGTTTTTCTGCTACAGGTGAAACCTTTGAGAGATTTGTGAAGGAAAACTCTGAGTTTGCTGGTTTCACACCCCAGTCAGAAAAATCCCTTTTCACTTCGTAAGTCAAGCCCGGAGAGATTCACCCAGTAAATGACAGTAAGAAACAGGTTATTCTGAGTGGTGGCCATGGGAGGAAGGAACAGCTTGCTCCAGGAAGTTCAGGGTGGAAGTTCCTCATTGGAAATCTACTGGGGAAAGTACCAGTGCTGGGCTGGGAGAGGGTGACTGGGAGATGGGGGGAGCATTTTTAAGGTATGGAGGGAATAAGGGGAGCAAGCCTGGGGAAGGGGTTAGGCTGGGGGATGGTGGTGTTGGTGGATACTTAAGCAGCTACATCACCAGTCCAAAATATCTCAATTACTAAAAGCTGCCTACAACTTAGTTATTTGCTTTTTCCAACAAGGAAAATATTATGTCTTGTGGGAAGTCATGAGGATGACATACCCAGGAACATTGCATATTTGATCACTAATAATATAAAGTAAACATCTTTTAAATATTTCCAGCAACATCTGTCCTAGTTTAACTACTGGTTCATGTTGCATTCCTTTATGGAATAATACTCATCCCAGAAAGCAGAGCGTGTGTAACTGCCATCCATTACAAGAATTAAATTTGTGGGATTTTCCCTGTCTATTGAAGCTGAATTCTCTTCAACCTTTAAAAAACACTTTCTTCTCATTTTCCACCATTGCATAATCCTGATTCTCCAAAAGTTCAAGTGCTTGCCTATGATCTTGTATATTTAATATTTGGCTTGGATAAAAAGGGAGCACAGTGAGATAGTGATTCACTCATACTGGGGGAAAAATCCAGAAAAAGGAACTGCACCAGCTTAATAGGAATACGAACTTAATTTTCTGGGGGAAAAAAAAAACCAAAAACCCAAACCATCTTTGAGCCAATAGAAGAGATTAACCTCGTTCTCCAAAAGGGGGAAAAAAATCAGTAAATGACTTAGAACTGAAAATAGCAAACAATAGCAAAGAAGAATGTGGACAGAACTCCCCCTATAGCCACCGATATTGAGGCCACCTGGACAAGGCACATTTGTCCTGTACTAAGGTGTATATCAAGCATACGTGCTAAAATAGAAAGTAATGTATTAAGCAGGTATATTTGTTAGCATTTTAGAGGAAAATATTTCATTTTTACTGATGGGCACTGCCTTCTTGGTACATTTACCATTTTTGCCAATGAAGTAATTTTTTTTACAGCAGAATTTACAATACATCCCACTTCTGAGCAAAAGTGTGGGTATATATCACAACTGAAATGATTCTTTTTTTGGAGAAAAAAAAACTTCTATCAGCGAAAAGAAAACTTTTTGTTAGAATAAGAAAAACAAAGAACAGCCTCTTCTGTTACTAGGGCAGTAAAATTCCAGCAACTTTTTAAAGTTCTGGATGTGAATTCTCTGTGACTTTGAATTGTGCAGAAAAGTCTTCGGAGGCCATGAAATACAGATGTATATTGGTCCTTGAACCACCTCTGAAAAAGTGAAATTTTTCTCTCCCAATATTCAAAGTGACTGAGAAAAAGCAAACCAAAGAAATGCAAGCACCTCATAACTCCATCAGTGCTATAAAGAAATGGAGATGTGTCAAGTACCAGTTTTCCTATAGGGATATTTACCTCTCTTGTATCATCCCAAGAATGTCACTGGTCCAAGTTTGGGTAAACTGTAAGATGAGGGTAGCTGAAGTTGTGCAGAAGGAGAAAGCTTGGGAGGGAGAGGGAAAACCCCAAATTTTGCAATAAGGCAGATGTCCCAACATAAGATGGGGCCAATCTCTTTTACTGAGATGGTACCAGCTCAATCACTCCTGTGGCAGCAGTTCTCCTTGTCCACGCAGTGGTAAATCCTCCCACTACCAATCTATGGATTGGAAAAGAGTTGTTCAGCATTTCAGAGCATCGCTGAGCGTTTTGGCTCGCTCACCCAAGCAAGAAAAGAACAAGGAGAGGACAGGTTTCCCTACAGGGGCGTCTACCCCTGGATGAGGTTGGCTTGCCTGCTGATGCTCCTATGTTGATTGTCCGTACTATCAGTGTAACTCCCCTCACTTCTTGTTGGCATTGAAACCAGTAACCTGACTTTGGAATGCTAATATCGCAACCTCTCTTCCTTGTAAAGGCTGTTGGACTCTGCTTTTGGTTACAGAAGTGAGACAAAGGGTAGTGGGGAGTGGGACTGAAACAGCAAATAAAGCTAGGCTTTTTTTTTTTCTTTCTGTCTGTCTTCTTTTTTAAAGATTAGATGTGGACTCTGCAAATCAGAGATAGCAAGACTGACCTAAAGATACTGAGTTAGTTTCCATAGCAATGAGACCTATGAGTTCTCAAAATATTAAAGTCTCTATTAGGCTAGAAGCAGATAAAAATAATTTGCTTACATAAGGGCATGCCAGATCTCACCCAGCAAAGTGCTCCATTTTAAGCGCATAAGTATCAAGACAATGGGTCTCCATATGTACCTGATTCTTTTGCTTGCCTGGGAAAGAAACATTCTTGGTGAAAAGTGCCTTTATGTCCCTAGCTGGCTTTTTTTCAACCCTGACCCCCCTGCCCAGGACCTTTGCCTGTGCTTCCTGCTGTCGAGCTATCTTTAATGCAGGCTTTGGGTTTTTCCACGGGACAGATTGGTTCCTCTCCACCGAGAATGAGAGGCAGCGCTGAGCAGAGCACCGCTCCTTCCTCCAGCCTCATCTCTAGCTTGGCTGGGGGGCACCTTGGACCCTCCACCTCATGATTCAGGTGAGAACAGACACACTTGCAAATAGGAAGGACTGCGCTCCGAAAATGTGTGTACTGAATAGGTATGTACTCGCAGGAAATCTCATCCCTTCTCTCACTGTTTCTTCAGCAAGGTCTAGGTGGAGTTATAAAGACGTGACTGATCATGCATTGCATCTCCTAACCGCAGAGCCTGCAGCTTCCCAACCAGGACGGTGTGAAGGGAATGGGAAGTCTCTGCCACCACACCGTGCAGAGCACACCACTGTGGTAGTGCACCAAGGAGGTACGTCTGGCCACTCTGTCCGCAGCAAACATCATGTCTCTGTTAATTAACCTAATGTAAGTTGGATGGAGCTCGTCCAGAATCATGTTGCAAGGGCAGGGCCGCAAATTCAAAATACTTCCATTTTCAGTTGTTTTGCTGTAAAAAGGCGTAAGAAGCCACCAGTAAACATGCTTGAGTCAAGTCTTTTTGTAACCAGTGGTACTAAATCATACAATAGCTCGTGAAACTGATCTCTGAGAACACTGTGTTCCATTAGAAAAATCTAAAATATGTTCCTTGTACTCATGAATTACACCAAAGTTATTTAGCTTAGAAATGCTTTGCACAAATTAGCACTGATTATAAGACTGAAGAGAATCAGGACTGAAAGATATGGCAGGGAAAGCAAAAAACATATGGTGAAAAACAATCCCCTGGGTATTTCAGACAGTTTCTAAAGAAAAGAAAAAAGGTGTTAATTACTTAAAGAATCTCAGCATATTAGGAAGAACTAATTTAATTTTCTAATAATGCAACCTTTTGTGAGACGATCCATTAGCTAATTGAATGCATTTAATTTATTTGGTTCCAACTTGTGTGACTTTGTTTTCCTCTCCACCTTCCTATGGTGAAAAGCAAATAAAACATTCCCCAACAGTAAATTGCTGCTTCTTTGTTCAGCAGTCAATTTAAACTAGGATTACTTTCCAAACGCTTAATAAGGTGCATGTTTTATGAATGCTTTACAAAAATGACAAAGCTGCAACGCTGCCTGGTGGTGCTGGCTGCCTTCCAGCGATGGACTGAAGACACCATGGGATCACAGATTTTGTGGAAGTGATTTTTATATTGTAGCTTGTCACCAGGCTACAAGAGTCTCAACAACACAGTACTGTAATAACCAAAATAAGCAGTAAGTTGATAATGACTTCCTACTCCCGGCACACTGGGAAGCATACCCATGCCGTAGTTTAGAGAGCGATTATAGCTCTTGAAGACCAGCTGGCCCATCTGTTCCTGGTACTGCTGCTACTACCAGCAACGTGGAGTTGAGCTTGGAGGAGGTGCTCAGGCTTTTCATGGGTCTATCTGTCGCACCCAGTTGAGCCCCCGGCAGCTGTGGCAGCACTGCTGCTGCTCCTGGTTGCACAAACAGGCAAGGGGAAAAAAAGAAACCGCTTCATATGCTGTGGGAGCTCCTTGTGCTACGGGGCACTGCGCAGGGAAGCAGCGTCCTGAGGGCAGCAGCTCCCGTTTGCAGCGTACGGAGGTGAGAGCAAAGGGGAGGGAGGAAGAGGCTGAGCAGACCTGTGTCTGTGTGTCTGTCTGCACGGCCTTGCTCTCCCGCAGCACATCTGAGGCAATGCAGAGATGCGGTTACGTCTGCTGAGCAAGGGCAGGACGCATTTCCACAGTCCTGGGAGCAGGTGGGCATGTTTGGAGACCCGCTGTGACTGTGAAAGCACTTCAATCATCACCTGCTGCTTCCCAGGCGACATCTAGGGAATTTAGGCATTTCCCATTTTCCAGTGGAGGTCATTGCCTTGCCATCATTAACATACTGTATTTCCCAGTGGCTATTCTTGAGGGAAGGAGAGGAGGTACAATAAAACTCCTTGGGCGGTCCTTTTCCGTAAATGCTCTTAGTCCTTTTCACTGCTCAGTGTTTTACCTAGGTCTCCGTTATGAATGCCTCAGCAGTCAAAGCTCCTGGTCGTAGTGAACTTCTTAAAGCCCTATATATTGCTGGCATGGTGTAAGTTCTTTTCACATGCATGGTTTTGCTGGAAGAGCTCTGCCAGTCTCATAAGGGCTTTTTCTATCGTCACTCTCATTTCTGTAACACATTCCTCGCTGAAGATGATTATTGCTAATTATTGCTTTACAAACCTGAGATTTCTTTCAAGATACATTAATCAAAGTAACTGGAAAAATTAATTCTCACTAAAAACTAAATGGGGTTCTGTGAAACAGGGCGCTCTCTTCAAAGGGGATTAGATATTCCCTAGAGAGCTCTTCCAGCTGCTTGAAATGTATTGTAGTTTAGCTCTGGAATACTTCTATTGATTTATGACAAAATATCAGCTAAATACTCTATTCTCAATGGTTTTCTGCAGCAGTGGGTGCCAGCGGTAGGCTTTCGTTAGATCTGTTGAGCTTCAAAGTCAAGCATGCCAATAATTTGCCTATTCCAGGAGTTCTCAGGGAACATCCTCATAGGGCACTGACTAGAGCAAATGTAAAAAAAATTAGTAAGTGGTTACCACGGACTTTGGTACCTATGTGTTGCTTTATCTTCAGCAGCCTGTCGAATCAGTCCTCTCTGTCAAAGAGAAACAGAAACAAAACATGGTACAATGTTAACCTTAAGGCATACATGCCACTCTCAAATAGTACTGGGAAGGAAGACTAGGTCCGTTTCCACCTGGAAGATTTAGGTGGAGATATGGCAATGAAACTAGAGAATGTGAAAAATAACAATTGCTGCTTGCTTCCACACTGTGCAAGGGTTGCAGAGACAGTGGGCTTGGCAGCAGTTTGACTCCTTTAAAATTTTGAAAAGAATTATCTAAATGGGTAATAAAGCATCACACAGAGAAATGCCTTCCTCAGATCTTTTTAAGCAGAGAAAGAGTTGTTGGAAAGGTAGGGGATTATCTAAAAAGTATCCAAAGGTCACAAATGGAAAAGAGAAAAGTCCATGACAGACTGTACCTCTGAGATCACGGGACACAAATGCAGCCAGGATAGCAAATATCACTGTAAATAAGTCAAGGTTCAATCCTCAGTAATAAGCTCTTTTTTAAACTTAACTTGCTTGAGTGAGATAACCACGTGTATTACGTTTGTCTTGGGGAAAGAAGCAACAGCACAGCGTATGTGTTTGTCAGCAACACCTACACCCCGAGTAGTCTTTATCTGAATTCCTGTCATGGTTATCTGCAGGCAGGACTTAGACCATATGTTGGGAAAAGAATTGGTACAAATAGCTGAATCAGAGCTCCTTTGAAGCTCAACAAAACAGGGTGGCTTAATTGTCCTCTCTGACTTCTCCGCTTCTTCATCTTATTTGCTCAGAGTAACTGTTCAGGTCCTGTGCAATCGAACAGCAAAAGTGTCAGACGTAAATTAAGTGGTGACAATTGCTTAGGCAATTTCTTTTTCCTTAGCCCACAGAATTCAAGTAGTGTTGTAGTTCACGATTTGCCCAAGCTGTTCTTAGACCAGTAGCCAGACAAAGGCTTTGAACCAGCCCATGTCCTCCAGTTCATCTCCCTACTCACAGCTGTCCTTCCCCTCATCCTTGCTATCCTGTTCCCCTCTTTCTCTTTGTTTCCCTTAGGACTGTACCGAAACAATTGTGTCTGTCTGGTGGCATCCTTCAACTGCTGAAGAATTTAGGCATGCACTTGAAAAAATAAAAATCCCCATTCCGAACCAAATGCTGAAAAGAAATCCCGTTTTCCATGTGAACCAGCGCCGCAGTTGTAGTACTAGTGAGTCTGAGCATTGCAGAGCAACTGCTCCAAGGGAAAACTGGATTTCCCTCGTGCGGGTGTCATAGCCCAGTTAGAGACATTACGAGGAAGCAGCTGGGTAGGCACTGGTGCATGGATTCTGGCACACAGACTTATCCCCTTTGCTTAGATGGAGAGGGACTTGCCAGCACTCCTGTGGCCGTCACAGCAACCCACAGCACAGAAGGGGGCACGGACCCTCCTTCCTGCCCCGAGCGCTGCAGGCTGGGCCGGGGCAGGCAGCAGGCATCTCCCCCCACAGCAGCCCCCTCAGCCATCTCGGCTGACATCCCTCGGGACAGCAAGGCAGCCTGCGTGGGGACATCCATCACAGCAGTCACTAGGAGTTTCATTTTTTGGGGGTTGTTTTTTTTTTCCCTGATAAGGCATGTTGAGAGATAAGGGGAGCATAGAGCAGCTCTGTTTCTCAGAGATGTCAGAGGAGATAAACTGTAGTTTTTCTGTGGTTTTCTCTGGCAGACATGAGCAATTCAGTGTACAAACTCTAGTAAAAGGAGTGGCAGCAAATTATTCTTAAAAACTTGAATTGGGTTTGACTCCACTGTACCGTTTGCACAAAAGGGAGGGGATTCCTGCTTTGGGGAGGTTTAAGCTCCCAGGTCGCTTTTGCCTACTACAGCTTGAGAAACAGAGCTCCACTGAGCGTATCTACCCCCTCCGTACCAGCTGTGTGTGTTCAGGCTCAAGTTCACAGAGTCAAGTGCCTCAAATCAGTTGAATCCATATTGCCTTCAGGGTCAAAAGCACAAGTCCCTGACACCACCTACCCCGCACTTGCTTTTCCTTGTCTGGACAGGCAGCCTGGCTATTTCTAGAATGTGCAAGCAACATCAAGGACTGGGGGATTTGGGCCAAGCATGAGGTCAAAGCCGACATGACAGAGCAATTAGATAATCAGCTTCTGAAATCAGTGGCTATTAAGAACAGGCAGCCCAGACATCATGGTGATTGGCACGTAGCAGCGTTGATGCTGAGGATCTATTAGCTGAACCAGCAGCTCCTTGCTCCAAATACAGGCGGTATTTGGGGAGAGCTGATGATCTGCCTTCAGTCCCTCTCCCCCCGCCATGGCCATTAGGGGTGGCAGGGCAGGTGGAGTTGTCCTCTGGGATGGATTTGGCCCATGGGTCACAGTGCAAAGCTTTCTGTGATAGAACAGGGCTTGTCACCACAGAAGCATTTGGATTGTCATCATTTGATAAAAGCTTAATCAAATTGGTATTTTAAGGAGTTTTGTTTTTATGGCCCCAGCTGTCATGGAAACAAGCACAATTAAGAAAGAATAAACCAGAGTAAAAGTCAGAAAAGAGAGGCAAAAGTACCATTTTGATGAGTAACTTGGGGAATGCTGCTCCTTGGGTCTAGCATGGGGTTCGTCAGGAGTAAGGCTCGGGAAGCCAACTGCAATTACACACAGCAAAGCGAAGTCCACACATGTTGCTGACCAGCAAAAGTGTCCCACGCTGAGCAGCCTGATCAGGCTTACATATGCTCAGTCCAGAGGTACGAACTTTGTGTTGAAGTCCCTTCTCGTGTTAAAATGAAGTATGACTTTTGCTGTCATATATCATTTTCCTTGCTCTTAGTAAGTGCTTATGCAGACCTATGAATGTGCATGGCACTTCACCGATCAGAGAAATTGCTTCCCTGCAGCAATTGCTCAACGGGGGGTGAGGGCAAGGACTTCTTGTGGTAAGATTGCATAGCACGAAAGGCAGCTAGCTTCAGCGGTGGAAGTGTATAGCCCTTCTGCACTGCATTGATTTTCACTCTCTAGCTATTATGAAATAGGGTTGGGTGGTTTTTTTTGTAATTATTTTATTTACTGGAAAGCAACTAACAATATTTATGAATTTGAGCTCCTTTTTGCAAAACTATCTACTGGGGAAAAAATGTTGTAAAAACAGTTTTGAAATGTCTTTTTTTGTTTTTTTTCTATTTTGAAGGGAAAATAAGTGGGTTTGGTTTTCCAGTCCTAGACAAATATTTCTGCTTTGGTTTACTCAAAATATTTTCTCTCCTGTGTTTTCAAGTTCATTGGCCAAATACAAGTAACAGGTTCTTTCATCCTTTTCCGTGGAAACAAAGAGAGTGTCTGTTCTGTCTGTCTGTCATTTTAACTAAGGAATTTCCTTTGCATTTATTCAAGCTGATTGTTGTCTTTCTTCTGTCTGAAGGGTTACTGTATTCTTTATCATGAAAAATTCACTGTACTACAGAATAATATTTATGTCTCTACAAATACATTATGTAAAACATCATCTAGAGAAATCATTCTCAAGAAACCAAAAGCTTTTGTCTATAAAGAGAGAGCATTCGTTTGGTGCAATCAAGGAGACATAAATAAGGGTTGCAAAGTGTCATCTCTATGGTGACAGCATTAAGGCCCTTGTTCAGCATGCAATGTGCTTTCACTTTCAGAAATTTGGGGGTGTTAACACTGGCAGAAGCACTGAGAGTTAAGAATTACCACTTCATACAATATGTTTGAAAGCATTATTCTAATAAGTCTGGGCGTCTTAAACACACTCAGTTAGAATATCTCAAGAGTGAGTCTATGGTGTAAAGGAGAGTAAATATAAGCACTGTATTTTAGCTTAAAATTCGTTAAAGATCATATGATAAATAATGAGCGAAAAGCTTTATTTTTCTAATAAATTGTTCTAAAAGCTATATATTTTAACTTCACTAAGCCGCTTAAATTGTTTTTATTTTAATCTGTGTTGAGAGCAATATCTGCAGATCAGAAATGAGAGTGGTGAAATTATGTGTTGATGCTTAGATACTTAAGAGAGAGACTTGGAATCCATGCCTGCTATTGATTTTACATGAAGAAAGTGGTTCAGATCCATTTTAGTACTAGAAAAAGCCCACTTCTTAGAAATACAAAGCAGACCATAAAATCTATAGACTATAAAAAAGAAACCCTATTGAATAGTGAGAGTTCATTCTATATTGGAGAGTTCATTTATGAATAGATAGCCAATAGTAGAAAAAAACCCTGTTGTATTATGCTAAATTTAATGGCCCTTTGCTACACAGGGGACCAGAGGGCAAGGCAGGAGGACCTCTGGTCACCTATGCAGAGCTCAGCTTTTGCTGGCCTTTCTCATGGCGGAGCTGCAGAATGTGTCAGGCTGTGATAGCACATTTCACGCAGCAGCTTCTTCTGTAATTGAGAGAGACCCAACATCCCCTTTCTCTACTACTAATATCCGGACTGTGTGTTGGCACACGGCAGTGCCCCTGGGATGTACCTACTCACATCGGACAAGTCTTTCCTAAATGACTACTGCTTCCTAAGAACACACAGCTCTGTGCAACTGTACCAAAGCCCCCCTAAGTACTGTGCATTGGTGCTTTTTTGTTAAGAAGGAAGAGAATTCTGGTGCACGTTGTTAAATTCAGAAAAGCAATATCACAAACCTAATGTGTAGATATAACACACACACCCCCCTATACATGGAGGTTATGCATGTGTGTAATATATATGCACACCCTTATTTGTGTTTCCACAAGTTTGGACTCACACCAAATTTGTTTCAGCAGGAAATGTTTTTTGAGTAACGGCAGGAGATGTTAGTCAGTACACTTCTTTCCAGGACCATAGGTCTATTCATACTTTGCAGACAAATGATCAATGAAGGTTCAGAGTTTGACCTTGAAAGGTGGTGTCCAGCAGAAATGCAAAAAGGGATCAGATGAGGCTTGCAGAGAGTCTGAATGCTGCTGACTTTTATCTCCCTGCATCACGTTAAGTCACAAAGGATCAGCCCCCAGAAACTAGAGATGTATCAGTTTTGTACCAGATATCAGTTCCTTTCAGATAGGTCTGATACATTCAGGCTTCTTATTTTCAACGGCTGGTTAACTCAGACAAGTAGCTCCATCCACTTACTACACTTCCCCCTGCAGCTATTTTCATACTGTGCTACTGAATATATTCTTTTGCTTGTGAATAACTGTGAGTAGGGGAAAACAAACTGGGAGAGTTCCTTCTCTTCCTCTTCTCTGCATCCAGGTGGGTGGATCAAATAGGAAAATCTATTCCTCTGTCTTGCTTTTCTCCCCCACTGGGGAGGGGGGGGATAGTCTGTTGTGTGTTTGGGAAGAGAACACCAGATCCCCATGAGGACCAAAAAGGGCAGCTATTCAGAGCTGATAACCCCACGGCTGGTCTTTTCTACTTGAGGAGACTCCTAGTCAGCTACAGATTCAAGGTAGCCCTACAACTTTTCTTCAGAGGTCCTCAAGAAGCACAAAAGACACCTTAAGCTCAGAAGCTGGTTTCATATGAGCAGATATTAAGTCAAGGCAAATATTATAACTGCAGAAAATTCAGACTGATACCAGACTCTGAAAGGTCTGTACACACACCTAACCCTGCTCACTCTGTCCATGGGGCATGGGTCCTTTCTTCCAAATTCACTCCTGCTCTAATATCCTTTTACCAGCTTCCTGGGTTACAGCAAATGCTACACTCTGTCCTTTGGCTCCCCAGAATTATTTTTCTTTCCTTCACTTCGGGAGCCTGTGCATCTGCTATTCCCAGCAGTTTTCTAATCCCAATTATACCACAGCTTTCCAGTTCCCAAGATTTCACATTTCTACTTGCTTTTTCTAGCTGTCTCGCTCTGTCCTTGGGAAGTTTCCTCCCCGCCAAGCAGGCTCATTTGCTCCCAGGAGGGACCAATTTCCCTTCCCCTCACTTTGTCCACTTAATGAGTTATGTCTATTTTCAACATGGTGTATAACAGACAAAACCCATGAATAACTTACATACTTTCTCTATTTTCAGTGTTTTAAGAAGGGTATACTTGGAGGAATACACAGTGTCCAATGTAGACACACTGCAGCACATTGTAAGAGCACCTTAACTATTGAAGAAGCTTGTTTTAGGAAAGAAATATTGTAGTATTTTTTCATACAGCCCTAAAAAAATCAAAACCCTAGCCTATTTTGGGCTTTTAAAACTACTATGCAATATACATAGCAATGTTAAATATACCCATATCATTATGTGTGAATTTGCATGTGTATATGTAAGAAAAATGTGATGTATATCATATCTACATATATAAATATAAATTGTTTCAGGAATCAAGCTGTAGGAGTTTTTATTATAACTTAATGCAAATATGAATTCTGCTGCAACTAGATGTGTAAGTAAGAGGTTCAAAATGAGGACCTAGAACGAATAGAAAGAGGAACAAATTCAGGTGTCTGAAGCTTGTTATCTACTTCTGCACCCCATGCCCTGCATGAGACTGAGTAACATGCAGGTTTGCACTGTTATCGGGGATAAGCATCTGCGAGCACACAAACCCGGTGGGATTCGGGTCATACAGAGGTTGCAAACCTGATGCTTTGGGTCTCCACAGCATTTGGGAATCGGCCGGGTGGGATGACTTGGTGGCTCGTGTTGCATTAGACCTCGCTCCCTCAAACAGCTCCTCCCACGTCTCTGTCTACTCTAGTCATGTAGGAAAACCCAGCCCACAGCCACTCAGCCCTTAAAAGCAGCTGTTGTATTATGTTAAGTAGGATGCTTTAGTCAGGTTATTTTTCAGGCAGCTTCATCCACCTGGGAGCCTGACTTTGGGCAAACTGGTACAAAAATATATCTTGAATCTTCTGTAAGCCTAGGCTGATGTTTTGCTCAGCACAGTTTTTAATCTATTAGCTGTAGTCTCTCTTGTTCTTTCCTTAGCCCGTGATTAATCTCGGCCCTAATGATAATTCAGAATGAAACTGCAAAGCAGAGCACAACTTTCTTCAGCCTTCTGCAACTCAGGTAATTTCATATACGAAGTCTTCCTCATCTGAATCTGTGCTCCACTCCCACTCTGGAGATGTTTCCCGGCGAAATGCCTGAGCTCCTTCACACCCCACGCAATTTCACTGGGGTAGTGAGGTCAGTGAGGTGATACGTGTGAAGGATGGGGGGGGTTGGGCACCACAAGTAGTTAGCATTGCTGGTACCCTTTATTGCTGGAGATGTCTCTCCTGTGTAGGGAGTATGTTCAGGCTTCCTTGTTCTGTAATCACGTATAGCATCTGGGCCTTATAGACAGAAAAGGCAGAGAAACTCATTATTTAAATTATTTTTGCTACTAACCTATTTCAGTGCACTTTATTTCCTTTTATCTTACTTATAAGGCAACAATTTTATATAGCTGTTCCACTTTGCAAGAACATTATACTTGTTATACCTTTTGTTAGAGAGTGTCTTCTGGAGTGGGGGTCATGTATGGCTTTTTTTACAGAAACATTCCTTTTTCCTGCTCTGAAAATCTGGCTATTGAAAAAGCAGCATGACATGAAACAAAATTAGCCTCCTTCTTCTGGTAAAAAGCAACTTTTTGTTATTTTTGATTGGGTGCCTACCTGTTAAAATGGTGTTTTCATTTTTATTTATATAAACATGTTCAGGAAATGAATGTGTATTAGCCACAGATATGAACTTAAAGTGGCTTTGGTTTACTGAATTAAGTCAATATAGGTATTCTAATCCAGAATTAAAGTGGCTTTAATTAATTTTAATTTATTTCAATGTCAAGTTGAAATATCATGTAATGCCAAGTCCCTTTAAATAACAAAGCCCAGTGATTTTCAGAGACTTTTCGGGTCACTCAGAGATGTGTCTACCAGAATTTTAGTGCAGAATTATGAAAGGGTCTGAATTTATGGAATGAGATGCTGTTCCAGCTGATCAGGTGCAAATCTAGAAGGCACAGTACAAGAAGAGCGAAGCAAAGCCATACTCCCCGTTGCTGGTCCACTGAGCCTTCAGGTAGGACATCTGGCTGGAAAGCCTTACAGCTCCCACCCAGCTGGAGTACCTGAGTTTTCTTTGGTTACAATGCAAGGTGCTGGAGGATGGAGACTAAGGCAGAGAGCTAACCTCAGCATTCACTCACGCTGAGGCTCACCAGTAGCCTCCACACCACTGTTTCGCAGCCGGTAAAACACAGGCAATGGTGCTCTCTGCAAGGAGCCCTGTGCTGTTATGGTCTGTATGGACTATGAATATAAACAAATATATCAAGTCTTTAGAAAACTGCTTTAGCAACACAGATACAGCTAGAAATTTAACCTGAGGTCTTGTAATTGCAAGCTGTGTCTCTCACCTGTGCAGACAGGGCAAGAGTGTTACAGGAACTCATAAATTACCAAAGTCTCAGTAGCATCAATTTACAGTCTGAGATTAGTATTGATATTTTTACTGCCAAATGTGAGGGTCGTTAGAGCTTGACAGCATATGAAGGCAGATTCTGCCTTAATGGTTATTACAAAGCACTTGGATAATAGCTTCAAAAAAGATACCCCAAATTTAGTATGACTGAGTTTCTAAGATCACTGTTGCCTGAGAGGGACAGTCTTGTTACCATTTCCATTGTCACCTCTATAACAGGGACTTTATAATGATTCAGCCATCAAATATCATTTAGCTAGACAAACCCCACACAGGTGTCCAGCTGAGGAGGGTATATCTATCATCCATGTTTGTGAAAAAAATGTAAAGCTCTAGAAGTATTTCATCATTATAGCAGAAGACAGGTCTTTCTTTGGGCATCAACCAGAGTTCCTTCTGCACCAGGCTCAGCCCTAAAGCTTTGTCACACAGGGAGATTATAAAGCGTAGTGTGGGTTCAGGCCTCTGGAAAAGCCACAAGCCATGTTTTTAGTTAAAAGGAGAAACCATTAGAAGCATGCTGACAAAGTCTCCTACTGGAGCAGCAGCTGATGATGCCAGACGACTTCATTGCTGGTATAGATTTAAATCAATTTCCTGCTGGTCTACTGATATTTATGCTATTGCTTTAGCTAATAGAGCTGTATTGATCCAGGCTGAGGATGAAAAGAAAAATCATCTTCCAAACCATCATAGTTACAGAAAATAAAAACAAAACCAGGAGGGTGTTTTCACATGGAGCAGATCTTGAAAATGGGTGAAGCAAAACAGGAATAGAAAGGAACTCTTTTTATGAAACACTTGGGGAGTTATTCCAGAATAGTTTCTATAATTAAATGTTAATCCAACTGAACTTTCAAGTGTAGATAATACTTGACTCCTACTCCTAGGCAAGGGATTCATTTCCAAACCATATGTCTTCTCAGGATCCATATTAACTGAAAACAGATCACTATGTGCAGAGACAATTGAAACAAAGATCACTCCAGTTCAAAGTCAGGTTAGCCTCTCCGTAAAGGCTGATGGTTTTGTTTTGACTGTATTGCATTAACAGGGAAGGGCACCTTTTAAAACCGGATTCAGTCCCATTCAGCGTGGGGCTAGATTTTAAGTGTGGGTAGTCCATGCAATGCTTTCTTGAACATCGTATCCATATTTCCAGCATCCTGTAATCAGCAGCTGAGCTTGGAGGAGTAGGTACCAACTGACCCCACTTCTCTGAGTTAATAGCTGATGCACAGTGTTGTTCCAAGGCCTCTGCATGACAGGGTCCTGCTAATTTATAACATTTTTCACTGTTAATTAGAGGTGATGGGGAAATTTTCCTAACATTGTTTCACTAATCCAGTTTACAGCACAGTCCCAAAACAGTCGCATCAGCACAAGTGCAGAGGCAGTGGACTGTGCCATAGGTGCAAAAATAAAAAGCAGGAACCTCTTAAATCAACTGTGCTGCCAGAGAAAACACAGCTTGGAACTATGTCCTGAATTTTCCATTGGGTTTATTATTTTTTAACTCCATAGTTTGGACTCTCATGTAACTGTACATTCCCCTTTCCAGAGAAGAATCTTCACTAGTTGTGTGTGTTATTGTTCTGTCTGGGCTTCAGGAGAAACAATGTATTTGAATAATTGGTAGAAATTGAATTGTAATTTAAAAGAAAGTCAGGTGGTTTCTCAATGCTTCCCACTGTGTGAGTAAGGAATGCCTTCACATTGGTCATACAGAAAGCAAAGTTTAGACTTTTGTTCTCCCTTGTAGAATAAGGGAAAGGGTAAACAAAGAAAATCAATTATAAATGTTCCATTAATAAGGATGAAGATGGAATATATCTGTCATTGGGAAAAACCCTGGCTTGATTCCCAAGGGACTGCCTCTCAACAGTTTTGGCTTAGCAGAGGCGTTTGAGCAGGCTATTCTTGGTCAGATAAAGAGAGGCGCTGCTGGCAGCACACACTCTGTGGAGACTTGAAATCTCTGCAGTATGCTCCCTGGCTTGGTCCAGATGCACTGATTCTCTAGGCACAGTGAAAGACATATTTATTTGATCAAGGTTTCGGAGAAAGCTGTGGGTATATTCCCAGAATGATGAAAGGGGGAAGAGATGATGGTAGGAATGACAATTATTTAAATAACACTGAGACGGGTTTTCCTTTTGTTTCCCTGTTACTGCTGAAATATTAATTATAAGCTAGGGCTTTACATGTTATTTATACTAATGTAAATAAACAATCATATGAATCCTAGCAGTCTTATTCCCCAGCAAGCACATACGCTGGTAAGGTATACTTAAAAGCACAGAACCAAATCATTGCTAAATACAGATCCATTGCTTGAATTCACAACACCCTTTAGGGAATTAGTGTCCTCCCACTCCCTCAACAACAACAGAAATAGTTCATCCTACTGGCCAAACAGTAACTTCCAGATGACAATAATTTGACGAGCTGAAGCTGGTGGTTAGGATTACTACTCGTGGTGGATATGGTTAAGCGTATTTTGTGTAAGGTTTCAGAGAATCAAGGCCAAAATTGGCCTTGTGACCCTGTGATGAACATCTTTAACCTGACTTAAACCATATAAACATATAGCAAATAGCAGGAGTTGTGGTTGGTATTGCTCTGATTAACTCTTTCCAAATTAATTCCATGTGTGGACTTTCTTTTTCTGGAGTTCCTGGTTCCAGTTTAACTAGAACATCCCAACTGCTTTCCAGTATAAAATGGCCACAGCTGGCGTTATCTAGGAATAGCTATTTCATGGTGGCTTAATGAAAAGCATAAGCAGGCCCGAGACGTGTGTTTACAATAGAACCTATTAATTTCCACATCAGCTGAAGGTACTCTGTGATTTTCAGGAGGAGTGAGCCGCTCAGAAAACAGAGCCCCAGGGCCAGTGATTCTAAATCAGTGATAAGAAGGCTTTCTATTCTGTTTTAAAACTGATAAGTCAAGCCAGACCAAGTGCTAAATATTAATTTGTGAACGAGAAATGGAGAAATAACGAAAAGCTTAAGCTCTTACAGACTGTAATTTCAAACATTACTCCAAATGCAAATATGTCTCTCTGGCTTATTTTACTTCTATTATTTTCTTCAAAAGATGGAGGCAGAGTTTCAGCATCATGAACTGCGTTCCATCTGTCATCCATTAAATATATCTCCTCTTGAAAAGCACCACATGGCAGTCAGTAAACAGAGGTAACCACTCATCAGGGACAGCATAGGTATCAACATGTTCCTGCATCTCATTGCTGTTTTTTTGCCTTTTTTTCTGCCTGTCTTTAGAGAAAAAGATATCTCAGATATCTGGATATACCCATGAAAACAGCAATCACAACATTCACCTGCTTGGTGTAGGAATCCATCCTGAGAACTACCTTGAGATCACCATCTAATATGAGCCACCAGCGCTGGGTGGGATGGCACGTGCCGTTTCTTTGCAGCACCACCAGCTTCAGCCCCTCTGCCTGCCTACCTGGCACTGCCCGTGGCACCAGAACAACTGCTTCTCAACCGCATGGTAAAATGTTTGGGTTTTTTTCCTGGTTATTTTTGACACAGATTGGTTCACTGATCTCATTTTCCGTGTGGCCTTGGTGGGGGGGCTTGGGGAGAAACAGTTGTGCCAAAACAAACAGTGCAAGATGGGAACAAGTGGCTGAAGGTCAGAACTGCTGAGCCACCATCGTCCCAAGGAGTAGGAGGACTGCACCTGGAGCGGTGCTCCCACCCTGGCATGTACACAGATGTAAATGCCTTTGGGTCCCTGGGGGGACTGCGTGCAAACCAGGGGCTACAGCACTCAGCAGATGAAGGCTGGTGCAGAAGGATGGTCGAAGTCTTTCAATCTAACCCTCCTGGAGGTTCTGAAATCACAAATAGCCCATCAGTAGCAGCACTTGCATAGAGCATAGAAGTTCAGACCCTTGTATAGTCATGGTTCTTCTTTAGCACTTGCCTTCTTTACATATATGTTATAAAGACAGAGATAATGGGGCCTGTCCTGGTTTCAGCTGGGATGTAGTTAACTGTCTTCCTAGTAGCTGGTACAGTGCGATGTTTTGAGTTCAGTATGTGAAGAATGTTGATAACACTGATGTTTTCAGTTGTTGCTCAGTAGTGTTTAGACTAGCGTCAAGGATTTTTCAGCTTCTCATGCCCAGCCAGGGCAGCTGACCCAAACTGGCCAACAGTGTATTCCATACCATGGGACGTCCCATCTAGTTTAGGAACTGGGAAGTGGGGGGGGCAGGGAATCGCAGCTTGGGGACTGGCTGGGTGTCGGTCAGCGGGTGGTGAGCAATTGCCCTGCGCATCATTTGTACATTCCAATCCTTTTATTACTACTGTTGTCATTTTATTAGTGTTATCATTATCATTATTAGTTTCTTCTTTTCTGTTCTATTAAACCGTTCTTATCTCAACCCAAGAGTTTTTACTTCTTTTCCTGATTTTCTCCCCCATCCCACTGGATGGGGGGGAGTGAGTGAGCGGCTGCGTGGTGCTTAGTTGCTGGCTGGGGTTAAACCACGACAGGGCCCTTCACACAAGAAGTGTCATTTTAATACCCCAGTTAGATATCTTCAAAAGGTAACATGTATCACCTACGCCATACTTCAAGTAGTATTTAACTCTGCTTTTATTTGCTTAGATTTTTCTCCTGAATTCGATTAAGAGCCTGAGGCTGGAAGAAAGCAGAAGACATAAAAGCAAGCTCTACTCTCCTGTCACCTGCTGACAGTCATTCAAGCAGCTAATCAGGATCCTCTGTGAGAATGACTGAAATGATAGAGTGAAGAAGTCCTGCTTGGTCAGGTTTATCATTCAGTTTATCATCTTTGCTTCCTTGAGAAGATGGTTTCTGAGGCTATATGAGGTCAGACCCCTTTGGACCTTAGGGTTTCCAGTTGGATCAGGAGATCAGTAGAAATTCTAGGACACAGCTGTGGAGGTATGTGAGTGCAATATTTTTTTAAAAATTGGATCATGAAAAGATAGTTGTGTATTTTCTTGAAATCAGAACCAAGAAGCTTACAGATACTATTACATAAATCAATCCTATTTTATTTTTAAGGAATTATTTAAGGGATTTTTAAAAAAATTAATCTTCTGATCTTTAAACCACTGGAAATGGAACAGTAATCATAGGCCTATCTGGAATATTAGGAACCTGAAACATAGATGCTTGGCTCTTTATCTTAGGAGTCCTGGAATGCGTATGAATAATATGCTAATTGTGAACCAATCTGCTAACTTGTAAATCTGCAATAACACACTTGCTCCATTACATGCAACAGAACTCTATAAATAATCAGGTGAAATTTACTTTTCCCTTTACAAGATATCAGTGTCGCTAATAGCAAGCTGTGCATTCTCGATTAGCAATTATGTTGCTGCGATTAAGTTACTTCTAGTGCTTTAAAAATAACCTTGCCTATTCCTCTTGTCTCAGAATTGCCTGGCAGAAATCATTCACAGGAGCAATGCCTGTGTCACTCAATACCATTGCAACGTTATTGGATTAAGGACAGTCAGCAAGAAGAGTCCAAAGCACTTTCCAAGATTAGTTTCTCAGGAGAAGTGCTTTCCCCAGAAAACCTATGCTCCTAAGAGAGAGTAATCCACCATCTACTGAGAGTAATAGCAATCTTACCGTGATATTAGATAAAAAGCAGGGGAGAAAAGCTCTTTGGTAGAAAAACCTCTTAGGACAGCAGGTAGCACAGTGGTTGGATCGAAATAGGTTAATCCAACTTGACATTTTTCTGAAACTTGCTCTATTTTTTAATGGTATTAACAATGCTGCAGAAGAGTTGAGTAGGTAAACTGACAGGCTGGTTTTGTCACTGGGTGTTATTTATACAACTTACACCATGCAATTCTACCACTCTGTGCCCCTTCTGACAAGGAGTGGGGATGGTATCGTGTTAGCTCATAGCAAACAGGCAACTCAGCATGACCTCCAGATATTATGCCACTGAATATGTTGGTGCCGCACCCATATCTTGAATATTGTGTGCTGTTCTGGTTCCCCATTCTTGCCAATCTCATGAAATGATCTGTTCAAATGAGAAAAGGTACTGAAAGTGGTTGATGTGGATGTACTTACCTACCTGTGCCATTCTGTTATTCTCAGCAGCTGAAAACTAGCAGTAATCTGGAATCAAAGACAATGTATTTGACTTCATTTTTTTCAGGAATTCTAAATAATTTTTTTTCTCTCCCTCAGAGATGACTCAAGAGGCTGTAGTAGAGAGCTGTTAAATAATGACCTTTCTGAAGAAGATGAATAAGGAGCAGTTGCAACATTTCATAAGCCAAAACCTAGAATTAAATTGCTAGAAATAGATTTAAGACATCAAAGGAAATTCTTTTTCATGCAGTTCATAGCTAAATTGAGTCACCTTTTGCCACAAAGAAGTTGCACGGCAAAAACTGTGAATGAGAGTTAAGAGCAATTCTGGCAAGGATATTAGATGATACGAATTCTTAATCTGACCCCAAACTGCAGGTTTTATGTTCCTGTGACTTGTATCCCAACAGCAGAAACTACTGCTGTGGATAGCTTGAAGAGCACATACTCATTATTCAGGGCTACTGGAATACATATACTGTATTGTAACACAACTTATATCATCCAGATATTGTTTCTAGTATCTTGGCAGTTAAGGAAGAAATAGAATGTCAAAGTACAATTTGTACAATTCTTGTTTAATTATTACAAGATACAAGTGCACTGAAATGTATCAGTCTCTAAATCTGTACTATTAAAAAAATCATTATTAGTGTGAATCTATATATAGACCGTCACTATAATTTAAAAGCAGGCTCCAAGACAAATTTGGTTTCATTTAATAAAGATACATTTTTTTTAGTCCATCAGTTTTATTCTTGAGTCTGCTCTTTTATACTGGTGCATTTGAAATTCAAATGGAGCTGTGGTAGGATAACATCTCTGTAATTGCTGTTAACTAGAAACACCAAGAAATCCTTGCTGGCGCTCAGCAGGAGGTTTTCATTCAGCCCCTGGATCAGAACCTCGTTCTCTTCTCAGATACTTTTTCTTCAATATGCGGGTGCGGGGCACACTTTTTAAGTAATGAATGAGAGCTGCTGAGCAGGGCACAAAAGCTTCCAAATTGAAAAAGTATCCAGTTCATGTTACTGTCTCTGGGTGTGCATGCATGTGTGTGCCTGGTACACAATAAATAATCTCTTGTGGTTGAAAAATACCCAGATACTTACTTGGTATAAAAAATGTAAACAACGAAAGTTGGGGTTTTTTTCTATTTAGGCATCGAACTGTCCAATGAAACAAAAACTATCGTGCCATGCAACATACATTTTTTCCCGCTGCTTAATCTTGTGTTATCCGTGCTGTTTGTACTTTAGCCACCAATCTATCATGTCAAACAAGGGTTCACCAGACAAACGCCGGCCACGCAGGTGCGCAGTAACACTGCCCTTGCCCTGTCCCTGCGGGACCTGCAGTCCTGCCCCAGGCTGAGGCAGCATCCCTGCTGTGTGAGGGGCTCCCAGACGCCAGCGCCATCACCCACCCGAGAGTATCACCCTTGCCCCCACGCGGGCTTCCCCCCGCCGAGGCTCTGTGGTGGGAGGAGGGCATGGCGTGGGCTCTCCTTGCCTGGGAAGGGTCTAGGCCCTGCTGCTCCTGAGCCCACCGCTGCGGTGGCTGCAGGCTCTTCCCCCCACGCAGGCACTAAGGCCTGATGCTTCGTGACGTATCATCCCCTCGGCTCTGCGAGCGTCCCTGGCCCTGGCCGGGCCTGATCCCCGCCACCGGCAGAGTGGCAGCCCTGGGGAGGCATCTCCTGCAGGTGTCCTTGGAGAGCTGGCTCCAAATGAGGGCCACATCCCCTTCCATGGGTGCAATAAGTGTGCTGTAGACTGCCCATTGACAAGTAAAATGACTTGTCTTTAGGAAACCAGAGTTGCAGAGACCCTGACTTTTCGGGGTTTCAGCTCCTGTTTGCTGCTTCGGGGGGTCTTTATCCAAAAAGGTGGCTACTGGGCAGCACCTGTGGCCCTTCAGGGTCCTCCGATCCATGAAAGATATCTAAGTGAGGACATGCAGGTCTTTTTCTAGAGTTACTTTTTTCTCTGGTTCGCCCAGTAATCTTGTTGAGATTTTTTGTTTTGGTGCTGGCAAAATATATGGAATAAGAGAGCCCCAGACAAAAAAAGTCTGGCTGGCATGCCTGTTGGAGCTGTCTTGATTTCTGCCGATCCTCCAGCTGCTGGTTCCATCTGTTGTCTCCTGCTTTTTCTTTCACTTGTAAACACCTTAGGGCACGAGCCATTTCTATGTGTGCGACTCCAAAGGGACCGGTATGGTGCAATACAAATCCTCAGTGCTTCAGCAATACGTACAATATTAAAAATGCTTAGCAAGAGGTTTCTAGTGTATTTCCAACCACATCTGAAATAAACTTCTAATTAACGAATAATCAAGGATAGCACAGTGTTCGTTACCACTCTAGTTAAGCATATATGGCAGCTCTGATTTGTGTACTGAGGCCTTTTTATTGTTGCTTTAATAGTTTTCTTTTTCCCAACCATCCCTAAAGGGCAGTATCTGAGCATTTGACTGGCAGTGCATGTCTGTGCATGCTTGCTAGCAAATCCTGGTCTTCTGAGTAAGAACTGAGCTGGTGGACACTGGCTCTGAATCATCAAGGGTTACTTGTTCAACAACATTTTGCTCCTGGCTCCTCCTCTTGACCCTTGAGCTGCTCCTCCCAGTGTGACTTGTCTCGGGTCCCTCCTCCTCTTCCCAGTCTAGTCTCCCATTTCTCACTCCTCCTCCCTTTACTTTCCCAATAGCCTCTTCCCCAAGCCTTTCAGCCAGATTGTTTTGTGCTCTGTCGAGCCAGGGCAGGAGCACACCCAGCCTCTGCTGGGCATCTCCAGCCTCCTGCTGTCATCCACAGTGGTCATCCGCAATGGTGGGCTGCACTACCTTGCAACTGGGAGGCAGTGCCCGCAGACAGGCTCAGAGGATGGCTTTGGCCTCGAGCCCTCATCTCCATGGAAAAGTGTAGCCATTTAAAATACCAGTGTAGTTGAAGAGGTGTTATACTTTTACACAAGCGATGCTACACCTACTAGGTGTGTGTTTGTTGGTATTGATTTTCACACAGGAAGGGGGATAACCTTTGTTTTTCTTATCTGTCTTTACGCTATGCAAGCTTCTTCCACAATTAATGGTGTGTGTCTAATCATGAAAGTAATAGACCACCCTTCTAACTGGCACCGTTATATTTTGTACAGAAAGAGCCTAATAAGTCACACAAAGATAAAAGATGGGAAAATATGACTGCTGTATCATTGGACTACAGATTAAATCATATGACTTCAAGATTTTCAGCAGCAACAAGAACAGTAATGTCATTAAAAATGTTTGCAAAAGTACATCCAGTTTTGAAGCAGCCCCATGGCAGTCATCAGGACTTCCCCAGGCCTTACAAACAAGCTGTCTTGCTGGAGTGGTCTGTTTCTGAGATGGAGGGAGATATGAGGCAACACTGCAGCTACAGCACATGTTTTGCTTTTCCTACCTGCTTAGACTCAGTAGCTTGTTTTATTTTAAAACAGAGTTTCTAAATGAACAACTGTAATAGCTGGGTGCAGCAATCTATGAATACTAGAATATATGAACTTGCTGCCAAGGTTTTTGCTGAAAGGCTGGGGAAAAAAACCTTATGTTTTGCTTACCGGGATTTATTGGTAGCAGTATTAATGATGCTATTTATTTGGTAGCAATGCCATTGCAGGTGGTGCGAAGATTGTAAGCCATGCTAAAGACTTTACCTTTAATATGTGATTTCCATGCTTCCCAAGGTTTGACTCTGAGGATTGTGCTTTGTCTGTTACTATATAGCATGGTTTTGTTTTGTTGTTTTTTTTTTTTCTGTGAGAATGAATATGTTTGTTGGTACTTATGGCAGGTCTGAATTTGGTTTAAAAAAGCCCTAGAGGTCTCAGGCAAGTTATTGTTTTATTGGAGTATTTATCAGTTTTGTCTACATTTGAGTCACTTCTCTCAAGCACAAGTTAGGGCAGTGACACAGTGAAATGCATCCAAAATAACAGCCGAATGAATGCTAGTACTAAGTTCACTTTTGCATGCTACAGATCTCTTAACGCCCCTGCTTCCAGTTGCCAGTCTCTCTGCTGCAGGTTGCCATCCCTGTAGTGACTGACTGAATGCCATGTATCCCCACCCAGTTGAATAGTGTTTGCTTCAGTCCACAGTGTTGCATCTCAGCTTCAGCTGTAAAGATTTTGGGTTAAGATGCCAGGCTTTGGACTGGAACAGCTGAGGCATGGACACATGCTCTTCTGCCATCCATCCTGCAGAGAGGGGGAGGTCAAGAAATCAAATGCTGGGATTAGTAACGCGATATACCACGGTAGGAAAATTCACCAGGGCTCATGTATTGGATCCCAAACACTTCTGAGGGCATACTCAAAGTCTTTTGCTTTGCTGTAGGGTTTGGGGGGGGGGGGGGGGGGGGGGGTGTATTATAATTTAAATTTTTTTTTTATTTTTTAATTTCAGTGGACTGAGCTCCTTCATGAATTATGTTCCAGTGAGCCATGGTAGAGCTGGTCTGTTCTCCCTGGGCTCGTGGAGTGAACCATGGCAAAACATTAAGGGGACTAACAGAACTCTGAAGTAGATGACCTGCAGCCACATTAATTATTGATCATGTTAGCAGTTGATGAGTTGTGCTAAATTGATCTGTGGCAAGATAACGTGAATTAAAAGCCACTTAAATATTTAATTCTGGGCTCTTCCTAGATGGCAGGAATTTGAATGAAAGGCTACACATAAGTCATGACTAGAATCAACTTTTCAGTAAAGAAAAGCTATCAGAATAAAAGGTACTATCTAAATGTAAATCATGATTTATTAGAGGAGAAATTTCTTGCATGTAAACATTTTAATGGAGGACCGGAAACCTTTCCAGATGAAATTCCCTAAAGTGATGATGATATACGGAGTTTTTCTTGTTATTAGTTCAATTCCTGCATATTTTACTTTAATTAAACGTTGCGGCATCCAAGGTAATGCATGAGGCACTGTAGGGAGAGAGAGAGACCGAAAGCCTGTAGGAAGTGAAGGAGGACTGCTGGCTGAAACTCCGTATGTTTGCTGCAGCATTGCAACGCTGTACAGCTGGAGCACAGCTTGAGTGAAATGAATCCGTAGATGACTGGTGAGAGGAAGTAAGGGGGCTAGTTCTGACATTGGAGATATATGTGTGTGTGTGTGTGTGTGTATATATATATATATATCAGGCAAAAGAATTTGCTGATGACTCTGCACAGGGGCTCATAATAGTAGGGGAGGACTTGGGGAGCTAGCGCTCTGCATGTCAGCAGCACCAGTTAAAGTGCCTTTGACAGGGAGATAAGTCCTGTTGAATAAAAAGGTCGGCATCACTCCATCTGAAGAAGAGCCACTCAGATCTCCTCAGCATGCTCGGATCATACTGCATTGCCCCACAAACTTTTTTGAAGGACTTTGTGGTATCGTTAATACAGTTTTGAAAGTCGGCACACATGCTCGGTTGGCTTAGGTGCCGCAGTTCCAAATAAATCCTTCCCTGGCTTCTCCCAGCCTCTCCACAGAGAAACATCCTTAATGTAAAGCAGGCCTGGTCCTGAAGTAGAAACGTGTTTTAGTTCAGCATGATAGTGTGTACAGGCTAGAGTTATCTTTAGTGAGAAGGGGAGGCTCCTGCCTACTGCAGTTTCTTCCTTCCCTTTCGTCTCACTTCATTCCTCCATGTACCAGAGAGCATTTTGGCAGTTGAGGGTATTTGTCTTGTTTTTTCTCACCCTTCACAAAGGCTGTCCTCTGCTTAACATGCACATTTTTTCCTTTGGAGCCATTTTCCTCCGTAGGCTCTCTGAGCTGGCCAGACGCCAAACAGTAGGGTGAGCTGCATGAAAAAGCCTTGATCATTGACAGGCTGTCTTACAATTTCTTTCTTGTATTCAAGATGCAGATGGATGTTATTAGAAAGGTTTTTACTTCGAATGTGCATGGCTTGTCCACATGCCTGAGATTAGTGCTCAATACTCGTATATGCTTTCCATCCTCAAAAGGGCTTTACAAGTGTCAGCCCTCAGAACGCCCCTGCGACATAGGTGCACGCGTTTTGTTGTATGTTTTATAACAAGGAGGGACACATGTTAGTGACTTGTTCAAAGATGTACCACACAGCAAGCATTATAAAGGAAGGAAATCTTTATGCTTTCCTAATGTTCTTTTCTGATGTTTTCGTGTCTAAAAAATTCATGAGATTTCACCGTGGCAGCGTGTTTTTCCATACGAAAGAAGTGATTAGTGACAGCAAAAATTAAAATGTATCTCAGGTTATAGTACTACTAGATAAATATGCAGCATTTCTACAGTTTATTAGGCCAAATTTCCTGCTGCACTAAGCTTCAATTAATGCAGCAGAACGGGAGCCTAAAGGGATCATCAAAGAGACCCAAGTTTGATAGAAGATTTGGAGCGCTTGCCTCAAACCATACTTCAAAACAGAGGGAAATGATTTTAGGAGGAGTGATGAAAAATGCCTGTCTTCTCAGTTGAAAGGGCAGTGCAGGATTTTTTTTCCCCCTGCTTTAACTGCAGGACTATAATTAAAACAGCTACAGTAACAGCAACAGTCCCAGTATGAACTCCCTTCCACTGAAAGTTCTTGTGATATTGTATCTCATCTTGGTGAGGGGGCTGAAATAAGCTGTAGCTGTGAAAGGCATCTTTACAATTATGTATTCTCACTGAGCTTTTACTGGCATGACTACGCTGGCATGCTTTACCTTGCACAGACAAGCCAATGAACGTTTCGAGTGTTGACCAGCATACATAATCTGGCTAGGGCCAAGATCACTCTGCGAGATGTGGTTTCTAAACTAGGTCGGCAAGCCCTTAAAGGATGTCTAATAATCAGCATTAAGGGTCTCTGTAGCCTCGGTGAGCCTCAGGGCCTGTAGAGGTAGCTGGAGGAAACTGGCTTGGAAAACAGTAGCCACCTTAGCTCAGTAAGGAATAGTTAATAAGGCTGTGAGATGGTGAGGTGCTTGTCCCGAATAAACGAGCAGGGGCTGGCTGGTAGGAGACTGCAAGCACAAAGATTTGTTTGACATACATGCACCTACTTTATGCTTTCTGGGTAAATAGGTTGAGAATAGCCTGTCTAGCTCAAGTCATGAGGAGGGTAAAGCTAGATAGGCTAAAGCAAGTGTTTACTTTAATTCTGCCCCACCATCTTCCCTGTTTTGACTAAGCTTTGTTTTCTTTAAGTTCTGGTTTGGTTTTTTTTTCCACCAAGTAAATAATCACATAGTTATGCCCAGTGAAAAAAGGACTCTGTAGCATCTCAGGAAAGATGTTGAGAATTAATTACTGAACTCTCTGGTACGGCAGAGAGGACCACATGCTCATGCTGCATTGAGTAAGGTGAAGGAGTGGAATGGTATAAACTACTCATGCATTTTTAACACCAAAAAGGAATCCTTACTTGTTTTCCAGAATAATTCTACGTTCGGATCTTATCTCCTTCTTGCTGCTCTGGGAAAGGTATATGGCCCCAGAAATTACTCTGGAAAAAGGGAAATGCGAGTTCTTTCCTGTTTTTCTGACCACTCTACAGATGAATTCAGGGAAATGATAGGCAGATAAATTCATGAAAAGTATTTTATGGGAAATTACAGCTGGAACAAGTTATCACATTTTTATGGATTCCACATCCACAGCCTTTAATGTTAGCTACCCTATTTCACTTTATAATCGTGTAAGTGAGTACATCTGGGCCAATTAAGTGTTTTCAGTTGCCTTCAAAAGAGTTGCAAATGCCTGCTAGAAGTTGAAGATACTGTACTATTTAGCCCTAAACATTGGGAGTAAAAAGATGCTTTTCCAGGGCTATGGCATACCTGCATGGTTTTGATGACAAAATGTATGTATGCTCATTGCAAAACCATGAGGTGCTTAAGTTAATATCTTGAAGCTATGTAATGCTTTGGATATGTTCAGTACTTTTATTCCTCTTTAAAATTTACAAAAACAAATATTTGCAAGCACTGCAGAATGGGTTCAGGCCACCTGTGGACCAGTTTTTTTCAAATGCCATCACATCTCCATCCACCTACAAATCTCTTTCTTATTTCCTACAATACTACCCTTGCAAGTGCCAGGTTTGAAGCTCCCACAAAGTGAAGTGCAACTTGACTCCCACATGCACAGATCTTTTAACGTCTAACCACAGCAGGAAAATACATCCCCTATCTTCACTGTTGGTCTCCAAGTTCAAATCAACTGAATATCTGTACCATTATTGCTGGTTTAAAAAAAAAAAAAAAAAGGGGTATTTTTGCTTGAAAGGCCCCTTTTTGCACTTTGAAGATGTGCTGATGTGTGTTTTTAAGCAATTGTATTTACATTACCCAGGAGTATCAACCCATTATCTGGCTCAGAGATTTACATATACAGTGAGCAGGACCTTTACTGAAAGTGTATTAGTGATAAGCATGGGTTAAGAATTACAGGTACTTCAAATAAAACTTCAGAAAGTCTATTTGAATATAACGAAATATCTATGCAAATACTTAACTGCTGAAGCATTGGTATTATTTTTGGAACACAAGCAACCAGGACAAATTAATTAAAAATGAAATTTTCTCTTGTAGTTCAACTCCTCTCCTCCACAGCAAGAGGAATCTAACTTCATACCTGAACGCAATAGTAATGTGAAGGCTTGAGGCAAAATTGTTAGCTATTCACTCAATGGAATGAAGTTATACAGCTCACTTCCACCTGAGAGAAGAACCATTTTAAAAATTTGTGCATCGCTAACAAGATGCAGATGTTGCTATTGGGCAAACAGGGGCAAGATTGTTTTGTTGTTCATCAGGCACCCCTTCCCAGCAGCACAGCTGAGCATATGTTAGAGAGATTTCTCTTTCGGGGGGTTTAAAACAGTGCATCATTTTTTTAGCTAGAGACCAAAAGGGGCATATCCATCCTTGGCCGCATCGCTGCAAGAACTCCCTGCAACCCCGACAGGGATCAGAGGCAAGGAACAGGTCCTTAGCTGTTTTAAACTAGCAGGATTTTGTTGATCTCCTTGAAATACATGGATTTTAGTCAGATGAGGACCTGGGCTGTAATGTGAAGATACACTGAAGCAGGAGAAATGATCCACCCTGGCTCTTCTCCCGCTGAAGAATCTGCTTCCTCACATGGATGCTGATTGCACATGAACAAGAGCATGTGGATGCCGATCCCCACCCTCCAGTTTATTTGCAAGAGGATACTTCTGAGGTACTTCAAGTCTTCCCTCTCCCAAGGACTAAAATCCCTGAGCTGTCTCCATTCCAGCTAGTTCAAGCTGAAGGAAGCAAAACAAATAAATGTGGATAACAGGAGTGTGCTTACTGTGGCCATGTACAGGGCTCTTGTTACGCCAGTCAGATGCCAGCATATGTCAGCAGTCTTTTAAGTTGCTAATAGCACAAAAAAGGGAGAATTCCTGGCAAAGAGCTTCCCCCTCACAAAATCTTTAAGACTTCATGTGTTTTTCAAAAATGTACGTCTTCCAAAGAGTCACTTGATTTCCCACAAAATGCTAATCTCAGCTACCTCTTTCTGTACAATTGCTTCCCACATTTCAGTTTCTCTTCCTGACTTAGAAAACACGTTTACAAGATAAACTTGGTTGACTGCGGACCTTCATCGGCAGTGTCCCTGTGCTAGTTGCTCTGCTAAGCACAGCAACGAGAGAGGCAATTTTTTTTTTTCTTTAAATTTGTTCTGGAAATGAAAAGTGAAGCGGACAGCAGCTTCCCATGTTTCTCCAGCAGTGCTACAACAAGGCAATGGGGGATGTTCTCTGCACAAATCAGTAGTTACAGGAGTAGGAAGATAGTGTTTATCACAGCTAGCTGCTGAATTTTTAAAAAGTATTATAAGTATCTGCTTCATAAATGAAACAAATAGCAAAATTAACACAAAAACCTGAGGGAAAGTGGTAATTTATCGCTGTTTGTCTTAAATATAGATCCAGGTAATGCAAAGAATACATTGTGTAAACATCTACCCCACAGTTAGTGACTGCCTACCTGTGCAGTACTGCTTATTTTTGTCTGTTCCTTCATGTCTCTATTTTTGTATTAGTCAGGGATTTCTTGCTCCAACTTAATTTAATGCTTGAATTTATCATTGTGTATTTGTACAGAAGCTGAGGATCCCAGTGGAAATAGGGATCTCTCTGTATTAAGTTATTTACAAAAAGAAAGGAATAGAAAGTCTTAATTTTCACTGCTGACATTACTGGTGATCGTAGAGTCTGTGTGAAACAAACTTGGTCATAACAATGTTTTGTACACGAACTATTTATTTTTTTCTATGATCTGTCTAATAGGAGTATTCTTGGACTACAGGTGCACCAAGGAGCTCTGGACACACAAGATTAGGCATATTGTCATTAAATTGTCTGGAACGTTCTCAGTATGAGTCCACGATAAGCTTAGATCACCTCAGTGTCGATCTATCTGACACACGCTTTCTTGGGATAAGGTAAATTGAGATTTTAATGCTGTTTTATTCCAGGTACTGGATGATTTCTTCCTGGAAAAATAAATGGAACATAAATCAATGGAGTGTGGTATCACTGATTTGTAAGTAACAAAAATATTAACTTTTCTAGCATTTACTGAACTTAAAGTTGATTCTATCTGTTTAAATTGGTACCTAGTACTTGTCACATTATGATATAGGTGCGAATATGCTTTGCCAGGATATGTATGCACAGCACAGAAACATTCACTTAAGTTCACACCCACACATCCCCATATGCTTTGAACAGATCTAAATGGTGAGTGAAGGATGAAGAAGGCTGAACCGCATAAACATTATACACAATGACTATTAATTTCAAAGCAAGGGAATAATTTATAAAGGTTGTTAGGAAGCAATGTAAATGCAAATGCTCTTCTAATAAGCGCCAGTAGTATCATGTTGGAACATATCTGTGATGCAGTATAACGTGTTAAAGTGAGCGGGGAAGAGCGCGGACGATTTCTGTGGAAGATGGTGACAAGAGTAAAGAGGTGAAAGCCGACAGGAATGCGGCATTTGGGGACTCAGTTCAAGGAATAGTTATAGCACGGGCTGACTTAGCAGTGCAGTAAGCTTGGTGGCTGAGCGAGGACAGGCAATATCTGGAATAATTAATCAATAATTCATTACAAAAAAATGCTACCAGCTGTAAACTTAATTTGTAGAATAATGACCTGCAGTAATGCCAAAAGTTATAAATATATTCATATTTCTTGAAACAGCTAGTACAGACTGAAGCCAAACACTTCAATCATACATAACAAAGCTGATTTCTGGAAAAAAAAAAAAGAAAAAAAAAAAAGGTTTCTGATGGTAGACAGTGAAAATTAGGCAATCAGTATAGAATCCTAATACTGAAAATAGCACATTTGGAGTGAAAGGTCTTAATAACAATGTTAACAGCAATTTTTTTCTCTTATAAATATTTCATATCTTTGTGCAGGAATAAAATTCCTACCTCCTATGTGTTTCATTTTCCTTGCAGAGCTTTACATGTTTTATTTATCATTCTGCATGATCTGTTAGATAACTTTATCATATTGTAGTGTTTTACGAAAAGCAGTATTGTTGGATATTAATGATCATGTGGCTATCTATCGTTAATATGTATGAGTTAAAGCCTTTTAAAGACTTGGCCAGCTTTGAATAAATATTCATCCTGTCTAGATGGACTTATAGACAATTTCCCCTTTTCATACTTAGGCACAATCACATAATGCTTGGGTTGTAAAAACTTCAAACAATTATTTTAAACAACTCAATTACAGTTATTTTAGAAAGAGTAAGTTTGCATTTTCTTTTAGAAAATACATTGGTTTAAAAACAAAACACTGAAATGTAAGTCTGAGTTTTAATTTGTTCAGTAATGAAAACTTCAAAGGCAGTGAATAAGAATGAAATATTTTTCCTTATTTGGGATGCTATTTACTGAAATATAGTATTAGAAATACATGTGACACCGAAAATATAGTTCACAAAACTGTATTATAATATACTTTCAGAAGTTGAAATCGCTCCTATGTATATCCTGCCTGTATTAGATTGTGGATGACTATTTGGAAAGGAATAGAGTGCATTTTTTAACATATATATCATTCAGAAAGTGTCATCTATCTAAAAGGACCCTGGTTTTAGTCTGTCTGATACCTTTGCTGCTGTGTTGTGGGTGCAATTCAAGAACCACCGCAGGGCACCCCTCCTTGCTGGCAGCCTGTCCCAGAGCGCACCAGCACCGAAGCACTGACTTATTGCCCTGTGCTTTGCGCCATCCCACCAAAACAACCTCTTTCACTACAAGTCCTGACAATGAGAAAAGACGCTATATTTGACTCTTTCTATGTCTGTTGTTAATTTTCTGTTTATAAAACCTCAAAATGCTGTTAGTATTAGTAACAGTACTTTGCAGTGCTTTTCTTACGGCTTCAGAATACTTTACCTAAGCAGTCGAGTTGATACTTTTGTGCCTCTCTCCCTTCCCAGAAGGAGAAGCTGGAGCAGATGATGTTGAAGCGAGGTCTGAGCACCCCTTTCCCAGTGGAGGTACCGAGATGATAGGAGACTCACAATCATCTCCCATCATCACTTCCACTCCTGAGAGATAAGGGGCACACCTGTATCATGGTCACGAGTGCGAATGAAGCTTGTGTAGACGTACCTGAGCTTACTTCAGAAATGCAGGCTTGACTTTCAAGAGTTGCTGCTAATTTGTTCAGTGTTCATACAGTGTGTAGCTGTATGAATTGTCCATTACTACTCCTCCTAGGTGCTGCTGCGATACAGATTTCAGCCACCTTTCCTTTTGTCTGGGCACCTTTATCAGTGCAGCTGAAGGGAATACTGTGTGGGCTCTGAATTCCTCTCCAAAGACCATGTAAATACTTAGTTCATGCTGGTCCTTGAGCTACCGCTGCTAGTCTTAAACTAACTGGTTAAAGCCGGTTTGCATACATTTGCAGCTACAGCAGAAGTCGAGTGATAAATATTCCCAAATGTAGCTATGCAAATAGTGGCAAATTCTGAATAAATGTATGAAATGCATTATAGGAGTCACAAATTCTTCTCTTTTTCCTTTAAGAAAAAAACAAAAGACAAATTTGGCTTTATGGCACAGGCCAGGTTCTCTTTTATAAACCTTTGAATTTTGTACATCCTTACAAAAAGGGCTACATCCTACAAAAGGCTATAAACCGATGGTAAACATTCAAGGATTATTTTAGCATGGACTGTGGTAAGTCACCGATATCTTTCTATCCTACCCTCTGGTTCAGGGGCACAGAGTGGTGGTTATACACCGTGCCTGTACATTAGTCATCGTTAGTTGACAAATAGCCACATAACTAGAGGATGTTCTGTAAAAAACCTAACAAACAAAAAAACCCAAACAAACAAACAAAAAAACCCACATGTCCTTCATCATGTTTTAAAAGATAACAAAAACTGGAGTTGCACGTGGTAATAATCGCATCCATACGTAAATCCCAAAAGGTGAGAGACAGCATTCTTGGAAGCATTGCCATGCAAAAAGACAGAGCATAGAGGCCAATCTTGTTCAAAGGAGATAGTCCCCCCCTGCTAGCGGCCTTACTTGTACCCGAAATCATTCATCTTTGACTTAAAATCCAATAAAATTGGCTTCCGCCCAGCCCAATGGGGCTGGCTACAGTTCTCAAGGTCAGCTCTGGGATGGTTTGTCAGGCCGATACCTCCGTTCCCCTTTACTGCCCACCTCCACGAGTGGTTATGAAAGTAACATTTTATGGTTGCTGAAAAGGTGCTGGGAGAGAGCTGGGAAGAAGATGGGCAGTTCTGAGGGCTGGAGCTCGGCCGCATGAATCTGCTTCAGCTGCCATGCCATCTCCAGAAGATAGATGAAAACAAGTATTTATCCAAAGCAAGGGGATAAAAGGACATCCAGGGGTTTAATAACCATAGCGACTGCATATAATTTACTAAACTCCCCAAAGAGGCAATATTCTCTTTCCCTTCCAGGGCAGACTGGCCTCTCCTGAGCAAACCAAGCATTTAACTGTGGGTGACCGATAACTGGTGTCACAAATTAAAAGCCGTGTGGCTGAGTCAAGTGCAAGCCTTTCAAAGTGTGAGTATCTTCTTAAAAATGAGGCATAGCAAATGAACAAAGAGCTCACAGAAATGCTGAATTTGTTTCCTTGGCATTTCAGTAACTGTTTGACCTGACCATTTCAATTTATTCCTTAAAAGAAATGGAGATACTCAGGAAGGCAGAAACTGTATTTCTAAGGCAAAATACTTTTCTAAAATACTTTAACATAGTGCTTGGTTATAGCTATCCAAAAGGATATTATGCTGAGCTGTCACATTTTGACTCGCAGCCTTTTCATATTGCTGAAATATCAATACTGTACTGCATGTAATGTATATGGTTAACTCTCGGTTTCCTAATGTAATATGGGGTAGGAAACCTTTGTAATGCAATAACATGACCAGTGCAAACAACCCCCCTCCCCCCCAAATCCCTTGTAAATCAGGCTGGATAATGTAGACTGCGGAATAGCCAAAAAGCAAATGCAAAATGAATGGCAGGTCCTGGTATATGTGTATTTTCTAAAACATACTGATTTACTGTTGAAGTTAGAAAACAGGAAAGACAGTGAGACTAAGAGAATGTGAAAGTTGCAAAAATGTTTGATGCTATAAATTATGTTTTGTTGAATATTTGCAAGAAAAATAGGTGTTTCCAGTGATAATCGGATGTGTTCTCTAATAATTATTGTCCTTACTATGTATCTTGATGATTACTTGCTGTTTTTTTTTCTATTTGAATGTAAGAACTATTCTAATTACAGCTAGAAAAAAACAGCATAAAGGACAGGCTTGTATCCACCATGGACAATATAAACAATCAATCAGAAGCATCTGCATTATACAAACATGTTGGTTACAGACACTAAAAAGGTGTTAATGCAACACATCCTAAATATTATTAAGAAATGGTTGAGTGTATTTGTACATAGTTTTCTAGCTTTCATTCATTCCCATTTCTAACAATTCATGTAGCGTGTGATAGGCCTTTGGCATATGTCTATAACCACTGAGATTTGTTCCACTGTTCAGAGTACAATTGGAACCCCTCAAATCCCGTTGGCTGAAGTTAAATATCACCGTGAATCACAGGTATTGTGTTACCAGATAACACAACAAAAAATTAATCAGAGTGAAACACTTCACTTGGTGCTGTTACAGCTAATAGGTCTGAAATGAAAGATAATTGCATATTAAAATAGAGTGGGTAGCTCTGTTTTGATGTAGAGATATAAAGATGTTAGGCAAGCTAGTCTGTAGCGGGAGGGAATGGGTGCCCTGAAGTGATTGAGGAGCAGAGCCCAGGAGAGCATTCCTCGCATTCCTGCGGCTCTCGCCCTATACATATGCCCCACAAAAAAAGGGAATTTTAGCACTCCGGTTTGGTAAACTGAGCTTCAGAAAAGCTGGCACTTTCCTATAGCTGCAGGCTTGATTAATTTGAAGAAATGATGCTCTCCAGATGATGAATGCGAGGCATGTTTAAAACTTATTTTTTAGGGCAAAGGACATTACATTTTCAATCTGTTAGATAAAAAAAAAAAAAAAAAAAAAAAAAAACCCCCCATAAGCACTACAAATAAGCACTGACAAGCAAGATGTAGCCAGGATGTGGAGCCCTCCCTAGCCTTTTCCCGTGGTCTGTCCAGAATTAACGGTATTAGCTGCAAAAATATTTTGCTGACACATATGGGCGGGATTAGCCCAAAGAGTTGTCTTTGTTAATGAGCCATATCTCGAAATTCTGTAGGTTTAGTAGATTGCTGTCTGAAGACACAGCCTGTTTGAGAGCCATGTATGTCTAAAAGCATAAGATTTTGTCTCCTGAGACCAGCTGTGTGTGTTTTGTGAGGAAAAAATAGTTACCCCTGTGACTTTTCACAAATAAAAAATACAAATACAAATTACATTGCCTTACTTGTGAATAAAATGTGTAAACCCCTGCTAGTGGCTGGAAAACAAACAGATTTCTTAATGTAGACATTATTTACATTGTGTGATCCGTACCAGCAAAGGGTACACGTCGCTTGTAAAAGCAAATACATTAATAGTATTACACTGCCGTTAATGGCACATTAATAATACTTCCATGATTCGTATTTGTCAAGCTGCTGTTGAGACATGCTCGGTGTCGTGGTAAACAAAAGAAAATCAGCCATGTTGCAAGACCTTTATTCTTTCAAAACTTAAGTTCACGGGAGAAGAAAAAGCCGCCAGATACCCCTTGGCCCCCCCAGAAGTGTTAAATTAAAGACTTCACCCCCTTCCCTTCCTCGTTTTTAACCCATATAGCAATGACAGAGGGGACAGCCGGGCTGATACGGATTACTCTGGAGAAGAGTGACAACAGGTGGCCTCCCCAAAGCAGGGAGTCACTAGATCCAGCAGATCAAGTCTTTATTTTTTTTTTTTCTCTCCCATGCCCAGCTCCCTCATCACCAATATTCACAGGATGCATGGGATGATGCGCG
>NW_010972576.1:3298683-3326689 GCF_000737465.1 Haliaeetus leucocephalus | reverse complement strand
GCCGAATTCCCGGTCGGCGAGCTCGCGGGAGGGGAAGAAACGGGTTAACGCGAACAACTTTCCTCCTACTCCCTAATTTTGGGGGTGGGGGGAGGGAGAGAGAGCAACGCCAGCTGAGTTTATTTTGAAGGTTGCTTCCGGTAAAAAGAAAAATGCAGTTAGAGTGTGATTTGGGGGGGGTGGTGGTGGTGTTGGTTTTGTTTTGTTTTGTTATTGTCCCGCAGTACGCTGTGGCTCTGGATTTGAATTCGATCCCTACTTTTACATAGCTGGCTAGAGCTGGCAGCGCTGTTTCATAATGTTGGAGCTGAGGTCAGTGGTATTCTTGGCAAGTCCTTGCTCTCCAAAGTAGGGTGAAATCCTTACACAAAGGCACCAGGCAGGAATTTTTCAGATACCTGCGCCGGGCTCCTGGAGCCCTCTTTGTCAGAGGAGCCTGTGTGCTGAAGCTGTTTGTAAGCGTAATTGCACTTGGAGAGGCTAAGAAAGGTTAAATTGGGGGCTGGAGTGCCTACAGAAACATTTTGACTTAACATGACCTGAAAAACAACTAAACTGAATGAGTTCCTTCTGCTCCCGAACGGTTGCTGCAGTGGCTGTTGCTGCCAACTGTCTAAAGACTAATAAGCTTTACACTGATCCCCACATCAAGCCGCGGTTCAGTAGCTAATGATACAAGGAGTTACTTTGCTTGGAGTTGTAATGCCATCTGTCCTATTTTCTAAAGGCTTGTCCTGCTCTCTGAGCAGTCCCTGTGTTCTGGTTGTGGGGAAGAGATGGTGTTACTGGTTATTTTGGCAGGCAGCTGATTGCCTGGTGATGTTTTCAAATTGGGGGCAAAGAGGAAACCTTGACTTTCGGTCGGCACCCATAAGTCATTCCTCCTACTATAGATACGTCATTGTGGTAATGTTATTTTTATCCTCGTGCTCATGGAATACGTGTGAGAAAATAAAAACTCCCATGGAAAAATATACTGACTGCACAGGCATCGTATTTAGCGTGTCTTTTTTGCAAATCTTCCTTTTTCTGCTTTTTTTAAAAAAAGCTGCTTCTGGAACGTGTTTTTGTGGTGCTAAAGTTGTTTCTCTGTCCTTGTTTGACCTTTTCCAAATGTCTGTTTGCCTTAAGTGCTGGACCCAGCCCTTCAGTGTGTTGTGAAAGCTGAAGGAGGCCGAGTGCTCTCTCGCGGAGAGGATGCTCTCCGCAAACTTGTAGCAAGGTCCCTCGTGTTGGTAGAGGTGTAAGTTCCAGCCGGGGGAGCCTGCCGGCGGTGTCCGGCCTCGGGAGATGGTTATCGAAGGACGGTTGGCTGTTCAGGAGGAGTGACACCTGCAGATGCTCAGAAACCAGTTGGTCAGGTAGTGGGGCCACCAGGCTGGGCTTGGGGACGACGCTTCCCCTGTGACATGATCTGTGCCCTGTGTGAACTGTTAAATTTTTCTCCTGGCCATGCCGGTCAGCCCTGCTCTCTGGAAGGGATAATGAAAAAAAACACCAGAAGAGCAGAAAGTAAGAAATGACGCAGTGAAGAAATCAGCCCAAATGCAGGGATAAAGCTAGTGTGAAGGGCACAGAGCAGAGAGCTAAATCAGGAACACCAGGGCTGCGTTAATGCTGTAAAACTTCCCGAATCAGCAGACTGGAAGCCTGCTGTGGCAATCGCCACAGGAAAAGAAACCCACCCTTAAATCCACGAAGCTGACACTAGCCAAAATAATCCACAAATAAGACCAAATTTGTGGGAAACATAATGTGTTGTTAGCACTGGAAATACTTGAAACCGGTGATCAGGCGTGCCCTCCTGTTGCTGCTGGGGAGAGCAGGGCTTGCAGCAGAAAACTCGGTTGGTATTTTTGGGAACGGCTCGTGCTGAATTGTGTCTTGAGGAGTTTTCTAATGTTGGTTCTCTGTTCTGGAAATTCAGTTTTATTTTACAGCAGTATTGGAATTTGAAAGAAATAGGCTTATGCATATCATCTTTCAGTCATTAAGTAAAATTAAAAAAACTGTTTGTATAGAAAGACACAAAGACCTTGTTTTTTCTTCTTCCCTTAAAGTAACTTTTAATTGTCTCTTTACTTGTATTTTCCTTTCCTTGCTATGCTATCTCATAAAGATAGTTACTTAATTTTGGCTTTTGAGAAGTCATCATGAGGTATCTTTAAAGTTGAGAGGGGGTTGGAAAGAGAAAATATATTTGTCATATTCATGTCAGTACAGGAAATAACAAGAGACGTATGTTAGTAACATATTTGCTGCTTACTTGTGTTTAACAAACTCATTGGGGCTCTGCTTCTCCCAGATCACAAGGAGGTAAATATGCGTTTGACATTACAATTCGCCCTGGATTGTCGTGGTGCAAATTTGGCAAAATGACTTCGCTGCAGGCTCAGAGGAGAGGAGTGACAGTAGGATGGCTAGCTAGTATTTGTATGTACAGCTTTGAGAGCTGCTAGATCTGATACACGTTGTCGGAGAAAGCAAACTTAACTTTGCATGAACTTCTGTAGTCTCTTGGTAATTTTGGACTGGGCTGGTTTTTTTTTTTTGTTTTTTTTTTTTTAGGTAAACAGTGTATTCAGCAATTGGTTTGGAAGATTCTTAGCTTCATATCTCTTTAGCGTATCCTTGCTTACAGAGTTTTTCTAAATTTTGTGAATTACAACTCAACACTTCACTGACTTAAAGAAGCTCAAAAATAAAAAAAGTATGTAAATGGCCTGTACTTTAACATGCCTGTTGTGTAACAGAGCTCTCCTCTTTAATTGCTTTATTAAACTATTCATTTTCTCTTTGAAGACGTGAACTAGGAAGTTAATTTAACTACTTTGGGGAATCTAACTTCTAAATGTTCATAAATTACAAATGGTTTTATGCCCTTAAGCTGTGAGTAATAGCGATCTATTTTTTTCTTTTTCTCCAAATGCCATCTTATATGAACTGTTATAGCTTTAAGTCTTTTCAAAACAAATTCTTATTGGTGTCATAGGCCATCTTAGAAAGCATGCAGTTTTATGCTGGTGTAGCTTAATCTGAAAAATTAGGGCTGCTTTTGTTTTCAAACAAGAGAAACCAAGTCCTAATCTCTTTCTTTATCCTAACAACTCATTTGCATGGCATGGTATGTGAATAACTAGTTACCTCAGAAACTCCGCATACTAGTTCACTGTTTTCATGCCACGTAGTGACGTCTGCAGGAAGAAATTTTTTTTTTTTTTAATGTATGCCTTATACATGTTAGGTGCCTAAGGTTTTCTTCTGGAAACTGCTACTGTGGTACATTGAGGCAATTCAGTACAGTAGTAATGAATAGCAGAGAAGTAACATCATCAGACTGCATCTTAAGGGGAGAGGGGAGAACTGTACAGTAGCCCTTAGTTTGATATTAGTGCGTCATTTAATGTCAGAAGACATCTAAACAGGATGCTACTGTTGAGCAGATATTCCCTTCTCGAGCTCTCCAGAGGAACAATAGTTTAATTATAGGATGTACCTATGCTTTTTCCAAATAAACTTTCAGCTTGTTCCCCAGTTGTGTTATTTTTATGCCTGTAACCACTGATAGCACGATTGTGTGCAATCTTCAGATAAGCCAGAAATGAACATTTCCTTCTTGCTATAGTGATGTCTTAGCAAATAAATACGAGGCTGTCTAGTTTCATGGGATCATAGAAAATAAGCATTTTACATGCGAGTCTAGCATAAAGAATTATAGTCTTTAAATTCAGGCTTATTGTGTGTCTGTATATCAAATACACCAGAAGACTAAAATGATCTTTTTCAAAAGAGCTTATCTGGGATTTCTTACATTGGGAAAACAAAAGTATTTTGGAGCTTGAGTTTTGCTTTCACATTTTCTTCACTGTCAGCATGTTACCATGTTACTATCTTTTTGATGCTAGTATTCTACGAGGAAGGTAACCCCTGTTACAATGCTGCTAACAGCAGCGTAGTGCTGAGAACTGGTTCTGTTGCTAAATTCTTTTGCTGGTTCTCGGTAGCCCTGAAAAGTGAAGGACTGTGACAGCTGATGCCTGGTATTTGGCTGTATTACATACTTATAATGGGCTTTCCATCATCCATCTCAGGGCTTTGTAATGTGGTGATTCAGGAGTAGCTTTAATTTGCAGGGTTTGACATTCTGGTTTTTTGGAGAGAGCTGGTTTGGCCAACAAAATGGAATTCCTAAATGCACTTCCCATGGTAGTGTTCAGGCTCTCTGCTGCCTGCAGTAACTAATTCTGAAGTGGGGGCATGAACCCGTTACGTTTTGTGTTAACGTTGTGAGCGTGGTTAGTAATGCAGCTTAATGAAGAAAGGCTGTTGCAAGTTCTTGGTCCAGGCGCTTTTCTCTTGCTTGGCAGTTGGCTTGAAGTAAAGTTGCCATCATCAGGTCAGCTGTAAGGGTAGTTGGTCTGGGAAAAAAAAAAAAAAAAAAAAAAAAAAAAAAAAGCCCTCCAGATGCTGCAGGGTTTTGGAAACTTGTTCAAAACAGTTAACATCCCCAGAATGTGTCTGATGAACTGTAAGTGAAGCGGTGTCTTTTGGTGTCTCTTGGGGGAGACAGATACAGATAAACCAGAAAAAGTTATAATAGAAGTGTATATATAGACCTTTGGCCATAGAGTTTTTTCTTGCTGTGTTTCAGCACTTACCTGGGAGGATAAAAACCCAAACTAACTATTTGGAAGAAGTGAGACCTTTACGTGACAAAGCAAGTCATGTCTTTGTTTAGTACAGAAATAACATTAGAGAATGTATTTTTGAAGTAAGCATACTTTTTTTTTCTCTTAATGTTTTCCCTTGAGCTAGTATTACTGTGTGGCATAATTTCATACCCAACAAACTTAATTGTATGAATATGTCTTTGTGGCTGATAACTAAAACCGAAAACCCTCGCGTAGCTCGGATTTTCTTGTGACCTCTCTAATCTCAGTCTGTCGAAACAGCCCTGGAATGTCTGATTCTGAACTTCCACCATCAATTTTCATGTTTTTCCCAAAACTAAGGGCAAGTACTGCAACAGGCTGCTCAGTATCCTGTTTGTTTTGAAAGAAAATATGTTTATTTCCCAGTCTTTCTGACAGAGGGTACATTTTCCCGTAGCCGTTCATATCTTTATTGCTGAGAGCTTTGAGAATGGCAAGAACATTGAATTTTTAATTTCTTTTGCCCCAGTTCTCCCCTGTCATAGGGCTAGTACTTTCTGCATTTGTAGATTTCTGTATCCTGTAGTAATATGAGTTTCACCAACATTTGCAAAGACCTTGGCGCGATCAGGAAGCCTTCACCTATGGAGTAGAAATAGCTGTTTTGAAGCTTCGTCCTAAACACTTGTCTGCTTTCTCATTACATCAGAAGATTGCCGCTTGGTTAGCTGTATGTATCCGAGCCGATTTGAAACTAGGTAACTTGGAAAGTGAGGGTTTAACTGTAGCACTGATAAGCTTTGTGTAATTTCCTACTTGATTAATTATCTGTTTGATAGAGTTTGCTGTTGATTTCTGCCCTGCTGTGGCTGCAGAAGTGTTTGCACCAGGTTCAGGCTGGATATGTTCCCATGAGCCACAAGCATGTTTTTGGCAGCCTTGGGGACATACCCTCCTGCACTTAAAAAAGCTGGGAGCGTAACGACACTGCCTTGCCTTTCTGTGGCAATCTTGCCTAGGAAAGTTACTGAAGTGAGTAGTGCCGGGCCTGAAGCCCAGGGATCTTCTACTCAGCCCAAGCTTTTTTTGTCTACTTGCCTCGTAACGTGCTGTTGAGACATAAGAGCGTGTGTCTGTACCCTCAGTGGTGCCAAAGGGACAGCACCGTCCCTCCCGTCCTCGCTTATCCCTCCGGTGAGCCAGGGGTGCTGCTGGGGAGGCGAAGGTGGAGGAGAAGGGTTATTGCAAGGCTGTACTGATTGCTGTGGCTCGGCTTGCCCTTCTGCTAAAGCTAGTAAGGAGCAAAATCATCTGTTGGACTTCTGAGACAAAAAAGCCTGATAGTTCGTTCTTGCCTCATGTGTAAAAGTGTAGGTCAGCAAAAGTAAATGGCACACAAGCGTTTTCCCCAAATCAGGTAGGAGGATACAGCGTGGACAACCTGCTAACCCATGGAAAACACTTTGTACCTGGAAAAAAAGACGATTTAAATGTAATCTCTGAAGATGCTTCATTTATTTTATGCTTATTATAATAGAGGTTAGTTAAGGTTTTGTGAAAACAGTTATTGTTTCTTCAATTCCGTTATTTTTTTAAATCTGTATGCTTAAAAGTCTTTAAAAGTCTGTATGCTTGTGTGAATTATTGAGTGGTAGCTACTAATTTGTTCTGATGAATTACTGATCTGATTTTGATCATTTTTTTCCCTAAATCAGAATGCTGCTACTTAATCTGTTAGCATGTTTCAAGAATAACCATATGTATACTGAACAGTCATTGTAAGAACTTTGACTTCCTCAGCGAGGGTTTTTTGTATCCTCATGAGAAAATATATTTTGGCTTGTGTTTTGAGAACTTTCCCACAGTAGGAGATCTAATTTTTGCAAGGTATTGTTTGGTAATTCAAAAGGAGCGCTGGCAGAAAGATAGCTCTACAAAGATGCTTTGTGAAGGGCAGCTGAGCCTGTGCGCCTTGTTTGCTGCAGCCAGTGTTGCAGATTTAATTTGCTGGATGTATTTTGCATGAAGAGATGTATTTGAATAAGTCTCGAAATGGAAGTGGTGCTCCGCTTCCCTTTTTCTGAAGTTGGTGAAGTTGACCACTTTTCTTGAGAAGGGAGAGAGAGGAGCCCTACTGCAATGCTTTTCTTACAGCTTTGTTTTGGAGTTAAAAATAGCTTATTTGTTCTCTCTGGGTATCTCTGTGTTATGCCCGTATATCTGTAGATGTATTTCTTTGTGTATCTCAGTCTTGTCTGACCTGAGTAAAAGTGATTTAATATTTGATTTTGAGCAGTTCTAAAGAATTCTGGCCAACAGTAATGAGCAGCGTGTATATCATTACCTGATCAAAACACTGAAGGAGTAAGATAAGGTTAAAATATTTGAATATTCTTAGGAAAAAAAACCCCAAACCCCAATGCATGAGTTTACTTTTCAGCACTGATAAAAATGGAAGGAATTTTCTTGTACTAATATTTATATGGATAGCATTTTTCTTGTATTTGTATGTATTCTGATAAAGACAAGCAGCACAATGAAAATGCATCTGGTATCAGGGTAAATTACCTGGGAAAGGGTATTAAGTTTCGTGGAAGACCTGTTGTTGACTGTCTTTACCAGACTGTCTGTTTCTGTTTGCTTGCTTTTTTGTATGTCTAAAGTTAAAATAAACTCAGCTAAATAGATAAGAACACTTCTTTCGTAGTTATTTCTGAATTCCAAAGGGGAATATGGATCCTATTCCCTGTGGGATGATGCTTTAAAATTTTTGAGGGTGGGTTTGGGGTTTTTTTCGGTTTGTATTTGCTGTTCTGTATTTTTAAGGATACTCTTGTCTCCCATCTTTGTTTTACTTTTTCTGTAGTTGAGGGAAAAAATACTGGTACAATCTTTTCCATTTGAAATTAAGTCATTCAGACTTCATGTCCTGTTAAGCAAAAAATAAACCAAAACTTAGAGGGGTGAGATAGGATGTTACGCAAATGTGGTTTGTAAGCAGTTGATGGAAAAACAAGACTGTACCACCAATGCAGTTGTAAGAAGCTTTTGCTTGAGACTTGACTTGCTGAAACCAAAGGCTAAATCTTTCGTGGTACATCATATTTTTCTAGCAGCAAAGCTTGTTTAAGAGCTTTGTTTCCCATGCTGATGTTCTCTGCTGCCTCGTTTGTGCTGATCCAACTGTTCGTGAGGCTACAATATAAACAGGATCAGTGATATGATCTTGTTAGCTGAACAAAAGAAAAGTGACTTATTTTTGAGAGGTGGTGTGTGAGGTTTTTTTTCTTTCTAAAATCTGGGTGACTCAATCTGGTTCAGATTATGGCTCCAAATGTCAGTGTTGGTATAACTGATGCTGTGAAGACTTGCGCTACAAGATTGAGAATAAATGCTTATGGTTGTGTGTAGGAACCTTTGAAACAGCTTAACTTCCCCCAGAGAATATATAGTGCTCCATTTTCAAACACCCTCTTGAAGCATAAAAAAACCCCTAAATTGAATGGAATATTATGAGATTATTTACTCTTGATGTATTTCCTAAAATGAGATTTTTTTAATTTTTTTTTTACTTATGAGGCACATGTGCAAGGTGCTTCTTGAGAGAGGTGTCTCCCATTTTTGTTTGTTGTTTTGAGGATTAATCTCAAAGGAAACTTTTGTAATAAGTCTCTAGCTCTAAGGTCTTTCTCCATTAAAATATAGCAATGATAAGAAACCTGGGTAGTAACACTACCTTTGTGTGCACTGAATTGAGTGCATAAGAGATGATAAGGCCTGATATATTTTTGTATTGCTAATACTGAATCTTGTCTGTATTTACGTTGTTTTGTGTATGGTAGCTGAAAAATGGATGCTGGTGGGCTGTCTTCCTGGGGGGAAACCAAGATGTGAAGTGAAACAATTTTATTGGCATGCAAGTTAAGAGACGCGCACACTTTTCTATTTGGTATCTGCAATATATTGGGACATACCTAAAATATGTACCCTATAATGTTTTGTTTTGACTTCGAGGTAAGTGCTTACTCTTGTCAGGAAGCCATTCCCTCACCTGCATGGAACATTTTCTCAAAATACATAATCTTGCTGAAACCAGTGGTATGTTGCAACTGTGTGAGTAGCCAGCACTCCTTTGAATGGTTGTGTGGATTTTGACTGTTTGTCAGAAGACATATCAGAATACAGTACAGCCAAAATTTACTACTGGGCAGTAGTAAATGTTTAGATATGTTTTGAACTGAGAGGGAGAGAGGGAGACTTGGCCGTGCAATATTACAGACTTCTTTGCGTCTGTTGTCAGTGTTACTGCAGGTGTCGGAAGTGTCCTCTGCTGAAGCGGACACACAGGCCTGATCGCTTTTACCCATGTGCTGTAGCTCGTTCAGGTTTTGAAGGTGGCATAGCTGTAGTAATAAAAAAGACGTGCTTTTGATTAAATAGCTGCGTCAATGTTTTGAAGTCATGGCATTTTACTACATTTATGTATGATGGTACTTAGTGTTGAAATAGCTTTGAACTTTGTAAGTTAGCAACTGCAATGTAAAATGTAGTAAAAACGTATTAAGTTGTGTCATCGAGGAAGAGCAGGCCCCAGAGCAGACAAGATGATATTCTTAAAGTACTGGTGGATTCTGTGATAGCTGATTAGAAATTGTTGCTATTATAAAGTGAGAGGAAGGGGGCCTGGCTGTGCCTACACTGATGGCCCTGCTGGGAAGCTCTGCCTGCAGGATTGATCCCCAACTCTGGAGGAACCAGAGTCTCCAAAAAGATTAAAAAATTGGAGAAAAATGCAGGTGCTGGGTGCTGCTGAAGCAGAATGTGTGGCAATGATGTTTTGTGTGGTTGGGCTTTTTATCCCGGTTGCTAAAGTCATACCAAGATGCTGAAAGCTGAAGTGATGTAGGTGATCTTGACGTGCGCTGTGATTTCCTGTTGAGGGTAGTTAACGACTGGTAGCTTCTCCAGTGAAGGCAGTAAGTGGTGCATTGATTGAAATTACATTAGTACTGTTCCTTTGTAAAATATTAATTTAGCTCGTGGATGAAATACATGTTGAGAACATGAAGAAATACAGTTTGATTGTTTAGGTTCATTTTTGGCTGTGGTCTCAAAGGAACAAGTAGCAAATCTTAAGAAAAACAATAAATGGGGGTATAGTTCATGGAGGATGCTCTGAGTATGAAAAAAGAAATGGGATTTTGCACTGGTTAATGATGAGTGCTGGTTAGGTGGTCTCTCTCTCTAAACTCTGTAGCTTGAATGTATTCCCTGATAAGGAGGTAGTGAGCAGATGGTAAATGTTCCCAGTGAGGCAATTTTCACTCTGAATTATGGAAAGGTAGTGAGGTTCTCCATCTGAGTTGCATTTTGTGTTCTCTGTTGATCTATGGTATGTTTTGAGCTGGTACATCAAATTTCTTGGGGGTCTACAGTGTATTTGTTACACAAAACACAAAAAATCAGACCCCTGTGTGAATGGCATGCAGTGGTCTGATCTGAAGACTGAACTATTTCACGTGTGCTGAAGGTATGGAAACACAAGTGTCTCCGCCAGCTACATGCTGACCAGGACCAGGCGCTTGCTGGAATGAGGGTAATTGAATTTCCATCCTTGTCACCGCTTCTCTGTCACTGCTGAAAGCTGCTAATTAGTGCCAATGCCTTGTTTTAATTTGTGATGATTTAGTTCGCAAATGCCAACTCCTTGGTCGTAGGACACTGAACAACTGTCAGATGGCAACACAATTCCAGCTCAGCTGTTAAAAATGATTTGAGGTAACAATGCCAAGGGAAGGATGATAGTTGTTGCCGTCGATATTTGCCCAGGTGGAGGAGAGGAGTACAGTCCATCTCTGCTGTATTTTAGGTAGCCATCTATTTTAGTGCTGTTAGCTCTTATTTTACCAGACGAAGTATTGATGGATAGCTAGTCTCTGCTACCCCTAAATCCTCTTTAAGAAGCTTCTAAGACTTCTTTATTTAAGATGACTTTTAGAGGAATATTGCTTTAGTAGTTGAAAAACTTCTAGGCTACTGGATATCGCTGTACATGATATGGTGGTCTGTAAATGCTTTGTTAACTTTGTAAAGCAGTTCTAAGGACCTGGAGCAAAGAAATTTGAGGTTCAGGGTAGGATACTTCTTTCTATCCATGTGAGAAGATGGTATGTTTCTGAATGCCCAGGTGAATTATTACTCCTTTAATTTCTCCCTTCTCTTACTTGTTCTTTGAACCTAGCCTTATGCTGTGGTTTAACCTCTGTCTTATTAATTTGATGTCTTGTAGCTTCTCCCTTTCTAAACCTCCATTGGTAGTGCTCTTTGAATTTTGTGCCTTAAAGTCATCACTTCAGGTATTTTCCTTACTAGGAGAGCACTTAGAAAGAAACAGCAGGGTGGTTTTGGCTAATACTTTCATTCACATTTATTGATTTCTGAGTGGGAAGTAAATGCCTCTTTATTTACAAATTGCAATACAGGGTACATTATACAAGTTATTGTCCACTTTGAAAACAAGAAGTCCTCAGTATGTCCTCATTGGAATTGGCATATGTCAAATTTCTAACTTTTTTGGGTCGATAAACTAGCATGGCTGTTTAAGGTCTACTGTTCCTATGTGAATAAGTGTTCTATGTGAATTTAAAAATAAAGAGAAAATAATGGCACTTTCTTACAGTCCATCTCTGCTTGATAGTAAATGAACATTTAGCCATGACGAAAGTAACATGGTTTATAGTGACACAACCTACATAAACTCAGTTGGATTTGCTGTTGACATTGGCCCACGTTCCAGCTTATGAGTTACCTTACGTTCCTTTTGAACAAAGGAGGTTTGTTTGAAACAGGTGCTCTAATGGTTACCCTGGCCTTTATAAATAGCTTTTAGGTGAAGTATTACTTCTGTTAGCTGTGGGTAACTTCACATGGCATCTTGGTTTATTGCTTCAGGTTTCCATTAAAAAAAAAAAAGCCATCTTGGCTATAGCTTCGTGATGTTTACTGCCTCATACACTGCTGTTTATTTTTAGAGTGTGCTTGTCGCAATTTGTCAGCCAAATATTGGCCTGTCACCTCTGCTGTTAGATAGCTGCTGAAATGCTGTTCCCAAGATGACTTTTCAAAAATACATAATGAATTAATACCTACCCTGGTTGTTCCAGGGTAATCTTAGTTTTAGTAGGAAATAACGCAGCTAGAACTTGCCACCTTTGCAAAACCCATAGAGCAGTAGAAAAAAATTAGATGTTCTTATTAAGTATTGTAACCATACCATGTGTTAAATGTGTTAAACTCAGTTAACATGCTGAAGTGGTTTGGAGAGTCTGTGGTAAGTTGCCTGAGCATGTCAAAAGGTTTGAATGCTATTTATGAACAGTAGTGAAGAATATTTCTAAATTGGTTATAAAATGAGCCAGGAGATAACAAAGAAATAGCAGGGCCAGTATGTAGGCTGGTAAGACATGGCTACTTACACACTGTGCGTTGCTTTAGGAAAACTAGATCAGAATTTCTTTTAAGGAAAAAGGAGAGTTCTGCTTTATATAAGTGACATCTGATATCTTACTTGATTTCTTTTCCTGTTTCTTCTATTTATAGATGTCTTGAGTTTGGGATTTATCTGAAAGCTAAGGTCAGGAAGTGCCTTCCTCCAAAAATGCTACTTGTTGTGGTTTTCTGGCATGTCCTCTCCCCCCTCCTTCCCAAAAGGAACTGTACAGAAAGTATTTTTGCACAATGAAACAGATCCTCAGCTCTGCAGATTTCATGCTCTGACTGTGGCATATACTGCTTCACCTCCAAAAATGAAACTTCTTAAATCACTGTTGGTGTTTACATCAGTTGTATGGCTGTTTTGAGTAAAACGCAAAAGGCAGTAGCCACTTTAGTTTGAATAATGACTGCTTTGAATAGAGCCTATGCATAGGTTGGGATGCGGGGGCAGAGGAACATAGGCTGTATCCTATTTGGTAGGACTTATTTCCCATGTGGATTTTCAGATGACTTTGTTTTAGACAGGAGTTACGCATATACGTGCAGGAGATGCTCATCCATTCCCTATGCTTCCACCAACTGTTTAAGGTCATGGAGGACCTTAAATGTGAAAGGTCTCTCCCGCCTTGGAGGTGATGAGAATAACAAGCACATGGTCATGAAACACATGAAGTTTTTTGCGAGTTCTGGTGTATGGAAGAGGTTCTCCCCAAGTTGCAAACAAAAGGCAATTACTTAAACCAGTCCTCTGAGAGAGTATGGCAGTTCTGAGGGCAGCAAAGATGTGGGAGTGCAATGAATGCTTTTGACTAAATAACTGGTTTTGTTGTAGTCAGGGTTCAGTGCAAGGTCTTAAATTCAGGATTGATTTCTCACAAACAGCCCTGTTTAGTCATTAAAGTTTGCAGTATTGTTTATGCAGCTTGTATGCTTGTGGTATGACTGCTTACAGCAAGCATGTACCTTAAAGTACTTTTGAAGAATAGCTATTGCTATAAGGAAGTTAAAATGAAGCTATGTTTGAAGACATGATTAAAATCTTTAACTAAACAAAGGCCCTGCACCCAATCTTCCTGTGATGCTCCCCTTTTTAAAATTTATTTAAACATATGTATTTATAGAAACTACTGATGACCAGTAACTCCTCCTTTTTGGAATACAAGTTTGGCAGTCTATAATGACTATTTTGTCATTTGACCTTGTTTTATGTTGTTTCATACTTCCATATGCAGTAAACAAAATTGTATTTAGAACTAGGACTGTCAACAGTAGTTTAATGTTTTGTTTAACTTTGGATTCGTGTATCTGGCTGTTGTATAACTTTTTATGATGAACCTGATTTGTGTTTAGTAATTTGCACTTACTTTTAAGAGACTTTGTGATCTGTTGTCTTGAACAGGTTTCAAGAAAACAAATTGTGAGTTTAATTGGCACTGTTTAACAATCTCACCCTCAGTGAGCAGTGCCAGTTGAAAGAGGCTTATAAAACCAGCTCTGTATGTCTGAAAGTTTTCTTAGCTGTTGAAATTCAAAGTACTGACCAGACTGTTTTAAATTTATTCAAAAAAATAGTGTGGCATTTGTTAAGAAACTATCATGAACAAGACCTTTTTCTGTATTCACCCTGTTTCTAACCTTCTTGGTGCCCTGATAATTGGGATATCAATTTTTAGTTCTGTATTTAACTAAGAGATGGGATAAAACCCCAAGTGTCATTTTGATATGAGTGCCAGTGCTCAGAAGACTTGTGAACTGGTGGCCCTGCTCCTTTTTTCCTTGGCCAAAATCTTCCATAGACTCTGCAGAGGGAGAGTCACTTGTGTGTTTTCCCAACTTTTCTTTTGCTTTCAAATAGTCACCATAATAATTAGGCTGCTCTCATGTTTTTCTTGTATTCCTAACTGCTAACCCTGTAAAATAACAGGGGCTTACAGTTAAGACAAAAAAGCCCAAACCCTTAACAGCTACTAACTTCTGTGTCTTGTCTTCCAGCTGTAAAATGTAGAGGGGTGCTAAGCATCCTTTCAGGTGCTTTGCTGTCTGTTGAAAGCTGGCCTTGAAACCACTGGAGTCGGGCTGCATGTCAAAACGAGTAATTTTGTATTCAATTTAATGGGTGGAATTGGTAGCTGTAAAGTAAGGCGAGAGGCCACATGTTCAGTGCTGAAGATGATCCTTTTTGCATCCATTACTCCATTCCTTAGCTAGTTAGAATGGACATTTACCTTTCAAGATGGATGTGTGTTTTGGTTAGTTTTTTTTTCAGAAGAAAATGACAAAGTAGTGGCTGTAAATAGTAGTGAAAGCAAGATCTAGTCATTCTGTAGATGAGCTATGATTGCATCCAGTGACAGACCATCAAACATGGTGGTCTGCAGGCAATGCAGCGGTGTTCAGCAATGGTTTCTTAATGTTGAGGCATTTCAGCAAATTCCAGCTCTCAGGATAGCATGGCCCCTGTGATACCTGCATTGCAGCTGCTCTGGAAGCATAACCTGCTCAGAGTACCCTTGCAAAACTTGAAGATGCTGCAATCATGAGTCATTTAGGAAATTTTAGTTAGAAGCCTGGTCTTCAGGAGTGTACGTTTATGTACAGTAGCTTTTCAAATAGATTCTAACTTAATTCACTTACAAGTTCTTTACTGTGAGAATATTTAATGGAAATTATTCCTGGGGAATTAATTCGCCATTTTAGTTAATCTTTTCAGGAGATCTGTGAAGGTCTTGGTAAAGGTTTTTCCTGTAATTAAAAAAAAAAAAAGGGGGTGGTGGTGGTGGGACTAAAAAGTGATCTGTGACACCACCTGCTAACCATAAGATTGTCCTTTGATATGAGATAGATGCAGAAAATGGAGAGAGAAGCTTCCAGGTAGGGGCAAGATAGTGACCTGATAAAAAGCCAGATACGGAAAAAATGTTGGACTACTTAATAGTGGGTCATCTTTTGTGTGTGTCAGCTTGCATATTGAATCTCGCAGTTAGTTTCAACTGTGATTTTTAAATTTTTTTCCTTGGCTACTCTTCTCATTCTACTGTTTATTCTCTCTCCTTTTCTCGTTCTTTTCACAGTTGCAAGCTTCTCTGTGTGAGGATCTTTACTTCAGATTGGTTTGTGCTGCCAGAATTCAGCTTTCTAAAATTCCAAAATTATTCACTTTGGTAATGAACAATGCAAGAAAAATGCTTTCGGGGTAAAATGGAATTCAGTCTGCCATAAGCACTAAAGTGAACTTGCTGCTTATGGACAAATTCTTTCCCCAACCTCAAAAAATGCCCCTTTTATAAATCCCATACAGTGTCAAAATCTGAAGGATGAGATAGCAATTGCACTGACACCTCTTAGTATGCTGAGATTTAAAAAAAACACTAGGATTATTTTTTTTGGCTTGTTACTTATGAAATTTCTATTTAATCAATAGTCTGTGGTTTACATTTGCTTTTTATTAAAAAATAAAGTTCCCAGTAATAACAACATGATACTGAAATGACACACATTAGAAATGGTTTCTGACTGCATTTATATTTAAAAAATTCTATTCAAACATCTGTTTACACTTGGATAAAATCAAGAAAATGTCCTTGCTGTCCTGTGGGGGTGCATGTGGTTTCTTTGGTTTTGTTTTATTTTGCATTAAGAATAAATGAGTTATGGCAACTGAAACTAACATAGCTACACTGAAATTGTATTGATTGATAGCATGAAATGTTGGAAACAACAGGAATATGCTCTAATGTTCAGTTGTGGAGTGGTTGTTGTTGTTTTCTTCTCCTTATGATGTCTCTCTATAGTTAGTGTGAGTCACAGTTGCTATTAATATAGATGTAACATTTCATAATTATCCTTAGTTTCAACAAATAAAGTATGTCCTTTAAAAAAGGAAACAAAACTTCTCACTTTGTGTAGGAGGACTGTAAAATACCATAAATGAGTGTAAGAATGAGGACGTACTTTCCGAATCAGTATTTTGTATCTGGGGTTGTGGGTAGCAGTTTGTCAGTCTTTCCCCTGGTCTGTTAATGACATAATCTGAAAAATCAGCTGGCAAGTAAATTATTCAAATGTTATGTCAGCTTTAAAAATTTAGATGGCATCCAGAATTAAGTACTAATTAATAACTTTTAGTGGAATCCTGAAGGTGTTTAGTTGGATTTCTAAGTAGTTTTGAGAAATAAGCTTTATCTTGTGCATTTTCTGTTAGCTGCTTGGCACTTGACAAGGCAAGAGTGGGAAAAATTGTGGGTCTGGATACTAAGAAATGCTTTTATAGTCAATGTAAATTTAGATTGAGAGTAAAAGGCATATTTTTGCATGTGTAAGCAAATATTTTAATGCCAGACTTTTGCTCTCTATTGTCATTAGAGCTGGGACAGCAAGCAGAGGACTTGAGTGCTCTTCTTTCCAGCCAATTTGACTTCTTATAAATAAACTCTCTGTTGTGTATTTTTGTGTCCAGCTCCTTTGAGCATTGCTGGAAGCTACCAATGATAGCAATGTAGAGAACAAACCTTTTTGGTGTTTCTGCATTATGACTGCACTGCTCTGCTGTAATTGTTACCCTGTGGACAGCTGAAAGACATTGCCTGTTTCACAAGGCAGATCTTAAGGCTTTTCTGTTGATGGGACTGGTGGTAGGCTGCTGTTTGGAGGGCTCTTAGAGCCATTTAAATTAGCTAAGTTATTAAAAATAGCTTTATCTGACCTTGTCTTTCTGCCACCCATGCACACTTACTTTTAACACTCCCAGGAGAAAATTATTTTTGCATATCTTCCAGTTCCTTAAGGATGACAAAAGATCTTTCTGATGCCCTGCAGTTTGACTTGGTACATGAATGTGTAAGGATCGCATAGTCTTCAGTAGCTGATTCAGTTACACTGCATCCTTACGTGGGTTCTTGAGTCTCCATGGTTAGCCTATAAAAATATTCAAAACTGTGAGGGTGAGATAAAAGCTTTCACTGGTCAAACTTAATAGCGACAAAAATAATTATTAGTGAAACTATCTTTGCAATCTGGAAGACTTAAACAGACTTGTTAGGGAGCCTGCTACAGTTTCAGGTAACTTTGACCCTCTTTCTTAACTAAAGGAGGGGAGTGTTTTATCCTGGTGAGGCTGGTTGAGTCAAGGTGTGCACATAGACTTGAGCGTTGCTAATGGAAGTGGCTGTTTTTTCTTTTGCCTAGATGAGATGCTCTGCATCAACCTGAGCACCACCGTACTGCTGTCTGTGTAAGGCTTTCATTAAAATAACCATCTGTAATTTTTTTTCCCCTTCAGAATGAAGAGAGCATCCTGTAACTCTGTAGAATGCATTTTGTATACAGGTAGTGGTTTTCCATGTTAATATAACCTTTTCTTCCTAATGGAATATCCTACATTATCCAAACCCAAGATAGATCATTTGGTATCGATATTTTGCCGTTTCTCTTAAGAGAAACTTAGTGTAGCTTATTTCGGGGGAAAAAAGTGTTCATATGCAAAAGAAATGTAATGGCCACCTTGAAAGTGTATGTTGGATCATATTTTATGAACAGGTGCTAATAGTTAAGAATAATATGGGCAATAATTACTGTCTTGGACAACTTGGAAATATTAGCTGCAGGCATTTTAAAATGTTAATAACCTTCATCCCACTAGCCCAGACAGTTTCTGAAGGCTGAGGAAGCTGTTAAATAATGAAATGCAGGGATGTTCACCAGAAGCAGCTTTACAGCCAACAGAGTAGGTACTGCTTTGTGCAACATTTTAACATGTAGTAGATGAATATTAACCACTTTACCAGAACAATGTCTTTCTAAGAGCTGGGTGGTTTTTCTAAAGGCTAAGCCCCAGATGGGTAATATAGGAAAAGGAATGAAATAGAAGAGGATAGGAGGTCAGAGTATGTGGTGCATGTTTCCAGGTAGCTCCTTTTTTTTCCCCCCTCTGTTAAGTGTCCTCTCCAGTCACTTGGCACTTGATTTGTGGTTCTTTAGAAAGACGTATTGTTTCATTTACCATAGTGGCAGAAGAAAAGTAACTTTCAGAGGAAGGTTATATAAGGAGAAAGTGGGGGACTTGAGGTCATAGCGACTCAGCCCATTTTTTCTTAAATATGACTGAGAAGTTTTAAAGTAACCTCATTAATTTATTATTTTAATTTACAGAAGCACATATGTGAATTATTGCAAAATAGTATGAAGGGCTCTTTCACTATGACCAGGTTTTTAACTTGTTTCTACTTTGGTGGCTTGGTTTTTTTCACCTGCCACTATTTGTTGCTTTCATTCAGATCCAGGTAGAGATGTGCTTTAACTGGAATCGGATTTAGCATTTCCTTGGTTTAAATGAACCATATTGGCAAAGCTGTTCATCCGCTGACTTAAGAGTCTCTAATGTCATACATAAATTGCATACAGTACTGTAGGTATGGGAGTTTCTCGTGTCTGGACTGGGACACTCAGAAGGAAGAAGAATGTCAGTGATGCTCTCCTGTACAGTGGTACCAGCCTAACTTACGCTCTGATCAGTTTTTACACCAGAAAAAATGCTTTTGATCATGTCATATCACCAAATACTCATTTTGTTCTGAGAAGTGACATAAACTGTACTGGCAGAGCAGCTTTTGCAGATGTCTCCGTTCATGTCAGCTAGGTTTGACTGCCTTTGCAGGCTGTGCTTTTTATAGACCTGTCTGGAAAGAGAGAGGTAGAGTGTAGGAGTGATAATAACAGCTTTCATTTTCGTGAAATTTAGTGAAGTGTTTGCAGTCTCCTTGATGCCTTCATGTATAAGTATTGCTTCACCAATGAATTAAATGACTGTTAAGCTAACTGATCTGCAGGTGTTCCTAAACTTTTGGGCATCTGTGATGTTGATAGGTTTGTCTCATCTCACTATGCTGCTATTCATAAGAGAAACCGAAACAGCCCTCTGACTTTTTCCAATAGATTACAAAAATATGGTGCAACTCATTATGAACCCTATTTGGAGAGCAAAAAGGGTGAGAGAAGAATGCTAAGATGATAAATATCCCTGTATTGAAACCATTAGGCAGGCTGACTTGAAGTAAAGGTTGGACTACTGACTATTTGGTATTTCAGGAGGATGAGCAGGGGCATGGGATGGCTGGGTCTTTTGTAGTATTATTTCTGATCTTACTAGTCTGGCATGTCTTTCAAAAAAAGTGCTGCTATTGTAAAGGGCAGGGGGGAATCCATAGATTCATGATTGTATGGTTTGAGGGGGAGGATAAAATTTTCTTGTGGGGAGACCAGATGTACTTTTAGTAAGTTATTAAGGTAAACAGCCTTTCTGTACTTCTGTGCTTGGCTACAAAACAGTGCTTGTAGGGGGAAAACTGGGAGCTAGTTAACCTTTTAGTCTCCCTTTCACTGACAATATAGTATCTGTAAATACAGGTCTGATACTTTACGTTTTCATTGCTTAAAAGATGGGTTGTGGCAGTTTGGAATTGAAAGCAACACTGCTAATGTCAAATGAAACAAGCAAGAGCTTCAAATTTTGATTAAGCATCCTTACATGGAAGACTTACATTCTTTCTTTTTTATTTAAAAACAGGCAAACCAAAAGAAAACTGAAGGAAGTTATCTGTGCTGGCATTGGTGGGTACACTGCTAGCACTGCTTCAAAACAGAAGCAACATCCAAAATTAATACATGAAATAAAACTTTTAATTTGCAAGCATGAAGGAAGTAATACTTCAAGATCTCCATTTACTGTAAAAGAAGAAATTGGGAGTTAAGCTTATAGTCTCTCTTATTTCTGTACACAAACATAATCTAAAACCTGACAGAGACTCAACCTTTTGTTGCCATTAGAAATAAAATATATTCACTCCTTGGTATCTGAGACAGTCAAGCATTTCTGTGACTTTAAATGATCTTGAAGCATTAAGAGTAGGATCCTTACTTGTGTGTGGGATGCTCTTGTTCTCTCAAAGACTGTATTGTATTCAAGGGGCTGAAATAAAAATAATGGCATAATATTCATAAATACATAAATATCTTAAAGTTTTCTTTCTTAATTCTTGGTTCCAAACTGTACTGGAGAGAGGTTATATTTTGGTAATCTGAAAACAGATCTGTTTCCATCATAGCTAAACAGTAATTTTAGAGACAGTGCTGCTTGTGTAAACTACAGAGGCAAAAAATAGACTTCCAGCAGTCATAAGACTTGCTTGTTTTTCGTAGCTGCATTGTTGTTCATGGGAAGGTTTGTAATTTGTTTAATTAAAGCTCGCTCTGTAAACAGTGGAAAAAGTTATCACTTATTTTTTTACCTGATGATTCTTTTTATATCATTTGACAACTGGCATGCCAAATTTGACAGGAAAAATGACAGTGTGTTTTATATGTTTTCTTGTTTTTTCACATCTGAAGTTAAGAAGGAACTTCTTTAAGTAGTCATAATCTAGATTTACCAGATTTAAAAGTGAATCATTTTAGTGCTTTTGACAGCATGCATTTAACAGCACGTGTTATGCGTAGCAAAGAGGGAGCAGCAAGTAGATGGAGTGGTCTGTCAGCAGCTGCCAAAACTGTACACTGGATTCAAGCCATAGGTATTAATCAGTCCTGCTATGAACAGGAACAAAATGCATCAAAAAGCCTTCAGGGCATTGGGAGTGAAAATTCTTGCACTCTGCTAAACAGAGAAATATACTTTATTTAGTCATACAGCAGCTTCTTGAGTTGTCTGAACTAGCAGAGTTGCCTTTAAACCATGTGTTGCTTTTGTGAACTTCATTTGTTACAAAAGTGCTAATAAAAGTTTTTTTCTGAAAACACAACTGATGCCATCAGAATTAACTGATTATCTTTTAAACAAAGCTGCAAAGATTTCATCTATTAAATTCTCTTTCTGTGTTTCCACAGAACAGAGAAAGGAGGGCATGAGCCAAAATTGCTTTTGCTGCTTCTTTCAGGTCTTGCAAGTTCACTTTCCCTCTATTCCCATCCAAATACTTTTTTTTTTTTTTTTTTTTTGGTCCCCAAAAGATCGTAGAATAGTTTAGGTTGGAAGGGACCTTTAAACGTTATCTAGTCCCCCCCCCCCCCCCGCAGTGAGCAGGGGCATCGTCCACTAGATCAGGTTGCTCAGAGCCCCATCCAGCCTGACATGGAATGTTTCCAGGGATAGGGCATCTACCACCTCTCTGGGCAACCTGTGCCAGTGTTTCACCACCCTCATTGTAAAAAAAAAAAAAAAAAATTCTTGCTTCTATCTAGAAGATTACTTAGTATTTCTAAGTTATAAATTGTGCGACACTGAAAATTACCGAGACAACTTCCTTTACTTGTTTGCTGTTGCTAACAAAGCATAAGTGGTGCTAGATTGAAAGTAGAACTGTAGAAATGGGTACGTTGGTGGAACCTGAAGAAAATGTTTTCTGTCAGATTTATGTAAGCTACCCATACTGCCTGACTTGCTCAGATTTAAAGGGATGTATCTGGCAACCCCCCCAGTGAGTCACAAACATTTTTCTCTGAAGAAACTTTGAATTTCAATTTCAGGGAGTGGAATATAAATAACCTTCTGTAAGAAGACCGAAAATTCTTTAGTTAATGTAAAATTTGAATAGTAGATATTAGATTGCTGGTATTTTCAAGGCCCATAGTTAATCAAGTGCAAGTCAATAGTATTTGTGCACCTTTTGAAAGAAATTTTTTTTAATGTTTTTCTAAATAGCTGATGCTAAAATAGTTGCAAAGATTGGAGATGGATATAGCTATGGCGACTTTCTGTTTTGATTTCCTTCTTTAAAATTTTGAATTAGGGATTTGGAACAGGGGATACAGTTATTAAAAAACTTAATAAATGGCTTGATATGCACCAGTATTTCTCATCTGTACTTGCATTGGTAAAAGCTGGATTTTTCTTATGAAACTATTCTGCAGAAACTGAAAATTAAAGCTGCTCTTGGGTCCTGTAAAGAGTGGCTGCCTATCAGTAGTCAAAATGTCACTTCTGTTGCATCATGATTTAAAGAAATCTCTGGATCTTCTGATACAGTTCACAACTCCAGAAAAATACCTGCTATGCTGTGGTGTGTAGCTGGTGAATCACTTACATGAACATACGTATTTGTTTGAGTGCTACAAGGGGTGGTATTATTTCACAGGAGAGAGACACCTTAAAATTTTTCAAATAAATTTTGCAGATGGAATATTGATGCTTCTGGTTTTCTACCTAAACTTATTCTAAAATGTGCACTTAGCATGAAAATAAATCTGATTACAGGTATTTGCATATTTCTGTTAATTTGGAAGGGGACAAGTCAGAGTTTCCCTGTTATTACTACAGCATCTTAAAAGATGTCTACAAAAAAGAAATTTCTGGCTCATGTTTGTGAAGATAACTTGGGATATTTGACAAGTTAAAGTTTGTTTTTTTTTTTATTATTATTATTATTATTCTGTATTGTCACAGCCTCAGCATTTCTGCTGCTGCATATAACTTTCTCATAGTATAAGAGAAAAATTGACTTGATAGCTACGAAATGAGAAGAAAGATGCCATTCCTCCTATGAGATGTGCTTTTGTTAGGCATCCACAGAGGAAAACTTGCATTATATGTTCAGACTGGGGGAGGGGAGCGTGGACCAGGTAAGAAGTTAGGAAATCAGATCTTGTAGCTAGTGGAAAAGGTAAACCTGCTCCTGAAAGAAGAGGCCACTATTTGTGAATGGTGCTACTGCTTGCTTTTGAAATGAGTCGGAGTGGTACAGAACTAACTTATTTGACAATACTGGCTTTCAAGACCTTCCCAACCTTCTTCTACAGTTTCTTTGTTTTGCTGCAACGGTGACTGGAGGGGAATCTTAACGAAGGAGAATCCTAAATTAGTACCAAAGTGTGCAAGGAGGAATGTTGCCGCTATCTCTTTTAGTTCTGACCCCCCTCACGTTTTTCATGTTCTGTTCAGCAATTATGCTGTCAGGGATGCTAACTGATTGACAGCTATGCTTTGCATATTGGACAAGTGAATGACGGAAAAAAAATGGTCTTTGTGGCTTTGAAAGAGGCCTGATTTGTGTTGGGTGGAATATATGCATTTTTATGCTGTTATTTAAAATGCAGGATTTAATTGAAAGAAGTAATGCCAGCTCTCTTGTCTAACAAATAGGAAGGAAGTAAACATTGTAAAATAAATATGCAGATATATTTTTGTGTTCTAGGCTTATTAACTTGCTATAATATCTTTACAGTACTGCCTAGTAATAGCAAAGTTTTCAATCCTAGCAATCTCATTGAGATGGATTTTTTTGGTAATTCTTCCATTGTCTCAACCTATAAAGAATCTAGAGAGTAATGATATCGTGGAAGAAAAATTTAGTAAAAGTTTAATATTATACTGTAATTAAATATCAAGTTAACACATGTCTCAATGGAAGATAAAGTACTATTTGCCTGTCAAGTTCAAAGACTTAGTGCTGTTCTTGCTGATACTGACCTGATGATAAAGGCCTTTCTTATGGCAACTTCTTTATATTTTATAGTTTTAAGGGGCTTAGCTGAAATTTCTATGGTATTGAAATATTCTATTGTATGTGTTTCTTCCGTCATTCTCCCAGGTGCAGGACTTTCTAAAGTGAACCACCCAGGTAAACAGAGCTCTTGAAATGCCCATGCCTCTCTCTGCTGGAAAGACTGTGCTACATCCTACGAGTGCATTTTTGATGTGCACAGTCTTGATACTTCTTATACATATGTTCAGAAATATCTTAAACACATCGAAGAACATAGAACAGACTCCCTTGCAATTTCTCTGTATACAAGCTTCAGGCTGTCTAAAAACCTTTAGTGGCTAATTCATTTGAAAGGATACACAAGGATTTCTTGTACGTACTTGTAAATAAGGATTTTTGAGCTCTATGGCATGATTATACCAATCTATTAAACATAATCTCATTAAGAAAAAAGATGTGTATACAGTTTTTGTGGGGTAATTAAATGAGGTCTAAAAAGATAGTCATCGTCAGTCAGGACCCTGTGAATTCGTTTAGCTTGCTGTCTTGTTATTTTGGTTAGGAGACTTCTGTAATGCTAGAACTTGGTGATGCAAACTATGTCCCTTGCTCACATGGTTTCCAACAGTAAAACAGTAGTTCTGAGTATATAAAATGTATATGTATTGGTTGGCATCTACCATCTATCACCTTAACCCCTGAGTTCCTCTTTTCCCAAAAACTGTCTTCTAAGGAGTGTGTTTTCCCTCTGCTTCCTTAGTCCATTGTAGGTACTGTGACTTGCAAGGTTTCATAATAAGGTGCTTAAAGCCTGTAGCTTGATTTCATGGCCTTGCTTTTATACAAAACATTGTAAAAATAAGGATTTGATTTGCGCTGAAAGAGAAAGTGGGATATTTTATCCCAAACAAAATATGTGAGTAATTCATGCTGTCCAAGGGAACTTAGAGTTCATTAAAGGTCATTAGTCAAATGTCTAACTTCTTGGCTTTCCTTGTCATGAAAGTATTTCCATGTTACTGTGATGTGTCTAAAAATAGTGACTGTATCCCCATATTTTTGTGCAGTTCCAAACAAAAATGTGTCCCGTTGATCATGTAAAAAATGTCCAATGGATATCTACTTTAAAAAAAAGCTGTTTTGTTTTCTTGAAGATGAGGGGTGGGGTCACTGAGCAGGAAGAGAGATGTTTGCAGATGGGAACTCTCAAGTTTTTTGGAAACAAAGACCTATCTTTCAAGAAGGATGAATTTTTTTATTCTGTTCTTTAAATTTATATAAGCCTCAGAATGCCATACAATCCGAACAGAGAATAATATAATGGAAGACATTTTCTCATAGTACTTTCTATCTGAAAACAAATGGAAATGATGCATGCTTGTTCTTTCTGGGGAAGAAACCCAGCAGTCCAAGAGTCTAAATGTGCTTAGACAAAATGCAGCTCATTACAGGACTGTGGATATTCTAGAAGCTGTAACTTGCTTTACGGTACGTTTATGCTCAATCTTATACTTAGGGCTTCATCTTTGCTCATATCATGTTATTTTTTCCAAAAACAAAATTCCAAGTTTATTGCAGTAGGTGTATTTGCTTCCCCCCCCCCCCATTTTATGAAAACCTGATTTCTTGTATGACTGACTTTATGAGAATAAAAAGAGTTAACTGATTGTCTTTGGAACAGCATGGACAGAGAGAAATGATTTTTTTTATGGAGTAAACAAAAAAATGACCACTGATTCTTGTCTCACTTGAATAAGTTGCTATCAAAGATAGTTCTGCTGATCTGTAACCCTTCCTGAAGGTAGCCTTCAAGGGTTTGTCTAGCTCTTATTTACCTAGCTTCTCTTAGAACTATTTCACTTCTCACCCTCTGATCATGATACCTGCTTTGACTCCGTAACTTAACATTTGCTATAACCTTGCTGATAGTCCTTGTATGGTGTTCCTATACCCTTCCTTTTGAGTTTGAAATTAAAGCAGGTAGATATGGCAAGGATTAACTTTTGGATGTGTAGCTGTTACGTTTGCATAACTTAGCGGGGGAAAGGAAATAAGAGAGAAGATGGTTGTGATGACTTGCAAGTTTTCTGGCCGGGAATTCAGAAAATCCTAGAGAGCGGAGTGGTGGGAATAAACGTGTTTATAGAATTAATGAAAAAGGGGAAGGAAGACAAAATGGCATCAGACTATTCAGAAAACATGTTTCGAATGAGATACTGCAGAGGGAAAGTTTCCTGTGGGAGGACATCAGAAACCACGCTGACTCACTTGCTGCCCGGTTGCAGAAGGTGGCCAAGGATGTGCTGTAGAGGAAACTGGTGTGCATGTGCTCACGGAGGATGTGCCAGTTGGTGCGGTGGTAATCTTTTTGGCTCTTAATTTCTCTGATTCAGTTTTACAGCACAGCTGCTGTGTGGGACCAGCTCCTGTGTGCGACTGTTGCAGTATTTATGAAGTGCAAATGAGTAGGATTCGTCTTGGTTTGCGGCAAGGCAGGTTACAGATAATAAATGGTAATTGTTTGGTAATGAGAGAGGTGTCACTTCCCAAATGAGCTTAAGCTATGCTTTTCTTTTAAGCAATTGTAGTCTTTTGTTTGCTACAGCAAATGACAACTTTTACATAACAGAAAAAGATGGTGTACAGAAATTATGCTAACACTGAATAAATCTGTTCAAGTATGATCTCATTCAGTTCCCTAGATGAGTTTTGTCCTTACCTAAAGCAGCAGCTGGGAAGTTGGGAAGTGTGATACCACAGAACACTGGCCTCCCAGAAAGTGCAATGGTGCAGATTTCTCCCTGCCTGCACCTCTTGAAGCTTTTGCCTGTAGTAAGAGTTGTTATTTTTAAATGGATGAAACAAAAACATTGGGGATTTTTCAGATCATAGTGAAACTTGGGGAAAAAATGCGATAATATGTTTCTTCTAGAAATACTAATTCTGGGTAGTGGGACTCACCATTCAATAGCTATGAAAAGGACAAACACTGTGCTCTTAATGTCAATATTTTTAAAGCTGGATTCACTGTGCACACTACTTAATGCTGAAAAATGAATTTAATACAGGAAATCCTGTTCGGGTGCCACTGGGAGGATGACAAAGGAATGTATTTCAGAAACAAACTTACTTGGCAGAACCAACAGCTGGTTTTGAGCCCTGTTGGCAGACATTGATAGCTCTGACTTTTTTTTTTCTTTTTTTTTTTTTTCCTTGTTAATGTTGCGGCTACTGTTTTCCTGTTACCTTTCTTGTATTGGCTTTCTTCTTTTTGAATACCACTTTTACTTGGTACTCTGTGGCACAATTACGGAATTGCCCCTTTACATTCCAGATCATAGACTCTTATGAAATTAGGACGATGTCATTGGAAAACTTTGAGCTGGCATTTTCCTTTCTGTACTTATGCCAGGGTGAAATTGTTGGGTTCAATAATTGGGGCATATGAAGAAAACATGTGGAGAAGGCTGAAGTTCTGTTGAAAAGATGCGGGAGTACACTGCATGCCTGATACACAGGTCTAAAAATGACTACCCAGAAGGCATTCAAGGGAGCCACCTGAATAATTTGAACTCTGTTAGAGACTCGGATTTTGCTGCTTTTTCCCCAAGCCTTCACTTTCAGGGGGAGATCCCTGATTAGCAGAAGCTTGTGGTCTAGTAGCACTGAGTACGGGGAGACCACGAGTTAATCCAAAGCAATTAATAATCTGAATAACTGGGAAAATGTTAATTGTCAGTAAGTGCTTGAGGCAGAGGACTGTTGGCGTCTGAGAAGATTCTCTTGCTTGAAATATAGATCAAGTACTGTTCTATACTAGTGGGTGTGGAAGCTGTAGGTACGCTTCTGTATGTGATGGTATGTGATCTGCTGGTTCTGCATTTAAAACTGATGAACGGCACACTGTGAATTCCAGCTATTACTCTTTTTGTGGAACATTTTGAGGTATTTGGCATGATTTAGTTGGAGTCCAGCTTTTTGCCATTAAAGTGTTTAATGAAGATGGGCGACTGTCCTTGGTGTAGGTTATCTTGATCTCTAGTTTAAAGAATCTCATAAACTAGAAAAATTTCTTTACTTGCCTGGATCAGCTGATGTCTGGATTTAGTGACTGACTGAATTATATTACTTCTAAATTACTCACTTTGGATCGATAGACTCAGTGCTTATAACAAATCAGAGCTTTTATTAGCAGCTTAGTATTTTAAATATAACTATACTAGCTTTTCTAAGGTTATTACTGTGTTCCTAGTCTCATTTGTAGGCACAGAACTATGAATTTGCAGCTCCATCTCCCCTTCTCCCTTCTTTCAAAGAAATCTGTTTATAATTCAACAAAGCAAACAACTTGCCAATGTTGATCCGCTCCCCCCCCCCCCCCCCCCAGCA
>NW_010972576.1:3236565-3298673 GCF_000737465.1 Haliaeetus leucocephalus | reverse complement strand
CACAAAGGTGTCCCCCCCCCCCCCCCCCCCCCGAGCCGTATAACTGCTGTGAAGCATGAGAACTAAAGAGCTGAGGAAATACTTAAAGTTGCTATTCTCCTAACTTTAATCGGTTTTGCCCTTCTCACTCACTTCTTATGAATGAGAGGACTAAAATGAAAGCTTCATTTACAGGAAATATATTCAGCAGGAAAAAATTAAAGGATAAATTGGGGAAGTAATTTTTCATTTTTAAAGAAAATATTGAGGACTTCCCTGTCTTGTTGATTGTGGTGGGTTTATTGAATGCTGAACTGTGCTGGAGTTATTCCTGAGACAACTCTGCTTCCCCTGTTATCTCAGGTGCTGAGCAGAAAGGATGCAACTAAGGATGGAAGTTGGTTTTGTTCTAGTTTTGGTCAAACAAATGTTATGAAGTGCTTAAACTCAAGATTATGAACAAATTGATCTTAAGTATTACTCTTCTGTGTCTGTTTTCAGAAAGCTAATTATTATGTGGGCAACTTTATTTTTTTCTCAGCAGTGGAGGCCTGCCCAGATAGTTAGTTTTTTCCTGGTCCATTCCTCTAACTTTCATTTTTCTTAGCATAGCTGAGTGTCTTCAGTGTGCATTAAGCTAGGAAACATGAGTTCAATACAACTGTGATGAGTTCTAAATTCTTCTGAGTCACCTTGAATAAGCCCAGTGCTGGTGGGAGGAGAAGACAGCAGGAGAAACAATAGTTTGTACCACCCAAATTGAGCAGTAAGTCATCACTGCATGCAGTTTCTGAGAAATCCAAGTTGTGTTGGCCTCCAGAAGATGGAGCTTTAATTTATACCCTCTGAAATATTGCTTGCCCTTATTTATCTTTTCAAAATTCTGGTCAAGGTTTTCTGTCCAGCATTATTCCAACTTTTGAAGTAAAAGAACATGCTCTCCTTTCACAAATATGGGTGAACTTTTATATTAAAGTTATACTCATTCGAGGAATCTTTCAATAGGCATTGTAAAGTGGAAAAAACCCACAGGCTTTAGGTTCAGTGTTGATAGCTGTACTTCATGTAGTGAAGTTTTTGCTTCTCTTTCAGCTGTTTTAATTCAGTAATCAGTGTAGCCTATGAAACTCTATTTTTGCTGACAGCATTGGGTAGGCACAGTTTATTTAAAATGGGGCTTTTTGAAAGCTTTAATGGCAAGAAGAGGTCATTCACCTATTTGTAACTCGTGGCTCTCAGGGTGTAGGTGAAGGCTGAAAAAGTATTCTGCGTCAGAGGTACGCAAGAACTACAATTCCTCTGATTCACTCGTGGAAGAAAAAGATCTACAGTTAATCTTGTCACCTTCCTCCTCTTAATTCAGGTGCCAAAAGGTAGGAAGGGTAATAGGGAAGGATGTATGCCAGAGCTGAGATGAGTATCGTAGATTCAAGGGAACTGAACTTACTGGTTTGAGAGTCCTGAAACCAATTACTGTGCCTGGGCTGGTACTAAAGAATGAGGAACTGGGGATACCACTCTCCTTAGTAATATTAACTTCATGACTGTCAACTGACACTTGAATGTAATCCAAAGTGTCTGTCACTCATTCATCTACATGTCCTATTTCTTAAGCTGAAAACAAGTAGCTTAGCTTGGGACAGACGGTGGGCAGGGACTCGTGAAAAGTGAGTGGTATCACTCAGCAGCAGGCGTTATTACCCTTGGCGAGTTGTACGAACTTCCTAGCTAATCTCTTAAATTATGATTACTATTCCAAACAGTAAAGTGTGCAACTATAAAACCTTACCTGTGAAACTTCCCTGTGCAAAGTGGGGCAGTAGTCTGGCTACTAATAGTAGGAAATGAATGACTTGACATCCCCCCCCTCCCCTGCAGCTGCAGTTCTAAAGTGAGCTGGGACATTCAGCTTGAATGAAAAAAAACCCTGGCTAGTATTTCAGTCGTGGTGGTTTTTATGGGTGGTTTTTTTTTTAGCTTTTAAATAACTCTCCCCAGTACTACAAATTAGTTGAGTAACACTTCTTGGTAACCATAGGTGTTGAACTCACTGTGCTTACTACTCTGACTTAGTAAAATGTGCACATGCTCTCTCTATTCCTTTTTATTTTATGGCGAGAATAACCATCATCTTAAAAGCTAAACATCCTAATTATCGAGGTAATAAATGGTTGAAGTAGTTGTAGCCCAATGATGCAGAGTCTTCGTACCATCTCCTACAGGTGTTTTCTCATAAAGGGCAGATGGCTGCTATGTTACTGACTCTTCAGGGACAGCAAATTAAGGGAAGGCAGATATAGCTTATGCTTCTAGAAAACAAATTTAATTCCATGTAATTTCGTTCTTTTAAAGGTTTCTCCTTGTTTCTGCCCTTGCTGGAAACTTTGAAAGGCTTATGTGGCTTTTATTAAAAGCAAAATTAAGAAAGAATACAGAATTTTGATCTTGCTGTTTGATTTAAGTTACAAGTCTTTAGGAATTGTTTACTTGAGTGAGCATGTGTAAATTATAATAGTTTATATATATAATTTGTAGTATAAGTATTACCAAATCTAAGCAATCAAAAATCACATGATGGGCCTCAATGATGAAACTGCCTTATTAATGAAATGAGAAGAGAGTTTGTTTTGTTTTTCTAACATGATACACTTGAGCCTTGTTTTAGAACTGAAATAGAAGAGCCCTCTGGGTGATTGAATCCATGTTTTGGAGTTACAGACTGTTATGCAGCAGAGTTATTTCCTAAACTGTTCATATTGTATTGCTTCCCAAGTTCCCATTGCAGTGGTGCTTGTGTTACTAGGTCAGCTTTGTCTTTTAATAGTCTTCTGTATAGTCTAGTTAACAACTTTATTTCTAGAGAGCTGCAATTGCCCGCGACCTCTTCTGTGTCTTAACATAGCTAGCTTTTTGGGAGTATTCCCTTGTAGAACAGACTCTTTTCTGCAGCTTTCCTGGTTTTGAATTAATTTGAAGGAAATGAGTAGACAGGGTCTTGAGAGGAGTTTGTAGAAAGGCTTAAATAGTTCTGCTGTTATCATAGGATTTACTTCTCTCGTGGCTACATTATGGGCCCTCAAAACTGTCAAGTTATCAAGTAGTATGCAAATATTTTTTTCTTAGTTCATAAGTGTTTTTGCATCATGTATGACTGATTTTTTAAAAAAAGTTAAGATTGATTTGTTTCCAAATTTTTTACCTTTAGCCTATTTTTTATCATAGGCATAAATTTGGAAAAAAGTTTAATAATTAAAAAGATTGGCTTTAAAATCAGCCCACAAAGGTATTCTAGTAATACCTTTCTATACTACTTTGCTGTATTCTCTTTTAACTAAATCCTTGTTTTTTTGTATTTCTTTATAAATAGTTACATTATTGGGCTTTACAAGTTTTCTTCATGGCACCGTATGCAATGTGTTGTTTATTAATACCATCTAATCTTTCTGAACCCTGCCTAAGCAAGCAGAAAAAAAAAACAAAACCAAAATGTAACCAAAAAATGTGGCTTTGGTTATATTGTTGCCTGTGTGTTGTAATTACTTACATTTTCCAGTCTGTGATCTCTATTTGTTCATAACTGCTGTATACTTAGAGATGAAAATAATAGCAGACAAGCCTGGTTTCTTACATGCCCTGTTTAAATGAAGCTACTACAGGTGCTCTGTTGCCCTGTGTGTATGTGTCCATGACTTTACAGATACACAGGAAATCCTAGCATGGGTGAGCTCTTGTGCTTGAATATTACAGGCTGAAAATGTTACAACCGTCAGCTTTAGCGCATTAACCTTTTTGCCTTTTGATTGCATTTGGTGTATGGTAGTTGTCCAGGTTTCAGCTGGGATAGAGTTAATTGACCTCTTAGTAGCTGGTATAGTGCTATGTTTTGGGTTCAGTATGAGAAGAATGTTGATAACACACTGATGTTTTCAGCTGTTGCTAAGTAGTGTTTAGTCTAAAGTCAAGGACTTTTCAGGTTCTCATGCCCAGCCAGCAAGAAGGCTGGAGGGGCACAAGTAGCTGAGAGTGGACACAGCCAGGACAGCTGACCCAAACTGGCCAAAGGGGTATTCCATACCATGTGATGTCATGCCCAGTATATGAACTGGAGGGAGTTGGCCTGGGGCAGATCGCTGCTCAGGAACTAACTGGGCACCAGTCAGCGAGTGGTGAGCAATTGCTTTGTGCATCGCTTGCATATTCCAATCCTTTTTTTATTATTCTTGTCATTTTATTATGGTTGTTATCATTATTATTTTCTTCCTTTCTGTCCTATTAAACTATTCTTATCTCAACCTACGAGTTTTACTTTTTTTTCTGATTCTGTCCCTCATCCCACTGGGTGGGGGGGAAGTGAGTGAGTGGCTGCGTGGTGCTTAATTCCTGGCTGGGGTTAAACCACGACATAGTTTACACTTCCATATCCTTTTTTTTCCGTTAATGATTGTTGTTTTGCTCCTTACGTCCAGTGTTATGTTTTGTTCTTTGCTATATGTAAAGATATGGTTAATTTTGAAGAAGGAGATACCTAATCTCCCATTACAGATTTCAGAACAGCCCCGTTTCTTCTTTCTTTGCTCTCTACTAAGGTGCTTGAAGTTTTGCATGTTTAATTTGCCTTGCAAGCTTCAGCTTTGATTTATGATGAATCTACCTTCTGTCACTGCACACCCTGCTGTCAAACTGTGGCTGCTATTATGGAGTGAGTAACACAGCATTGAGAATACATGCAGGCTGCTGCTTAGCAAAGAAAGAAGGGAGATGAGTGCTTGGGAGTATGGTGAGGTAGTAAAGATACAGTTTTCAAAAATACCTGTCAAGATTTGTTGTCACTGTTTTAAGACATTGCTATAGCAGAATGAGTTCTTAAACTGCGTGGGTAATGTCGGAACAGTGAAACATCTGCAAATAGATGTAAACACATGCAGTCTGAAAGTAAAGCAATTTTCCCAGAAGAAGGGAGTGAAAGCAATGTGTCTCATTTTGTTCTTGGTATCCATCGAACTCATTCCTTTCATCTGAGGGATAAATAAATAGTAAGACTGCATCTGTATGTGCCTTGGGTGATTGCAGATCAAATTTTTGAATAGGCTGCATTGATTGTATGAGGTTTGGTTTGTTTTTTTTTTTTAAAACCATTGTTACCTAGATCATATAGGCAAATTGATGCCAGTGACACATAACAAGTGCTGTAGGCTAAACATTGGTGATGCCAGATAAGGAGAAAAGTGTAGACTTGTTCACACAAATATTCACTTTTGTGTAAAATAATTTCTGATTTACTTTTTTTGTAGTTCATCTGGTAATTGTCCAGCTTCTGGCTGGGTAGGTAAAAAGAACAACCATATGAGCATTGCTTGTTAAAATGATGGTTATCCTTGAAGAATTTGAAAAACATTAAAATGCTTCATGTTGAAAAAAAGATAATTAACTTTATTTCAGTTAACAAGTTGAATGCAATGCACTTGTAATTCTTAGGGTTCCAGGCTCCGTGCAAAACCTTGAATTAGTTGGGCAGGCAGATTTCCTTTCTATGGAGGATGTTGATCACCTTTGTCCAACCACCTTTCCTCAGAGTGCGCTCCTGCAAAATAATAGCAAATATTAAATCCTAACATACTGCACTTGCAAATCCGTGTTCTGGAAGATGAATGGGAAGAGTAAAATTTGAAGATCTGCAAAAGTCTGTTCAGGAGATAATGTCTTTTCTGATCAAAAGTAAAGAAAATAGTTCTTTTCATAGACAAGGAATAAAAGAAGCAATTTTTGTTCTCGTTCTGGAATAACAAGTTTTCTTTTTCATCTTAAGAGGCCATAATTATTCAGTGTGCAACTATTGTTCAAGGATAACTATACAAAAAATATAGAAATTGCAAATGCTTATTCATACAAACAAATCCAGTGAAAGGTTGTAGGGCTTATAATCTTCTGCATATTTTGTGCACTGTTTCGGCATTCAAATATCAGATGCAAGTATAAAGTAAATTTGACCTTTAATATTGTTGCTGTTCGAAAGACTATGAAGTGGAATGTGACTTTTTTTAAAAGCAGAATCAATAAAAATATATAAATGTAAAAGGCTCCTTGTACAGAAACATTTGTATAGCAAGTGCCTGGGGGTTGGGAGTTGTACAGAGGAGAGAAGGAAGCAAAGCTGTGGCTCCCTTAATTTCCTGGTACTGTGATAACTTTGGGAAATAAAAAGTAGGGAGAACAGTACAGGTCACGGTCTTTCCTGATCATATCTTTGCCGTGGTGGAAATGCCCAGATGGGTTGTACTGCTATAGCTGTTCTTCTGAAGTGTTTGTTTTGCTGGAAAGAAGGGGATATTTGCTTAAGCAGTAAGGAAGGTGCTTCCTTTTACCCCCATGTCTCTGTGTTCGTGCTGCAGCTGACTTGCTCAAATTCTCTTCTCTGTTTTGAGTGGCTCTTTTTTTGTTAATATGGTGATGTTTTGTTGTCAATAGCTCATACTTAACAATGCAACCTCAATGCATATGCCATGTAGTTTTGACTGGTTTATGGACTTATTGGTTGGAGTAGGAAAACAAAAATCAAAACTGGAGGAGGAGGAGTTCCTTTGTACTGGGACACAAGAAATACCTACATTAAAACTTGTCCAGAAGTCACCTGGCAGCTTTAGCTTTGGGCAGACGGAATTATTTCTTTCTAATAAGAATGTTGCGTGTGGCTGTGTTACAAGGAACAGTCATACAAAAAGACTTTTAGAGATTCAGCTCAGTCATGTTATGTATGGTACTTAATATGGATAATAAATTGAGTGCTGCTATAGCCTATCTGGTATTCAGTTTAAGTAGACCTAGTATACTATTACTGTGCTTTGAGCATATGCTAAAGAAATATTTTTTTTCCCTTTGGTCTAATACAACTTCTGTCAACTTGATCTGAAACTAGAAAAATATCTCTTCGTTGTATGGTATATGATGCTTCATAAACTTTGTAGTTTTCTTTTTTTACCATAGTATCTTTTTTAATTGGTGAAATGTGTGCAATGGGCAGTTGGGAAAAAAAACAAAAACCAAACCAAAAGCCAAAACATTATTAGACTTAAAGAATGTAGCTCTGAAACTTTGTCTAGTTTTTTTTTTATTTCCAAAAATAAGAATACATTGTTTCAGGAAAAAAGATAAGTGGCTGGTAAGTATTACATTAAGGTAACTTTGTAATGTCAAGACTCTTGACACATTGCTGTAAAAGTTAGTGAGCTTGACTACACAGTTATCTATCTGATGAGCTTGTAATAGCTACTGTATGCTATTTTTTAATAAGTCTGGAAGCTATTTCAAGTCATTGAAATCCTTTAATTGATTGATACTCTGATCTTATTTTTTTAAGAATTGGAAAAATATAGTTCTTTCTCAAAAATGATTTGAGAACTTAAATAATTCTGTGTTGCGTGTAAGCGTGTCTAGTGTATCCTCTTACAAGCTAGTAAGTGACTTAGCCTGTTTACAAATGTGACTTTTTTATTATAGTTCCAGATGTTTGTAGACTTGTGTGATTTGACACAAAAATCATTTTCAAATGGTTCTGGCCATGACTAAAAGGGAACTAGATCATCAGTAGTCAGGGGCTGTGTGAATTGGTGCAGAGTTTATTTAATTTTGAACCTAGGCTTGTTCTTCAATTTGAACATTTGTCAGAGGCATGAATGTGTGTGGAGGCACAATTTGCTGTAAACAATCTCTAATGCTTTTCTTTAGTAAAAACACACAAGTTAGTTGCCCGAAGACTAGCATAAGGCACTTAGCGAATACTGAGTTTCACTTTGTTACTCTTGATGGAAGTCACATTCTTCTGCTGGACGCAAAGAAAGAATTGCTAATTGATGCTGGAAGCTTGTGGATGTGCTGAGTGTAAAAATAGGGTTTTCCTGCTAGCAAGCACAAAAGAGAAAGTTTCCTCCAACATAATGCATGTAAACTTTTGAGATTAAAAAACAAAACAGAGTTGTGTTCTTAGCTGTTGTTCCTTTATTTATAACAACTCCACTAATTTTTAAGCACATTCTAGTTTCTGTTGGGTTGTGCTTTTACTCTGTCAGAAATGCTTACCATTTTCATTCTGGCTGCAACTTGTTTCCTTCTTAAGTGCTTCTGACAATTCTTTTCCCTACCCTCATTTTTGGGTTTGTGGTTTTTTGTTTTTTTTTGTTTTTGGTTTTGTGTTTTTTTTTTTTTTTTTTTCCCCCTGAGGGCATGCCTACCTTTCAAGTTCGTATAGAGAACTCAAAGCTTAACTCTAAATTTGCCACACTGATATGAAGCTCAGTACAGACAAACCACCAGAGATTGTATATAGCTTGTCAGGAATATCTATCTATCTTATATACATACATAAAAATATATAATATATACCTTAATTTTAGGCTGTGTAGGACAGGTACAGTCTTTTTCAGATTAGGTGTCCCTGTATTTTCCCACCTGGCAGACTGCATTGTAGATGCATCTTGAAAGATGGAAACGCTTTTTTCTGCAGGGTGCGATTTCTCTGTAGGCTCGGGGCGCACGCCTACTGTAGTCGCCTGGCCGGTAGGAGCTGCTGGGAAGAGTGAGCCAGAAGACACCTCTGTACAGGGTCTATGAGTCTTTGGAGAAGGAAGGTGTTGCTCTTTTCCCAAAGTAGAACAGTCTTCTGCCACCAGCAGCTCCTGAGTATCATGTGCAGCAGCCAGATCCTAATGGTGGGCTTACAATGTAGCCAGTGCAGTACTGTTGTCTTAATACACATTCTCAAGAAAAACTTTAAATTTATACTTTTATGAACTAAAGGTGCTGTTGAAATATCTAAGCATTCTAATGTAATCTAACTGATAATACTGCTAATTTGGATTAGTGGATGGCATAACGTAATTGGTGTCATCAGGAAAAAGAAAAGTACATCAGAGAGGAAATCTTTGACATGAATCAGTGAAGTTTTAGTATCTGATGAGCGTAGGTAGCAGCTTTCTCCTTCCTCCCCCTCTTTGTGGATCTCCTACTGCTCATGACACTGGGATCCACCCTTGTCTCCTTGAGATGCAGTTTCACAAACTGGTGCTGAAGGTACTTGGATTTCCTCATCCTCCCCTACTCGTGTCTTCGTTGTTCTTTTGGTCACTCAGGGGTGAGCTCAAAGTATTGGGTACTGACAGATTGGTTTGGAGTGTAATATATGTTAAACGCTTCCTAAACTCATGCTTCTAATAAATTGTACTCCTATCTTGGTTGGCTGGTAATACAGGCTTTTATACTATGTTTTTTTCTATTTCCTCCTTGAAAATTTGAGGTATGATTAAAATACAAGTAAATATGCGCTGATAGGCCTTCCAGCTACAAAAATCTTAATGAAAGCTCAGATTTACTTTTTCCCCACAGGTGTTTTAAAGTATTGCTGGATGTACAGAATATGACAGCTCCAAAATCTGATAAATGAATGTTAAAATACAAAACCTGTTCCACTGTTTAGTGGCTTCTGTCATTACTGTTGAGGTTTGTCTTATGTCAAGAAGCTAGAGTGTATGGGAGGTGACTTGCATAAACTATTGTATTTCTCTTCTGTTCATCTTTTTTTTTTTTTTTTTCTTTTTAAGATGGTGGTCATCTCAATTCAATGAAAGTTAAAAAAAAATACACCTTGACCCTTACTTCTAATCTTCTCATGTAACTGATGGACTGCTGAAACAATAGCAGTCACATCTGATACAACAACGTCTTATTTATAGGTGGAAGCAGCTGCATCCTCTGTCTTTGCATGCAAGAAGCCCTATTGTTTTCAAGTCACCAGGTTAATGAGACTGTGGGAAAATGAAGGCCTATTATAAAAGCATTATTAAAGATAATTATTTAACACAAAAAGGAAGGGAGGATGTGGCTGGTACGACTTGCTCTTAAACTGAGTTAGGTGTGGTGTAAATGTAGAAGTTAGTGCTGACAATTTAAGCTATAGCGTAGCCTCAAGTTTACTCATGGATTCTTGTATTATGCTTAACATTTGGCTACGTTAAAAACATCTGTTTCCACAGGCCTGCAGTTTCTGACGACTAAGGGCTGAACATTAAATAAGTTCAGTATGTAGGGAAAAGTCCCTGCCCCGTTATACTCCTTTTCCACCACTGAATGCTTTCTCCTCCTCTGCTTCCCCCAGGCAACTTGTCTGCCTGGCGTGCCCCAGTGTGCAGCATGGTTTATCAGTAGATACTTCTGTGCCGTCCTCACTGGGTCACTGGGGCAGAGGATTGCTGAGGACTCAGCGGGGATTGAGCAGCGCTGTCTGGTAGTACAGTTTTCTTTAGCTAGGAAATGCTCCTCTGGGATCTGTGACCAGCTGGCTGGCCTCTGAAACTGGAGCATGGAATTTGGGAGCTGTAAGAGGTTGTTAATCCCTCTGTTGTCATCCTCGTTTTTCCTCTCTATTGGATGCCCTAGGTGGAAGGAAGGTTTTCGTTGATGGGAGCTTTCTCCCAAGCTTAGGAGAGCACCTTGAGCTTCATTACGGGTCCCTGAAAGTCTGGATGAGCAGCCAGGACCTCTTTTTCCCATCCTCTTTTGGTCAGACGTTCAGTGGTGTCAATTTAAAGACTGTAGCCTGTGAAGCGCAGAATACAGCTCAGTCCAGCATGCGCTCCCCTCATGTAACACGTGCTCTTAGGAGCTATATGGTATTTCCCATTTAGTTCATGCTGTGCGAATAATAAAAAAAAAAAAAAGTAATTGCTAAATGGAAAATATTGGATGATAGGAGCATTAAGAGTGAGCATTTTTTTTTTCAGTGCAAACTCAAGTGACAACAGCAGTAGGTTGGTTTAAGGTCTTTCATGTAAAATACTCTTTTTATTAAGAACACAGCTTTAAAATTTGTGCAAGTGGAAGTCTCTGGCTAAATAATCAAGTATGTGTTAAGATCAATTGACATACAGGAGCTCCTCGGTGTCTTTTGTAGCCTACCTGTAACTTACAGTGAATGTGTCTTTTGAAAATTGTCTGGTCCTGGTGTAAGTGATAAGATTTGCTGAATCCTTTGGGTAAGCAGACTGAATGTTTATTTTTTTACCAATCTACAAGAAAAACAACAAAGACTCCAAAAGCGCCTGAAATTTCTAGTTTGAATTGTCTTGTTCCAGGTTTTGGGTTATTGAATTTCACTGTACCACCTTCTGTTGAACTGGGATTTGGAAGTGACATGTGAGGCTTGCTTGCAGGTGGTCATCAAGTCTGGGTACCTCAGAGCCTTCTTTCAGTTCAGCTAGCTTGAGCTGATCAGCTTTTTTTTTTTTTTTTAAGCTTAGTAAAAAGTTTGTGTTCTAGATCTGACACTGGTTGTTTTTCTTTCCATATAAACTGGTTATAATAGTTTTTTGGGAGAGAATCCCATATCTGAATTGTAAAGTATGCTGAATAGATAATGTTTTTACAGTTAGAGTTTTAGACTTTGTTTTCTAATTTCAATTAAAATTTGGCTTTAGTTTACTGATTTGGAACATTATGCTGTTTCAAGATAGGGGAATTTTTTTTGGGGGGGGAGGTGGGAGTCAGGTAAAGCCTTTTTTTAGCATCCATTCTTGAACTTTAAAGATCATTAAAAACAAAGGAGTTATTTTACTGGTCAGATTGTTACTTGGCTTATGTTGTAATGAGTTTATAGTAATTTTGGCTCTTGATTTAACCCATCTAGAGTTTGACTTTTTTAAAATGAGATGTTTTTATTAAAAGTCAGCAAGGTAATATCTTTTTCCTCTGGAACATATTTTTATTTTTAGAAGCCATTATTAGGGAGATGTTTTGTACCATTTAGGTCTCTTGACCCTTCTTATCTTGTTGAAAATCTAGCTTCAGTAATCTTTTAGTATTAGACTGCTTTGTTGCATGGATTCTTTGGTAAATAGATTAATCTCTGGGTCTTGTGACTGTATTAATCTTGCTCTGCTGCTTAGGTTTGCTGAGGGATTTCTAATAATTAGGACATCTTTGTGCTTGGTCTCAAAACAGTTACTGTTTTTCCTGGGATTCTAATGGTGAAGTAGGAAACAGTGGAGACAACCAGATGTATTAGCAGTAAGAGGTTCTTTGGTTACTTTTGCTTTTCATGTTGTGTAAAAAGCTTATAAATATTTAAGTAGTTTTTGCAAGATACTGACCTGAAACAGAACCTTCTAAAACCATATTAAGTGTGGCATTCAGTGGTGATATGTTCATGTAGGAGATCTTAAAAGAAAAAAGCAGACGACTTTTTAAAAGCACAGGCACTTTATTGCATCTTTTGATACTTCACTGTGGGTGCTTGTAAACTGTGAACTACTGCAAGGCTATAATGTCAAAATGTATCCCTAGATGATTCTTCCTGAATGGCGTCTAGGACTTTGGACAATCACATGGTGTCACTTCTTGCGGAAAAAATTGTGCTTAGCAAAAGAGCTTGTTTGATTTGTCTCCTCATGCCTTTCATTAATACGACATTCTGGAGAAAAATGTTGACACCAGAGCCAGGTAATAAAAGGCAGTGGAATATTTCTTGTGAAGAAATCTTGTGTATGTTTTGCTGTAAGTCTATTTCCATATATTGCTTCCAATTATTTGATTTTCAGCATTTAACTGTTGCTTCAGATTATTTTATGGTGCTTTTTAGTATTGAGTGAATAGTGAATACAAGAATCCTTTGTTTTGCATGATGCTGCTTGGTCAGGATTTTTGTATTCTTTGGATAAGTGGTCTACTGATAACCCTTTCTTCATATGTGATGTATGTTGTTGTTTTTAGTAGAGCATGCACTCACCAACAAAGTTTACTCCAGGTGTTAACGTGGTCATGTGAGCCATCTCAGTGTTGTGAGTGTATTCTGAAACTTTCCTCTGCTGGCTTGAAATCAGAAATAAAACTTATTCTTGGTAATAGTCATATTAAGCACTCAAACAGCAGGCTGTTCAAGTGAATGAAATGCCATTAACCAGAAGGGCAACGAGAGCATTTTTTTTTTTGTTTTAATTTGCTTAAGAGAATGAGATTACAGCCAGAAAATTGTCTTGTCAAACAGCCAGATATTGACTTCTTGGTCTTCCATTGCCAAATGCTCAAGCTTCTCCAGCTCGCTCCCCTGAGCCCTCTGCCAGCTTGCTGGGAGAGCCAAGAGTGAAAGCTTGGGCTAGTCCTTTCCTTCTTTGTTGGGCAAAATGTTACCCATCAGAGTTCTAAGCATTGCATTTTTACAAGATCTGAGAATATGCGTAAGCCATGTTTACTTAAAAACTAGCAAAGCTCCATTTTTCTTGAGGCCATCTTTTATTTGTAATGTATATAAAAGTGTATTTATAACTTGAAAGCGAGTAGGTGCTCTGATTTGCTAACATAGAACTTACTTTTAGTAACTGAACTGAGGGAAACTCAGTATTAAATATTAACTTTAATTTAGAAAGCCAAAAGCCAAACTTTTGTTTCAGGTCACTTGTGTTGGTATGAAGTACTTGACTGGTTTTTTAATTTTTAAAAAGAAGTTATTCTGTGAGCATAAGAATGTGTGTAAATATTTGTGTTTTCCAGTGTTTAATGTTCCCAACTTGTGCTTTCTGTGTGCTTCCCAGCCCTTTAGTGTGTTGCTTCCAGTTTCTTTGCATTTTTTTTGATTTCTTCCCTTCATGTTGTAAATGTTCCATGCTGTCAAATAGGTTTAAAACTAGCTAGTGGACTGATAAGTGATGAAAACTGAGATATATACAGGCTGTGTACAAAAGCCTTCTTTCTTCAAACAAAAGAATAAATGGATTGAAATAAAAGATTGGGTCCTTGTTTCACTTGTTTGGTATGTATCTTTGAAGAACTAGTCCTTTGTGTCAACATTAGCTGTTACTATCTCTTTTCTGTGAATTATCTTTTGACATTTTTAGATCAGGTTTGCAAGTTTAATCAGTTCCTGTAGAGCTGTTAGCATAGTATTGAGTTTTTTTCTGCCAGGGTATAAAAAATCAAGCTTAAACCCAAGTTTTCTTGCTGATAAACCTTTATAATTCCACTCAAATTACATCTGTAAAATGATTTTTCTTCTAAAGACTTCCTAGGTTTAATTGAATGAAAAAGAGAATTATAAGTAACTTTTGAAAAGTCTCTGAAATCAGGCACACTGCAACTCAGTTTATTACTGGGACTTGTGCTTTTTTTCTTCAGGTACGTCTCTGGATAAGTGTTGAATACAATATTTGTTCCCCTTCCCCTGTCCTTTGGGAATTCTAAATCACTCGCAGCAAAAATAAGACCAGTTAGCCTTACATAAACTCCCATAGTTACCAAGTAAGACCGTACTGATGCCACAAGGTGCTCAGCTATTACCAAAGCCTGAAAAGGAGAAACGCCTAAGGATCTGTTATACCAATATTGCTGCTCAAAAAAATCCTTTATTCCACTGTTTAAAATATAAAAATGATGTAATTAATTCCCACAGGATGTAATATTTTTGAAGTAACTCCAGAAAGCTCTATTACATAGCACAGTACAAAGTTAACCTGTAGACTTCCTGAGCGTAGTGTTGTCCTGTCATCTCCCTGCACGCTCCCTGTTGTGACCATTCCCTCAAATGCCAAAGAAGCCCCCTGCCCAATCCCTGCCATCCCCATGATATAGTTAAGGATACGTTGTTGACCCTAAACTACCTGGAGCTATTAGCTGATTCACTGAAGGGCAAGTAGTCTTTGCATATACTTCCATGGCCAACTGTGCTCTGTACGCACACTGTGTGTGACTGTAACCTTAACCTAGTAAATAGCTAATCTCTGATAGCCAACTTCTTACTCTTCTCACTCAGTTTGTACCTTCTGTAAGTTCACAGTGCAAGTTAATAATTTCAGAGAGTATGCGTTCTTGCACTCAGTCTTTAGTTTAGACTTTTTTTCACGTGCTGTTGGAAAGAAAATCAAGGTATCCTTGGAAGGAAACTGCTCTGAAATTTCAGGTTATGTTGGTAGGAATCCATGGCTTCTTAATGTACTAAAATGAAAATGTAGTATTTCAGTGCTTTAAAAAAAGCAACAAACAAACAAACCACCAAAAACATAAGGCATTTGCTGTTCCTGACTTTCAAATTCATTCATAAGTCTTCCAAAAAAAAACAAGAGAGCACAAGTCAATAGCAAAAAAGTGCAGAACTGACCTCTGAGTGAGACAACTGTACAGAGCCAGCTAAATCATGACTGTAACATTGGAGAATCTCCTCTGGCAAAACTTGCTGTGGAAACTTGAGGAGCAACTGTCTCTGTCTGTCAGCGTGGTCTTTCATCTATACAGTGCCCACCCGAGCAGAGCTGGCAGAAGAGAGCACATAGTACATGTGCTGCGTCAGTACATTGCTTGCGATCGTAAAGCAATCTCTGGGAGGTTGCAAAAAGGCCTTCCCAATCCTCCAGGGCAGAATTTCAATGTATCGAGGGGAGCCAAAGACACTAGTGAGTGCAGGCTGCCCGACACTGCATGCTTTTTCAAGGCAAGTTTTGGGCGGCTTTGGCCGAAGTGGAGTCAAGGCGTTCTATGAACTGCAGATAGCTGAAGTCTGTTGTTTGTGACAGTGATCCACAACCAAATCTTGCCTTATTTCTAGTCCGTTCAGTTGTGGGAGAATAAATACCAAGGATAAGCAGTGCAGTCTTGGTGTCCTGCACTCAAAGTAAGGAAGGGAAGGAAGCTGTGTGATCCCCTATTTGAGAACAGCTATAAAGTATATACAGAACTTTCAAGAGAACTATTGCACTGCTGGTTGTTTTCCTAGACACATCCAGGTGATGTGCTTGTTCTAGAGCTCCTGGCTGCTTCCTGTACATTCACAAGTGCCAAAAGGTTTAGTTAAAAGTACAGCTGGAACCTACGTAGAAATTTTACCCGATTTTGCAGGATTTGGCTGGCCATAAAACGTGTGGGGCCTCGGAGCTGCTGCTGCATTCATTCAGTCTTTTTCTGGTATCTGAGAGTGCCAAGAAAGGTGACAATTTCTTTCGTCCCCTGGTAGTTTTTTAGGGCTGTTTGCCCTGTAGCAGCTGCTTTGAGGTCTCTAATTCATTTTCATGCTGGCCATCAACCATGGGTCTGCCTGTTGTGGCTAAATGCTAGTATTAGTGAAAATACAGAAGGGAATGCAGTAGAAATACAGTGAACTACTTTATTTGAATTAAGGATGAGGAAAAAGAAAATGGTAGACATATTTGCCAGTCTACCTACAGCAATTGCCGGGTTCATGAAGGAGCAAAAAACCTCAGATCTGGAACTGGTGAAATGGGTTAAAAATGCTGGTGAGGGCAAGAAGGCAGAGCAACTAATGTGACAAGTTAGGAACTTTGTTTGGCAGAAGTGCATGGGTCCTGTACGTAGAAACAATGACTTTATAACCTGAAACCATTGTAGTCGTATCACCAATTGCAGATGAAAAGCTTACAGTCTGACTACTGTTTCTTGAACTAGACACTTTGCCTGCGGCTAGTAACCATTTGCAGATTAAATGGATAAAATCTGGCAGATGAGCCACCCTTAGATATGTTGGACAGTAGAAATAATAATCATGATCTGTGTTAAATGTAACCGAGGATGTTGTTTTAAAAGGGAGAAAGTCTCAACCCTTACAAGCTTCCCTGTCAGTTGTTATCTGGATTACATATGCTGTGATGATCTTTCAAAGAGAGGTCAGGTCCCGCTGCATGCTTTAGTTGAGACACAGTGCTGTGTGGAGGCAGCAAGCATGCTCTGAGGAAAGCTTCTGACGATGCAGGGATGGTGTGAGTAACTCCTGAGCTATGTTTCTAGACCTGTGGCGGGGGGGGGAGGGGGGCGGGGAGCGAGCAGGATGCAGAGACACCTTGGGTTTCCACAGAGCTAGTTTCAATCCAGCTCTGTTGCAGCTGAGCCGATTCCCTGTGGATCTACCTTCTGCACCTCACTCTCCAGGGTTTCTGTGGCTTAATTCACCAGCAGAGAAGTGCTGTCTAAATGTATGGAGACTGCTGTGGGTTATTGCCAGGCTCCTGACTTAATGAGCCCTTCCCAGTGTGGCTGGAGAGCAGAGATCAGAAACAGTCATTAGCTCTTCTGGTACCAGCAGAAGGCCAGCGGAGGCCAAAGCTAATAACAAGGCTGCCGGTATCTCAGTTCCTCATGCTGAACGCCACAGGCGTGGTGTCCTCGTGCCTTGCCCTCCCGGTCCTCTGCAGCCTGGGAGCCGATTTACCTCAGTCACCATGCCCAGCCTTTGTGTAGGAGTCTTCTGCTTTTAGTCACACTGTCACTAATCATCCCTCTTCCTCTGTGCCCAAAGCTCAGGAGCATTGGTGAGTGCAGTGCAGCCACAAGTCCCACCGGGTGTTCCTGGAATAAACCTCCTGGCTACCACTTGGCTCCTGGCGGAGTCAGCAGTGCTTCTGCACAGGTCTCCCATTTCTTGTCATCCAGCATCACCCTAGGCCACTATCTTCAGGAAATGCTCACTGCTGTTTGAAATCATGTTTGTCACTCCTGTGTTCTTGTGCCAGACTCAGGAGAAGGAGTGGAAAGGTGTTTGTCTCTCTCTTGTGTTTTAGGACATTCTAGGGCTGTACAAGCAGGTAATTAATGTTGGTCATATTTCTCAGTACTCTTAGGAATGCTTAGATACTGACCTAGTGCTCAAACCTGTTTAGAGTTGGGTTTCTAATAGCATTGCAAGGGCTTACGTGGTGCACCAATGGGAGAGATCACACCTATTGTCCATCAGAGTGCTTTGGGGATGGATGCTTCACTGCCATGCTTTAGCTGAGCTCTGTTTGGAGTCGCTTTCAGTGTTAAAAGTGAGTCCTCAGACTCAGCTGTAAATTACTAACTCAGGAGATAAGCAGTAATCTCTAACCAAGAATGTGAATGTCCAATTTCAGAGTTCAAACACATGATTTTAAGTTGCTGTGAAGGTATGTATTCAGTGTTTAAGAACAAATGTCGCTTGCTTATCAGTTGATAAGCAGTATCTTGTTAAGATTTGGTAAATTGATGGCTGTCATATGCTTGGTCTAAATTAGTTTGCAAAACAACTGGTAAGCTTCTCTGTATCAAGATTTAGCTTACATGTGCATAAAGAATGGTGCTTAAGATCTAGGCAAAAATACTCTGCTATGAAACCAAGGGTATGTATTTTATTATACACAAGGAATTCAGAGTTATATGTCTAACCCTTTGCTTAGTTAACTTAGACTAAGCAAAGCATGTGACATATGGTACCCCTCTGGAAAGGCTATAGAGGCTGAAAAACCTGTTTGCCTTATGCATTGGATTAAGATTCTGAGAGACTGCCTGCTGCTGTCCTGTGGACATGGGTTTTGTGTGTCGGTGTGTTTGGTTTCTCCATCCCCCAGCACTTGCTGTTGGTCCTTTGGCAGCTGCACCACCCACCGACTTGTAAATGTCTGTCTTTGTTAGGGCTGGTGGGGGGGAGAAACTAGTATAACAAACGGAGGGACATTCTTGAACTTCAGTAAAGAAATAAAAAAAATCAGTTGTGATGTGACAGCCAGATATGTCACTAGCAGTTATTAGAAATTAAATTCTAGTTCAGTACGCAGTTTGTAGACCAGCTGTAAGGAGTCACTGCTATTGGGTTGCCTTGCGTTCTTAACTGCGAAGCCCCTGCTCACAAAGAAATAGCTGGCAGTACCTCTATCTCTTTACAGTTGTTGGTAAAGTTATTGAACAAAAAACACAGACCCAGCCAAGTCAGGGAACGGAGTAAGCAGTAGATAAGCTTTATTCACAACTTCTAGCCTTTTCAGGATCTTGTGTGTCTGTGTGTGATAGAGCGAGTGAAAATCACATCCCTGTGACCATCTCTGTAAACCGTGGTATAAATGCAGTGTTTTAAGGAGTTGGAGATTTGACAAACAATATAGATGTTAGGTCTTGGTGTTGAGCTGTCTGATGCATGGAAGTGGATTTGGATCTGATGGATCCCTTCAGCAGGTGTGATGAGATGAAAGGGATTTCAAAGTGCTGAGAAAGAGCCATCTAGAGCTGCTAATGGGGGATGTTAAAGACCAGGGTGTTTCCAGATTCCCTCTGAGTAGGGTTTAACGGTACAGCCAAACTTGTTCCCTCCAGAAGGGATTTTTTTAGGGTCTGGCAGAGCGTTCCAGTGAAGTGTCACTGTGTGACTTCTCTCATACTCTTTAAGGTTTGGACCTGTTCCTGATGGTTTTCCCTTGTGCGTGCAGTGCCAGGTAAGACTGAATCAAGAGAGTTGAGTCCTTCCCCGTAAGGGTAGTTGTCTGCTACGTCAGCTGAAGCTGCTTTACATCACTTCTTCTCAATAGGCAGAGGCAAAGTAGATGGGCTGAACCCTGCCTGCTTTGCCACCATGCCAGGGTGTTCTTGCGTGCCCTTCTTGCCAGGGCAGCCTCCCATAGGCTGGCCATGGGTACGTGCGTCACTTCTGCTCGTTGGACTCTAACGTTGGATGTTAAAGGGTCAGAACATTAGCCTGAGTCAGAAAGGAGGCAGCTGTGGCAAGTGGGGTTGGCTCACTGAGGTATCAGATGTTCTCCCAGTGGCCAAGAGAAAGTCCAACCCATTCAGCAATGGAAGGCTGTTTGTTTTTTCCATCTTGTTTTATGGTACTCAGAGCTGCATTTAGGTTGCAGGGTGGTGACCTGAGAAGGGCCGTGCTTCACCACCACCATAACCCTACACATGCTTGACCTCTATGGGTGTTTACCTATTTGACATTAAAATTTCTTAGGTGGTCGATGTTCTGCTTCTAGGAGTGCAAAAATATGCTCAAGTTGAATCAGAGCAGTGTCTCCAGTAATCCCGTCTGAGATTTGGAAATTGATTCATCCCCAAGTGATATTTAAAAAAAAAAAAAAAAGTATCCAAAACCTCAGGTCCCTTTCAGAATCTTACCATTGCTCATAGGAAGGAAAAAACCCCAAACCTAAAAGATAGACATTTGGAGTTATTAAATGCAGCCTCTGTTTTAGGAAATACCTGAGCTAACAAATAAATTTGGGCTTGGCGATTATTCTGTGGAAAGTACTTCAGCATTTTTCTAAAGTTTGCCTCCTTTGCACAGAGGAGTAATCCCAGCTGTGGGAGGATGTGACCACCAGCAGCTTTTGAGATGAATTTTTGAGTGAGGATTGATTTGACATGCAAATACATACTTTGGTACGATCATTTGCCTGATAGTCTGGGAATAATTTTCATGTGACCTACTGTTGATGTTTCAAGTAAGTTTAATATCTGTTGTAAGACATGGTCTGAAACATGCTGCTGTAAATTCAGCTGCTCCAAAAAAATAAACAAACATGATTCTTTGCTATCTTATTTTAAAACACAAAATCAAATGACAAAGCTTTTGTTTAAAGTGTAAGCTGAACTAAGAAGAGTTGTATGTTTGAATGTTGGGAAAATTGTATCTGTCTAAATGAATCTTAATGCTTTGTTTAAGCACATGAATATAAAAGATGTGTTGGGGTATAAACCTTTGAAATTAGTTGTAGTATAATCTTTTTCTCCCCCTTCCTCATGCTTTCATTGTATCTGGGGTTTTTTGATTCATAAATATAAAGAAACTGAGCAACACATTTTTTCTTAAATAAAAACAAAACTGTCCAAAGCAAAAAAGGAACAGCGCAGCTTTACTTCAGCAAATAAGCGCTGTTGCCTCGGTGGTTGGAAAGGCGAACTTTATTTTTGTTTTGTGTTTTTGCTTTGGTTGGTTGTAAGCCAGCAATATAAAATGGTTGTAGGCCAGCCACAGAAAATAACTCACTGTATTTTCTGTTGATTATAGTACTACCGAGATATTTCTGTTGCAAGTTCTGGCAGAGCACAGTTTCCAACGCGTGCTGGTTCCTTTTGTCTCTGGATGTGAGTTGTCATGGTAATAAGCCAGCGAGCTGCAACGCGGAGCTCCTCACCGGCTCAACCCCCGGTCGGTGGTGGCCGTTTGCAACAAGTAACCTCAGGAGGGGGTGGTCGAGGTCTCCTACGGCATTGGGGCTTCTAGAAAACCCCACTTTACAAAGCAGAGGTGGCCCTGATGCTCTGGGTGATTCTGGAAATCAGTGTGTTGCTGGCTGGGGTGGGATGCAATTGTGCTGTTTGTGTTTCTGGGTTGGTTTGGGTTTTTCTTGCTTGGCAAGGGAGAAATGCAACAAGCAGAGAGTGGAGCGTGATGATGTTCAGCACTCGGGACAGAGCTGAACCCCCCCAACCCAGCGATTCATTGCTGAGCTTCTCTGTCTCAAGGGCACAAGGAGGCCAATTCCAAGGTCTTGTTTTAACAAGGTAAAATGCCAGTATTCCCGAGAGGGTAGATGAAATGTGAGCAGTTGGGATTGTTACAGCTCCAGATGCGGACCGATGATCACAAGTGATTGTGCAGAGGTGGTTTACCGGGTTACCCCTTTGTCAGCCAAACAGCATCAGCACCTTAGCCTGTTACTAAATTTACAAAGCTTGTTTGCAATGGAAAGCTTAAAATGTTCACATGAGCAGTTATCACAGAACACTTGACAAAAGACAGCTCTTTAAGGTCATTGCGACTTATTTCCTCGTGATTTGGAACACCTGCCCTGTTTAACAAATCGGGTACGATAGGAAGACCAGCATACTACGAAGCCTATGTTGTCAGGATTTTTTTAATGATCACAACCTTTTTAATGATGCATTTGAAGGAATACTGTGTAGTTTTGGTTACCACTTGGCTATGATGTTGAAGTCCAGTGACCTAGGCTTTACAGAAGTTAAGGTTTTTCAGAAAACAGATTGCTCTTGCCCACTACAAGGAAAATTGTGTGAAGAGTTCATCTAGGCTAAGTCTGGAGTGATGTGCTTCCTTCATGGCAATTTGTTTGGCTTAGTTATGCCTAGATTGTCTAGACTGCAGTCCTTGTGCTTAAACTGGTATCATGAATATTAATCCTGGCTGCTTTGAAACCTGTAGGCTAATTAAGCACTCTAAAAAAAACCACCCCACTACCAGCAAAAGTATGTGAGAATTGTCATACCTTAATCTTGCTCTGACAGCTCTTGGGAAATCCCCTAAGCACAGCTAACCACTAACCCTATTTTTAGTAGGCAACCCTACCTGATAGACTGTGGTGTCCTTTTGCTGGCCACCCTAGTTGCTCTTCCTGATGTTCTCTGGGCTGAGGTCCTTTAAAATGCTTCTATCATTACAACTAGGTGCTGACTAGGAGTTGCTTTTTGGCTGTTTACTCCAGGACAGTGTTTTTTTAAAACAAATTTTGTTATTTAAAAGCTACCAATCATTATAGTCATTTGTATTTGGATAAACTTATATAAAACTTATCTCTGCTACAAGTAGTTGTTTAAAAATAACTCCTGCTGTATTTAGTAGCCAATACATTTGTTAGCACAAGGTCGATTTTCATTTAGTAGGATATTGAGTCTTATTCCATATAGCTAATGGAAAACATGGGGCAAATAACAAACTGTCTCAAAACAATTTGAGACTTCCCTTAGCATTACCAAAAAAAAAATAATAAAAAAAACCAGGAAAACCCCCTAGGAACTGGGATAACTCTGCAACAAAAGATGTGAATGTTTGTGCAATGAATGTGAAAATGGATAGAACAGATTTAATACAAGCTTCCAACTGTTGGCTATAAATATTGAAAAGGCATGAAAAGGCAATTATATATATTCTTAATGGTGAAAAACTTAAGTGCCTTTCATAATTATGGTCTGTGCAGCCAATAGGAGAGATCTTTTGTCGTGAAACCATTTTGTTTGCATTTGGACATGCGACCAACATTTGGATTTTTGACTACAGAACTTAGGCTTTTGTGTTAAGCATTTAATTGTCTGACTTCTGAGAGTCTGGAAAGCAGAAAAGAAATGCATGGTGCTACCCTGTAATTTCCTATGCTCATTAGTTTGTTCACTGACTTACACGAGATGGCAGGCTTTAATTTCCCATCTACCCTTTCCACATTTATCCCCATCTTATGGGATGATTATAATCATGAATGTCTTAATTTCTTTACTTTATTCTGCTGAAAGCTTTATGACCAGCAGGGTATGTTGAACCAATTGTACTAATCTTGAGCTGGTGTTAAAAGTCTGTTAGTGTGGGTGGGTCATTGAACCTTCCAACTCATTTTCATACGTTTGAGCAGGTTCCACTGGCAAGATTGAAAACCCCAAACTGTTTATATTATTATATGTAAATCTGTGAGGCATTACATGGCAGTAGAGATTTTTTTTTAATCCTACTTCCCCTTAGAAAAAAAAAATCTAAAATGCAAAAATAAACATGTAATGAAATTGTCTTTTGAGGGAAGCTCATTTAAAAAGAAAATAATTCACAAAACAAACAAAATGTATTTGAAAGACAGGAAGGCTGATTTAAGTATCCCATTGAAATATCTTGTTTCTCCACAACTATTTTACTGTGATCCTATGGTGTTTCTCCAGCCTCTGACTTTTAAAGGCAGTAATGCAGCTGAAGGCTTTGGATAAGTATATTTTTGTTCTCTACTGGGATAACTCCCAGTTAAGACAAACCAGGAAAAGGGGATTTCTCCTTTTTCCTTACAAGGTTTTGGAGTTGTTCCTGATTAGCTTCATGTGCGGGTACTTCAGTTCCAGATTAAAATTGCCTGTTCTTCCTGTTTCTAATCCAGTTTAAAAATTCCACCTGTAACCCAGAACAAATGTCCCCACCCTCCCCCCAGGGGAACTAAAAATAACAACTTTTTGTGTGTCAACAAGTCTTAACAAGATCAATACAATTTCCATATTCCTTTCCCACTGCCTAGCTGAAGCAGAGGAAGTAAAGACTTGGGATGGCTTGATGGTCTGTAAACTGCTCTTCTGATGAAGGCCGATTCCCAAGCTTAGTCATTCCTGGTTGCTGTGGAGTCATGTTTCGTCATAAATTTGCTGAGGCAAATTCATACAGGTTTAAGATGGTACAACTTTTTAGAACTTCGGTGGCCACTAACACGTTTGGCTGAAGTTCAGGTAACTAATTTGGCATTGGATGGCTCTAACAGACCTTTAAGTTAAAAAATTGCCTTTTAATCCCAGTCACCTGTTTGGACTATGGGTAAGAAGGTATTTGTCTTTAGCAACTCCTTAGTTTCAAATTGTCTCATCATTGTCTTGGAGAGCTGTGGTTTTGAGGGAAGCCAAGCTATTGCCTGTAACAGGCAGTTTACGAAAAGGTAGACTCTGCTGGCAGGTGGCAAATGGGGGACGGCAAAGCTGCTCTGCTACAGTCAGTTGTCTTCCTACCCCGCGTACCTGCCTTTGCTCCCTACCCATCTCCAACACTACTTGTTCTTGCTTCCCACCCCTCCAATTTTTACATTTGTCCTGCGCCAAACCAAAGAAAAAAAGAAGAAATTATAATGGCAATGTGGCGTGATGCTGCTTATCAGAGCAACTCTGCTGAGCTGAGTCCCCTTCGACGTGTGTCATGAATGTTGAGTTTCCAGGCTTGCAGCTTATCTGGGAGCTGATGGTGTGCTGCTCCTTGGGAAGGGGAGGGCTGTGTTGGGCTGGATGGTGGCTGGATAGGTCTGTCTCGCTCTTGGCAGGAAAACAGGAGCCCCACAGGAGTAGAGAAGGGCAAATGGGATCTGAAACTGTGCTAAATGTGGGAACAGGAACAGGATAGGAACTTCTTCAACCCTGCTGTGAGATCGTTGCAGAGAGTAGCATCACCTGATTCTGTAGGCTTAGTGTTTGAGAAATCAGACTTGAGTATTAAAAATGTCAAGTTTGGCTAAAGGAAATGCTAACTGATTCATGTGTAAAACTGATAGACCAAGCTTTGCATCCTAGACTATACTTAGAAACTGAATGTATTAAGAATCAGCAGTTTTATTCTGTGTTCAGGAATTAACTTTTATTAGTCTCTGATAGCTTATGTTTTTCTTATATACTTCAAAATAGACAGATATAAAGGAAATAGTTCTTTCAGGTAAATTTATAAAAGTGAATTACATGATCTATATTCATCCTTAAAATATGGCCCATAGGATTTCATTCACAAAAGTGCCAATTTGGGTGACTTGACATATGTAATTGCACTTACTTAAATATTTTAATTTATATCTGTGTAGCTGCAAATTCAGCATTGAGTCAATAAATTGTTTTCTATAACTTTGGCTTTAGTTTTTTTTAAGCCACAGATCTCTATGTAGCATGCTGTACACTATATTACTATAGTAAGAATGGCTTGCAGAAAAATGCTGTGGTAGCTTACAGTGAAGTTAAGAAGAACAAATTATCTTAAATTGTAGTGTAATAGTTTGGATTCTGGCAGGCTTCCCATGTGGCGGCCCCCACCCCTGAATATGAAGGTCCTGATGTAAGAAAAAGAATGTAAAAAATTGTAGTACATGACAAATACTTCATTTTAATCTCTTCAACTAATTAGTCTCGGTATGGCTTACTGATAAGTAGGTGAATACCTGGGCGTGCCTCTGCACGGCAATTGTGAGTGTTTAGAAGCTGGAGGTGAAGACGAATTCTTCATCTTCACGTGTGCATGGCAGGGATTTTGGTATCAGTAACACTGCATTTCTTTGTCATGGTGTTAGTCGCGTTTTGTGGGTTTGCTGGCAGCTTAGTATTTGCAAGATGTGAACTCACCCTTAGGGTAAGGTTTTGCCTTTGGAGGCAGGTTTGGCTGGGATAACTGATGCAGCTTCCCCCCTTCCCCGCCTGCCCTGCCTTTCCTTCAGAGGTTGCTGTCTCTGAAGGCAGTAACTTGCATTGTCTCCTGACCTGGTGTTGGTGAGAGCCTGGCATGTTAGTGTGAACCAGATGTGAACAAACCTACTTGGGAGCAGACACGTCTCTTCTGTGGACATGGAAATTTCTGTTTAAGCCAGATGGGATTGATGTTGCTGTAGTCCAGTCTGTTTCTTTTGGCGATGCTGGCACTGCTTTGGCCTCGGTGAGCCAGTAGAGGCAGCCAGCCAGGCAGGTGCTAAATCAGTGCTAGAGGAAAAAAAGCAAATATAAATGCTATAAATATAGCTACCTGAGTGGCTGAGTCTCAAATGATTTCAGGTGCTGGATGTGAGAAGAAAAGGGAGAAAGACAGGATCCTGCAGCTACAAGGAAAGAGAGGCAGGACTTGAGCAACCTGGGTTTGGACTGGGGCTTTGTTGCTTACTAGGAAGAAAAACTTGGCACTGCTGCTCTAGCTACTATATCACGACTTGGGGAAAAAAAGAATTAAAATACTTGAAGAGAAAAGGGATGTTCCACTTTGAGCTAAAATAACTGTTTAGTCAGCCATATAGAAATGACAAATGCCTCCCTTCCTGCTAGCGGTGTCATGGTCTGTTTAAACCCATTGAAGACTTCGAGGTCCCACCTTCACCCACCACGTGCGCTGTTGCCTCCCATGACCCGCTGGACGTCACTGGACCTTGTGGTCACTGGACCTTGTGGGTCTCATGCTGCCAACAGGGAGGCTGCAAGTTCGGTCCCTGGGAGCGGGTGCTGGTCCTGGGGCTGGGGAGGTGGCGGGAGCCCGGAGGGGAGGGACTGGGTGGCACCTCCCGGTTTCAAAACAGCGAAACCTGGGCTTGGGCTGGGGTCTGGAGCTGCCGGGTGTGATGGGGAGCGGGTGTGCCCACCCACTGCCCCATCCCATCGGAGCCTGGTGCTACTGGCGGTTGGCTGGGTGTGAGCTGAAGATAGGTTATTTTAACAAAGATCAGCCTTTCAAAACCTGTTGTAGGCTCAGCCAGCAGATCTTTTTGAGCCCAAGGTGAATATTAGGTGCTTTGAAAAGGTCCTTTTTTTTTTTTTTTCCCCCATCCTCTGAGACAGTGAATTAAGGAATTAGCTTGTATTTTATTTTTACCCTTTGATTTAAAATATACCAAACTATTATAAGATGAAAGCTTCTTTCCGCTTGTTTGCCACTTCACAGAAATGGGTGAATTTCTCACTAAGAGAGCAATGAATTTCAAAGCTCAGCATTTTGCTTTTTAACTGTAGCAAGGATGAATAGTTGAGTTGGGCCTGTAGTTTCACACCTTAATGCAAACCAGGACTGAAACCACTGTAAGTCTGCAATTTTTAGAGCAGTTTAACTTTTTCAGTCCAAAATAGCAAATTTTCATGTCTCTATCACTTTACTAAAGCAAAAATTTGTTCATTAAGCTAGTATGAATTTGGGGCCAGCATTCTGGTTTGGTTTTGCCTGGTTTGTGTAACTGGCATTGCCAAATATGTTTGAAGCGCAAATTAAATGGATAGAAATGACCGGGCATAAACATATGCAGATTTTTATTAGAATGGAGAGCAGAGGTAAGGTTGCAGGCCGATGTGTTTCTACACATCTAATTGAAGTTGAGCTATGTTAAAACTTGAGTGTCTCTGTTTTGTTTCAAAGTACACAGTCAGAACTTTAAACTGAGCCAGCTGACACCACAGAAACAAACAAATTAAGAAATAACACTGAATTAAACAAATTTTGGGCTGCTCCACACACAGCAACCCAAGCATACGACTTCGGCTGCAGTACAAATTTAAGCGTAGATTAGATTTCAGTTGTTTAGCCTTCATTTAAATAAAAACATGCTTTAAAAACTGTGCTAATTTGTGCTTTGCGTTTAATTTTTGGTTTTGGAGTTTTCATTGAGATGTTTTTTTCAAGCTGTTGCCATAATCTTTGTGTAGAACTTGATTCTTGTAGCAAGATTAGCTGAGCCTTTGCGTTGCTTTTGCTATTTTTTTTTTTTTTTCCAATTCTGCTGCCTGGATGAAACTAGAAAGCAGCAAAGTGGTGGTTTTTCTGTGCTTTTGTATAAATACTCCTTCCTGTAGCAGAATATTTAACCAGTTTTAGTGGTGATGATTAGCTTTGCTCCTCTTGACTTTAAAATAAACTGTTACAAAGTTATATTTTAAAAAATGAAGGGAAAAAGTGTGAAGAATTACTTTCTCTGAAGTTTTGATGGCTCAGTCTGCCACCTTGTGGTAATTTGAGTACACGTGCTGTAAAAACAACCACCAAAAAAGCATCAGACTGCTGCTGTCACCTGCATGCCTTATATATATATATATATCCTGTGGATTAGTTAGAGGCAGCTTTCAGGGGCACTGTCAGCTAGCAGAAATGTTTATGTCAGTCACAGTGGGGTTGAATTTGGCTGCTGCTTTAAGGTTTTGCTCAACTAGCTGGCATAAATCACATAGGCAGGCTATGTCCTTCTTGAAAGACAAAGCTCCTGAGAGTTTTAAAATTTTAGCTTTTTTCGCAAGTGTCTAGAATATAAAAATTAAAAAATTTTGTAGCTTGCATGCCTAATTGTATGTGTTTGTGTTATTTTTGTGAAATGGCTTTTATTATAACATCGTTTCAAGCATTTGGAATCTGTTTAGGATTTTACAACACTTGGCGCAAATATTTCTGAAGGACTCTTGCATTCTATTAATTCACTTTTAATTAAGAAGTTGAAACAGCTATTTATGTTCTATAATATGTTCGCTAAGTAAGCAATGCCTAGTTTTTCCTGAGATAAATGGAAAACTGAGGTGACCTAATGACAATAACTTGATATTCTGATTTTATTTTATTTTTTTCAAATTGCTTTCTTACTCTTTAATGCTGCAGACTGACAAGGAAGTGTGCAGTGCCTACTGACAATATATGAAAATACATTCAGCTCTCATTTTCGACTCTACTGTAGTTTTCTGTACCTTGCACTATTATGGAGAATTTAATTGAAAGGAACGATGCTGGTTATTTGTCACTTAAATTTCAATGCCAAACTTTTGGTGCTAGAGGGAGCTGTTTCCTCCTAGACACCCTCTGGAAAGGTACAGCTTAAAGAATGGGCTGCAGCACACCTTTTGGAAACAGTTGTCTGATTTGATGCCAGTGCACATAGCTGCAATGTTATAATGACTACTTCCTTTGATAGGACCCCACTGTCTGCGGCACTGGTCTGTTTTCTTGCTGCTTTTTTTGCAAATCAAAAAACCCCCACCTTCTCTCTGTGGTGAGATGTCTTCAACTTTATCTTCCCTGTGTTGCTGCAGCCAGCAACCACTATGGAAACACAAGTAAAGATTTATTTAGTTGTTTTTTTTCTTACCCCTCCCCCTTTTTTTAGATCTCTTTTTTTTGCCTTTTTTAGGCAAGGACTTCCACAATCTGCCATTCCTGGTGTGGGGATCTATGGGATATTGTATTTGTAAATATTTGACAAGTAAACTTACATTTTGAGAAAGGAATTTTTTTTAAGGTGTTCACTAAACTTATCTTGTCTGTTGCTTATGAAACTGGTCAGAATGACTCCCTTCAGTGATTTAATGCATTCCCCCTGCTTCAAGTCACTTCAGCTGCATTTCTTTAGGAACATAACCTGTGTTCTTTACTGCTTTGTACATCTGCAGGGTTGGTCACTAGGTTTGTGTCACTCAGCAGTTTTGGAAACCAAATGTCCATGGATCCATTTTACCAGGCACTTCCACTTTTAGGTCTAAGCCAGCATCCTTAATGGTTCTGTATTCATCTGTGAATCCGTTACCGTGGATAAAATCTGTGCAAGCTGGTGGCAGAAGGTTACTCTCTTTCTCTTCTGTCTCTGCTTTGTTGTTAGACAGGCTTGTTGGAAATGAATTACAGTAGCGCCTTCTGGCCAGGCTCTTTTCCATGTAATCCACTGCTGTGGGCATCTGATCCTCAATGGTCCACTCCCAGCTTCTCGCGGCAGCCGGTGGCTTGTGCCGCAGAGTCTGCCATGTCCGGGTGAGCGGCAGCGATGCCACAGGGACTGTCGGGCTTGCGTCTTACCCCGCCGCTAGCACAGGGCTCCCGGGAGCCTCTGCTCATCCCCAGCCTGTCTGGCAAGTGAGCAGGTCACTGGCTGTGGCAGACATGTCCTTCCACACACTTTTATTAACATAAAAAAAAAAAATAGAAAAAAGAAAAGAAGACAGTAAAAAGCAAGCAACCTACTGTATTTTCTCTTCAAAGCCTCCTATGTGGAAGGTCCCTCCATCCCAAACCATGCATAATTACTTTTATCCTTGATGTGTCCTCTGCTCCTCACAGGAGGACCAAAGCCTCTAGAGGGCAAGGGAACAGAAGGACCAGAATAGAAGTGAAATTGCAGCATTTTGGCTTTTGCCCTTCTTCCACTTTTTCAAACAGAATATTTGCTTTTTTCAGTGTGAGAAAAAGATGTTCTCTTCAATACTGAATGAAAGACACCTATTTAGTCTCAACCACTGAGTGTAACTTCTGGCATCTTTTCTGATCTGTACCATGTTTAAACAAGTACAGTAACATTTCTACACTTAATGTATTTAACTAGATTTTATTTTTATTTTGCTCACTTGAATTCAAGTTCTCTGTGCGACTTCAGTCCTAACGTCCTTGTCCAAATACCACAGCTAGCATTCTTTCATTGTACCTGAAAACTGAATTATTTCTGTACTTCACGGTCAATTTTAAATACACAAATATTTCCCAATGACCAAATCTTTCATAAATGTATAGCTTTGATATATTCCATTACTTGAAAACATCTTCTTACAGTAAGTCTATAAAAGTGGTATTGGTGTTAATTTATTCTCAGCTTTGTCAGCCTCAGCTAGTGGTTGCGAGTCACTGCTCTGATTTTCAATGAATTATGGATAATGCATTGTCTCTTAACTAGCACGTTTAAAAAAAAAAAAAAGATGATGAAACAGCATCAAATCTGCAAGCCAAATTTAAATCACTCTAGAAGTTGTTGCCTGCACTGAAGTTCTCTCAAGTGCTGTAGTGATTTTAAGTATAACATTAGTAAAACTGCTAGACTGACATTAGTGTTTCCGTAGTTGCATCTTAAGAAGTTTTAGTCTTGGATGTTGTTTTCATATCTTTATTAATGTTGTTTTGTGAGCTGGATATTGGAGGTCCACAATGGTTGAATGTAACACTTCGCCATGTAACTAGGATTGTATTTATGATTTTTTTTTTTTAATGATCTCGTGCCAATAATTTTCTCTTTGTGCCAACTTTTTTTCTCATTTAAGCTTGTGGTTTACCTTCCACTTGAAGTGGATACGATTTTGTAAATATTTATGTACAAAGGGGTATTTTGTTAGACTGTTTTGTACTTTTTCTTTTCCCCTGAATGTGAAAAGACCAATTTCCATGAACTTGCTTTACGAAATAAATGAAGGGGTTTGAGTATGTTGGCATTGGGAAGCAGGACAGTGGTAGTTGCAAAGTAGCTCACTGGGGTTCTGGACCAGGCTTGTTTCCTGGACATGAGCAATAACTGCAAAAGCAGAAAGATTTCTGTGTCTGTATTTTCCGATGTGGATGCACCATCATTATTCTCCATGTCAGGTTCAAAGGTATAATCCAAGGTATTCCTGCAACTTGACTTTAACCTCTTGTAAATATATTATTTCAAATATTCCTGTTGCCCCTACTAGGAGAGCTCTGAATGCTTTGCAAAAACAGTATTTTAACAGCTTGTACCAAAACGAGAATCCTAATAATATTTTCCTTGTGTTTGTAGGATTTGGAGATTGTGTATTCCTATTTACATGGAATGGAAGCCTTGTGTAATCTGAGAGAGCATCAGCTAAGGTATGATACTTTATCATTAAAAACACATATATGTTAATGCACTAACAAAGCAAAGGAACAGTAGGTTTGGTAACTATACACTTCTCTTGTGTACCCTACCTAAAACTGAAAAGCTGGCTATCACTGCATCCATTTCTTCCATTCTTTATTGTCCTAACGCTTTCTCCTTGTATGCGTGCATATGTGTATCCCTATTTGTTCCTTCTGATTGCTATTATAGATGCATTTGTTTTCTTTTCAAACTTTCAGACTAGAAGTAAATGTTTTACATAAAGTACAAGTTCCAGTCCTGAATGAAAGTCCATATATAGTCAAAATCATTCATATAATCTAATAATCATGAGAGCAGAGTCTGTTATTCAGCTTCTGTTTCAGTTTGTGCTTGCTTTTGTGTGGAAGTTTTAGACAAATTATGTACTACACATGCAAATGACACTTAGTAAAAAATTATTAATAAATGTCACCACAAACTTTTTTTATTAAAATGCTTCATGAAGCAAATAAATTCAAATAAAAACTTCCAGAGGCTTGTGTGTGTTTGATTTTTAAGTAATTGTTTCAGTTGTCCTCACGTAAATGTCTTGCAGCACAGGCTTCTAAGGGTATTTGGATATTGGTGTGAGGCTGGCAGATACGGAAGGAGGCCCGCACATCTCCTGTAAGCTCTATGGAGAGAGAGGGTGAATTACTGTTAGTTTGCATCCTGGGGATTGCCAACATTTGCTACATATAAAGTTGCTGAGGCAGCTTTGACTTAATGTTGTTTTAGGTTCTAATTTCTGGCCTCTTGCTTCGTCATTCTGTCAGAGTACACATTCCCAAGCCAATATTCTGTAATTTGGAGAAAACAAAAGGCAGGGTTTTCTTTCTCCTGAAGCACTCAAGATGCATTTTGCAATGTGAATGTTGACTTCAAAGGAGTCTCTGTAATTACTTCTGCTTTGGAAGGAGGCCATGATCACGTTCAGTTAAAGCATTTTGTGTTATGCTATTGTATGCAAGACTTTTAGTACATCAAGTTTTGCATAGCTGGAGTTGAACTGATGTTAACTTGTTTACAAAGATCAAAGTGTGCCCATATGGTTGCATGGTATGTTGATGTGTGCTTCTTGGCTTCCTGTGCAGAATGAGGTTCTTGCTGAGGAATGTGTGGAACTCGCTCTCCCAGCACAGTGAATTCCTAGAAGAGAGCTTCTGTTTACAGTACCATACATGGAAAAGGCTGGGCTCCTGGCAGATGTGGGACAGAAAGCTTTTATAGCATCCTTCAGGACAGAACATTTCTTGTGGCAGTGGGATGCCACAAAAACCTCTGAGATGCATTAAAAACTAGTGTATTAAATATAACCTCTAGTAGTGAATAACTTACATTATGGCTTGCTCGTGATCTCATCTTGAATTTATTACATTTGTTTGGGAAGCAGACAAAGATCACATTCGAGCAAAAATTAGACACCAAAATTACATTTTGACCAGAAGTAATTGAATTTTTCAAATATTTGAGTTTATAGTTTGTACCACTTGGTCACTGTAATTTCTGACTGTTCCAGTTTAACGCAGGAACTGAAACACTTGGCTACCTTCTGTAAGAGGCATTTTCTCCCCTGTTACTGTCCTAATAATGGGACCAAAATGCTGTAAAACTCGGACAGTGCCAGTGGTGAACTTGCGTGACTCTATCAGGAATGTACTTCCTTCACTCCTAATTCAGAGGGGAACAAAAGTTGCTTGTTAAAGTGATTCTGTTTCCTATAACTCCTACTCTTAGATGGCCCATGGCCCAGCATCGTTTCAGACCAGTAGGACACAGACTATCCTTGAGCAGTATTTTAATTTTTAAATCTGTCTGCTAGAAATGACTTTTCTTCTAGTATCTTCTCAACAGTAACTTTGTGTCTGCTTTCCCCTTCCCTCTCAAAACAGAGGATCAGAGAAAGAAGATAAGGACCTGGGAGGTAGAAGTAGACAGTAGCTTTTTGGTGTCTGTAAAGGATTTTGGCAAGACCCAATTTTATGGTGGGGACCAGTGTCTGAAAAAAGAGAAGGTCTGTGGTTCAAAAAGTTTTTTGCTGTGTCAGGAAGCAAGAAGGTTTTTCCTTAGCTGAAATTGATATCAAATACATAATAGTTAATTATATACAATACAGACATTGCCTATAAGAAAAGTTCTCAAAGATGGTCCAAAGAGTAGATCTAAAATACTGCAATGGAGAAAGGCTGTGGGCTGTGGTAGTAAAACTTGGTCTTTTTTTTTTTTCTGTGTGTTTTTTGAGCAAACAGAATTAAGATCTTAATTTTCTATTAACAAAATTCATGAATGATCAGGATACCACTATAAGCCTGCCGCTTCTGGACAGAAAAAGCATTATTTCTTAGTAGGCTGAATTAATAAGTAAAATCCTGAAAGAGATAAGTGCCAAGGTAACTTTTGTAGCAGCCTGTTGGCTATTGAAATGAATTATCTAGGAAATGATGGGAAATGGCAGTAAGAAGCCTTTTAAATGTCACATCAAACCCAGACCCACTCTTCCAGTCCTCAGATCAACTTTTTTGAGACTTTTTGCCTGAGCAGGAATTCTTGAGCACTTTTGTCAGCTTAGGATATCATTGCAGGCAGCTGGTCATTAGTGCGCTGAGGTTCTGATGATTGATCCTGCGAAGAATTGAGAATTTCTTTTCCAAATTTAAATATAGTTCCTCATTTGAATGTTCACATGAGCCTCTTAGGCAAATCTCTGTCTGACTGTCTGTCAAATAGCCTTGGTGTTTGCAGTCTGCTTCAGAGCCGTAGAAAGTCCACGGGAGGCAGCGGGGTTTGCTTCCTTCCCACCCCCCAGTAATTTATAGGGTCCATTTCCTTAAGACAGTAGACAGAAATGGCATGTTGATTTTTTACACCAAGGTAACATTGCATTTCCTAATACGTGGTAAGTTCTATTATAGTTGCTCTCTATTATGCCACATTTGTCAGGCAGACAGTGAATGTGAAAGTGCTTTAATCCTCCCCTCTAGACAGAGGATTTTCCTGCAGGACGTTCTCTCCACTTTGAGCCTTCTGGGATTTCAGCATTAAAATCTCACGGTAATTTTTAAGTTGCTGAATTTTAGCAAAATAAGAAGCATTGATTTACCATGCAACATAATTTCTTGTTTTATCTATTGGGCCTGACTTGAAAAAGGGAACAGTTTTTATATCGTGGTATCTCTGACTAGTGTTAACGTATCATAAATTTGTATCCATTTCAAAAATTCTGAATTGTTTCCTTATAAAGCAACTTACTTTTATCAGATCACTTTATAAAATGAGATCAGTATCATTTTACCCATTTTATAGAAATTTTTTTATGGGAGCAATTACATCTAGTGACCTAAATCAAATCTGATCTTGGATGAACTAATAAGTTTAATGCTTAGATTTAACAATTTGTTCTCTTAAATTAAAAACCAGCTTAGCTTTAAATTGATGGTTAGTTTCTGCAAGTGCTGGAGGCAAATGTGGAAATGCTGACTAACTTTAGAAAGTGAAGTCTTTGTGACACTGATAGGAATCATAATTAAAAATGACTTCTTTCCTTCTCTTTCAGACTGATGTGTGAAACTGTTAGATATGAAAGGCATGAAGCAAATGAAGTTCTATACTAGTAAGTATTTCTGCTTCTCTTCGTATGATGTTCAAAGAATTAATTCATTTTAAAGTCTGTTAAGGACAGTGTTCGATGCCAATTCCCTCACCCAGCGCACAGCCTGTAAACTTAAATGAGCCACTTCGTTTTCATTGTCAAACAGTGGAGAAATTTGCTGGTGCCAGGGAGGGAGCTAACAGTGACTCTTGCTTGGTGATGTATGTTGTATTCATTTTTGCAACCAGTGAGATGCTGTAGCATTAGGGGATGTGGGATGTCTTCTCGTTAGAGTAAGTTGTCATTTAGTCTCACTTCAATTTTGTCAAAGTAGTAGCGACCAGCTTTTTGTGCCAGAGGTGCCAAATCGACATATCTAACACAGCTTATAATTAGCAGGAATGTGATCTAATGTCAGCTCAGATTTACAGTAGAGATCTGAGGATTGCAATTGCTTTGTTTATGCAAGCAACTTACTGAAACAAAAGGTTTATTAGATTTTCACTTAATGCCTCTAAACCAGACTCTAAATGCAGATTTTTCTGGGTTGTCTGGTGTTATTTGAACATTTAAGCATATGAAGCATGCACCTGTATGCCGCCTTTTATGCATGTGTAATTTTTCCTATGTTGGCCATCAGGAAGAGGATGTGATTGAACAAACTTTAATGCTAAGCCTTGACCATTCAGCAAAGTTAAATTAATGTCTAATGAAACCCAGTAATCAGTTATGTATGGGAAATGCACAAGGTCAAATTTTAAGTAGACCAATATAATCTTTATTCATTTTACAGACTAATTTGCTAGTGACCATTGTGCTGGTGATTTGTCCTTTACTAGGCAGTTGGTTGTGTCCATTATGTGTACTAGAGTTTTTGTTTAGACCCAATATCTTGGCTCCTTCTAACTGTTGGTTTAAATTTGAATTATATGCTGAATGAATCAAGGCTGCTAGTTATGCATATACTCAAGGCAGGTAACTTAAGGCAGGCAAAAGTTACCGGGAGGTACGTGCCCGAGAAAATACAATGCACAAACAGAAAATTGTGAGATCTGGGTTAACTTGAAGTGCTTTTTGCAATTCTTTTGCACTGATTTCCTTTGTCACTCCTTTCATGTGACTTAATCTTCACTTTGGTTGTTTGCCTGTCATTCCTATTTACTCGCTTCCTGACGTGTTTTTTTTCCCCATGATTTATTCAGTAGATATAATGGGCAGTTTGTCAGTTTCTAGATATAGAAGCTAATGCAAAATGTGCTTGCTCTAACATTTCACATCTCTGATTTAATGTTTAATGGGCTAAACCTGAAAGTTAATGTTGAATATTTTTATTAAAAAAAAAATTCCAAAATTTCAATATTTTGAAGCTAGAAATATATGTTATGTTACTCTGAGTTGTAGCTTTACATTTTATTTTAATGAACAATTTGAGATCTACTTGGTAAGAAAATCCCATGGAACCTGCAGTTTAATTTCAGTATTCTATTTTTAGGATAATGAACTTGGAGGAATCCTTTTTTTGTTTCACAAATTCAGCATACATATTGAAGAGTTATTATAAAAACCAGATTTCCAATTTTACAATGTACACGTTTGGAAAAATTCTTTGAGTACTACAGGAGATAAGCAATGTGATAGCCAGGTTAGACTCAATCCACTCAGTTATGAGCTATAGGAAATGAGCTTGGAGCATACAACCTTGTCACTTTTTGTTGAACATGCCAGAATTTATCACTTGAAGCTCTTATTTTAGTCATGAAGGCCAAGGTTTTTAAAAAAGCATTAAATTTGAATGCTAAATTACAACTTTTTTTTCCCCAGTGATGGTATGTCTTGCATTGAAATCTGAAATTGGGTGCTAATCTTCTGTGTTCATTAGAAAAATCTATTAAAATAGCTGCAACTGTTGGAGCTGTTAATTGACCTGTGTGTGCGACCTCCCTGAGGCACAATTTAATGTCTCAGTGTGGGTAAGGTAAATCTTTATCCCTAAATGCTAACATGAAAACTAATACAGTTGCTCTGCTTATTTGATCAAAACTTTTTTTATTGTGAAAATTTTGTTCTTATCATTGTCAGCTGTACTTATAAAAAGGTAAATTTCTATTGCCTGTATACAATGCTGAAAATAATTATCCACATTCAGTACACAGTAATTATTTTATCCTCCATTAAAAAAAAAAGTTGTAAATTTTCATAGTACCTCTATAGATTTTTTTTTTAATGGCCAAAGGGATAAAATGGAGCACGTTGTTTAAAATTGGCTCATCTCATCTGCATTTACTTTACTATCAGCGGGTGTACATGGTAGTGACAAATTCTCAAACCCTACAGCCAACTCACTGTTTAAATGGAAACTGGGTTATTAAAAGTGGCAGTTCAGCTCGAGTTATTCTTCATTTGCCAGTCATCCTACTACTTTCATTTGATGGGAAGTTAATGATAAAAGGGCTTAAATCCTGCAAGGCAAAATTTCAGAATTGAGGTTTACTTGACACATATACCTGATTTTTGGTGTTTTTTTTTTTTACCTGCTACCTTTATTCAAATCTACTTAAAGATCCCTTTTAAAAAAATATTTAGTTTGGTCACTTGATAAATATTTTATCAGTAGTTCAAAGAAAAAAAACCAGTTCCTTTTTCGTATCTACATAGTAGTCATTCTTGATGTTTCCAACAGTAAGCTTCTAATTAGCATTTTCTTTGGAAACCAAAGTTTTAACAGATTTGTACAGGATGTGTATACATCTTGACAGTTGAAAAAATTTTTCAGATCAAAATTTAAATGTTTGCTATGATGGCAGAGAGGAATCTTTGGCAATAAATGTTTTTCATATAAGCAAATGAATATGTCTCTAATGAAAGAAGCACCTCTTTTTTTCCCCTCATTAGTCATACAGGGGCTGTATGTGGTTTTCAGTCCTGCTGTTTGATATTTCTGTCTGTATGCATCAGTGGTGTTTGGCTTACTCTTTCTGTAAGGAAGTCTTGTATGTCTTTAAGCTTCCCGTATTTACTTGGCTAAAGATATCGGATTGGCAGAAAATAAATTTTAATTTTTGATGACCTGCTGTCCAAAGTCATTCAATAATAAAACTTCATGTGCTTCTGAATTGCCATGCTGGAGCACAACCTGTTTTTGTGATCACATTCCCTTTAGTTTCTAAGTAATTGAACCTGGAACTACCTTAGCTGCTGCTTAAAATGTTTTTACAAAATACAAAGGAAACCCCAACCCAGGTTATTGTAAAGTGTATTTTAGTTTTTTAGAAAACCTTCCAAAGAAAGCCTGATAGGATATATGCTCCTACCTCCCGCATGTTCCTGCTGAGAAGATTGCAAGATGTATATTTTGGATTTAAGCTCTTATCAGTAACAAATTTCTCGCTCTGTAGTACTTTAGTAGTATGCTACTGGTTTTGATTGCATTGATTCTTAGAAAAGGACAAGTGTTTAAAGAAGAGTAGTTAGTTATCTCTTGGACATCTTGAACTGAATTTTAGTGTTAATGTCTATGGTTGGAAAAAGCTCTTGTCTAATGTCAACATGCTTGTGTGCTTTTATGTCATTCTGTTGTGCAGCCTTCTGTGCTTTAATGAAATTAATTGTTTTCAGAGGACTGTATTGTGAAAAAAAAAAAAGGTGTACATATAAACTGGAGATTGGAGGAAAAAATATTACGTATAAAACTGAGTTATTACTACAGAGAATGACCACAGCTGAAATGAGAAATGGCGATCTCTTTAGTTTCTAAATTACTGACTATGGTAGGCAGGATGTGTAATAAATAGCCGTATTTGTACAGTTATGTTTTGTCTTGCTTTTTTCCTCATTCCCTGCTTGTCATACAATCTGGGATGAAAAAACATCCACTTATGTTAAGACTGTGGCGCTTATATGGGGAGGAGGGCTGGGGAGAGAAGAGAAAAGGGGATGAGAAGCAGAGAAGGCCGTAAAAAGGATAAAGATACATAATTTCAGCTGGTCTTTTTGGATATTTCTATGTTTAGAACTAAATTCTCAGGTCCAGTAGCTGTAATATCGCCATCCAGCCTTAGCCAGGTTTTCTGAGTTACATCACCATGGCAAATCACAAGACCCAAACCCATTTGTTTTGGGGCAGCCATGAGGCCTTCTCCAGAGCTGGCTTGGCCCAGGCTTCAAAGCCTGAAACGAATGAAATCTGGAAAGGAACTAAAGGAGCACGACTTCTTGGTTGCTATGCAAATACTTACGGTTTTCTTAGGTGAAAATGTTAGCGTCTTTCACGAGGTGGAGCAGAACATTTGAAAAATGCTGGAGGGCATTGGCTTTGCGTAGCTTTGGGACAGGCTGCGTTAGAGGATTGCCCGAAGGCCCTGGGGAGACTGACTCGGGGCAGTGACTGGCAGGGAACTTCCAGAGCTTCCTCAGGAGGATGCTTTTCCCAGGGAGGAGACGTGCTGTCATCTGTCCAGGTATCGTGCATTACACAAAAAGTCAAGCAGGGTGTAAGCTGTAAAGCGTCTGGGTGTGTTATAGCTAAACGGCTAAGCTCTAGTTTTATTTGCAGCTGTAGGTCTATGTAATGTACAGTCGTTCTGCGCAAGGACAGGTGAGAAACAGATCTATGAGTAGTCTTTAAGAGTGGGAATCTAAGAGTCAAACTTTTAAGTCCTACAGTAAAAGTGACATCTAGTGAATTCATGGTTCTTTCACAGTAGTGTATTGCCCTGAAGACTCTCGGAGGATAGAAGCAGTGTGTACAAAACAAAAAGTGGTGCCAAAGTGGCCCTACGTTTCTGCATAGCCTGACTTAATTGTGCGATGAAGTGTGACAAAAATGAGCTAAAAGCCTCTGCTTTAGCTATCGGTGCAGGTTTTTTAAACAGAACAGCTCTGCTGAGACCACTTCACTGAAATTTGTCTTCTGACACATACGTTTTTGTCACGAAGAAGTGCTTTTATGTTCTGTGCGTGTTCAAGAAGTTTTATGGTGGTAGTGCTATCATAAAAACAAGTTATTCTGTATAGATACGACATATGTGATCTATAGCTATATATGTTTATATCTTATAAAACTTAAAACCTAAAACACTACAGAAAGGAATTGCTAGAGAACTTTTAACCAGTATTTCTGGGTTTTGGACAAGATGTGCCTGTTTGGAGGCTTGGGTCACATTTTTGCGTTTACTATCCTTGTTTACTGGATGCTCTTGACTTCAGAGAGCCCCTATAAAAGATTTCTTCCTTGGGCTTATAGAAATATGAGACACTTTGAAAATTATTTAAAATGCTCTAAATACACAGTAAACTCAGAATATTTCTCTTTGAAGCATCTCTCTGGGTCAGTATCTGAATTTTCAAGTAGACCTCTGCAGGCAATATATATTCATTCTGCTTGTGCATCCATACGTTTCTGTGGAAGTCATGTGGCAGTATATTTAATAATGCAAAGAACTGCTGCAGCAGGGCTGGTCTCTCTTTCTTTTTTTTTTTCTTTTCTTTTTCTTTTCTTCTCCTTAAAGTATTCTAAAGGTGTATTGCACCTTCTGATAGTCAGACAGTTGCCAAAGTAGTGTTGGGATACTGCCAGTTCTGCACTGCAGTAAATCAGGAACCTGAATTCTTATGTTGTGTTGTGGATACATTTTCTGTGGGGAATTTCTTAGGCAATGTGTATCATTAAAACAAATACATTCAAGGACTTGGCAGTCAGCTCTGTATAAGCAGACACTGAATCAAGGTGTCTTAATAGTGTCAGTGATCAATGTTACAGTCTGTTGGCTTTGCATAGCCAGTTCCAAATTTCTGTGTTATTGTTTGACCTGATTGTGAGACTTCTTTGAATGAAGACTAAAGCAAGGTTTTTTAAGAGGATTTTAATTTGCACCTTCTTTACTGTAAATGTTTCACTAAAACCTTTCATATTTTTGTTGTTGTTGTAATTTTGAGAATAAAAGCTTTGATTTTGGAGGAATAGTAGAAAGGTATAAGATTTAATAGCAGAATTGTGTGTCTTGATTGACCTCAGAGTATTTTGGATGCAAGATCATTTTATTTTACTACTTCTGTCATTGTTTTCCTGGTGTTTTAGGAGACTATAATTTTTTATATTAAGGGCTAATTCACTGTGCAAGTTTAATACCAAGACTTCAATGACAGTAGGTCAATGAGCTTGCATATGTATATTTGCATAATGTATTTATTGATTGCCTGTATAATCAGCTGTCTTAGACTCACACGCATTACTGACACTCGGCAATAATCTCTGATTGGACTGAATTTTCTGGTTTATTTTACTGATGTTATTTCAGAAGTGGAAAAGAATGCAAATAAATTAAATACGCCAAAGAAAAACATACTTCCGACTGTTTTCATGAATACTGAAGAGTTGTTTCCTGTGGTTCATTCTTCTTTATTTCCCACTCTTGCTACCAGAAGACAAGACACCAGTTTTTATCTGGTGTCCATTAATAAACGATAATCATGGACATCAGTTGAAATACGCACTTTAAGATGCCTGTTTAGTGAAAATTAGAACTTCTAAATTCTGAGTTACCAGTTTCATTACTAGGATGTATTTTAAATTCTTATATTTAGAGTGAAGATTAAGAGTAAGAATAAATGTAACTTCAATGTGTTCATAAAAAAAAAAAAAGTATTTGAAAATTGTGTGTGGCTAATGCATTAAGTACCCAATCTGTTTTACTTCTGTGTTGGGGATATACCTCTTAATGTCATAAAGAGCACCTAAAATGCTCTGGAAGATGTCACGTGACTGCTTAACTAGCTTATTAAGGAGCGTTATAGACAGTGCTGACAATGTGAGTAAACTGTTTTCTGATTATTCTGAATGCTACAACAATACAGTGCTAGTGGGCAGGATCTTCAGGTGTCTACCTGAGAGAATTGTTAAACTTAGACATTTTTGACATTCTAAGGCACTTCAGGGCTAATGTTTAATTGTGGCAATGATTATTCAATTTAAACAATAAACTACCTGTAGCTTTCAGCATACAGAGGATAACCAAAATGAGCAGAAACAGATAGGTTAATCTGCTGAAACAATATCCTATGGAGCATAAGCTTGCAGAGCAATGTTCTTCTTGTGCAGTGCTTAAATGCCTGAAAGAGGTCCCAGTTCTGATGTGTCAAATTTTCATTGTTTCTGTTCCTCTCAAGTGGAGATCTGGGAGCATGAACAATGTTCTGAATTACTCTGTTTACTTTCTGAAATTTATTCAACTTCCAACAACATTGAGTATGATTTCATGAAAATGTAATCTGCTAGGTACATCTTGGTTTGTAATATAAGCTGTTTTATCAAAAGAGTTACAAATGTTATAGCTTGTAGGAATGGTACTATATCCATTTTAAATGTAAGTCTTGAATGAATCCTTTAGTGGCTGGAATTTTAATGATTTATGGAGACAATAATTCTAACTAGCTCTTTCACAACCAAGAAATTGTTCTTGCTGATTTAATGACCTTTTTATGAAGTAACTTGGAAAATACCTCTGAATTGGAAAGTAATTCTGGATGTGGCGTTTGACTTACGTTAGAGGTCCTTCCAGCATCTGGTGTTGCTGGACCATTCAGTCCAGTGTCAGAGGGAGAATGACACCTCCATCGTTTAGGTTTCAGGATAGACACATCGCTCATAAAGGGAATATTAAGCAGTAATTATATGGCAGCCATTTTTGTTTTCACTAAGACCTGCATACTGCTTAGCTTTTTTCAAGTGCTGTCTTAAAGGAGTTGGCTGAGAAACCAATGACCAGTAGGTGGTCAGAGCAGCAATGACTTCTGTTTAGCATGTGCTTTTAAGTCCAGGTGCTGAATTTTGCACTGAAGTGATGCCTTATTTGACAGAATTAAAGCATGCTTGACAGCAGTCATCACAAAGACCTACAAATTCTTGCCACTGTACATACTTAGGATGTTCATTATCTCAGCTGAACTAAATGCACTCAAGTAAGCATGTGTTGAATACGATTCATTATTCCAGAGTTTTTAGTAGTGATACATCTCATCTTGATGGAGAATGAGAATTAAATTGATAGCGCTCATTAAAGTGTAGCTATTTCTAAAGAAGTTTTAAAGGAAAGTGATGCATCAGGACTTGTTAGGGTAGAGGAAGACACTTGAGGTGGCATAACTATTTGAGATTTATTGGGTCTTTCAGCAGGTTGACTTAAATCTTTATTGTTGCTGAATATTTTGGAAGGTTTTTCAACATCTTATGTGATTAGGAAATCTGAAAGCTAAAACTGGAACACCTGTGCTACTGTAGACAGATGCCTTAGAATCAGTACGTGTGGGGGACATGTATTGAAACAAGTTATGTTTTTTGCATAATTTCTTTGATATGCTTTTAATATTGATTCAGATTTATAGTTAGAAACCTGGTGTACAAGTGCTGCAGATTGCTTTAAATCAAAATAAAATAATTATAATGAGAAAATAAAACTTCAGTTTTAAGTAGTGTATATGTAGCTAGTTGGGGATCTGGGAATAAGAAGCTGCCCCTTCCAGTAGAATAAATAGCTCACAGCATGAAGAGTTTGATAAAAGTGCTGAAGACTTTGAGAAAGGCTGCAAACTTCTTGGATCTTGGCAGCCTGGAGATTTATAAACACTTCCTCATTTTTGAACTTTGAGTACCTCTGAGGTCTCAAAGAACAGTCATCTGCTAGAAAATGTGAAGACTTAAGTCTGAAAATACTGTCTAACCTTATCAGCATTGACAGCCCGGTGATGTCATCATAGGCTATTGCATAATTATGTAGCTGAAGATTCCAAACAGAACAGTTAGTGACAGTTATGAAGCTAGTTTGCAAAGTTCTGTCTTCAGTTCTTCTGTGTCATTTTCAAAGTGGCGAAGTGTGCTGTCCGGCTGCAGGTTGTAGTTGCGTAAAAGGACTACATCAAGGAAGCTGAGGAGGGAAACACAACGGGAAGGCATTGCAATCCAGTCTCTGGATTTCCGTTTCTAGCTTCTGAATGCCCGTAAATCAAGCTTTCTTGCATTCTGGGAAATTAAATATAGATTCCCCAGGAAATCCCCTGCTCTCAAAAGTGCTATAATACAAGAGTCAAGATTTAAAGTAGCTCTATTTAAATTTTGTACAACTAACTTAAGTGCAGATTATGAATAAAGTGTGCATATTGGTGACTATTTTGGTATTGGTTTTAAGTTTCGCACCACTTTAAGGTTGCTGCTAGAACCTGTGTATTCTGAAAACTTTATCAGTAGGTAGCTTCATCACAGTAGTGATAACAGAAGAACATTAAATCTTGGTCCCTTGAGTCCTTTTGCTGTCGTCTTCACAGAATACATATACTATCTTCTGCTAAAGATCTCTTGCTTTTCTTAAGATTTAGGCTCTTTCCTCTACAATGTAGTCAAATGCTTTGAGTGCATGCAGATATATGGGTGTTAGTCTAATCCTAGTGCGCTAACAAGTTACAGTTTTAGTGCAGCTGGTGTCTTGAATCTGGCCATAGTCCTGTTGGTTCTGTAAAGGATGGATGGAAGTTTGTGTTGCCAATGTTTCACTGGGGCTTTTGCTGGCTTTACTATAGCTAGGACAGAATAACTACATGTATTGATTTTGTTCTTCTGACTGCCACTTAATGTGTGACTTTTGGGTTGACTTAGTTCTGATTCTCTGCAGGATAAATTGCCCATGTCATCTTACTTTCTTGGTAATAAATCTTGTTTTTTGTAACTTGGGAAAGTGGATAGCTGTGCTGCATTTGGTAGGCAATATAACAGTCCTGAGTTTCATCCAGACGAATATTCAGAACAGCAGATAAGCTGGAAAAAACAAAACCCAAACAACTCCCCAAAACCCCCAAAGTAACCACCACTAGTCTTAAGTATTTGAAGTAACATACTGCATCACTTAAGGCCAACAGGTGAAGTAATTTCTTGCCTGCAGAGAAAATCTGTGAATGTCTGCTTGGAAATGTACATGTGCCAATAACTCCTGATTTCAAGTATTTCCACTCCTGCTGTGCATGCAGCCTTGCAAGACTGGAGGGTTGTTTGGGAAGGGAACTCCAAACTAAGTAGAAGTGCTGATTGCCTGGGTTGGGCAGGCTTTGCTTTCAGCCTGATGTGGACGTTCACTGTACTTCCAGTCTTCTAGTGTCTAACAGCTGCTGCTTCAGTGGCGGTGATGATGATGGACAGCAGTGGCACCCTTACAAAACTAGTCATTGGAAAGATCTTACCTTATCAAATGTCTTTCCTTTCTACATCAGCTTGACTGACAGGCGCTACTGGACCCTCCCCTCAACTGTCCCTAGGCCAAAACCCCCCCAATCTCCCTCTAAGGATGCCTTTGGGGGGGATGTCATCAGCATCTATCGTGCTTCAGCTAATTCTGAATGACTTGCTTACATGGAGTTAATACCCTCCTGCAAACCCAGTCAGGGATGTGTCCTGTCTACAAAAAACCCCTGCTAAGCACAATTTGCTGTCATTTCTTTGACAGAAGATGTATCTTTAGGAGGAAGAATACAGTTTCTAGATACCTCTGTGGGCTGCCAGTGGTAAGCAGTATTCTAGCAGGGAAAGAAAACTCCATGATTAGGCTTAGATTTCTTCTCTAGGATTCAATTCTGATGTTTAAAAACAAACCGTAAAATGTGATTGCAAAGAAAAAAACCTTTCAAATGTGAGTATCCTGTATTGGGTAAAATAGTATTTGCATGAGTCCTCACGTAGCTTGAAGAAGTGGTTTTGTGGTTCAGTATAGGCTTCTGTAGTTCCTTCTGTTCACTACAGGCACAAAAGTCCTGAAGAATGCAAATGTATTGTTGATGAACAAAGGTCAAACGTAGTACAGAAAACATGGAAACTTGACTGAAGGCTACCTGATGTTTGAATAGGATTGTGGAAAGCCCAGGATCCTTGAAATGAAAGAATGACATGTGGTTTTTTGTAACAGCACTGTCTAGCAAAAGCTGGCTGCCAAATGGCTTTGAGGCTTAATTCTAAACAACAAGTGTAGCAAGTGTTGAGAAGTGCAGGAGTTAAATATATTTTCATATGAAAGGAATAGATCAGTCTTTCATTTGTCTGTGGGTTTTTTGGAGGGAAGCATGTGTGTTCTGGAGGAAGGAATGTATTTGCTGTATGTGCGGGTTTTTTTCAGATGTTTTGTTCAAGAGTATATTAAGACACTAGTAGTTGTAAACATGAAGAGAATGAAAATCCATCAGCGTTCTTTGCTCTTGAAGACTGTCTTGGAAATATTTCTGATATTTTGGCTGGCAATGAAAGTTTAAAAAAATAAACAGTGTATTTTAGGGAAGATACCTTGAAATACAGATACTTCCACTATTCTGACACAGCAATATTGAAGATTTTTTTTTATTATTATTTAGATAATTAAGGAGTTGTTCAGTAGATATGCATGATGCAAATACCTTAGAGCTTAGAAATTCTCATACATGACTGTAAAAATAAAAACACTTAAAGTACACATAAAGCAAAATGAAAATAAAACCAATCAGATAGTATTCCTGAAGTTTCATTTATTTTTTTAATCAGTACTTTCAGCTGTCAGATGAACAGATGCTTCTTTTGATTATATATAAAGTGGATAAAGTATGATGTTTATGACAGATAAGTGAGAAGGAGCAACAACTGTTAAAGAGCTAGCTTGCAGAGAAAGTGGATAAACCTGTGAACTGGCAAAAGAAAAGATAAAACTGAGTTGGATGATTAACTAAGTGAAAAGTCATGGTGTGTGTGATCAAATAAGAAAAACTTAAACCACTGCAGTTAAATGTATAATCATTAAAGCCGTTTGTTAAATGATTCAAAGGTAGATTTCACAAGTGGCATTAAGAATTTGAATATTGAACTTATTGACTGGTGCTTGTGAAAGCCAGTGTCTGCCTTACTCTTTGGAGATAAAACATCTCCAATGAGAAAAGATAACTAAAGCCCCTTACAAATAGGTGATTTGACAGAGGATTTAAAATAGTTATCAACTCTTAGAGGAGGGAAATAAAAGCTTGTATATTAGCAGATTTGCAAAAGATTTTCTATTGGTTTAAATATTTTTTTTAATTTTTGCTTTGATTATTTTATCCTTGGAAATGGCTTTCTGTAAAAGTATAAACAGATCTTTTAGATTACTTCTTCTTTAGTTATGAAGCCTGTGACCCCTGATGAGGTTCTCTTCTATTGGACTAGACATTTATACTTAGTCAAACTGCCAATTTTTAGGAAAAGGGCGGGGGGGACCAACCCACAAAACTTCTTATGTGATAATATAATGCACTGTAATCCACATGGAAAAATTATCCTTCACAACCTAATAGAGTTACTTCCCAGCAATTTGGGAAATCACTTGGTCTATAGCCATTGCTTCAAATGTCTATTTTAAAAACTTTCAACTGTGCTAATTAGTGCAGATTTTTGTATTTAGAATGGCATCTATTAAAAACCAGAAACTGGAAAAAACCCAACAGACTTGCAGTTCAGCAGCAATGCTGGTTGTATGCCTGTCACCTTAGGACTCATTTTGGGGGGAAGAGTGTTTAAAAATGTGTGACTTCTCAGGTGCATGTTCATGCTTTTGAGAACGATATTTTCTTTTGAAGTGGTGGTTTTCTTATCTGCTTTAACCTGGTTCTCTGTACTTATGTACAATGTTGATTTTTTTAGACTAACAAGTTTGAGGGCAATATACAGGTCCATGTGAGAAGCAAGCTTGTGAAGCACGCCTCAGAAAAGGCAGCTTGGTGCACTTCAACTATGTGAATCAAAATGCCTTGTTGTTTTAGCTGTGACACCATGTTACCGCTTCATTTTCTATTGTCTATCAGTATAAAGAGTATTTCCTGAAGTCTTCATTTTGAAGATGTTAAGTCTTCACTGGTGGGCATGGCTGACCAGTGTGGCTTCACTGGTCAGGTCATAGCCTGGTGGAAAAGGAATATAGGCTGCATCATCTTAGTCAGTTCTTGTGTTCTTGGTCATAGATTGTGTCCTCAATTTTCTCTGTTAATTCTCCATGTTTCTAATGTCTGTCCTTTCTCTTATGGTTATATTATACAGTGCAAAATGGAAACGGAGCATGTTTTTAGATTGGATGGTTTGCTGTTTTGCTCTCAGCTGTTTTAGGCCAGCTCCTTCCCTCTCCTTCTAACTTCAGCTTTCCTTTTAGAAAGCGTAATATAGGGAGTGCTGAGGAAATGGCATGCCTGTTTTGAGGACCCTGCTGTGTAGGTACCTCTTCAGTTGAAGTTCTTCAAATGAAAAACACGCTGCTAACATGTACATAGCCTACTTAGATTTAAGATTGGATTTTAATACTATGCTGTCATCGTCATTAAAAGATGTGGGCTGTTCTTGCTTGAAGTTAGAACTCGTTGCTAAAGACTTGAGCCATGTAATTTAAAAAAATGAAGGTGCTACAGATTAATTAAGTAATCTGCATCTCTTACTGTCACTAGGGATGTGGTTTTCAGATAAGAATGCTTGTGCAGTTCATAATGGCGTACTTGAATCCAATTAGTGAGTTTCTTTGGAAGAAGCAGGAGTGGTAAAAACTGAATTAAAGTACAGATATTCTCAGTTTTGACTGTTGAAGTGGCACAAGATTTCCACTGCAGGTATTTTTAGTAACCTTGAACTATTTTATTTTCCTGTCTAAACATTATTTAACTTATCCAAGAGGAGTCTAAGCCTATGAAAAAGATTTTGTATTACTCAAGGAGCAAGATCTGAATCTAAAGTAGAATGAACTGGGCCTGGATGGTAAAGTCCTCATCCAGTTCCTCTGTAGGATGAAGAGAGGGGAGTTTATTAGGAATTTATTCTTGTGCCAGGAGGAGACATGAAAGGGGCAGTGCGTAGTAGCAGCAGATAAAGTGGACTAACAAATCTGATGTACGTTTACCATCTGCAAATGTATCCAATGCTCTCCTACCTTGTGGGAAAGCAGACTGATGCCAAAAGGCAAATTTTTGTCTTGAAGAAAGAGTGAAGGAGAGGGCTAGAATTGGAAAATGAAGCCTTGTTTATAGAGGGGAAGATGCTAGAATTCTCTTCAGCAAGAGGAAAGTAATGGATTCAACAGAATACAATACTTTTGCTGTAGCTTGACTTCATTTTAATCACTTTCAATGATATTTCATTGGATTTGTGTTGTTACTAAATAGATAGATTTATGCTTTTAAAAAAGTGAAGTAAATGAAATGAGGCATTCTAATGTGTATATATTTGCAGGTGGAAATTAGAATAGCTTAATGGAATTGTTTTGTAAATGATTGAACTGTGGCTTTCTTCCATAATTTTGAGCATTTTTGCCTCTGATGTTCTTTGTACTGCAAATTTGGTAGTGCTATGAGTAACCTAAATCAAGTGTCTTAAACTGTGTCCTCTTTTTTTTTATTCCAGCCCTGATGATATTGGTACCTGTTGGTATATCCTGCTGTCTGGTTCAGTCTTCATTAAAGAATCTATGTTTCTTCCAAGGAGCAGGTATGTCAGCTATGAATATACTGCATTCTGTATTTTAAACATAAATTATGAGATGTAGAGAATTTTTAGAATTAAAAGGCAATGTTATATGCTTAATGAAACACAGAAGTACATGCGTAAACACACCTTTCCTGCCTTTACTAGCTGTGGTATTTGTTTTATGCCCATAGCTAGAATTGAAAGCCCGTTACTGTGGATAGTGTACAAACATCCAAAGTGTCATGCAAATGCTGTCAATTTAAAAATAAAACCACCAGAAACCTGACAAATGGAGTGAAGTACAGAGTAGTCTGTTTCTGTGAGTAATCAAACTTTAAATCACAGGATGTACTAGAGCTTATGATGTTTTCCTGAGGCTTTACTTACCATGTACAAATCTTCAGTGCATGTTTTAGCATATACTTAGATCATGTTACTGCCAGTTTTGCTACTTCAGTTTAAGGTTGTGCTTCATGTAAATGGATTTACAATGAAGAGTGGTATTTTACGTAGAAAAAGTAAGTTTGAGTGTGAGATGCTCAAAACTTACATTGCTACAGTAGAAAATTTAATTATTTTGAGCTATGGAGAAAAAAATGCAGATGACCGCAAGGATTTTAGACTAAGGTGGCTGAGCTTGATCATTTTACTGGAAGCAGAGTGGAATCGCTTTAAAATGCTGGTTTTATGCATATTCATTCAGACTACTATAAAAGGCTCCTTTGAAGTAAATAGCATGTAATACAATTTGTGAAAGGCGGAATGAAAGAATGACCCATCTCTGTACAGTATGATGAGAATGAAAGTACTAGAAACTTCCTTACAGTTTTAAACAGTGGGAAACCACTTCAGAGCCAGTGATGGTTGGCATATGAACAACTAGATGTTCCAATCTGCCTTTCAGTGGGAGAACAATGCTGGTCTTGGGACTTCCATTTGATGATGGTGGCATGTTTTTGGTGTAAGCAAGTGTCTTGCATCTGTAAAAGGACAGGCACTGCTGATAAAATGGTATATTTGATGTGTCATCAAACAGTATGTGCTAAAGGTGCAGAACTGGTTATTGTAAAAAGTAGCACAACAACAGATTATAGGATCCCTGCTGCTGGCAGATGGACGAAAATTGTCCCATATGTCATCCATGAACAGGCAATGCCAGAAAAAAAAGCTGGCAGAAAGTGCTACCTTTAGATGCTGGGAGAAGGGATATACATCATCTGAATTAATGTAGGGTGGTTGTATATAGTCTGTGTCAAGAATCTTCTGTTCCTTTGAATTACAGCAATGCTTGTGCTTCAGACATTTTTTGACACTTGATGAGAAGTGAGATTTAATAAGATAAACAATGTGCTTGAGATTCTTCCTGGAAGAATGACAAGAAATTGTAGGTCCTGTGACTCTAAGCAGAGCATTTAAGGGCTGATCACCTGGAGAAATTCAGAAATGACATCTGGGACAGTGTCTGAGATCTTGGTGAATTCCAAGTGTGGAATTTGGCATTAGAAAAAGTTTCATAGTTGTGGATGGAGTCAAGTAGCTGCCAAAGCTGGTGTCTTGAGAAGCAAATGCAAGAGAGAGAATTTGTTAATTAACAAAGATAACATGAGTCCATGAAAGCAAAATTAAGAAACTTCAATTTAATGGTATAAGAAAGTATTTCTTAAGAGCAAAACCAGAGTCATTCTAGTGAGGGGCTTTGTGCTTAGAAGCTATAGTTATTAAGGGGTAGGTGAAGGCCTTATTTAAATTTAGGACGAGGCTAATGGGGATTTTTACTTTGCAAATGAGTAAGCTGCAGTATCTGGGCCTTAGACTTATCCATTAATAGGAAAGTTGAGAAAAGTGAGAGGGCACCCAGGTTGTTTTTGATTTGGAATACGGGTGGTAGTAAGTGAATTATTTATTTATTTATGTATTTTTCAAGCAAAGACTTGAGAAGAAGACTAAGTTGTTCAGATTTACTTATGCTGCCAGTGAATTGCTCACAAGGAAATAGTAAGCTGCTCAGATATGTAGACTGGGTAGAAGAGACTGATTAGCAGCAATACTAAAATAAAATTTTGCAGTGCTGTAGAACAAAAGTGAGTGAGGCCTCCTAAAAAGGCTGCTGTCCAGAAAGAACCGATAGGGTGGTATTCTGAAAACTAGAGAGTAGTGTCAAAAGTGGGCAAAAGGCCGTTACTGGATAACTATCTGCTTAAACTGACTATTTACACATACAGGGAGTAATAATTTCAAGAGCCTTCTTGAGCATTGCATAATTTGGGAGTGTTGATGTCTTGTTGCCATTAAGATTAATTTGCTACGCTTTAGCGAATGGAGCATGTTTTGATGCATCATTGACTTTAGGTAATAGGAAGAGACCTAAACATTGCCAGGTAGAGATCATCTAATTTTGATCTTGTTTGGCCAAAACATTGTCATTTGAGTAAAGTTATTGTAAATTCATATTTAGACTACTGTAGAGGGTTTTTTCCAGTTTAATCCATTTTATCTTTGCCCATCTAGAAAGCCACTAGGAAATAATTTTGCAACATGTGAAGCTTGTGAGTAAGAAAGAAGGATGGAGATGAGAAGTCTGTGTAGGAGCAGAAAGCAAGAAGTATATTCTTCTCTCCAAACCCAAGTGACTCAGAAAATTCTCATTTCCCTAACTTTTCTTCTCCCAGAGCTTAGACTAATCCATTCCTCCTATCCTCAGACATCTTACCATGCAAAACTCCTCTTTTTTTTTTTTCTTGTCTTAAAATTATTCTCTTTTTTGACAGCCTGCTCTATGCACCTGCAATAAATCCCTTTGCATAGGTTATGTAGGCTGCATCCAACCCTCCCAGCAGGACCTCAGGAGCTGCTGGTGCTGCTCAGACTGCAGGCTTCCACTTGCCTGCCCTCCTGGCTTCGTTGAGCTTGGCTTCATTTGATGATGACTCGGCAGCAGTAGCTGGGCAAATTTAAAATAAAATATATGTTGTTGTTGTCCGTCTGTCGCCCCCAATTTCAAGAGCATTTGCTATTCTTTGTTGGATTTCACTCTTTTAAAACGTATGTCTGTACAAGCCAGGGTAAAACTAGTACCTGGTTAGGGTAATTCAGATAGCCCTAGTGAATAAATCTGCCTGCAATCTTGGAGGTGTTTTCTCATTCCTGTGCTGAATTCCATACTACTCTTAACTTTGTGGTTGTTGGCATGTGACCCTACAAGGAACAGGATGGAGTGCTGTCATCAGATTTATAGCTGAAACTTGGAAGTACCTTAGTGCATTTGATTGCATATGCTCAGCATATTGTTTGCATTTGGGGCTTCTATTAGCTAATTTAGTTGCATTAGTTTCAGATATAGCATCCTCAGACTGGTTGGTGGATAACGCTGGAAATGTTCTTCTGTTGTGTATTTTATGTCAGGTAAACTTCTTTTTTTCTTCTTCCAAATCATTGTTTCCATCTCTTTGATACCTAGTGTTAGATACCATTTAAAATTCTTCGGGGAGGGGGAGTGATGGCTCTGCTCGGCAGACAGATAATACATAGTTGGGAAAAAAGAATGTCTTAAAAAAAAAACAACCAAAAACAACCCCAAACCAAACAAAAAAACCCCTAACTGTCTAAAAGCACAAGCAATGACCACCCCCCTGCTTTCCCAGTCAAACCAGAAATAAATAATAGTATAGCAGTCCAAAAATAAGCAGCTTTGTAATGTACTATATATGGTCAAATAGCTGATAGTTGAAATAGTTTGAAATGAGTGGCATAGCTGCCAATTTTGCCGTGGTTATATAATGTACTGGGTGACTTGTAAAACTACTTATAACTAGCTATTTGACAATGAAATATTGGAATACCTGAAGTTTTAAATCGAGTAACATGCTTTGGAAACTTTAACATTGAAACTATGCCTGTTTTGTGAAAATAGCATGACTATCATTTTATTTTCCTATTGTAATATAGTTTAGCTTGTATTTGTTCAAGTGTCAAGCCATCAGCTAGCAAATAATGTTCATAAGATAAGGCTGCATTTTTTTCTGTTAACTTACTATTTGGGGAAAATTTACAATTCAGAGTTTTAAAGAATTTTGACCTGAACAATTAAAGTTGCCGTATTTTTGGTAACATAAAGTAAAGCTTAATCTTGTTCTCCTATTTAAATTCTGTAAATTTCAACAGTGAAATTTATTCTGACAGCTTAATGTGAGGAAGATTCCCCCCCATTTTACTATTTAGTTTTCATACTAATTCCTTTTTTTTTAACATATCAGGCACATATTATGGTCAAACTAAACATTTCTTAATTTCCCCCTTCCACCATGACCACCAAACTAGCACAAATTAACACTTGGTCCCCTCACCATTTCCCCTGGGCATCTGTGCCCTGGAGCCGTTCACATGGTAGAATGAGGTTTATGTATGAAGTCCAGAAAGTAAATGAGCAGAAAATACAATTCCCTGAAGGTTGTCCTGGCTCTCCTGTGTTTTCACGTGGTCACTGACAGCAGTATTGTGACAGTCCCTCAAAATATCTCTTGGAATGGCCTCCAGCATCCCTAGGTCTACTCAGTGCTCTCATCACATTTGCTCAGCTGCTCGGACTTCCCGTGTGGTTTTTGTTCCAGGACTTTGCTTGTAGTGCAAATTTTACTGTAGTCTTCCATCTTATTCGACTTGGAGCAGCACTACAAAAATGTCTCCTAGATCTCCCACAGCTAACCTCGTGCTTGCCTGTGGCCTCCACAACTGGAGGATGCAACTAACACTTAGCAGCAACAAAATACAGATTTGCTGGGCAGTTTTTCTCAGTCCAGTAGACTCTGGTGCTTGGGTTTTTCTCCTTTTCTCTAAGAATTCTTCCGAGACCGCCTGGGTGATGTGTGCTGTGCTGTGCTGTTTAGGCATGCTGCAATGCTGACTTGTCAAGTGTAAACCTGGCTTTGCTCTTGTCTTTAACTACTCGCTCATCTTTACTCTTCCCTTGCTGTAGCCTCCTCTTTTCTTTTTTTACTGCCACACCCAAGCAGTTCTCCCCTCACCACTTCATACGGCGATGGAGAGCTGCTCTCCCTTTGGCAAATTCACAAATTTTACGTGAAAGCAATTATTTAAGCTTTTTCCTCTAATTAAAAGATTAAATTTTGAAGTTGAGAGAACATCTGTTTTTTCTCTCTTCATAATTAAAAGGGATGTATCTATTTAAATATTGATGATTTAGTTCTCCAGTCTTTCCTATACTAAAACAACCTAAAAATTCTACTGGAGAGCCATTGAAGAAATCATGGACTTGTTTTGAATGTGTTTAAAGCAATAACAATACTCAATTTGTGCAGAAATGATTTGTCCTCATCCAAGTGTGTCCTGATTAACTTAAGAAGGTAACATCTCCCAGAAGAAAATTTGTTAGGGATTTTGGCAGTTTTTTTTATTTTGACGGGTAATGCATGTGAGTATAATAGTGTGAGCAGAGCCCTTGGCTATGTACATGCATTTATACAGCTTTATGTATCCTGAAACATACTTCCAAATTTTTGTGATGCCTGGGACATGCTGTTTGGTGTGGCTTACATATATCTAACTGATGATCCATTTATATTTTGAATGGAGAACTGTCTTTGATCAATCTTTTCAGTGAATAAAATTATATTGATAGCTTGAATCACAATGATAAAATCCTTCTATCCGTATATGACCCTAATATCCTTTAGTTAAAGTGGCTGTTGCTGGCTGAAACTCAGAACAGAACAAAACTGGTATTTTAACTGAAAGAGAGTGATCAATATACACAAATATTTAAACCAAAATAAATTTTGAATTTGGCTAAAAAGGTTGTTTGGGTTTTTTTTTCCCTGTGCAGGAAACTGAGAGTTTTAGAACAATGGATTTGAGGGAGGCTCTGGGTTGTACTTTTGGGAGCTGCTGGTTTAGTTATTTAAGATGCAGAGGGAGTTGATCAAGAGCTGTGCTGGGCTTATTGAGCTTTTCCCTGTTTCTGAGTTTTGCTTATGGCTGAGGATTTATAGCATCATGATTGAAACATGAAGACTATACATTAGATCTTTGTACAGAAAAATAAATCCCCAGGTTGTGGTTTCAAGTCTATTTAAGAAATTACTTGAAAATGCATGCTTTGGATTTAGTTTGCCCTCAGAACTCTCGCTCTTTAATAAAAAACCTCTTTTTTTTTTTTTTCCTGCTACTTGCTACTGCTGGATTTTCCCATGACCTGTTTGTTGCTTTATTATTTCTGTATCCAGCTAGTGCAGTTCTGAAGCCATGCTCGTGGCTCTTTAAAAGCTGGTGGGAAGGTATAGAGTATGGTATTGTTGTGGGCTGACCCCCACTGCTGTCTTGTCTTCTGTCTGGTTTGAATGCCTTAGTTCAGCATTTCAGTCCATCAACTGAAACTGAAGCATGAAAGGAGCGTGATCTTAGGGTTTAGTCTAGGAAAGGCTGAGATCATAAGCTGAAGAAAGGAGCTGGAAGAAGTAGTGGAGATGTCAGTCCATTTATGACCGAGTGTATATCTACCATGAAATACTCACAATGGATTTTAAGTAGACATTTAGAAAGTAATGCTAATTGCTTTGTACCATCTGCATCTATCTAAAAGATGGTGTATGTCCTTTTCAATGGACGTGTTCACTGTGACCTGCAAGCACGGAATTAGACTATCCCATTGCATGTGACTGGGATTACTTTTTGAGACTCAAACTACTGGAGAAAACAAAAGCTTGCTTACAAGAGGGAACATTTTGTTGGGAGTGCCTGATCTGGCCATCTACCTTGAATCTGTTCATCTCCCGGTGGTATCGTGGCCAGTGTTATCAGTGAAGCCTGGAGCTCGCTGATGTGTGGCATTGCCTTCTTCCTCGCAAGGTGCCAGAGGAGCTGGAGCTGCCACGGGTCTGTCCCTGAACTCAACTCCCTGAGGGCTGGCTGGCAGGGAGGGTATGCAGAGAGGGTTTCAAGCTCTTTGAGCCTGGCTTCTTCACTTGGATGCAGTCACAGTCAACCCTGGCTGTAGCTGAATTAGCTGAGCCATAAATTGACGGGGCCTTGTCTTGTCATGTCACCTGCTGTTACGGCAAAGTTCATGATGCAGAGCACATGCTACTTGTACCAGTAATGTCATCTGAAACTGTCCTTATTGTTTGCAGAAATTGGTGTACAGGTTTTTTAAATATGAATACTTAAAATGATTTTTACAGCTAAATGAGTTTGGTATTGTGTACATTTTGCTTTATCCCACCCGTCTCCTGTTGTGTTGCATAATTCAGGAGTTCACTGAGGTTTGAAATTGGTCGTCTTCCAAGTGTGCTGCCAGTATCTGAGGTGTTGGGAAATAGAAGAGGACACAGTTCCTAAATGATGAGATTGGGTGGTGTCTGGCGTTGTTCCTGTCAAAACAATTATTTCAACGCTACTGGAATTTTGTTCTTGCACAGCTGCTAAAATGTTAAGGGACTTAATCTATTACTCTGGAATCTTTTGAAAATAAAAATAGAAATCTAGCGTAGTGGGCCTAGTGCTACTAGGCTCTCTTCCAAGTTTGTAATGAGGAGATGAGAAGGTAACAACAAAGCAGAAAGTGTCAAATGACCTGAATAACTTTTAAGTGAGCCTGATTATTTTTGATTCCTCTTAAGGTGGGGGAGGTTTTCAGCGATGGAAATGCTTACGGTAGGAGAAAAGCCAACTTCAGAAGACCTCACAAATGCAAGCCTTGTACTAGTTTCTAGGTGTATGTCCTAGAGCTACAGACTTCTGTCTCTTTCCATATGAAAGACCTGGTGATGGACTTGAGATGGTCTGGATCACCTGCTGATGATCAGGTGCATTGGTGGAATGTTCAAAACAACTTAATACGCTTTCTGTAGGAGAGATACCATTAATTGATGGTATAGAGCCTGTAGATTCAAGAATCCTTGTTCTGGTCCAGTTTTTCATTGTTTCATATGCAGTAATTGTAAGCTAAGTCAAGATGGCATTTCCTGCCACTGTTGCTACATTTAAAAAAAAAAAAAAAAAAAAAAATTGAAGTAGGCTTTTCTTACGTTGTGCTTTATTCAGGTCAATGGTGTTTATCTTCCCCATTGAAACCACAATTATGTAAAAATACTAAAAAGTTAAATGTATCTATTTTAATGATAAAGTTATGCTTAGGAATTTGTGATATGGAGCATAGAAACAAAGTATGTAACATTATAAATCGTAACCACTGCTTTTATGGAGAGTCCCACTTGTGAACTAATTTAAGTTATTTTTGCACTTGCTATATGGAATAAGTATAATCAAAATTTTTCAGTGTGATATGAGTATGGGATATAGCCAATGCTAAGGAAAAACAAAATCTGAGGCAGCATGGATAGTAGAATTTTTCTGTGTAAGCATGAATGTATCTTAATAGCTCGAAGTAACTGAAAAGGACCTTAAGGAAAAAAACTAAAATTAAGCAGAGTGGTTTAACAGACTAGATTCATGGGGGATAATCTTTTAGCAGAAAGAAAGCAGAGGAAAGGAGAAAATCCTTGGAGGTAGCAGATAAAGGAAATACAGTCTTTGACATCTATGAATGATACCAACTCTCACATCCCATTTTTTAAATGTTAGAAAGTTGGGGTTAAAATTATGGCTATTTAGTGTTGCAAAATGTGCTGAAATTGTGGTTTGTTGGTTGTTTTTTTTTCCTGGGAATGTTTTAGAATGCTCTCTAGGATGGACGGGAAAAACATTCATTCCACTGAAAACTTGTTTTTCCTGAAGATGTTGACATATTCTCATTGTTGAAAAAGTTTGGTGCTGCTTAGTTGGTTTCTAAAGTGTGCTGCAGTGAAAGCTGACCTTGAAACAGAATGTTTTTTATTGCTGACTCTTCTCTTTAGCTTATTTTGTGTCTCGTTGGTTAGAGACACCTTTGTAATCCCAGCATTAGGGTTTCTAATGGAGCATGTCACAATTTGAAGTAATTGAGAACTTCTAATCAATCTTGGAAACATTGTTCATCTTTGCTTTTGCTTTTATTGCTCTTCCGTACATTATAATTATGTGATATTAATTTAATTTCAACAGTTCTCACTTATACTGGGATCTTCTTTGTAAAATTTCAGGCTTGATTTTAGTATTAAAAAGCTGCTATCTGAAATGATAATAAATTACTCGCATACAAATGGGGATATGGAAAAAATGGAGGGCTTTTTCTGAGAGGTTAAGGAGGGGTAAATTCTCTATGTAATAAAGTACATGGTTATTTCAAAGTTAAATGTGAGATCTCTTATACCTGGGTATTCACCACTGCTTATATTGCTAATGAAAGATACCTATCAGAAAAAATCTGTTACTTTTTCACAATTGATATTGCAGCTGGTGAGGTAACCTGTTCTGCAATCTCTTCCTTCTGATTTAAGGTTCCTTCTGATTCAATTTATTAGTATTTAAGGGTTTGAGTTTTAGTACAAACCTGCAAAATACCAGAAAACTCCTCGGTTACCTGGGAACTGCATTCTGAGATTCCTGCAGAGGGAAAGAGGAAGACCGTGGTTTTTTTACATGCTGTCAGGGTCTCTGAGCAAGTTTTATAAGTGTAACGAACTCAGAAGTTATCTGGTCATTGCTTACCCCAAAATAACAACAAAATGAAGTATGTGCAAAAATAGCATAAAGAATACCAAAGAAGGGGAAGTATACCCACGTGGAGGGAGGGGATGGGGTGCGCTGCAGAGCGAGGTGACGATGCTGGTCTAGGTATGGGGAAAAGACCATTTTCAGCAGGGTGGTGAAGTTTTCACAGCCTAGGGAGCAACATTAACTAGACAGAGAGGTCTGTTTCTATCTGAAATTGGAGATGATTTATTACCTCTGAATGATTATAGTTAGAAGAATATACAGAGTGGATGATCACGCTCACCAAAATTTGTGTACTCTACAGAAAAGTCAAGAGGTACCTTAAAGTCTATCCTGTGCTTACAAGTGCAAGACTTAGTCTTTTCTGATTTTTATATATATATATATATATATTATTTTGTTTTTACGAAATGTCCAAGAAAATTCTTGAGGGAAGTCCAATATAAATGTGTTATGGGATGACTGTTCTGGCCTTTAGGTTTGGGGTATATGTGGGTAAGAGCCTTTTCTTTGTCTCATGTGGAACTCGGGTGATCTAAACTTCTACAGACTTATCTTTGCTGAAGGGCAATCTTGCTAAGGTAAAATAATGACTTTTACTTACTTACATATTTGTAGGACTGTAGAAAGGTTGAAGGAATCAAAAATATTGTTTTGACCATTAGCATGATTCTGCTACTATAATTCTCCTACATATAGTGTTTTTAACAAAATGTTATTCCATACTGTAGAAGAGTAAAATATCTGAGAGTTTTCTTTCAGGTTACGCTCAAATTTTTGGATGTTTCTGAAAAATAAATCCAGGGACACTAGGCATAGTATAATGTGTAAAGTGAGGGATAATTTATTTTCAAATTATAATCTAAATAGCTAAAACAAAATTATTGCTATTACTTCACTGTTTTAGTTTGTTTATTCTTTTACAGTTATAGGGCACTTATTACAAAGATATCTTGAATACGTCTATAGTGCACTAATAAGATTTATGGAAACTAGTTATTGAGGTCATATGTTTAGCCCTCCATGTGAATGAATTGGTTGTATTGAATGAGTTAGGCATATAAGTGGGGGTGGAAAACGTCAATATGTATGGTCCTACTTTACTACTAAAAACCTAGATGACATGTCAAGTTATTAATTTTTTGTTGTTGTTTTTAGTTTTTTAAAACGATGACAGTTTCTAATACCTTAATTATGAAAGTCTGTAGAGGGACTTAAAAAGCTTACTATATATTTTTCAAGGTAAAAAAACTGTCTTCATTTAGGATCTAACTTCTAAAGGCTTTGTATGAGGTTGGAAAAATACTCCTCTGTATTAATGAATTTCATGAATGTTAATAACCCAAACTGTTCAGACAAGGTCTTGCCTCTTAAGTAATGTTTTCCTACTACTTCTCATTCTTTGAGACCATTATGTAGATCTTGTGATGTCACAGTAATATCCATGGCAACACAGACGTCATTAAGATGAAGCATAAGCAAAGCTGTCTTTATTCAAATCATTTATTAAAATACTTTTTTTTAAAAAAAGGAATAATAATAAAAAAAGTTAGGGAAAAAAAGCCTTCATCTTTGAATGTTTTCCAAGATAAAATAATATGAGAACTTCTAATTTAAAAATAAAATAAGGAAAATTTTCTTTTCCAAATAAAGATCTTTTCTGTCAGCTGTTCTGATGAGGTACCTGCCTTCTACCTTTCCATACTAGAGATGCTGCAAAGTTGAGCTGCTGCAACAAGACAAATTTTGTTATTGCTACTTTCCAGTTTTGTTTATCTGTATATTTGTGTATATAGTTTATAAATACAGATCTTGAATTTCACAGGAAAATGTCGTAAATGCATTTCTCTTGTTTAGTGTATATGAAAGGGTCATAAAGAACTGTAAGTCGTATTCTTGTCTGAAAAGTATTCAAGTTCACCTGCTGCTATAAAGGCCCTGAGCATCTACCGTCATTTGCAGTAAATTTGCAAAAGAATTTGTTACTCTTTACAGCACTTTTTCAGATTGAGTTTTTAACCATTTTTAGCTTAACTTTAGTTTTAAAGTAACATTATAAAAAGCTAAAGTGAAAAGCAACAAATTTGAAACTTTACTCAATTTATTTTTTTTTTTACATAAACTAGTCAAACTCGCTACCATACTCAGCCTTGTAACTAGGTAAAATTCTAAAATTAACCACACTTCTCAAAACAGTAGTCTGTACTAAAAGAAAAACTGTGTGAAGACCATAAGGCATATGTTTCAGGGCTTGACTGAAGGGACTTTCTCTGGAAGCAAACCTCCAATCTAGCTAATTTCAAAGTATTCACTGTGGGTTTTCCGGAACTTCTTTTGAAGTGCTTTCAGTAGTCAGCTATAAATTACCAGATTAATGCAACCTCTGATCAGGGTTGTATTTGCATAAGAAATAAAGAAATCCCTATGAGTGTTACGTAGATAAAGTACTATAGTCTGTCATCTCTAAGGATGCTAACTAAACATGTTCAAAATACTGAAGGAGTTTACTAAAGCTTTCAGCTGGAGTTCAAATTAACTTTCACATATTTTTAGCAGAAATTATTTAAAGCATTAATATACTATTAAACGTGCTTATCCTATAATTTTAGTGTCCTTCACACGGACCGGTTAGTTGTCAGGCATTCTCTGTCTGGCTTGCCGGGTTCTTCCTGACTTGACACCCTCCTGCTGCAGCACCGGGGTTATTGCCCTTGGCACCGTGATCCCTCTTCCCTCACAGGCAGCGAGTAGTTTTGGGCTCCAGGTCAAGAAAGGAGCTGCACTGATGTTTGAGGCTTTTTTTTTCACTTGTAAAACACCTGCCCTCCCCCTCCCTCCCCCCCCCCCACCCCCCCCC
>NW_010972576.1:3137227-3236555 GCF_000737465.1 Haliaeetus leucocephalus | reverse complement strand
CCCCCCCCAAGTATTATTAAGTGACTTGTACTTAGCTGTGCTGTTGCGAGTCCCTTCCCTGACACATGAGCTGTTATATCTGAGACTGTAAACATCTAAGCTATCATATGACACTGGATAAGTCTAATCATCCTTATCCATGGTATGTAGTGAGCTCATGTCTCCAGGATTTGCAAACAGTGACAGGTCCGCGAATACCTCTTCAACTCATATTCCACTTGCCAGCATCTCAATTTTCCTTTCAACTGAAAAGTATTTCTGTAAAGCAGCTATTTAATCTCGCTTAAAAAAAAAAAAAAAAGCTGTAGATATAGTAACATTTTGAGAATTAAATAAGTTAAAAGAAAAAAAAAAATCTATTGATTATTTTGATATGCTGATGACCACCACATTTTAATTAAAAATAATATTTAACACAAGTCAAAAGCAGCTTGGGCTTCGCTTGCATATTTGCTTATTTTTTCTAAGAGACAGGCTCTTTCAAATGAGAATCGGAGAAGTCAGCCTATATTATACAGAAGATCAAATTATCTGATAGTGACCCTCTGTCCGTTAGCTGACAAACCCTTGCTTTCGGAGTTTCCTGTGTGCAGCTTTTAGCGCGGGGAAACCCGCCGCTACCTTCCCTCCCCGCATCATCCCCAGCAGAGGGCTGCTCACATTAGAGCTGCTCTGCATGCATGAAGGGCTCTGTCTTTTTTTCTGAGGGGTCAGAAAATGGCCATGCCAAATTTAGTTTTCGTCAGAACACTCCAGCGTTCCCCTAGGGATGGCTTGTGCGTGTGTACACACTTCTAAATTGTGACTTTAGGATTTTTCATCCCTCGCAAGGGTGAGTTGGGTGGAGGAACAGTCTGGGTTTCACAGCACATTCATGTGGAACCCAGCTAAACCTCGCTTGGTCAGAATGAGCCATTAAGAGGGACTGGTGTTTTCAGTTCTAATCTGGATGTACCGAAATGAAACACAGTGGGTTTTGGTAAAAAAAGATACAGGAGGAGGAACTTGACTGAATCCCTTACTATCTCCTGAAGCAGCAGGTAGAAAATAGTCCCTGTTTTTTTTCCATCTAGACATCTACTAAATACTGCTCTGTAATACTTAATTCAGGAATTCAGTGTGACTGGTTTGCTTTAGAACTAAATCTAACACATTTTGGTGTTGTTACAAGTTAAATGCTGATTATTACCTCAAGATTAGACTTTGGGATGTGTCAGAGACTGGACATTCTGCTCATGTTTGCTTCTGTATCATCAGAGAATAATTGATGCAGTGATGGAAAGCAGCTGCTGATCACAGCTGAGGTCACGGCGCTGGTATGAGGAAGCAGGCTGGACGTGCAGCAAATGACACGTCCGGAGGAATGGTAGCTCCTCTGACTCGGAGTTTGGGAAGTGGAGGGTAGAGGGAAGATGGGAAACACAGTAGAGAGCACTTGAACGTAAATAGTAATGGTAGTAATAGCATTTGCAGGGTGGGTGCTACCCAAAAGCAAATGAAGACTCTTTGGCTTACATAACTTCAAATGCTAAATACGATTAATGCAATACCTCTATATTTCACTTTGGTAGTTTTCTGTGATTCTCCTAAATGTAGATGTCAATTGAGTAAATGTAATTTTCACAAAAAGAGTTTGGAATTATTGGGTTTATGTAACTTAAGATCTGGTTTTATCATGAATGTGTCGAAAGCTTGAGAAACTGAACTCAACTAGGCGTAGCCTTGTGCTTACAGATTTATTCAGGTACGGTCTCGAAGAGAAGAGGACTGGTTTCAGGGAAGGCGAGAGAGGGAAAATATTTACTTTAATCTCCATGTATATTTAGATGTCCCGCACTGGCAAATGCTGCCCATTGTACTTCCCATTTGAAAACTTCAGAACAAAGAAAGATTTTGAATATTGATTTCTAGAGTTTTGGCATAAATCATTGCAATACTTATACATTACATTTCTACTTTTAATATATTGTAGACTTTTTTTAAAAGCAAAATATATATGGAGTTTATTTCCTTGCATGAAAGTACCATAGAAAATTGTAAGAACTTGAGAAACAAGAAAATGTGTTCATTTGTAGTTTTCCTTGCATTAGAACATGTCTAAATGCAATATGCTTTTTGACTTAGAGGAAATGCTAATTAAATAGACTTTATTCTAAACCAGCAGCTTTGTTCCAAATACTGCATTTATAAATACATAAAACTATAACAGAATTTTGCTGAATGTGCTGTAGAATGTGCATCATATAGATGACCGTATTTTGTGGAGCTTTCTTTGTAGAGACTTACATGTAGTTTTACTAAGATTTGTAATTTATATGTGAATTAATTATTACTTTAAGCTAATGCAAGGTCGTGAATATCAAAAGAAATAAAGCTTAAGATTACATTATAGGGGAAAAACTAAATTTTTGTATGTCCTTTTTGAAAAACAGCTGTGACTAGTGAAATTGGGTTTTGTGTGAGTGATCTCTGATCTTTAAGAGGAGGGAAGAAAGGGGCTTCTTATTGAAAAACCTTTTCTTGGTGTTCGTTGTCAGTGGAGTTTTCTTCAGATTCTGCATCACTTTTGATGAATACGTTTACATTCCAGTGCTGGGAAATAACTTTCCATTTGGGAGCTGGGCTGAGGTGAAAACAGGAATGTGGAGGCCTCGGGCTGAATGCTGATAGGGAAATGTTCCCTCTTCGGTAGCGGCTGTCTCTGCTGCAAGCTTTGAAAAGAGCATCTGTGTGCGCGTGTACAAGTATGTCTGGGGACCTGGGGAAATGGATGGGTCACGTCTGGAGAAAACTGTGTTGTCCTCCAGTGTCATGATGATAATGGAAAGGACAGAACGAGTCACCCTCAATACCTGGAAGTTTCTGAATGTCTCTGTGTGTAAGTGCCAATAAAAACTAATGTGTTGCTTGTAGCTTTAGGTATTTCATTTAATTGAGGTACTTTGTTGTTTTGTTTTATTAGTAAATCTAATAAATTTGAAGGGGAATAAAGGCAGGCTGTGGTCTTAAATTATTTTATTTTGCTGTTTGTTAGCCACTGACATATTTGCACTAATTGTAGGTTTATAATTGTAAAGGTTTTTTTAATGAGAACTGAAAGAGTAAATTTGGGAAACATGGAAACCCTTAGCTTTCACTTAAAACTAGTCTTCTATTAACTAGCATGGTGTAAATTGCAATACATCTGTTCTTTATCTAACTGTCTGTGTTTTGAGTGTAACAAGTTATGAGATAGGTATGTGGTATGGTACATTTAGGGAGAAAGGAACTGTCATCTACAGTCAGTGTAAACTCAATTTTAGAATGCCTTAGAATGGAAATGAAGTTGTAAATTACTTGTATGGATTAAAATACCTGCTTTTAATACATATACAGTGAGCAAAAGGGTTTTTTAGTACTAACAAATTTATTTGGAAATAATGCTTTTGAATAGTCAAGTGGGAAATTAGACTTTTGTCAATTGCTTCAGGGAATAGTATAGTTAGGGAGCAGTTGCTTGGGGACAATATCTAACCTTCTAAGAGTTAATTTTTTTTTTATCATCCATTTTCAGAATTGCTACTGTAAAGTAGATTCCTGCAAATAAAATTGTTTTGTGTATCTTTAAGTTTTTTTAAAAAGTAGATTTATGTCCACATCATGCATTCAGTACTTTTTGGGGGAATAAAAGTAACTCTGATAGAGAAGGACTTGAGAAATGAAATTGCCTCTAGGACAGATGCTGAGGAGAGCATCTGTGAAGTTTAATACTCAAGGAACCTCAAGTCAGAGCTTATGTGGTAGCCCGGAAAAAAGTGTTGGAAAAGCTGCTGCAAAACAAGGTTCTTTGGGGAATTTAGGTGAGGAAGCAATAGCCTAACCAGGCAGACTTCTGGCTATCTAAATTACTGTTACAATCTCTGCATCCCATATTGACAGCCAACATTGCAAAGATAACTTTAAACTCCCTTAGCTTCCTTTAGTGAAATTCTCATATGCACGTCACAGATTTAGAGAAAATAGTTGCAAAGCTGGGATTTTTCTCAGGTGTATCACTGACTTAATAGTTGCAAATGAGCTATTTTTAGGAGTTGAAATTAATAAGGGTTAGGTAGGAAGAGAAGATTTTTCTCTTTATGTATCAAGACAATTTTGATTGAAATTATTAAGGAATGATACGATACAACCAAATGTGAAGTGTATATTATGTGAAATACTTGATTGCATTTTAAAAACAAAAATGTAGTTTGACCTTAAGCTCCATAGCGAAGTCATATATCCACAGGCTTATTTCACACTACAGTAAGGGAAGGAATAAATTTGTCAAATCCAGTCCATTGAAACCTGCTAATAAAGGCTCTCTACATTTTACTTTAGCTAGCTAGTGCTCACGTAGACCATGTATTTTGTGATAAATTTGGGTAGTCAAACTCACTTTCTATGGGAAGTCTGGCATCAAAATTTGGAAAGAACAGTGTCTAGCAAAAGTTATTGAATAGAGCTGGTATTATGAAGATAATCTGTCAGCCCTTCCACTGAAACTTTATTTGCCGCTGCTGTTTCTGTGCTATACCTAGCATCCCTCAAGCCAGCTTGCATGCCAGCTTGTGGTCCCTTGTATGAAGTTCTTCTCCTGGTATTTTATAAAAGGGTTTACAGCTTGGGCTTTTTGATCAGCTCAGTGAACAGACTGTATTATGTGTTGGGTATTTGCTTCTTTTTATTGCTTACTAATGTTTTAAATAACTTGTTTTCAATTAAATCAAGTTTGGTGTCTTCCCCTCCCTGGTTACTACAGCCAGAGATTTCAGGTAGAGAAGAGTGTCACCAAAGTCCTTTTTTGTTGGTCTTTGCTTTTTGCTTGTGTGAAGCTCTGACAAATTATTTCTGATAAAACTTATTGACTTGGATATCAGTGTTCTGAATTGAAACAATGGGATTGGTGATGCACTAAGATCCCAGTTGTTTCTCAAAGTTGCATGTTAACAGGTATTTGTGTGACTGTGTGTAGGTATTGGAGTGTGGTTCTGCAACAGATAGTATGTAATACTGTGATGGATGTTCTACCACAGTCAGAGCTGGACACTTCTGAAGTGCCCGGACATAGTGGACAGTCACAAGTTTCCTAATTTTCACTGGTTACGTGAATTCCTCACTGATGATGAATTTTCAGCAGCAGATTGGAAGTCAGGAGTTTTACCTGGCATGGCATATCTGAGAAGAGAAAGGCAACACTTGAAAGGTCATTTAACTTTCTTCTGCCTTGATTTACTTGTCACAATACTTCACAAAGATTACAGAGTTTGTTTGCAGCCTGAAGTGCCTTGTGATCTTTGGTCAAAGATAATATATACGTGTGATGTGCTGTCTGCTCTGATAAGTTCTGTGCTGTCATAGGAATCTGAGCAGTACAGCAATGATGTGGTTATTTGCTGCGAGAACCAGTGTGTTACTGGGAACAGAAATCAAGAATTTTCTTTACAGTAATTCAATGCATGCCTTCTGTCTTAATATGTTGACTACTGTTCCCTTGTGCTGAAGGGTAAAATCCAAACAAGTTACTCAAGAATAGAAAAGCACATCCAAAACACAGCTTTCTTTTTTTACTGTGTTTGCTAAAGCTTGAAACTTTTGGATGTCAGCAGTGATTAGCAATGGGCAGAAGTTTAAAGTTGATACTTAGAGACAGCAATAGAGGAAGAAGAAATGGTGGAGCGGAAAGATGTATATGCATTTTCTGTTGAAATTAGTGCTTGCTGTGAGGCTAGAAAATAGGCTGGCAAAAAATACAGCAATAGTGTATTCTAGACCTAAACCAATGGTTACAAAGAGGGGGACAAGAATCTGCAAGAGAAGAGGGAATATTTCTGTGTTTGTTTTCAGTCAGAATATTAAATAAGTTGACTTGATAATCACCATTTTTGCATTGTTGTTTTTCAATCAATGAGTTGATTTACTTTCTCCTTTCCCCTTCCTTCTCTTTTTTAAAGGAAAAACTGTGTGTATGGATCATGTTAATGACCAAGAAAATAAGTTTCTCACTTTTGCAACAGTCTAATGAATCAAACTAGTGGCTTCGTATTCTGGTATCTTTAAGAATAGTTGAAAATGTATAAAATTCAAGATGGCATTGTAGAGTAAAGCACCCTCTGTTTTGTTGCTGGACTATAGGAGGAAGCATGTGTTTGCCTTTAGGAAAATACATGTTTTGTTGAGAGACTTCTTTATTGAATGTTTCTTTTCAAGAGGCTTAGTATTCTGGAAATTTTTTTCTATTGTAGAAGTCCCATGTACCATTAAATGCGATTATTATTTTGATGAATAAGCACAGCTGGCATTTCTTTTCAATATCTGACTGCCTTCTTTTTGAGCTATAAACGTGCTGTTGTCAAGAGATTAGCCTTTGGGGTAGCGAGTTAAATTGTTCATTTCTACAAATCGCCAGGTGGGACAGGCGAAGAGATATAAACTGGCTAGATATACTTTTCTGAATGGTATAGGAACTTCTTCAGTTTGCTTGTTATGAAATAACCCTTAAAAAAGCTACTTTTCACAAACATCGTACCTTAAGTGTGTCACTGTGACTGTGCATTACAGGATTGGTTAAAATTCAGATTTCACAATTTTATTGAGTCTGGTTTGTTTTTTATAAAATAGCTGTTGCCCTGTGAACTTCAGATAGGAAGGTTTCCCGTGCCTGTTGCACAGTACCAGGTTGAAGAAAGGGAAAGGCTAAATAGTTACTTGGCTTTTGGCAGATTTTAGGGCAGGCTTGTTACAGCAGGCTACAAGAGGGGTCCTGAAGTTCCAGCCATTTTGTCAGCTGTCCTGCCTTCCTCTCTGGAAGGGAAAGGTCTGACCTTGACCTGACAGGCTTAAATATTAACTACCTGGAGGGGGAAGCACACACCCCAGAAACAAACTTTAGCTGGTTGTCTTTTCTTTCCACTCTGATGGAGTATGATTAAGGATTTAACCATAGAGGTCTTGTATTTCACTGAATTATGTACTGGTTCTCTGCACTCCACCTTTACCACTGCATTTTAAGGATTCTTTGCAGTTAAGCCTGCAGAGACACACATTCATTTAATACAGGCAGAGCACTTGAGAAACTGAAACTAAAATAACTTCCTATTTTATCCTATAGGAAGCAAAATAGTATCATGCTTAATTATTGCACTAAGGTGGGAATGTGTCATGAAAGGCAAAAACCTCTTTTTCCTCATCTGTTCTATTTGGGAATACTCTTAGGTTCAGCATCCTTATTTTGTTAATTTATTTTAAGTAAAAGAGCTAATTGAAGTCGATCAGCCTGTTCATTCTTTCCTTGGTATGCTAGTTAGCTTTCTTCATAGAAATGCAGATAGCTTAGTTAACTTAATACTGTAATGTCAGAAGATACTAGATTAAACTCTGTAATGTAGTTCAGAATCAACCATGCATCTTCAGTAGGCAGCACTTGATTGACGCTTGTTTTAGTGTTAATAGAATTATTTAGCAAATAGTCTTGATAAACTGTGTGAATACAAAATACACAGCTCTTTGGTGTGCTTGGGTATCAGTTACTTGTCGAAGGACATATGTGTGAAACTTGTACTGTGCAGAGGTATGTACACTTTTTTCTATGCTTTACAGTATCTGGAGAAGATGTAAATATGCTTTTGAATTGTGTTATAGCTCTGATTTTTGTTCTGATTGAAGTATTTTTGTTCTTCAGTTTTGGCAAGCGTTCTGCAGGAAGCTTCAGGCGTGGCTGTGAATGCATTGTTTTAGAGCCATCTGAAATGATTGTGGTAAGAATATTTTCATTCAGTTGCTTTCAAATTTTACAGACCAACTTTGGTAACATTTCAACTTCCAATAAAACTTGAAGTTTTCTGTTTTGCATGTGATCTTTTTATAAATCTAAGATGTCATACGTAACTTTCTTGCCATTCTTTGCACACATACTTGCATTGTTTGAATGATAAAGGCATCCTTTATATTGTTGTTACATTTACTTTTTGCAGAAAACTAAAGTTTTCTCATGCTAGCAGAATAGCAGAACAGTTTGGGGTTTTTTTGTTTTTTTTTTTTGTTTGTTTTTTTTAAGCTGCTTTATTCTTATAGGTAAGCATAGATGCTTTAGTATTAATCTCAGGTTAGCTTAAGTAATGAATGTTTGATTGAATTTAAATTTATTCTCAGCTCTCTGAGGTTTTAAGAAGGAGCTTGAACATTATAAAATTCTACCAACTTTTCTGGGTGAAGGTTGTTTTGTTAGCAGTATCTGCTCTAGTCCAGTGGCAGAACAGCATCATCTCTGAGGGTTCGCAGGCTCAGAAGTTTTTAGTTGCCACTTCAGGGTGCATCATCTGAATGAATGCACAGTCAGCAGGCTAAATGGTTTTTTTCCTCTGTCACTGAGATAGCAATCAGTTCATAATACAGGCATGACAATTATCTAAGCCATATGTAGATGATAGTTGTAGGCTGTGACACTAAACATTTTTTTCCTAAAAAGTGACAGTTTCTGTAAAACTTGCAGAAGCTCAGGAAAATGTGGTATAGCTTAAGTCTTGTAGAAGAGATTAAGTTACTTGTTTAAAGTTGATTGGTAAAAAAAGTAGCTTTTAAACTTACCTTCACGCAAATGTAGGCATGCTTTTGTGGGTTTTAAGCTCTTTGTGATTTCAGATAAAGATGATTATGTAACGGTAGCTTGTTCTGTCGGATGTTTGATGATATATCTCCCTCTTCCAATTCTAAATAAGAAAATCATCTTAGGAAGCTAATGCAGTGTAGTAGGAGACACAGAGGCATATGTGAGAAATGCCAATTGCTTTTCTGCTGTCCCTAACTAAAGCTCTCTGTAACTTTACTTGGTAAAGGAGCAGCAACTCAACAGCAGCCCCTTATGCCTCCTCATTTACCCCTATATTGGCCCCCTGATTTGTCTGACTGCTTTGTGTAACTCGTATCTGACCACAAGTTTGGGAAACAGTTTATTGTTCTGGATTTGGTCTCTAGAAGTATACAATTTAGTTGGTGGTAGCTGTGCGGATGGCTGTCTCTCTCTCGTGCATTCCTTGGTAAGTTAAAAGGGAGAGTGATATAAAAATAAGCAGAGGGGAAGGAGATGACTAAACAACAAGATCTTCTGGACTGATGGATAGTGTTGGGTCAGGGGCAGATACTCCCACACGTGTTGCCTTAGTCCAAAAAAACCAACCTCTAGAGTTTTGGGAAAGCTGAAATTGAACGCTTAACTTCAATCCAGCCTTTCAAAGGAATAACTGTACCTTGAATAGTAAGAATCCCATCCCCAGAGTCTGTCGGGCTCAGTAACTTTCAGTCTCAGGGCTGGATGAGGTCATTCTGTGGGGAGGAGAAGCAGGAGAGGTGTAGGGTGTGAGCGTGACTATCAGACGTGAAATAGATACTTGGTGGTAAGGGGGTAAGCATTACCAGCTCTTCCTGGGGACCCACGAAGTGTGCTCATCCCCTTGTTATTAGTACACTGAAAGTTGTATTTAGTGACGTGAGCTGACAAGTACGTGACACTTCTGACAGAGATATGCTGCAAATTCTTAGGAGTGTTTTGTCTAATACTTCTTTTCCTTGTTGAAAAATATGGAGGAACGTTGCAAGGTGCCTTATAAGCTCTTCTCTACGTCTTCAGAAATACTGTTTATCCCTGGGTGGTGGAATTGAATAGAAGGAGGAGTTAACTGAATCCCCATACATAGCTAGTGCTGAAAGCTGTTTGGTTTTTTTTTCCTCATTTCCCTGTTAGTGTCGAGTAAGGTTTCAATTAGTAGGGTGAACATAGAAAAGATGTTGATTTTCAGCCAAATTACTGTAAAAAGATTGTTCTCTTTCAGGAAAACCAGATTTCCTAGTTCAAATATTTTCATTGCAGTATCCTGTTGTGTAGTAATTTAGGACTATTACTCTGAAGACTCTGAAACTGAGAAGACTTATTTTATATTAGGATATACCTAATAGGTATTTTTTATTCTCCCTGTTGTTGTTTTGAAGTGATTTGTTTTTGTGTAAATCCAGTCTATTAGAAATCCTTCCTTATGCCCTCAAAATATTGGAAGCATACAATAAAACCAGTGCTGCCTATTGAAGACCAAAACCTTTGCCATAGGTTGGTTAGGGAGGATTCCAAGTGACAAACAGAGGTCAGTAGGAAAACTACCAAGTGCTCCTTCATACCAGTTTTCTTTTTGCAATGTATTGAGTAGTGAAATGTTTGTATTTGTGCAAGAGTAAGAAGTGGGGGAGGAAGGGAGAATTTTTCCATCTGTCATTTTTGGAAAGTGGTCATATTCAGTGATGCTGTTCATACCAGTGTTGATTTTTTGGGGTTTTTTGTTTGTTTATTTGTTTTTTTTTTTTTGAGTAGTGGCTTCACTCATAGTGCTGAAAATACAGGAGATTCAAAAAACACCAGTCAGCTTTGAAAATAGGATTTGTTGTGTTTCTAATAAGAAGAAACATTTTTATTTCTTGTTGGAAATGACACTTTCTTGCATCTTTTTTAGGTTGATTACATGGATGAAAATGAGGAGTATTTTCAGCGTCAAGCTTCTCATAGGCAATCTCGAAGAAGATTTAGGAAAATCAACCAAAAAGGGGAGCGACAAACAATTATTGATACTGTTGACCCTTACCCTGTGGGGAAGCCACCTCTACCTAGAGGTTACCATACGGTAAGCTGTCTGTATTTGTGGTTCACAAAAACATAAACAGGAAAATTATTGAAAAGAAAACAAAATGGCTAAACTTTGTGGTATCTTTAAAGAAGCATGCTTCTGATGGGAGGTTTCTGCTTAAAATATGGCTCCATCAGTATGCGAACGTGTACAGCTTGCATCTTAGTTCAGAGTTGAAAGCACGTTTCTTATGACTGTGAATGTCATGTATTATTTCTTAATGTTCTAGTCATTATTTGAAATTGTGAAAGAAACTATGTTCTGATTTCCTTTTGATATTAAGTTATGGTACAAATAGTTTAGTGTACGGTGTTAAAAGGTCAGTTAGTGAAGCACTCATTCATGTATATGATAACAGTTGTTGCCTGAGAAGGACTGTGCTGCATTGCAGTAGGCCAAATTATTGGATTAAATCTGTCATTTCTTTTTGGTATCTAGAACTTAAGTGTCAAATTACCTGTTTCTAGTGTCTGCCTCAAGAGCCCTTTATAGTTGGGTTTCAGTGAGCTACGTAGTCTGCCCATCATCAGGGAGATCATTTGGTCATTCCACTCGATTTCTTTTTTTGGGAGGTAATCTTACATGTTGAAAGTTTCCAGGCTTTCTCCTGAGATGAAAATAAACTAATAATTAAAACTTATTCTACAAAATATTTTATATGGCTTTTAAATTGAGAAAAGCTCCTTTAGATTAATATGTTTGTTTGGTATTGATTTCAACTGTGAGCAAAATACTGGAAAAGCGGTTTGTCTTTGGCTCTCATTTATTTGTTTAAGCCCCCAAATCTGCTAGAACCATAAAGGCATGGGCATAAATAACTTTGTGGATATTTAATCTTATTGAGTTCATTGGGCTGAATTTTGCACAGTGTAAGCCACATGCATATAAATTCACAGGATTAGAGCTTTAATGTCTTTAAAATACTGTCTTTGATCCAATGCAATTGTAGATTTTTTCCATTTTTCCTTCTTTATCCTTATTCCTTGACTTGTTTGCCAGTTCGCTATATATTCAGTGTGTGTCTGTAAGTGTGTAGATGTTTGATTACATCTGTTAATTATACAGGCTTTTCCTCATGAGTTGAATAATTACATTTTATGCCAACAATTTGTTTTTGTTTATACAACAGCTTTTAATGGTTTAATTTTCAGTGCAGTTTTAATTGCCTCTAAATTTAATACAGATTGAGCCAGTTCACTTGGTTTGAAGATGAAACATTTTACTAGTCTGTTTTTGAAAAAATAAATATGTTGTATTGTACTTTGTAGGAATTACAGGAAGAATTACTTTTGTTCGTATTACTTAGATGTGTACGTTGTGCTTAGCAAACAGTTCTAGTGTTATTTTTATCTAACTCTAGAAGGGCAGAATTTAGATCACACACAGTGCTATTTGCATTCGTAGGTCCTTGCCTGTTGTATAAATTTCACTTTAGGTACGCCTAATGAGTTTTTGTAAGCCTAACTGGTACTAAGAGCAAAAGCCCATTGTGTGCCATTCTGTTGTGCGAGTTCATAATGATTTTGTGTATGTGTTGAGAAATTCATTGCAAGTGAGATTTCATATTGAGTTGGAAGAGATTGCCAAATAAACTGTAAAATTTGCAATAATTACAGTCAAATGTTGCTTTAAAAAGTGTAATATGATGCATATGACTGACTGTTTTTTGTTTTTGTTTTTTTTGTTGTGTTTTTTTTTAAATTTTTTTTTCCCCCAAAGCATATAGAGTCAAGTAAGCTCAACTGAGTTTTACAATGTAGTCAAGACTCTCCATGCTGTCCCATTCTCTCCTATTTTTACAGTATTTGGTGATCTTGTATACATTGTTCTCATTCAATTCTACTAGCAATATTATTTCTATTGCTTTAACCATACATGTTAAAGGCTGCATTGTCTTTTCTTCCTTCTTATTTTCTGTCCTTTGACCTCATTTTTTTGGTCTTAATTTCTTGAGAAATTGACTGAAGAAAGCAGGGGGTTTTTTGAAACACATAGGAATTCAAAGCATATAGCACATATCTTGTGGGCTTGTTGCCCATCCATTCTTTGGTCAGCATCTGTCAGGGTCTCATCTTTGGTTCTACTTCTTAATTTTGGATACATAAAGAAGCATTAAAAAAATGCAGATGTTCAGATATTGCAGTAAATAATGTGTTAAATTCAAATTGAAAAAGGATTAATATGATGCATTTGTTTTCAAGTTTGTTCTTCCTTGTGGATATCTTCTGGTTTAGGTGTTAGGTACATGAGATTCAAAGTAATAAAGCTGCTTTGATAGCATCCTCAAAATCTTCACAAAATATGTAATTTCCTTATATTTTGTTTAAATCTGTAGTTACCATGTAGAATGGTTTGGTTTGGTTTTTTTTTTTTATAAATTATTAGTGCTTTATTTGCAGTAGTCTCTGAATGCTTTTCTTCAGAAAGGTCAAACAGTATTTTCTGAAGAAAGTTTTCTATATCTTTGTGAAAACATAGAGCAAAATGTAGAGCTTAAATGAAGATGCATGGCTGTGCTTTTCGAGAATTAAAAATTAAATGCAGTGCTCTCAGTTGTGGCATGGCTTTCTGCAATAAAGTCAACTTGTAGGGGATGGTGGACCCTCACTAACATAATTTTAACATTATCTTCATAGTGGTGGAATGTACTATGGCATGTCTGATAATGTTCATCTTTTCCTTTCCTCCTATATGGCATTCATTTCATTTTGGCTCACAGGAATGCACTAAACCTCAGGTATTGTAACTTACTGTGTATGGTCCACTAACAATTTACTTGTGGGTTTGCAGTGTGGTATCATAATACTGATGCAATGTTATGAACTAAAATTGCCTCCCAGCCTTTTCTTTGATACTTGAGCAATCTCACTATGATATTAAAGTACTAATGTAAATATGGAATTTGGTGACAGCATGATGTCTCTTGCGCAGCTTGATTGACCTTTCTTCCTTGCTTTGATGTCCTGTGATTTAGAGAAAATGGAGAACAATAGGCAAAGGGTATATACAAAATATTTAGTGTTTGACAGACACTTTACTCAGGTATCTCTTCCATGACATGGAGGACTTAATCTTTGATTTTGATTTAAAAATAGCCCCCCCATCACTGTTTAGTACCTGTATGTCAGCAGAGCAGTAACCTATGGTTACTAAAATACTATGTCTAAGAGTTATAATGTGCTTTTCAAATTACGATGGGAATTTGAAATACTTTGTAGTATTCTGATAACTTACCCTAATTCTTGAAGGACCATTTGAAGTGACATCTGATGTTGGGTATCGTACTTAGGCATGTTACTTTTGGAACAAGTGTTGCTGATTTCTAGGGTGATGAAAATAGAAACTTCATAATGTACGGAAATAAAATGAATGTGTCCTATCAGACTGATAAAATGGCATCCTTTTTGCTACCATCTGTAGTTTGTTAAAATGGATCTATTCTTTTACAGGGAAGAAGAAAAATCCTGATAAGTTTAGGTTGAGCCGTTCTTACTTGAATCTGGAAAACCTTGTTCAGATTTTTTTTGATAGAAAATTTTTGCTTGTGCTTCTAATGTGTCAGAAACTGTCTTGAACTTAGATTAGTGTTAACACCTCTTTACTTAATAATAGAAATTGGATTTTAACTTCTGAATATGGATTTTCTTTCTGTGTTTACGTATACTTAAGGCTACTTAATGTTTTCAGTGAAAAGGCCTTGTTTTGGGTGACTTGACTGAAAGAGTGTGGACCCTTTCTCCTGAGAATCTAAATCACTTTTCTTCTGCTTTAGGCTGATTTTTTTTTTTTTTTAATTAACTTTAAAATAGAATAGTCACCTATGCAGTGAATTTAAAAAAGGATAGACTTTCTTGTACTATCTTACTGCCAATAAACTTTGTGGCTGCTTCAGTGCATCTGTGAAGAATTGATCATGCCCAGTCTAAGTGTTGCTGAGCTGGTTATTATGTATATAATGAATGACATATTTATTGTAAATTAACAGAAGTTCATAAACAAAAAATAACTTTGTCCAAAATAAGATACTGTTCTTTAGTGGCCCAGAGGTTACAAGTTGTAATTTATAACTCCCTGGTTTGTGATAGTCAGTCTCTCCTGTGCCTTAGACTTTATATGTAAACAGAGATGTGGGCTTTTACTAGTCTGTACCATAAGTCTTTACTTTGCTAAAGGCAAAATATCAAAGCTTACTGGGGAATATTTAGAGAGATGCAGGTAGGCCTGTAAATAAAACGCTGAAACACCCGTGAATAGCCCTGAACAGAAAGTATAGTGCGTGTTTTTTTTACTCTGCAAGAATCCATCCAGATATGAATTAGTTAACAGGCCTGTGAGAATTGCTGCTAGTGCATCCTCAGCCGGGCTTTTTAAAGCCAGCTGCTGAAATCCCTGCAAAAGGTCTCTCTGCCTTTAGTAGCCTTTCTTATCCCATTCAGCTTGAGATTCACGTAAGGTGACAATCCGTTTATCCGGTGTCGGAAGAAAAAGAGCAGTGGGCCTGGAGCCATCAATAACCCCTGCTTCTTCCCCAAGTTACAAGCATGTAACAATTTTATCCTGGCACACTGTGCTGTGGAGCCAGTCATCCTGCCGATCTGTTAAGGGCAGACAAGTATTGTCCTTCTGGATTTTATTTGAAGGAGGTAACTGAAAATTTGAATGAGAAGAGGGCTGGAAGTGAAACCGTTTCTAATATCACTGAGTCAAGTCTCATCTGCAGCCATGACTCCCTGAAAAAATAAGTATGAGGGTTTTTTTCTAGCTTTTTTTAATACATACATATTTTAAAATATTAGAACCTGCTCACTTAGTAGCAAATTGTAGAAACTTTGCTGCCTGCCCCATCTTCTTTTATAAGTAATAGTTAGTGCAAAGCATCAGCAAAGTAACCTTTTTTTTTTCCTGATACCGTTTGCATTCACGTTGTCTGCTGAGAGTCTGAAATTCCTGGATTGAAAATTTATGTCCAGATTGTTCGGTTTCCTGAAACAAATTTGCCTTTTCCTTTGTCTGAAAAATTACATTTTTAACAACCAACAAAGCTGTTGTATGTTATATTTCTACATATAGGAAGGATTTAAAAAAATACGAATTTTAAACTTTTCTGCCTGAATTTGGTGCGAAAGCCTAGTTGTTTTCCTTTACTCAGCATGTGTGGCTACTGAAGTGATGTGGAAGTTCACAAGATGACAAGCAGTTTTTTCTTGTGGCATATATATTAGTTGAGAATTCAAAAAAGCTGATTCTATTTTAGGACTTTGTTGCAGATGTCCAGTATAATTTGGGATGAGACTTAAAAAACAGCATAATACAATTGCTTCTTTGCATGTGTATTTATGTTTATTTTGTAAAATACATACTGCTGGATGTCTTTCCATGGACCACTGCAAATGATCATGAAATACCTCATATGTACTTGCTTCTCAACAATGTGGACTTCACAATATTGTGATATACCTTGCCATAATGTATTCTTGTTAGCATGTTGTATTCTACATAGTAAATTGATGTCAATATAGTAGTGTACTTAGTCATCTTTATTACATATAGAATTTCTGTCATTTTAGTTTGAATCGGTAGGAACAGTTGTCAGATACCCTATCTACAAGAAATCAGTTTAAAGGAATACTGTCAATCTTTCAAGCCTGTAAATAGCTGTAGCTTTTAACGTTCATGATGATTTTTAGGATTATCTAGCACTTTCATTCTAATACAAGTTCACTTAATAAAACAAAGTGAACCACAGAATCAATCGTGAGTATTCACACACACACAAAAAAAAGGGGGGGGGGGGAGCAGCCTGCTTTTAGGAAGAATGAACAACATCTGAGCTAATTTGCCAAGTCTAGGAAAAATTATTTGAGGGGCAGTGAACAAAGAGGTGTGGACACACTGAAAGCTTGACTTTATACAGAGGTATAAAGGATGTGGAGAGGTTCTGGGGAAAAAACAATTGTTTAAAGATCCTTGACCTTGGAAGTGTTAAGCAAGTTTATTTACAAAGGAAAAAAGGCACAGAAAAACTACTGGGGATCGTAGTCAGGTACACTTGATCATCAAAATGTTTGGGGAAGCAGAAAGTTTGAAGGTTTTGGCTTTAGAGGCTTGTATGAGTTATGGTAGCTGAACCTATTTAAATAGATTTAATTTTTTAACTTGATGCTAACTTAGTTTTGCCCCAGATAGAGGAAAAATGTGAAGAGCAAGCAGAAAGGAAGCCGAGATGGTTCTGTTACGTGGCATATGCAAAATGAAAGCAAAAAGGTCACCTCACTTAAATAAAAATTGAACTGGACTCATTCTGTTCTTGGTTATAAAACAAATTAATTTAAGTAATGTAAGCAGAGAAATGGTCATTCAAAACATAATTGTACACACACCTAAACCTACAGTGTATTGCCAATGGGAAGTAGCATGGTGTGCAAGGGTGTTTTAATCACACATTTGCACAAATAATAATACGTTTTTTTACTCAAAATTGTCTCTAGTGATAACAAATTAAGTATAAAATAATTTATTTAACATTTCTAGTGTTTATATTTAAAATAAAATACACTGCATTGATAGTTCCATTAACAAAAGAAGGGGTCTGGTTCTTAACATCATCAAGTGCGAGTGTCCTTTTACCAGGAAGGATATTTGTTTAGTTGCTTTAGTTCATTTACAAAATTCAGTGTGCAATTTCAAAAGCAACTGTTTTTATTATCCCATGATGACAATAATCAATCTCATTCCAAATAATAAGTAGATGTGTATGTTATACTAGGAAATAATACAAAATGCTAGATATACATAGTATGTGTATGTAATATTTGAACACATGTAGTAATGCTAATTCCTGAAGTGTGTGACTGTGTTATATATGCAGGTGTATTTTGAAGTGAGACACTACAAAACCTGTGGGCTAATTTCATCTGAAATATGAAATTCCTGAGATGATTTGGGCAGTTCCCGTTAACTGTTTTTTGTATAGAAGTTGGGTGCTTTATGGGAACATCCGCTGGTAATGTTATAACGACAATAAGTAATTCCCACCCCTATGTTCTGTGTTTTGTGGCAAAACACAACCGTTTTAGCCACGTGGCTTCCCTCCTTCATCCGTGTTGTAAGGGACTATTAGTTTAAAATTATGTATTATGTTATCTATTAATGTTAATATGTGAGCAATGCTATCATTTTATTTTGTGTAGCACCCGAAGCAAAACAAAATTGTTAGTTCATCATCCTTTTAGTAATGTCTATTGGCAAGCTAATGCAAAATTAATGACATGCAGTGTGTTATTTACTCAACTTGCAGCTTCTGTCAGAGGATGTCTATTTTTATATATTACATCATCCCTGCTGCAGAACTCGTATATCCTTTGGGATTTACTGTTCTTCCATTCCCTTTGGAAGTGCTCACATTGATGTCATAACTGGATTTGTAATTGTGATTAGATTTGGAAATTCAAAGAGAAACATTGAAGCTATGCAGTATTTTCTGCAACTGAAGTGTCAGTAGTTTCTGATTTTCTTTTTTTTGTTGATATATTATTGACACTAGGTCCTGTTTACAGCTTGTAGAGTTGCCGATACTTTATGACCACACATATGTGAAACCGTGTTTAATAGCATAGATTTTCCAGAGTAGTGTGAGTTTTTTGCTGTTACTGACTTGTGATGTGCTCTTTTATATTATACAAAAGATTGCTTTTCTGAGATGTAGGGTATAAAACGAAATGTGAGGTTTGTCATCAAAGCAGAAAGTTGTTCATGCAGAAGAAAAATGAATTTTTCATAACCCTTTTCTAAACTGATCGTTGCATAATGTAACTAAATACAAATATTGAATTTCCAGCACTTAAACTTGATTAGAGCTGAGGAAGATTAAACACACACATACATGTGTTCTTAAACATTTTTAAATAGGATATCCTCATTAGTCTAAGGTTGTTCATTTAGAAGCAATGTTTGCATGTAAAGTACATATGGGGAAATGGGATCTGTCTATGCGTTATATTTGTAGAATACCAATACAGATCCTTTCAACACTACCATCTCTATACAGATGAGCATTGTGAGTGATAGTCCTGATGTGGACATGTGCCCACCAAAGTATGGAAAGAAACTATCAGTTCATTTTTTTTTCCCAAGCATCTGAGCCCCTGTTATGTGAGTTGTGCTTGATGTAGTGACTTAAAGATAAAATGATTAGTATTTGGTGTCAATCTTTCCACAAAAGGTTCTGTTCTGAGTACTTTTAATAGTGTTTTATATTTGATTTGAATCATTTAAAATTACCATTTTGCTGAGTGAACTTCAAAGCTCTAAAAAAAAAATCAATAAAAGTAGTAGTTTAAATATCCTGAGCAACTAAGGAAGTATGTATATGTGCTGGTTTTGGCTGGGGTAGAGTTAATTTTCTTCAAAGTAGCTGGTAGGGGGCTGTATTTTGGATTTGTGCTGAAAACAGTGTTGATAACACAGGGATGTTTTCGTTACCGCTGAGCAGTGCTCACACAGAGCCGAGGCCTTTTCTGCTTCTCCCCCCACCCCACCAGCGAGGAGGCTGGGGGGGCACAAGAAGTTGGGAGGGGACACAGCTGGGACAGCTGACTCCGACTGACCCAAGGGATGTTCCAGACCATATGATGTCATGCTCAGCAGATAAAGCTGGGGGAAGAAGAAGGAAGGGGGGGACGTTCGGAGTGATGGCGTTCGTCTTCCCAAGTAATGGTTACGCGTGATGGAGCCCTGCTTTCCTGGAGATGGCTGAATATCTGCGTGCCCATGGGAAGTGGTGAATGAATTCCATGTTTCGCTTTGCTTATGTGCGTGGCTTTTGCTTTACCTATTAAACTGTCTTTATCTCAGCCCATGAGATTTCTCACTTTTGCTCTTCTGATTCTCCCCCATCCCATTGTGAGGGAGGTGAGTGAGCGGCTGTTTGGGGCTTAGTTGCTGGCTGGGGTTAAACCATGACAATATAGAACTGAAACATGGGAAAGATGGAACGTTCCAAGGTGGCCAGTAGCATCCTGGCTTGTATCAGAAATAGTGTGGCCAGCAGAAGCAGGGAAGTGATTGTCCCCCTGTACTTGGTGCTGCTGGGACCACACCTTGAATACTGTGTTCAGTGTTGGGCCCCTCACTACAAGAAAGACATTTAGTTGCTGGAGCATGTCCAGAGAAGGGCAACCAAGTTGGTGAGGGGCCTGGAGCATGAGTCTGACAAGGAGCAGCTGAGGGAACTAGGGTTGTTTAGCCTGGAGAAAAGGAGGCTGAAGGGAGACCTTATCACTCCTTACAACTACCTGAAAGGAGGTTGTAGTGAGGTGGGGATCAGCCTCTTTTCTCAAGTAACAAGCAATAGGACAAGAGAAATGGCCTCAATTTGTGCCAGGGAGATTTAGATTGGATATTAGGAAAAACTTCTTCATTGAAAGTGTTATCAAGCACTGGAACAGGCTGCCCAGGGAAGTGGTGGAGTCACCATCCCTGGAGGCACTTAAAAGACATGTAGATGTGGTGCTTAGGGACATGGTTTAGTGGTGGACTTGGCAGTGTTAGGTTTACGGTTGGACTTGATGATCTTAAAGGTCTTTTCCAACCTTAATGTCTCTATGATTCTAAGTCCAGAAGGGGAGTTATTCTTTCACTTTCTATTCTGGGTTTGCGAATACTTCTTTTTTTCTTGGACAACTAGCATATGTCAGTTCCTCACTGGTCTTGCAGTTATCAGTTGTGAAGGGGGGGGACGGGGACCAAACCCAAAGAAAGACTGTTTCTCCATATTTTGAAATATTGATGTTATAGTCATGCCTAAAGGCTTGACCAAAGGGTGGAACTTATTCCAACACATCTAAACATGACCCTTCCATGATGAGTTTTGGTGCATGAGTATCAAACAAGTTTGAGATGAGGAAGGAGGAAATTAGAGGCAATGCAAGAATTTAGTAATAAAACAAGAACTGTGACCTGCAACTCCTGGCTTCTAGTCTGGTGTCATGATCTTAAACAGTAATTTGTGAAAGTAAATTGTGTGTATTTAGTTTAACAGAGCTTGGGTTTTCATGTGTTTGAAGCTTTGTGCTACTTGTAACTTTTGCTATGTGGAAATAATGCTGTAATTCCTATTTGTGAATTATTTCAAGTTTGTTTGTTTGTTTGTTTTTAAAAGGTGCCCCAAATCCTTAAAACTAAAGCATGTTTACAGTCTCTGACTCTGAAATGTTAAGGAGTAAAGGAGTTCACAGAGGTCTCTGGGTAGATATTTGGGGTTGTGTATGTTATGGTAGTTTAGTGGTGGTGGGTTTCTTCGGATGAAAGAGAGGGAGGTGCTTTGGTTTCTTTAAAAGCTGTGTTTTTTTTAAAATGAAGGAAATACAGCTGTTACAACAGTAATTGCACATTCAACATAATTCTGTTTCTAAGCTTTTAGATGAGACTCAGTAGCCCAAGTTGCAGATACCAGGCTTCTCTCAGTGCTGTCACAGCTGCTGATGAAGATGCAGCAATGTCCATCCTACTTTCCAGGCAGTCTTAATTTTAAAATTTACGCAAAGGTTGGTCTTGACCAAAGGTGATGGTTAGGAAAAAAGCTGGAATAATCTGCTTTATTTAAATGCTAATAAGTCTGAGAGAAAATCTTTTGATGTGTAAACTTTTTTTACTTTATTGGGTAGATGTGTACATTACAGTGTCCTGGCTAGTCCTGCTAAGTGTAAATGCTGTTGTCCATGCATGCATCTTCTAGCAGGTGACAGTTCAGTTCAGGGGAGCTAACAAGTCCTGAGTAATGCAATGTAGTTACCTTGAATTTACCACAAGGTTTGTGGTAAATTCTTTCTCTCTCTTTCACCACACTGTTAACATGCTTATGTAGCCATACTCAGGTCACCGTGCAACAAAGTTGTTCTTAGATGTGAGGCTGAGCATCCTTGACCACTTTCTAAATTCCTGGTGTTTACACATCTCTGATGGAAAGAAATATTTTTTTTTTAATAATGAAAAAAACCTTTTTTTTTTTTTTAATATAAGATCTAGTCAAAGTGTTAGTATTCTGTTGTACAAGTAATGGGTATGGGGAGCTGGGCTTTAGTTTTGAGCAGTTAACCTTAATTATCTTTGAATTTTCAGGTAGTAAAGTTTTGACATGCATCTGGAACAGCTGGCAGGTATTATGTGTATTGTTGATATGGTTGGCAAAAACTACACAGATAGTGCTTTCACTCTGTTTTGCATTATTTGTATATGCGTGTGTCTATGCATGTGCTAAAATGTAAAATATTTTACGTTTTCTTCCTTTCACTTCACTAAATTACATTCTTTATATTACTCTTGAATGTTGTAATTTGATGAGTATAAAGGCCTGCAGCTAACTTTTTTGAAAGTCTGCAAATGATCCATGGTGCACAAAAGATCATCTTAAAAGTAAGCATGCTGACAGCTTTTCCGTTAGTAATCCTGGAATACAAAACAGTGTAGAATCAAATTATTAGGGAGACTCAGTTGGGTTAGGTGCACTTCTACTAAGATCAGGTAACTGATCTTGTAATTGTAAGGGAAAAATGTAGTTTAAAATTTGCAAAATGGGACATCAATCAGTTGATGGTAGCTGGCTCCCTGATTTATTTGATTGGGTAAGAGGAGAGGGAAAGGGCATTTTTTTAGAATTTTATATTAAGGTCTCTTTATTTGAAGGATGTAATGTTGTGTTTTGACTTTTTTTTCTATCTAAAACCAATTTGGCTCATTTTGCTTAATAATTATTTTTAAAAGTAAGGGACAACTGAAGTTGCATGGGGTTTGTCACTGATAAAAGTGAAAGGTCTGGATAAATGATTTCTGTACAGTTGCTAGAGACAGGGCACAAAGTTCTCACGATATGTTAGTGCATGGTGCATTACACAAGGGAGGATATGCAGGGGCAAGAGGAGAGAGTTCTCTGAAAAAAAAAAATCTTATGCTGGTAAACTTTTTAGTTTTGATCAACTTCTTAGTGTTGATTTTAACTGGGAACCCCTGGAGTAGGCTCTTTGGAGACTCTCCTTGGTTAAGACTGTGGCTGAAGACAAAACCAAAAGTTATTTCCTTCCAACACACAACTGAAATGAATTAAAATCCTCTGTAACAGCAACCAGCCCTTTCAAAGTTAAACTTCCTCAACGTACCAGCGATAAACAGTTAGTTACCCCAAGAAATGTCCAAATAAACATTCAAGAACGTGGACAGAAAGGACTCAACGTCACATATGGTAGTAAAAATGACACACCGTTTCCACCATTATTTGGGGAATCTCGAAACCTAATGGGAGACTGGAGGTTTTCTGTCAGTCCCGTCTATGTCTGCACCTTGAACATAGTGATGACAGTTTCACATTCTTCCTTAATGATTCTAAGTAAATTCAAGGAAAACTGTTTTTTAAAACAAAAATACTCCCCCTCTACTACTGCCAAAATCTCCCAATGAATAACCAAACAATAAAAACCAACAGAAAACCAGTTAGCACTTAGAGAAGACTGGAGAAAAATCTGGGTTTTGTTTGGGTTTACTCTGTTAATATTTTATGCTGAAACATTAAATAATTGTTCCCCTCCCTTGGGTGGTCTCAGGTACATTCAGTTCCGTGCCAGAGCAATCATCCTTGCAATTCAAACATGTCAGTGTATTTCAGGTAACAGGATTCAATGGGGCTGGTAAAGAACATAATGGTCTAGAATTTGGGCAGTTGACTGACCTCAGAAAAATCCCTGAATTTTATTCTTACCATTTAACAGTGCAGCAGTAGGATACACATGAAAGAGGTATGCAGTTATCCAGCTTCCATAAAGTTTTCCTGCATTATTATATGGTGAAGAACATGAAATTTTGGGGGTGCCTCACATAAGTGAAGAACTTGTGTCCCTGGATTCCTGCTGTGAAATTGGTATGGACACAATGATACAGGGGGTTTTGTGGGTATTTGTTTTGTTTTGTTTTTCCTCCAAGGTAGTAAGGCAATTTGTATCTCAGTAGTGAACCTTGTCCCCAGCGGGTATGGATGCCAAGGTATTGTTTAGATCTGGTAAAGAGGCCTTGCTAGTCCTATATGCCCAAAATCATAATTTTTGACCTTAAAAGAGCATTTTCTTTTTTGCTTTCATGCTTTTTGTCATAGTTTACAAGCAGAAGGCACATCGTTGTGTTTTCTGATTTAATTAACATGTCATCTTAAACTCTTGTCCTTACACCAAAGTGAGAAAATTTTATGACCATTGGGAAAAACTTAATCTATCCTGACAAGACTGCTTTTTTTCCACTCCTGAAGTACTGAAACATTTAAGGAAATTAAACTAATCTGTGACCATTCTGTCAATTGAAGTCAGTAATATTTTGAATTTTACTGTCTAATTTTTAACATTTAATAATGATAATACATACTTTTAAAGCCATGTTACATGCATTAAACTTTAGGCTTGTGTAAGTAATAACCCTTTGCTTTATGTAAAAAACACAGCTAAATCAGTTAAACACCACATAAAGTGACTTCACATACATGCATACTAAATATGATTTTGATCTTGCAAGTAAAATTTAGTAAGACCTTAAAAGTGTTCCAGAAACACAAAAGATATGTTGATCCTTACTTCTTTTTTTGGTTGGTTTTTGGTTGGTTTGGTTTGGTTTTGTTTAAGAGCATTGTTAGTTTTAAAGCATAAGTAAATATGGAGTCCAGAGAAAAGTTTGTGTGCTCTGTTACGGTGGTGAGCCTTTGCTCAAATTGGTTTTGTAAGCTAAATTACATGCTCTGGAAATCGGGCATCTTGTTCCATTAGGGTTTCTTCATGTCTGTTCTAACATAATTGTCATATGAAAGAGAATTTGATGGCAAGTATTTTAAATGAATACTATAACTTGCTCCCATTTTAAGATGGATGGCATGCAAACAAAGTTTGCTGTACTGAAAACAGAGCTGTGCACAGAAGGTGACAAATGAGTCTGCTGTCAAAGGGAAGATTGGCAGTCTATGGCACATCCACCCAGCTGAGGCACCAGCCTGACTGCTCTGGGCTTGTCATTATTATAAAGATCCGGATTATAGATTCATCTGCAGCAGCAGCTCAACAGAAGGGCATTTGTTCAAATGGTCTGTAACATTAGTAAATGTGTTATCAAAACAGCACACATCGCTCCATTGTAACTGTTGCTTTGGTGTTGCCAGTGGTGCAGTGAACGTCCTTATGATGTTAATGCCACAGCTTTACTAATAAACCCCCCCCACTAATTTGGCAAATACTATTATCCATGTGTTTTGGCCAAAGTGGTGTTTTAGTCATAGAAACTCACCTTGGAGAACATATTTGGTAATTTTCCTTTAAATAAAACTCTGCTGAATAAAGTTCTCAAAGTTCTTGAGAAAATGCAAATAGGACAGGTGTGCCTGGACCATTCCATGTCTGCGTTATCCTGATAAACAGGAACTCGCTTGCATGAAATTGGGTCATATTACCAGAGATTTCAATTACTGGCAGTAAATTTGCCTAAATACATTAGAATAAGACTTTCGTATTGTATAGGACATTTAAATGGATTGTAGCATTTGGAATGAATTATCGTTCTGGGTTTTCAGTGGTTTCAGTTGGTGTTTTTAAATCTGATGGGAGCATCGGATGGTTATTTAGCAATCTCTCTTAAGGCTAGTGGGAGGGAGAGAGCATCAGCATTATAAAATTCAGAAGCACGCTCCTGGGAGCTTAATGGGTTTGTGTCCAATAGCCCTGAGCTTAAAACTAAGTTTTAAACCTCCATTTCTTTCCAAGTGAGGAGGGTGGGAGGGAAGCAAAGATACCTCTGCCTTGTTTTCCTTTAAAATTATGTACTCTATTCTTGTACTCTTCAGTTTAGCTGCCTATATTCTCCTACACAACTGTGTAATAGTCCATTCACTGTGAATGTTTTTGGGACACACATATTGTGGGGTTTTTGCCTTTATTCCTTGGTCTTTTTTTCAATTTATTTGACTCTGCCGCACCGCCTCCCTCCCCCCCCCCCCAGCCTTTTTCTGGAGTAAATTTGGTGACCTTACAGTGTTCCGTTGTCTTTTGCATAAGTTTTTGAACATGAAGGAAATGCTACTTTACACTGGATTTAAAGGGAGGGGGAAAATGTGCTGATAACTTATGTTTTTGAGGGACTTCAGGAAAAGAATGGTTTCTGTGTACGTAATCTGTATAAAAATTTAAGTACTCCTGTAAATAGCTGTGAGTTAAGGTGACTGCTTGAAATTGAAGATTTGAGGTAATCTGTTGTTGCAGCATTTGTCATTAACCTAAAAAGGTTTAATACTCCAAGCATTGTTGACACTGTTTAGGAGAATAATATCCATGTGAGATTATGTTCTAGAATGTAAAATTGTTGAGAGGCATTACAGTCAGATGGTACATGCTGCTGACATCTCTACCGATTTTTAACTTGAATTCAGAATTACTCTTTATGAATCCTGAAGCCTGTGAGTAGTCCAAGGATGTCCTAACATTTGTAGTTACTGTTGGAAGGGGTTTTTTTAATGTTCTTTTCTGTGACTCATAAAAAGATGCCAATTTTCTTATAAATGCAATATTTTGAAAGCAGCTGGGGATAGCCCATGATGTCCAATTATTGCACATCAGGTTTATTAACATCTCACTTTAATTGCCTAAAAGCATTTGCAAAAATGTCTTGCTTTTTCAAACTGTAGTCTAAGCAAGAAGTTCTTAACATGGGTTTTGAAATACACATGAACACAAAGTTGCAGTTAGGTTTTGTATAAACTATTCATACTTGTTTATGATAGAAACTTTCCAGGATATATTGTTCTGGTGTCTTACACTGATTTAAATTCCATTCATTCTACACTGAAACATATAACGATTCACAAAATATAATTTATATGTAATAATTTTCTGAACTGATAATGGACAGTACATACGATTACACTGCACCACTGTACCTGGAAAGTGGTGGCAGTTGAGGAGGAAGGAATAGGGAAATGGAATCAACCATTTATTTCTTGAAATTGTTTTGACTTACAAATTGCCTGTGAGTGGTGTTTTCTTCACCTAATTATATAAGTATCACTTTTCACATTTTAAATATAAAGAGGCTTTTTTCTATTTTGGAAACCACCAAGTTTTCATCAGTCTGATGCAGGTGAACATCAATTAGGCTTTGTTAGGTTGATTTAAATTTTGCATTAGTGTATGAAGTACAGACTTAATTTTCTAACAGGCAAGTAGAGGTGTATAGTAGTGACCAGCATAAGTAGTAAGGAAGTGTTTCATGGCTTCATCATCTGGAGGTTTTGTCTTTCACTACTGTTTTAATGGTTTCTTTCATGTTTTCATGTTACTCTTCAAGGCTTATGCCACAGAAACCAGGCTAGATTTTGGTTGGAAATAGCAACTGATGCAGAGTAAGATGCATATTGATAGTTAAGTATGTAATGGAGTTCAGGGTGTGCTCCCTTCCTATGCTGGGGAGACATTTCTGTCTTATCAGAACTTCATTTTTTCCTGACATGAGCGTAAAACACTGCGCTGAAATTCTGCTCATGGTGTTAACCGCAAGGCCACCAAATCAGACTCAAGAGGATTTTAATTTCTTTGTCAACAAGTAATATTTTTTAATTTTGTACTATAGAGGGTTTGTCTGAGCTTCCTAGAATGAATAACTTCCGCTATTTCTGGTCAGCACTTCATCAGAAAATTGACTGTGCTGAGCATTAGACTGTTTTACAAGGCTTAAGCATAATTTGACGTTTTTAAATCATCTGTTAGTTGCACTGGCAGATTGCAAAGACTTTTAAAAATTCTAAACTCATTTTTGTAGTTCAGTCGTTTAAAGAAGAACTTATCTTTTAGCATATACTAGAAGATCAAGGGCATGGGTGTCATTAAACTCTCATAAATGTAAATATATTCAATTTAAAATGTGCTGTGTGTGAAACGGTGTCCTTAGAATAACTGTGCAAAAAATAGACCAGATATTTCAGGATCATTTCTTGCTTTACTAGAATTCATTTCCACTATTTTTTATAGCCTCATTTACTAGCAGTCATTGTCAGTACCGAAAGAAATCACTGTGTAACAAACTAAACTCATTATCAGTGGACATGTTATTTTGGTGGAAGGCAGCTGCAGATTGTATGACATAGTATTCTGTAGTATTCATTTTTTTTTCCTGTGTGTTTATGCCTGTGTAGCAACTGTTAAGTCTGTTTTTCTATTGTTCTTGTTTAAAAAAAGAAAAGGAAAAAAAAAAGACTTTGAAGTTACTTTAAGCACAGATGGTCTCTCATTTTAAAGAATGTGTTGTAAACGTGTTCTAGAGAACTGTACTAAAGTTGAAGCCTAATGGAAGGTTGGCATGTTCCTGTTTGCCCTGGCTTGGTCTCCCCTGCGTCAAGTGGTGTGAATTCGTGGCTCTTAAGATGTTCGTCGTATAGGGCTGACAATTAGTTTATTGCCTGAGCACGTTCCCTGTTGCGTTTCAGCTCCTCTGCAGTGTGATTTTGCTGGTATAACATGAGAAGTGGTATAGTGTGAATGGGAGTGACTGGGGAAATTTCTGAGTTTCAGATATAATTACAGTCAGAGGCGAGAATTATAAAAGCCATATGTACGTCAGTCTCTTCCAGACCGTGTATCCCCTTTTGTTTTTAGTGGAATTTGTGTATTCAATGCGCAAGAAGAAGCAGGAGCTGTATTCAGAAAGACTTTAAATGTCGTCTTAAAGGGTTCTGGACGTTCACCTGCCACAGCCCCTGGGTATCTGTGGCCTGCGTAGCAGGGAAGCTGCTGAAAATCTGAGAGAGCTCATCAAGTGCACTGTTTATAAATACTTGATAACAATGTTTACAGCTCTGCAGCAGCACTCTTTTGGGTGGGGGAAAAAGGGAGGTGATGTCAACCCCTCTGCTTTATCCTCATCTTCATGAAAAGTCGTGTTCAGTTCAGGATTTGGCGAGGTAAACGTGGGTCCTTATTCCCACCCTGACTTCAGTGATATTCTTAGGAGCCAGCAGCGAAGGAATCCCTCCCCTCTGGGGCTGCCTTGATCTTCAGAGGCTGATACCAGATACAGGCAAGAGCTTGCTGTTTTATCTGCATTGTCCATCTCTACCTTAATGAGTGAAATGGTTAAGTATCCGAGGGGGCGAGCCTCAAGGAATGTGTCTTCCATTTGACTCGAATATTTCGGTGGATAAAGGGAGAGGGAGGGAGAGGAGAGAGAGCGAGAGAGAGAAACCCACTTACATCACTCGAACTGCATTGAGTGTGTGCCTGTGTGCAGGTTAAGAGACAGACTAGTGTCTTTGCTTTCTGCAGGAAGCAGCAATGCCGTTTGTATCCTAAGAGGAATTTTTTATTTAGAAAAGGAAGCATTCTTTCTACCCAGGAAATGGCTTTCCTTGTGCGTTGCTATGCCAACTGCCTGCAGCCATGGTCTTCCAAAGTAAGCACAATAACGTAATTATATTGGCGTATTGCATTCAGACTCATGATTCTCTGGGTTTTTGTGTGTGTGTAACTGTTGTATTTTTGTTGCTGACTCTTTGGGCGGTAGACGTGCTTGTCGTGATTGCAAGGAGCAGGCATCATAAAATTAAATGTCCATCAGTGTCATGCTGCTAAGATTAATTGTGCAAACTTGGTTAGCTGAGTGGAACAGAGATCACTGGTCACTACTCTGTCAGCATCATTAGCAGCCAGGGGAGGAGGTCCCTATTCGTGTGCTCTGCCCTGATTTTGGGGGAGTGGAGGGTAGTGGTGGCAGGGGGGGGAGGCTGCGTGCGTGTGTGTGTGATTGCAAATGAAACAGGAGTATTAACAATGCTTGGCTGAATGCTGGAGGCTGGTTCCTACACCCTGACTAATATAATACTGTATTAAGCCTTTTTGAGGGAGTCTCTGTGCAGTCAGCCATTTTAGCTTTTTTCCTCCTTTTTCTTTTCTTCCCATTCCTAAGGCTCAGGGAATGGTTTTGGTCCCTTGGATGAATGCTGGATATGTAGGGTTTCATCAGGCTCTGTATGTCCTGACATGCTTAGACTTTCAGTGTTACAAAAATGGAGACTAACGCTGTCGTTCGGATTGCTGCTCTGCACTACAAGTGCGAGGGGGCTTTTGAGCTTACCAGTAGTGACACTTTTAGCTCCAGCTTGGTTTCCCCCCTCCTCCTCTTTTTAATTTAATGCCGTAGAGGGTGACTTGCCATCCATAAGAAATTGGTACATGATGTATAAATTCAGTTCGGTTTATGTTTCTTCATTATGAAACCACTTGCAATCCCAGCTAACCATGGAGTTATGGGCCAGCAGGAGAAACACTCAGTAAGTATTGCAAATTCTGTTTGTTCTATCAATAACCTGTCACGGGCAAACTGCATGGAGATTGAAACTGCTTGTCGTCCTGCGTACGGGCTTTCCTGCTTGTGAATTTAATAGTGGGTTTCGAGGCAAAGCTGTACCTGAGGTGGCATTAGAGTTGGTGGCTGTATTTAAGATTGCTTTTAGCTTAGAAAAGGCAACTCTGTATGTTCTTTTTGAATATTAAAAATTTATTTGAAGAAATGCTGACATACTTTCATTGAGCAAGAAGCAATGAGCATTCCGTTAAAATTGTTATGCATTTCTTAAAACTTTAAAGAAATACTCAAGCTGTATAACAAGTGATATAATTGTAGGTGATGATAGGAATAGATTTATTCTGTCTAGTGTGTGGTACTAGTGTGCTGTTGCCTTGTAGCATGGCGTTTAACATCTGTGATACACTTATGCTGAAAATGCAGAAACTGTTAGTAAAACATGGAATGAACAAAAGGAGAAGTACTGATGCTTTCTAATTGATCCCATGAGTCAGCTACACCTTTGTCATGCTTTAATCCCATAGGCTGCCTGTGTTTATTGTTTGGGAAAAATGCATTCATAAGCAGAAGAGCAAACATTATTTAACAAGGCCTCAGGTGTAAGGAATTAGAAATTTAGGTTTTACGTGATAAAAACATTATAGAAGTATGTATTGTTATTGTTCAGTTAACATGTTTAAATCTTCATGCTAGATTTTATATGGTTCAATATAATTTTCAATCTGACAATTTGTTTCTTGAAAAGATCTATATATATAATGTTCTGTGCATACTATATGTGCTAGAATGTACATGGGAATGTGTACAGTATGTTCAGCATATACAGCTAAGAATCATAAATATTGGGAAGATGTGATAGCAGGAACTTCTTAAAGGATAAACATTTTCCTCAAGACTTCAGTTTTGATTGTGTAGAAATACAGAAACTAATCTAGAAAGATTTCAGAATGTCTAGTGGATTTTTCTTATGCATGTAGCAGACATAGCACAGTTTCTTGCTGTAGACTGACTTGTTCCTTTCCCTTCTTCTTAATTACATTCTAAGTATAAAGGAGTTCATGTTACCAAATCATTTGGTGTTCATGAAATATTTAGAACTTAATCTAAAAAAAAAAAACCAACCCCAAACTCCTTTCCTTCTGAAACTCAAGTACTAAAGAAGCTGAAATAGAATAGGTTACCTTGACTTTGCAAATAGGAATAAAATGCGAAAGCTGTATATGTATTTGTTTTTCCTGCTCTTTTTACTCTCCAAAGAATGTTGATGAAAAGTTCTAGATTGATTCTGGTAACACAGCAAGTCTAACCAATATAAAATAATTGCTTGTAGGTAAAGGAAAAAAATAACCTGGCATTTTAGAGACTCTACGTTACAAGCTCTGTCATATTTTAATTGTATTACTTTGAGTTAATTTAATCACAAAGATAAATTTCACTCTCTGGACCAAAATGTAGGAATACTAAAAGGGAAAAGGTCAAGGTACTGCTTTACAAGAAAATTAGTTTACTTGAAGAAAAGTCCACATATATGTAAGAGAAAGAAATCTTACTTTGACATAGGGCTGGCATGCAATTGCTGATTTTGCATGAACAAGAGTCATAGTTTAAAGTTTATATAGAAGTTTAAAATGACACTGTTGGGACACAATGTAGCTCAGCAAACACCACCACTTTGGTAATGAAACTTTCCGTGCTTGTTCTCTAGGTAGAGGTTATTTTGCTTGGAAAATGGGACTGAAAGATGTGAATTCTTGGTAGAGAGGGAAGGCAAGCTTGAGGTTTCAAGATATAGAGACTTTGTCTTGCTTTGCTTAAAAGGAGAACTTATTGAATTAATAATTTTTGGTGATGAGTTATTTTCATATTAGTATGTTCCCAGAATCCTAAATCTTTTATTGATCTCTGACTTGATCTTATTTCAAGGATAGAGCCTTAATTACTTCTGTGACATCCCTGCCTAAAGTCTGACAGCTTGATTTGCTGCGACAATCTGGAATTGAATGCAAAAATTTCCTGTGTAAGGTTTCACAAAATTCTGTGAATTAATTTTAGTTAATGCTGTTAAAATGTTAATTTCATGCTAGTTTAGTTAAGGAATGAGAGATATGGTTTAAATCTACTGTTCTGTGAAAATGGTACGCAAACTGACCATTAGGTTCATCATGGTGAAAATGGAGAGAGGAAAAGTGAAAAATCATGTTGTGTTTCCTAGATAATTTAATAAAAGAAATAAAAGCAGCCGCATCAGTCAAGTGTACTGGTCCTAAATGCCTCATATTTCATAAACCGGAAGAGTTTGAAGCAGTGCTGCAGATGCCTATCTGAAGGTGGTATTGATCTATGGGTGAAGTTCCTTGACACACAACTGTTGCCATCTGCTGAACAGGGAGTAAAAGTATGCTCTGGGTGAAAGACAGCAGAGAAATGGAAGCTGGATTGTTGCAAAAGTAGTTCTGCTGAGTTCTTGTATTTGATGCACTTAACCAGATTTCATGTATTTCAGTAGGTTCATTCTATTTGGCTGTGTCCTTGCTGGTTTTAAGAGTCCTCTCAACTAGCTTTGTAGTGCTCTCATTTTAATTTTCCTAATCTTAAAGGTTAGGAGGATGAGTGATATTTCAGTAAATGTTGTTTTGTGGATGTTGAAACAACATTCTCTTGAAAAGCTTCACACATTGCATCTTATAAGTGCTTTATTATGTGAAAAAAATAACATGAAAGTCTAGTGCATGAAGGTTCCCACAGTAGGCTTGGGCCTTCTAAAATGTTATCTTTCTATCTCATTTCTCCTTTTCCCTTGTATGTGTTGTTTGTAGGAACTTTACTTAAGGTCACTTTAAAAAAAAAAAGAAAAAATTGTCAGGTATAATGGCTTTTTAAAATGCAACTTGAGATGCAGAGTTCTTTCATGACTGTGTAATGATTAACAGCTCGTGCATTGCAGAGTGCATTGGAGTGACTTATGAGCAACCTGTAAGAAAGTATAAGTTACATTTTTACTTTGGGTATTATTGAAATAAAATCTGCTAATAAAGGATATGTTTCACTGCCAGCCCAGTGACTCTCCTTTAGTGATCATGTAGGTACTGCAGTCTTTTGATGTGCTTGACCTGTCTTGAATTACTGAAAAATATTGAAAGCAATAAGTCAAATCTTTGGCTTGTTCTTACCATATTTTAGTTCACAAAGATTTGTGGCTCTGTGCTAGGGGCCCCATCGCTCCCAGGAATGAGAAGGAAATGAATGGTATTTTGAGGAAAAGTCTTGAGTGGTACTTGTTCAAATATGGTTATTTTAGTACTACACACCAAATACTGTGTGTAGTAAGGGTGCTGGTTGGCACGCTTTCCTAAGAAATCTAGAACTATACAGAATAACAGTAATTTTCTGTTATTGGAGGGGATCATCAGTATTGTTTTATAACTCACACAATAAATGTAACCTGGGATAGTTATTAGTCCTTTGAGTGAGCATCATGCAGCACTAAGACATGGGAAAAAGAAGTGTGATGTTGTGATCAGGTGGCTACGCTTGGTAAGCTGAATAGTCTGAGGTGGCATCGTACCTGGATTTTTTTTTTATATGTATATCTGGAAAAAAAGGACGACATATGAAAAGGAACTCCGACTGTTAGCTACTGTAACTGCTGATGGTTGTGATTTTGTTAATCTTAATGAATTACATTGCACTTGATACAGATTTTTTTTCTGTTGTTGTTAGGCACCTTTATTTTTATCACTTACTGAAACCAGATTTCTGGTTTGGCCCCTTCTGATTATTCCTTTCCTCTTAATTTGTATATTTAAAAAAAAAAAATCCTCTCTGAAGACCAATAAAGGAGTTGTGGATTTTTCATGTGATTAGGAATAGTGTTTAACCTCTTCATAGATGCATTATGATACAGTCTTCAATTACATGACCATATATCTTCCACAAGATTCATCTCAAGATGGATAGCTCTGGTTTAACGAGCAGCTGTTCGATATTTTGGGCTAGCTTCATTGCTCAGAAGGCCGGGTTCTGTTTGTGGCATACTATTCCAGTCCGACTCAGAAGATGAAAGCATTATTTATTTTTTTTTTTTCTTCTGTGGCTTTTTAAAGTGTTTGTAACTACAGTGTTCATGCAATTCATTAATGTAGTGCCGGGGGAGTAGGGGTGGGGGTGGGATTATTTTCATTTTTCAGGTAGCTCTGCTGAAGCAAATCTTTGGTAAAAAGTAAGGATAGAATTTTGAGAACTTAAGATGCTTATTCCTCAGCATAGCTAGGTGTACATAAGTGTTCAAAGTATGGATTTTGTTATTTGAATTTTCTGTGTATTGGCTCAGTTCAGGCACCCACAGCTTAATGATCATTTGAAGGGTTGATTTTAAGTGACTTGCCTGGCATCCTACCAGAGATCTGCGGTAGAGTCTGGCTAAATTCCTGTTCTCCAGGACAACATTTAACTGCAGATTTTCTCAAAAGCTTATAAATGGCAAAATTTGGGTCATTTCATAGGAATGACAGTGAATGCATTAGTGACCTGTAGAGTTGGCTATGAAAGCATCCTTGGCACATAGGAGATGTCCTGCCATCTTTCCATTACTGTTTCAAGGCCTGGGCATTGCACAACATATTTAAAAGGGAGGGGAGAACCACACCAGAAAAGCCACCGTCTATATGTATATTGTGCATGTGTGCACAAAACTGCTTTCTCTACCTTCTGAAAAAGTAGCTGAAATTTTTTCAGGTTGACATGAATAGTTGGTATAGAAGATCTCACAGTAGGGCATTCGTTTAGCAAATTTATGAAGTAGGAAAAGTTCAGGCCTCACAATAAGAATTGGGAAACTAACAGAATCAGTATTACTGGTTCTGATTTACGTTCCAAAGTGGCCAAATCTAGTGGTGGTGTTGGAGTGCTTGCAAAGTGATGTCTATGATGGTGCACACTGAAATGTGTTGTGTCATAGTCACAATACAGATGTGAACCTGAAAAGGAAAGTCAGCTTCTTCCAACATGCTATTTTGAGACGAACAGACTAATGCTATTTATCATTGCTGAGTTTTAAGCACTCCTGCCTGATCTTCAGGCATGCTGAAAATTCAGCTGAAATTGAGAGCTGCTGATACACAACAATTAAAAAAAAAAAATAAAAAATCAAGCAACCAAAAAGCCAAATGTCAAAAGAGAAAAAGAATCCTAAATCCCTTAAGGTACTGTTGATTTGCTCCTGATTCTACTAGTTAATAAAGACACAGGAATAATAGAAGCTCTAAAAAGCAGAAGATAATGGACTGTGTTGTGCTAAGTGTAGCATAGATTAAAAATATCAGGGAATTAGCAATATGCATGTATAGTAGCCTGAAGTCCATTGTAACCAGAAGCAAGCACGGTCAGCTAAGGAAATCCTGTACCTCAGTATCTCAAGTTGATTCTTCCACCTGCAAAATATTTGCACTCCCTTGGAGAGTACTGGCTCAGTGATACTTATGCTTGTACTTAGACAATTTCCAAGTAACATAAACTTAACAGTTTAGCAAATGCACTTGTAAAAATATTCCAGGAAGTTGAAGTAAATTAGATTTTTGGAAATTCCATTTTTAATTATCTAAAGCAGGGCATCTCAGTGATATGCAAAGAAATATGTAGCTTATAAAAGGATTAGAAACTGCTGTCAGTTGTGTTGCTTGTTTTTGCAGTTGTGATTGCCGCTGCTGCTGGGGGTACTACTCCAGTATGCAAAAGCGAGGGAAGTGTCTCTGTTCTGTGTCTGCTGCTGAGATGACCTGAAGCTCATCTGCAAAATACTTCTGTACTTGATAGCTTTACAAGTTGTCTGCAAAATCAATGAAATAGCAAAAGATAACTGCATGTGATTTAACAATACAAGCATTATAGGAACCATGATTTCTAATTTCTAAACTGGAACTGGATAAACATTTAAACTGTGTTCAGACTATCAGCTCTCTGGGATAATGAATGAATGTTGATGCTAGAAACTCTTAAGTATATATATTTTTTTAAGCTTATTTAAAGTTTGCTTTTCTTCAACTATCTTAGATATTTTTTTCTTCCCTGGTATATTTATTCTAGGCTTTAAATTGCTATAGATTAGTCCTTAAGAGCATCCTTGATGTTTGAAAAGCTGAACTAATTTTACTAACCCTTTCATGAATACACAGTGGTGTGAATTTTTTTTTGTCTGACTGAAATAAATACAAGATTTTCAGGATCTCAATATTATTTTATTAAAGTCTGATTTTGATTTTTGATATTTTAGTTGCAATAGCAGATATATAACAAGACTATTAATTATTTTCACTTACTAATATTGATGCATTCTTGTTAGTGTTCTCTAAATTAAAAAAATCAATAAAAGTAATACTACTAGGAAAAAAAACCCCAAACTTGATAGTAGGGTATTTCAAGAGTTCACGCAGGTGAGGGTAATACTGAAGCAGTGTTTCCAGTGTTCTTTATTGCCAGTGCATGAGGAGTCCTACTGACTGTGAAAACCCTACATAAGTCTAGTTAATGTTAAGGATTTGAGAAAAATGAAGTATTAACGTTTCAAGATTTACCTTTGACCAAAGAACCTTGTACCTGCCACACTTCATTTTCAATACTGTATTTAAAAGAGTCTGGTAGCTATAGTGCAAAAGAAGCGTGGGATGACCCCTGCAGGTCTGCAGGCTTTTTAGGATTCTAAACTCTGCATGCTTAACCCATCAATCTGTTACTGAGATATAACTGGCACTCATACAGTATCCCAGTACTGGATGGTTGGTGGTTCTTCCAGTTTTGTCAGCTTGCCAGTAGTCTTTTTTGCTGTTCATTTAGAGATGGTGATGATTCAGCTGAGAACCACAGCAAGAATAAACTGTACTGAAGGGGTCTCTGCTCAGTGGGTTGCTTGTGAAAGCTGATCCTGTGCCCAGGAGCTGGAATTTATAGGAGTGTTTGTCATTCCTTCCTAAACCCATGTTTGTATGGGGGTACTAGAAGGGCAGATGAAGGACAACAGATTACCTTCAACATCACCCACATAAAAGCATTGCAAATAGCCTTACGTTAACATAGCATCTGGCCCAAATAGTGCTGCTACTAAGTCCCTAATACATCTGAGATACAGGGGTGGAGATGAGCTATTGCCTAATTTTTTCTTTTTTTTCCTCTCTTTCTCTTTTTTTTTTTTTCTTGGAAAACATGAAGGACCACAACCAATTGCATTTGCTGAAATAACTGGAAGACAGGATGAAATTTTGTGTAGGTGTTGTTTGTAATTTACACTTGTGGTGCTGGTGTTGGTTATTAGACTAGTGCAGTTTGGTAAGATGCAAGAATGTGGGTCCAGCCTTTGGCCAAAAGCTTTCATCTGTCTTTTTGGGTTGCTCTCACTGCAAATGTGAAGCTTGCTACTATGAACCAACTCTACGGTATTTAGCTAACCTGGCATTCTATACTTGGCCTAAACCTTAAGCTGGTCAAAAAGCTAAAAATAAGGGCACCAGCCTTTCTGTGATCCATGGTCTGCATTGCAAATGTTGGAGCACAAAATCCCAGCATGTTTAGTTCCCTTGTCACGAAAAGTGAAAGGGGATTTTCCTAAATGAGGAGTAGCCTGCTAAATCTCCCCAGCTTGGACTGGCTAGTTTTCTAGCCTTTCCTGAGTCCTGTGTTATAGGCAGTCCATTTGATGTCTCCTGTAATATGCCATTCCTACCAAAGCCTGTCTAGAGAGCCTTAAAAAGCCATCAAATAATTTGATCGGCTACAGATTTCAACAGTTACTGTGCTTTGTGTTCCCTATGCTGGGTAGTAGATGGGAGTGTGAGTGCCCTTCCTATAATTCAGGAAGGCTTTCTGATGTTTCCTTACATGTCTTGTGAGTCCCAGTTTAGTGACTACTGTAAAGGACAACAGAAAGCTCTGAACCATTTGACAAAATGTGAAGATTTTGCCTTCAATATGAATATGGTTGTGACTCCCTACACTCAAATATATGCATACCTCCATGGCATTTGCAGCTTGTGATGGAGATGACACTTTTCCTTTGGACTGGGAATATGAAAACTGGTTTAATACCAGCCTTCTCTTTCAGCCCCAGCTTCTTGACTTGAATCAGGAGCCAACTGCTTTTCAAATAGAGGAGAAGCAGGCTTGTGTGTTAGGATGCAAAGTAGGACAAAGTATTACATTATAGCTGCATTTAGTATCTGTTATTAAGCTAACAAATGCTATGGCAATCAAAATGTAGCTCCATGTATTTCAACTGTCCCAGGGTTGACTGGTGACCAAATGCCGACGTTTGGTAGCAGTAGTGTCCTCTTGGTAACTGCAGTTACTTGATCTTCAGATATATGGACCGCCAGAAACCACATTGTAAACCCAGACAATAACCCAATGGTCAAAATTCCTCAACCTGTGATTTCTTTCACTCAGCCTATAAATATTGCCTCATTTTATCTGGCTATAGCCTTTCAGCTTGCTTGCTTACAAGCGTGGGCACTGTGCACTGGGTCATTTGGACACACCAACTGGGTAGCTTGACTCCAAACTGTGACTTTGCAAGTAGGAAAAATGGATTAAAGCTTTTCTTTTCCTCTTCTGAAGAATGATTTCATAAAAATGACGTTGTGCTATTTTGTAGGTCTTCGCCTTTTGTGTATTTAGTCACGTTGGCTTGCTTTATAGTTAAAAATAGGCTTTTACTGTGCTGTGCTGCTGTTATTCCTGCAGAGCAAGGAGAATGGGACCTGGGTTGTGCTGTTAGGACTCCATCCATAGCATTGTTTCCTAACTGCCTATCTGCTGCTGCGCACCTGCCAACCTACCGAGTGCTGTAGGAGTTACATGACTGCCAGGAAGGTCTAATGTGGGATGATTTGAAAGGGCATGGTAATGCCTGAAAAAGAAGATGGCTGCCGAACTGGACCATAAATTTAATATTGGTAGTGGGATCGATGGATTGAAAACAGGGTGATGAAGGACATTGTACCTGAAAACTGGATGTATTTAGTTGTGGTTGAAAAAAAAAAAAATTTCTAGATTTTAGGAAATCTAAACTGAATTGTGGGAATTATTTCTTAGTTAGCTATAGCCTAGGTTTGCTGAACCATCAACCCTGTTCTCATTTTAACCCAGCTACATTTTTTGTGTTCTTGATTTGTTTTTTTTCTTATATGTAAGCAGCTAAAGGTACTTCAAAACTTGCATTGTACACTCTCTGCCTCTGCTGCTTCACTGATCAGGGTACAGCTTGACCTCTAAATCTTAATGTATTCCTGATAACAAGCTAGGGAAAAAAAAAAATCTTCCAAATACTTGGCAGGCAGTAGCTCTCTACTCTTCTAGATTGCTCAGGAAAGAGCCAGATGTCAGACTTGGATGTGTCTCCCTGGAGCGCTTGCCTTTTCAGTTTTGACCCACATCACCAGTGGATTTTTAGCTAGGTTTTTCTGGCCTTTAATAAGAAGCTGACTATAGGGGGCTTTGGTTTGAAATACCCATAAATAATGTAGAAAGATCTTTTTTCTGTTGTCCTCACTTTTAAGGAACCACGAGGAAAAGGAAAATGCATGAATTTATGGATTTCAGAGCCTTTGTAAAGTGTCCTACTTAAATAATTAACTCTGCATCTGGAAGTGGTGGTCCACTGAATTTTTTTTAAGGCAGCAGAGAAGACTCGTACTAATTCTTTTCAAAGAGAAGCTGTTCACAGCTGTAGGAGCAGAATAAAAAGCAAACTAAAATGAAAACAGTGTTAGTTTCTGCTAATAACTGTAGAAGCCTGCATGCTAGGTGTACCTCTCCTTGCCTGTTGGTGTATGACTTCTGCAAACCTTTTCTGTTGTCTGACTCCTGGAGTTTCTGTCCTGTTCAGTCTTGCTTGTTTCCAAAACAGGAGGTTCTTTTAGTTGATACTTTATTTTTTACTTTTTTTTTTTTGTTTTTTTTTTTTTTTTTTTTTTTTTTTTTTTTAGTTTTGTGAGTAGATGAGAGATTTCTCGCACTTCAGAGCAAAGGATTTCAAATATTTCTGTTTAGCAGAAAGTTTCCAAGGTCCCTGAATACAGCTGCTATTCCTAAATAAATGGATATAAAAGCATAGTTTCACAAACAGTGGCATGCATGTCAGCAGTAATATACAGAAAATCTAGTTATCTACCTCTTTCCTGTTGAAGGAAGAGGTTGTTTAGACAGTTAAATGTCACTCCTACACCTGCCACTTCCATTAGTATTGTACATTACTATTCTTTCTGTGATGATGGTACCCAGGGAAAACTAAATTTAGGAATTCCTGAGTTAGAGTAATAAGATTTTTTTTATTATTTTGTTTTAAGTGGAGGTGCAATGTTCCAGCTGGAGTTTTATTCGGTTAAGCATGCAGAGATAACATGTTTAATGCAGTAAATGACTAAAATGTCTACCACTTTTAGGAAAGAAAGTAACCTTCTTAATCTCTTGCAGGATGGGGTGTTACAGCAAAGACCATTCTAGCACTGTCATAAATCAGAGGTTAAGATTTGACTCTCAAATTTTGCTTCTTGCAAGGTGACTCAATACAGTAGGTGATGTACATGCACACATCATGGGTCTCTATAGCTTATCTTCTGGTAGGTGGGAGAAAAAAAGATGAACTTCACTAATTATATTTGTAGAACGGGCTTCAGTTATTGATCCTAGTATTTCCAGCTGATTTCTGTGCTCCTTATTTTTTCTGCAGCTTGGCAATCTCCAATTTAAAATCTCTTCATAAATAGGTGCCATTGAAATATTTCATGGTGTTAGTAGAATATACAAGTTGCTACATGACTTGTGTTTTTTAGTATGCTGTTGACCTAAGGCAGGAATATAAGGGATGATTTAAACTCTGTGTGCACACCTGCACAGACACAAATAGATAAATTTCTGGAAGTCACATCTGAATGTCAGCATTTTAAGCAGAAAAACATGGTGCTTCAATTCAATTCACAATGTCTCCTTGCTCTAAAGCGGCCTTGGTTTTAGCAGGCACCATGTAGGGCCTTCTTGTTTTGCTTTGTTGTTGAAGGAAGTTGGGAAACCATTATCTTGTGAATATGTTGTTGTGGACATCTAGAAAAGTTAGGTGATTTTTTTTTTTTTTAAGGGCTAATTGAACTTGGCATTTAATATTACAGTTTTGGCTAACTGACACTTAGACTACAAAGAAAAGCTCTGCAGGTTGTTTCAAAATTTAATGGAAATATTAATGTAAAAGATGGTTCTGTGTTGATTTGTGTAAGTAATTTTAAATGGCTCCGCACAGTTGTTGGTGCATGGTGCTCTAGAATTCAGGGAATATCTTTGCACTTACCTGAAGACTCCTTGATGAAAATAAGAAAAATGGTCCTTTACTTTTTCTCTTGCTGTGATCACAGTGAGCACACACAAGTAGGTCTTTTGCCCAAACTATATTCTTAGTAATTCAAAGAAGTCAGAATCTTGTTCTGTATGACAAAATAGAAACTCAGGGGTATTAGGGATGCATGATAACACATACAGTTTTAAGAGTTTGTGTCAGTGTGAAAAATTTTCATTAATTTCCTTTGGCTACCATATGATGGAAAATGTAAATAGAATAATGTATCAAGCGAAGCAAAGCTGGGGATGTTATAGTAACATTCACTGCTATTACATTGCTATGGCATGAGTACAGTTGCACTTTCCAAATTCATAAAATAAGTAATAAAGCTGTTTAACTACTAGGCATGTTAGTATAGCATTAAAAAATCATAGATAAGGTAACTTACTATTTTAAGATTTTGCAACTTTAGTCATATAGAAAGGGAAAATGCTTGTCATTTAAAAATATTTTTAGTTGTCTCGTTGCTGTGCTATTTTTGTTATCCAGAAAAACAGCGAGACATTACATATATTACTTTATAATGCAAATATGAACCCTTTTTGCTCTCTGTGCATCAGTCTCAGAAGTATTATCTATAACCTTTCTTTCAAAAATCACCTTATTTTAAAAATATCATACCATTTTTAAGCAAAATTATTTGCCTTTTCTTTTTAAAATTTTATATCGTTATTTTGAAATGCTCACTATTATGCAATTAAGAATCTCAAAACTTTGTGGTAGTACACATTTTTGCTTTATATCAAAGAATGCTACAATCAGAATATTCTTAAAAACAAGGCTGAGCAAGTGCTTTGATAGCTTCTTGTTTGTTGAGAATATGCATCCTGCAATACTGTATTTCTTAAGCTTTTTGCTTGAGATGAAGCAAAAGTGTGCATCTTTCATTGTCAGACAAAGAAAATAGAGGAAACTTCCACTGTAGAGCAAACACATGGAAAACAAGTAGTTGCAGTTCATGATTTCTTATTTGGAGCCAGTCATCAGCAGAAGAAATTATGCATGTTCCTCTCCGATTGGTTAAGTTACTGAAAAGCAAAGTCAGGAAAAAAACCCCCACCCAACTCACTTTTCTCTTAAATTATTCCTTGATACTATAAAGCGAAGATAATCCTTTAGTTAAAACTCCAAGGGTGGCATTGACATGGCTGCAGCCATCAAACATTAAAAAAAAATTCCGTTTAATTGCTTGTGAATTATCATGTCTCTATTCAAATTTTCATCAAATTTCTTTCAATTAATTTGGCATTTTATAGAGGTAAGACTTACTGTACAAATGGAAATCTCCAGTTTTTGCATCTGTTCACAGCAGCTTCCTACATATATGTATCTTTTAAAAATATTTTCCTTGGAAGTGTACAGAATACTTAAGTCTTTACTAAGAAGCTACTAGTAAGAAAATCTAAAATGTTACGATGTTAATCATGGTGATTTTTGTCTTTTTTCCTCCTTTGGTTAGTCTGCTTCTGAATGATAAGTATACAAAAAACCAGGCTGGCTTCAGATTTTTCTGCTTGGAAGAGTGATATGGATCTGGAAGGGATTTTCTGGGTCAGTGCCATTACACACTGTTGCACAGCACGTTCATAACTTTGTCTAGCTTTGGTTTGAAAGCCTTCTCTACCACAGCTGCTGTTGAGCCTGGTTTTGAGAATCTCTGTGGTTCATTAGATAGCAACCTTCTTTCAACTTCCTGCTTGTTAGGCTTTGCACCTGCATTGCCTCTTGCTGGAAATATTTCTTTTTCTTCTTGCCTATTTCTAGATAGGGATCATACCCTCTCTCAGCTTGGGCTGAATAAGCCATGCTCCTCTTAGCTTTCTCAAATACTAGTTTTTCTTCTTCTGATAATCCTGATAGTTTTTCTCTGACTCTATGTTATGTGTATGGCTTTAAGTCCATCTTTACTGAAAACATATAGCTGGCAATGTGTGCTGCATTTCCAAATAAGGTCTCTGCTGGGGCCATGGAGAAGAGCCTGAAACTACTGTATTTCTGGATGATGCATGCTGTGATATTGTTGGGTTCTTCTGCTTCATCACCTTAACAGTTCAGTCACCTTCTGATTAGTGAATACACTGAAACTCTTTTTACAGTCATTTCTGACAGATAAGTTCCTAGAGTCTTGGTTTTGGTCTCCAAGTGCATGATCTCACATCTTCTCATACTGCATTTTATTTCTCTTACGCCAAGTAGGAGTCATCCTAATCTCACAGAAGAGTGTCCTGCTCATCTCTTGTACCAGGATTGTCTCTTTGCACTGTGTTACCAGCATGTTTGTTCCCCCCCCCCCCCCACACTTGGAAGGAGGGGAAATCTGAGGTATTTTCTATACCTATCATTTTTCATATCCTATCTTTAAAAAAAAAAAAAAAATTACTTGGGTAGCACTTAATTTAATTTTTCTTTACTGTAGAATTAATTCACTTTGATTTCTTTTACTATTGTAAGTTAGTTCAGTGCAGTAAAATTCAGTGCTGTAGTTCAGTAGTAAACTGCAGTAGTTCAGATTAAACAGCTGCAGTTCAAAGCTGAGATGTCCCCTCATGAGTGTTTTGAAAAACTTAACCAAGCTTAGTTAGATCAGCTGGAATGCTGTAATCATGAAATGAAATAATCCATGATCAGGTATAAAACAAAAAAAGCAATACATGCTGTAAGAACGCCCTACTGATGGAGGCTTTGACACTTGAAATGTATACATATCATAGGTCTTTTCTTTAACCATTTAAAATGTGCCCAGGAATGATGTTTTCACCTTTGGGTTAAACTTGTCTGTAGTGGTTTTCAATCCTAAGTGGTGCTTTAAAGCTGAAAATAAAATCTGACTGCAGGTGCCATGAGTTTTACCCCCACTGGTGCAATTGCTCTTTAGCATCCCCCATTGTCCACTTTAGTTAGACTGCTGTATAAGAAACCCAAAATGGGTCTGTATATGAGGTGTACATGAGCATCCCCTCACTTAAAATGTTCTGCAGGATTTAAAACATCTTGCTTGAAAATGTTTGAATTAACATTTCCTGTAAACATATGTGCCCACATAAAGTGTTCTTGAACTTTTTTTGCTTTTACATCCTTAGGCATAAATCTTTTGTCTGATTTCCTGTGGAAGCAAAGTTTGTGACCAGGTTCTCTGTTCCTTCCTGTCCCACAGTTACTTGTAACAGGCCAAAGGGTTCAAAATTTAACCTTATAGGTCTCCAAAAGTCCTGAAAGTAGGCCATTTAGTTTCCAGCCCAGGAGTAGTTCTCAGCATATTAAACACCAAAACAGCCACAAAGAGGAAGTATTTAGAAATTTCTAACTGTGGGAAAATCATCAACTGGAACATGCATTATATTAGTATGAAAATCAGTTATTCCCAAGAGAGAGATCTTTGCAAAGCCAGGCTTTATTATTTTTTTGTCCTCCCTGTCTACTGCTATTAAATAGGGAGCTTTTACTCAAGTTCAGTGGTTGAGCTCAGTTTTCTATGCTCCTACCCTAGAGATATTTCAGAAGTCAATTGAAATGCCTCGCAACAGTTTTTCCTTCAGCCTAAGCTGCAATCATCGTTGAGTGCCTATCCCTAGTTGTCAGTTTTCATTATGTAGATTTCCACAATGTGAATTCCCTTCCCAATTTTATTCAGTGTTCTTGGGAAGATGTTCGTTTGTGTGTGGGCATAGGCTGTGCAGGCTCTGTTAGGGCTCTAAATGCGAGTGCTTGGTGAGGCAGTGGGCTACTACCAAGAGTGATACGGTATGGCCTTGTAAACGTGCAGACATAATACACTGGAATAGAGATTCTGCTTTTCACACTTTGAACTACTGTTCAGGGATGGGATCTGATCTGAATTGCAGACATTCATAAAACAGACCAAACCGATCAATATAAAATATCAGATACTGTTAGTGAAAAAAGAGGAGGAAGACCTGAAAAGCTTTCATACTCAATTCTGCAAGGTTTCACTTCCACTGCAGTGTTTGGGAAAAACTTTAGCAGATAGAACAAAAATCTTTCAGCAATTGAGTGGCAGATACAGGCAGAGACACAGCTCTCCTTTTCTGTGAAGGAGATGGAAAAAAATGTACACAGTGTCTGAGAAATGGTGTAAAATCAGCCTATCCCATGCAAATAGCATTGCTTTGTTATTAATGTTAAGTGAGGTAAAGTGACTGAAATGTTGTGAAAGACCATGTTTGTCCATGTGGTTGAGGTTGCCAGAGAGTTGTCAGTACTTAAATGTATATCCACAGTCAAAACAGTTGTAGAACAGTCTTTTTATTTTGATCGCTGGAGCAGAACTGCTCTAAATTTAAAACCACCACAGGTACTGTATTTTAAAAGTACTAAATTATCCTTTGTTGCCCAATGAAGAAATTACACTTTTACCAGGTATTTTCTGAGACAAACTTCTGAATAAAGTTCTAAATAAAAATATTGTGATCTTGCAGATTTGTTGCTGTTCATTTTAAATATGTTATAATGGTTTGAGTTAAGGATTTCAAAACCCTGAGAAGAGCTCTGGAAAACTGGGTAATGCTTTAGTACAGTATGATTTAGTTCAGTTTAGTGTGATTTAGTTCAAAAGTGTTCTGCATTTTTTTTTCTTTTGTATTCTTGGTTCACAGTCACTGCAAATACCTGTATGATACAATTTTATTTTATTTTTAGTTTTACATAATTTGAGCTGTTGCCAATAAATTGACATTTGTTTTGCAGAAGGAATATTGTTTATGCTCTGGCACTGAAGAAGGCACTTTTGAATATAAAGTGCTGCATTGAATCTGACACACAAATGCTGTCAAAAGAAAAAGCAAATACTAACAGATCTGGTCCTACAACAGATAAGGTAGTTATGTTAAAGAAGAATGGGTGTGTGTCAGTGATGCATTTCATACTTTTCCTTTGAGAAGAGTTGTCCCTGAAAGCTTTTCTCCATTCCCCAGATACTCATTTACATTTCACCACCTCTGTCCCTCTGCAGAAGTCAATAATCCTTCAAGCAAAGGATAATTACATTCAATGCATTACATGCTCATAGGATTAGCTGCTGAGAGCTATGAGATGTACAGCAAGTGGTAGTCAGTGTGTGTTTTGTGAGGGAAACAAAATGAAGCTCCCGTGTACTGGTTCTGTCTCATTCTCTCTCCAAGACCAACACATCATGTTGCAATAGCTTAAACCTCTGAATAGTTTTACAGGGTGCTACCTGTAGGAAGGCATCAGTGCAGGAAAATATGGAGAGCCTGCCAGAAAAGCTCTTCTTAATGCTTATTTCTATGTTAGAGGTGTTCTGCTGTGGGCTTTGTATATAAACAACTGCTTAACCACAATAGTATCCAAATGCAGTATTTTCAGAACATGGGTTGTGTCTTGTGTTGTACTCAAAATGAAGAACATTTTTGAGAGTAGGTCTTTGTAAAGTTTGAGCCACAGTTTCACATAAAGATGTCTACTTGAGGAAAATTTGGAGACTCAAAATATATGAGATACTATTGTATAAGTGAATGATATACAGAAGACGTAATTCAAGTGTGAGGGTTATTAACTCCTGCTGAAGTTTTAAAAGAAAATACATAGAAACTTCTTAATGTTTTCCATCCCACCCCTAAGTACAAGGAAATCCTGCTTCCATGGGAATTGCATTCTAATTTGAACTCTATGTAGTTTAAACTTTTATTTTTAAATTTAACTCTGCACTGGACATGTCAGCCTGCATCATGTCTGTAGACAGAATCAATAGAAATTACTTTATTATTCAGTAATTACTTACATTGACTGCTGTGTTTTAAGTCACTGAACCATAAAAATGTTTTCCTTGATGTTTCTCTTGGTTAGTGAAAGAATTATGTTGAACTAGCATGTTGATGAATACCCACCATTATTGGAAGTATTTTCTTCCTTCAGTCATTAAACATCATAAATCTGGGTATATCCTTCAAACGCATACAACAGACCTACAAACATCTAATATAAAAATGAACATTTACATAAAATAGTGAAATAAAATGTTACTGAATCGGTAGGATACTGAAGAATACCGGGTTGGTGATCTAGACTCTTGTAGTGCAATGAATGTTTTAAAATTTCTATCCTGGTGGGGAAAAAAATGGGCAAGACTTAGGCATAGTATTTATTTTATTTGGCTGCTGTTGCTCTTCCTTTATTAAAAGATAGAGAATACCAAAATAACTTCATTATAATTTACTTATTTATATTTGTGGGACTAAATTCAGCATCTATAAAAGAAATAAAACTTTTAAAATTATTATTACCTTGGCTTTTATTATTTTATTAGCAAAGAGGTCCTACAGAATAAGCACTGAGATGCATGTGTTCAGAGGCTTGAACAATCAGTGTTTGCTTGTGTTTCTTTAATTTCAGAAAGTGGAAATAGTTTATAAAGGTGATGTTTTGTGTTGTCTTACGTCTACTGTACTTGCTTGGCCTATCTCAGTGGCACCTAATTGCCTATAGGATCATTCATCGTGAATTGCATAACAGAATGTTACACCTTTGCTCTCTTAAATTTCATCTTTCTGCAGATATATTTCAGTCACTTTGCAGGCTTTATAAATCTTTCATAAAGTGCTGAATGGCCTTCAGTAGAAGACCTTGTTTATAAAATGCTTACTGATGTGTTTGCTCTAAAATGAATGCTATGTTGGAGCTCTCCAGCCAACATTCCTCTTGTATTTTAGAATTATGTTTGTGTGTATGTCTTTCTTGTTGGTGCATTTATGCTTGTTGTTTTCACATATAACTGCATTTATAAAAATTATAAATGTATATAATTTATATATTTTATATATAGATATAATTTATGTTAAAATTATAAAAGTAAAACAAAACAAAACCCCAAACCAAACCACACATACACAACAAAAAACTTAGAGGAATACTATTTAAATGAAGAAAGGATTTTGTATCATTTCACTCATTTTTTGCTGGTTTCATACCTTTTTATGATATATCTGAAGATTTTACTTTCTTGCCTAGTAAATATTTTGAAAATATACTAATTTTTTTGTTTGTTTTAAATATTGTATTAGTAGGATGAGCCCAATGACTTCTTGAGTGGAAGTTGCATAGAATGTAGAGGAGCTCAAGCATTTGGCCAAGAGACTAAGAAAGAGGAGAAGCCCAGTACAGTCCCATTAGTAGCATATATATTGCCTTTTGTTATACAGAAAGGCATGCTGTAGGGTAGGAGAAAATCATGATGTTCTTAAAATAGGAGGAACATATTCAGAGCAAAGTAATTGTTAGCTTTGCATGCATAAAGCGGTGACTCACTTTGAGGGTGGAAGTAATAAAATGCTGCTTCTAAGATAGCAAGATGTGATAGGGTTTAAGGTATTGTATGGTTCAAAATGGAGATACCTCTTTGTCCTTAAGATAGTTTCACATAATTGTTTAAGTTTTCATTTGTTTTATGGTTTTCAAGAAGTAAAAGCATAGGGTTCCCAGCTGTACAGTTTTCCTCTGGTTTCTTGACATGTATGTAAACTATTTAAATGTGTGTATACATGCATGCATGCTTATTAAGAGGTATATGTATATTTATAAAATACTGTTTTGATCTCTGTCAAATTAAGATTAGGGCTTTGGTGTTAACTATTGTATTGGTTCATGTTTTCTATTAAAAACTTTTTTCCCCTGTTACGTCATATTTCATTAGTTCTATGCATGTGTAGCATTAACACTTTCTCACTTAAGAAGTTTGTCCTGAAAATAGGTTATGAGGGCAGTTATCTGACCCTTTTAATGACTATTAATTGTTTAATGTAGTGTAGTGAAACTACATTTACTTAAGAAGGACTCGTGCATTTATTTTTCTAACAGCCTGCCACGTTTTTATTCTTGTCTGCTAGTTCAGTCTCATGCTGTGACTCCCAAGTGTTCAGTAACAAAGTTAAGAAATACTGTAGTTGCTGGCTTCAGTAAAGCTGTAGTTTAGTATTGTCGCAGAAAAATAAGTGCTCTTTATGTGAAATACACAAGTTACTTTTGTTCCTTATTCCTTTGAATGACTCCTTAAAATTAGCCATCATTTAATGATAACGCAAAACAAGATAAAAGTGTCTCTTTGGTTCTGATGCCATTGTGGTGTCTTTAGTTTGTTGTAGCTGATGTTACTGAGGCAAAGGGTATGTCCTTAGACTTACTCATACTGCTGCATGATCTGGAGGATAAGGCATGTGTTATATATCTAGCCTGTGTGCTTTTTGAAACATTACATGAAAACCTTTATTTTTACTGTGATACTAAATACTAAAGTCAATACGAAAATGTTGAATGGAACAATAGCTGAATACAAGCACTGAGTGCTTAAAAATTTCACGATAAAGCAATATTCAGTAGCACAGAAAATATATATCTCTTGTAGTGAAGTTAACTGTCATACGTTTCCCAAAAGTAGAATTTGGTGTTCCTAGCCATTTTTTCACTGGATATAATAGCATGGTTTCATGATGTTGTCTTCTAATCAGTTCCACTGCAAGTAAGAAATTAAATGTAAATACCCTGGGTGGGGCCAGGCAACTTTGTGCTGGTTGCTGACACTACTGAGTTTGTTGAACGTTGCATTTTATTCTTGCCTGCTTACCGAAACCATTTACCAAACACTGTGCTCCAGGAGTGACAGGTGTAGCCTCTTACATACAAGACTTAAGCACACGTGGTTTTTCATTGTCATCAGTACTTTACTTTTTCCCCATTGTGTACAACTCTGTACATTAAATATTTTAAATAGCAGCATGTAACTAAGAAATGCATGTATTTCTCACACGCAGTTTTCATCAAGCTCACAATTTAAACGTTTCAGCTTATTTAATTTTTGTGTTCTTTTTTAATCCTTGCACAATTTCTCAACTTATTTGGGGGTAAGGCAGTCGAGGTGGATGCTGCTTTTGGGCATGTAGCACAGAGATGTAGTCTGCAAAGATGTGAGCATGTGCTTTCTGCTTGTAAATAGTCCTATTTGATTAGGATCAAAGTGACTAGTTCAGTTGCCCTAAGTAAAATGCCCACTTCTGATCTTATGCTGTCACCACTTGGCAAGTCCAGCTCATGCAGCGTGGCTTTGACTTGAGGAGTTATTCTGAAACCAGTAATCACCAAACATTCAGCTGATTGTCTACAGCCAAAAAAATTCAGAAGGCTTGCTTTTATTTGCAGTGTATTTCATCCGTTATTGTGGAATCCCCTGCCTCTTCCTATTGCCTGAGTAGTAACAAAACATAAATCCTTGCTGTTCATTTAAAACACTAAGTGCAGTCGTTATATTAAATATAGCTTGATTTCATTTTTTAATGTACTAACTGGATTTGCTTTGATGTAAGGTTCTTAAGAATTGTTATTGCATTGATAAAAAATAAATGCGATTGTTAATGACATGGAGATATTTGCAGGGCACTATGAAAAATTGAACGTGTTTGGCTGGGTGCAAGACTGTGTTGACATGCACCTCCCTGTGGAGTTAATACTTACTTGGGATTGAAATAGCTATTACTTTATAAAATGTAAAACTCTAAAAATACTATATCTTTGTAGGTTATCATTAAATGTGTGACTCTTAGATGATCTGTGCATGTATCTTAAAATAATATGTAGCATTTCTACTTGGAAGTAAACCTGGACTGCTTTAATTTTAAGAGACTGTACTTCTAGGAGCAGTCATAGACACATTGCAAAAGCTGTGGTGGTTCATTTACTATACATTCTACCCATGGAATGTATACTTATTTGTAGAATGGCTCGAATCATGATAAAAAATGGATATAGTGGCCTGAATATCAGTATATACTGTTCAGTTTTGTGATAACTCAGACTTACAGATTGAAAAGGGAAGTAGCAGAGACAACAGATACCATAAGTAATGCACTCCTTAATGCTGTATTTTCTGCTTCTGGTATATCATCAAAAGTGGTGAGCATAACTAGATTTTTCTGGAGGCAGTATCCATGGCTGTATGTATTAGAGTATTGCTTTTGTTAATTGCCCTTTCTTTGTTGATTGGCATATGAACATCAACCCTAGCTCTGGGCTTACTAAAGCTTTTTAGGATTATTAATGCCTGGTTCCTGTTTTTAGCCCCTCTTTCAGGTAAAATATTAAGAAAGAATTGTTTAAAATGTAGCCATTTTTGCTATCACTGATGCAATCATGCTGTAACAAGGAAGAAATCCTTTTCAGGTGCATTACAATAGGAAATGCCAGTCAGTCTAAATAAGGCTAAGGTTTCCAGTTGTGTGTGCTTTCACCACAAATTCTAAAGCCAACGTTCTTTCAGGGCATGTTCCATAAACAGACTGAAACCAGGAAAACAGCAGTAAAATCACTCAGTACCTTTAACTGTATAGAGCTAATCATTTTCTCAAGCACACTCTTGTGACTTGCAGATTACTTGTTTCATAACCTTTTATACTGATCAACGTATTATATCTTAATGCTGAACGAGCTTATATTTTCATTTTCATCCAGGGAGAACGGTAATAGTGCCAAGGTGGCATTCATAACTGACTTGGATGGACACACCGGTACAAACACACCTCTGTAGACAGTATCTACTGTGTCCTGAGTTGAAACAAACAAAAAAAAAAACAAGCAAAGGCTTTTTTAAATTATCGAGGCATTTATTGCATACCAAAATTGACATGTTAACATACTTTTATTAACTAGCAGTGGGATGCAAGCTTCTTGGGGAAAGGAGTAATTTGCCCCTGAAGTAGCATTTAAATATTTCTTCAGAAAGCAAATATTTTCCTTTATCAAAGTTGACTTTCTGCAGTCTGGCAATGTTTATAGTTCTTAATGATTTTCATGGGAGCTGTGTGCATAAAGCAGTAGTAAAAAATATACATCACAAATCTTGGTGGGTGATTGTTAAATGATTGAATATACTCTTGATTCGTTCTTCAGCACTGTGTGTGAGCAAACTAATTTCAGCATTGTAGTTCTTTGCAGTTGTGTCAGTCTTCCCACTTTTCCTGTTTGCCATCATGTTACTTGGCTCAAATTATAACAGACAGCTCAGTGGCTTGGATTTTACTTGCCTTTAATGTACTTTGTCAACTTCAGAAGCAGAAGAGTTAGCCAAATCCAGAGCAGTGCTTGTTGGTTTGTTTTGGTTTTTGGGTTTGTTTTTTTTAAAGTGTGTGACTTTACTCGCTGTTAATCCCCATTCTGCAGGGAACCATTGATATTGAAACTAGCACAATATTTGTATGTGCTTTAATTCTATCCAAACCCCATAGCAAGATACTGCAGGGTTTTGGCATAAGGGTTATTTCTTCACTGGTGTTTGTCCTCGGATATATGGGGTTTTTTAAATCTTATATTTGCAGCAATTTTGTGGTATTTTGCTGACTTCTGTATGTATTTTAAAAAACTGCAAAACTCAAACTTTCATGCTGCATTCTCAATCCCCAATGGTTTTCTTAATAAACTTGGTACTGGTAGAGAGTAAAGTGTGACGTCAATAATTTGAATTCATTTTGCTGTGTATCTACCTCAAATTGTAATGATGCTTTTTTTGCTCCACCTATAGCTTCCTGCAGATTTCACAAAGCTGCACCTTACTGACAGTCTCCACCCACAGGTGACCCACGTTTCGTCTAGTCACTCAGGATGTAGCATCACTAGTGATTCAGGAAGCAGCAGTCTTTCTGATATCTACCAGGTAAGACTGGAATGGATGCTGATGGGAGGTGCAATTGCCAACAGTTTTGACGTTAATAGCTGAACACCTGTGCTATTGCCTATTGTCAGTTTTTGTCTGAAGACTCAATAGACTTAAAAAACCTGATTTTTATTTGAATTGTAATAATTTCAGGGGTTTATCTGCCATGTACTAGATCTGATGTTTGAAAACTCGGCAAGCAATCTGCAGCACCGTGACATGATGTGTGTTGCCGTAGTTTGTCAGGATTGGAGTCAGCAACGTAGAGATGTCGTGTTTCACAACACTTCAGGATTGTGCTTCATGAATTTTGTTTCTAATTTCTGATTTTGGGGGAGGAAATCTTCCTGAGCTTCAGCATAGAGAGCCAGAGCGGCCTCTCCAGCAGATGTCCATGGTGGGACCTAGGAGGTAAAGGGGTTCTGTTCCTGACTCCATGTCGTGGTTTAACCCCAGCCAGCAACTAAGCACCACGCAGCCGCTCACTCACTCCCCCCCATCCAGTGGGATGGGGGAGAAAATCAGGAAAAAGAAGTAAAACTCCTGGGTTGAGATAAGAACGGTTTAATAGAACAGAAAAGAAGAAACTAATAATGATAATGATAACACTAATAAAATGACAACAGTAGTAATAAAGGATTGGAATGTACAAATGATGCGCAGGGCAATTGCTCACCACCCGCCGACTGACACCCAGCCAGTCCCCCAGCAGGGATTCCCCGCCCCCACTTCCCAGTTCCTAAACTAGATGGGATGTCCCATGGTATGGAATACACCGTTGGCCAGTTTGGGTCAGGTGCCCTGGTTGTGTCCTGTGCCAACTTCTTGTGCCCTGGCTGGGCATGAGAAGCTGAAAAATCCTTGACTGTAGTCTAAACACTACTAAGCAACAACTGCAAACATCAGTGTTATCAACATTCTTCACATACTGAACTCAAAACATCGCACTGTACCAGCTACTAGGAAGACAGTTAACTCTATCCCAGCTGAAACCAGGACACTCCAGCACTTCACCTCGTCTTTCTGTCCGTCTGATTTGCCATACATATAACAGCAGCTGTGATGTTTACAGGTCAGAATTTCAAAACTATAGATTTAGGACCTTGTAACGCGAGGGATTTTTCTTCTTGATGCTGTATTTTACAGTTCTTAGATGTGTTGGCTTCAAAATCTGGAACATACTCAGTGGCAGGGACAAAGAAATATGCAGCAAGCAGCCTGTGCTGGCCTGACTTGAGAGGCATATTCCAATTTCCCCACCTTGTAGAGACCTGGTGCCAGCCTCTCACTAGTGCTTTCTCTCCTGGCTGTCCTGGGTGAGAAGGTGAGGTTGAACTGGTGACGCTCTTTTAAGTTGTTATACTTCTGAGAGGGCTTCTTGTCATAAATCTTTGTGCTCTTTGTTTGGAGCAGCTTGAGTTTGGAGAGACTTAGTGTGAAACTGATCCAGAGGGTCCCTAGAGCACTTGGGGATATGCATCCTTCCTCTGAATATAAACTGGAAAAAAAAACCTAAAATAAAAAAAAAAAGTGAGGAAGTCTACATCCTTCACTTGATGTTTACAATTCTTGCAATGTCAAAGGAGGATTTGTCCTGATAGGAAAGTATAGCAATTTCTTATTCGGGGGGGGGGGGGATAAAAAAATCTAATCTAATTCAAGTGTTCTATTAAAACAAACATTAAAAAATTAACGAGACCACTTCTACATGCAGTACTGTTTACCAGAAGAGGAATAATATTTGTTTGGGATGGTTCTAAAAATGCAAATGTAGCCATTTAAACAATGGGAAAAGCATCATCTATACAAATACCTACAAGTTCAGTTGTGAGCATAGTTGTAGCATGTAGTCTGCTTCAGGTGAATAAGCTTGTAGGCTTTTCTGTGGGAGAAGATAGGCTATAAAAAGGTCCCAGATCAATTTAGACACTAATTGCAATAATGCAAAGGTTCATTTTTGTGAAAAATGTCAAAGTAACTGAACACTTTAGGCATAGCACATGCCAGTCAAGTATGTTTGTCAGAGTTTCTCCTGAAGAGAGGATTACTTTGAGACAGGATTTAGGTTTATGCTGTGAGGGTGAAGAAGATGTAAAATCAGCTTTGTTCTTCAAGTCTTCTATAGATTTTCATACCTTTTATTCCAAAGATTTTCACTTTAATATAAAAATAACAAGTACCTCTAGAGACACAGTTGTAGGTGGCATGTAGTTACAGTCATACAGTTACTCTCTAGATAAGTTGGGAGTAAATTTTTGAAGAGATTTTCAGCAAAACTTTCATAACTGTGAACACGATCACTGAATTTCTGGGAAATTAAACAAAACCAAACAACTGTACAGAAACTTCAGAGAAATACTTCTTTATGTAGTCACCAACCTGGTGTATGACTCCTATGATAAGTTTTGTTTGCAATAATGGAATCAACAGAATGGTTGGTGTTCAGAGAGAGTTAATGGTTTTCCGAAGTATTTACATGGAGAACATTTACTTTTTAAATATTCTTTTCAATTTAATTTAAAAAAAATAATCCATTCTTGGTGATCTTAAAAAATATTATCTGGTTTCTTCAATTAATCTACAATTAATACCTCATTTAAAGATGTCTTGGCACAGATGTATTGAGAACTGTGTAATTGTACAATGTCAAACTAATTGTTAAGATAACCTATATCCATATCAACATTGAGAAATACGAGCATGTGTTGTGGAACGTAACCCCATGTTTTTGTGTTAATATACATACTTGAAGAAACATTTATTAAGAAAATAAATTTTTAAGTTCAGGTGTGGAAATTGATAAGGTTCTTAAATTCTTGAATTTAACTTAATGGTAGCAAGTATTGTTTGACTTAATGATTTCTCATATTGTGGTAAATCATTAATTTCTGACCTCAATTTCAGTCATAAAGGAATGTAATGTAGCAATGTCCAATTAGGTTAAAGTACTGCCAAAAAAACCCCACAACAAAATAAAATGGCTGTAATTTGAATTCTCTGGGGTCAAGTCAAGGATTAAATAAACAGAAATACTTTTTGAAACCAAGAGATTGGATCAGTCATTCTCTCTCAATTGTTTGCCTTTTAATTCTCTCCCAAGTGTTTATTTGAAAACAGTGAACCATAACCAAGTCATCTACGTATGTTTTTTTACTTCAAATTTCATAGGTCTTAGGCAAAGCTCAATATCATTGTTCCTCTAATTCTTATGTTCTGTATATAATGGCTTTTTTCTGTTCAGTAGGGTGGACTTCTGTTCATGATGGCTAAGTATAAAGCAATGATTTAGAAAGATTGCCATCTTATCTTGCAATTGATAAATAAAATAAATGTTTTCTTTTCTTAAATTATACTATTAATTAGATCCTTACTGTTGAAATCTGAGGTAATAATAGGTCATATTTTGCATCCTAGTAAGTTTTAGTTCTGTAGCCTTAAGAACAGCTGTTTGCAGTGAAAATACGTTCATGGCCTTTTAAGATTTTTTTGAATAAATCATGAAGCTGAATCTTCAGATGCTTTCAGCATTGAGCTGAGAATATTTCCTTTTAAATATTAATGCTGTAACTAAATTTATTTGTCAAATGTTGTACATGAAAGAACTTCTTTTAGGATACGAAGTACTTACCAAAATAAAATACATAATCCTTTGTGTTTACCCCACCCAAGTCTCAAAAATATTTCGGATGCCAATTAGTAAGGTCCTTAAATGTTGTTACTTTTATTTTAGGAAATAAGTTCATAAAGTGACTAACTCTGTAGTGTGACTGGAGAGGAAGGGGATGCTGAATGTTAATAGATTGTGTGCTGGCTTGTATTTGCCAAGAACAATACTTTGCTTCTGGCTTGTATTGACTTGGCAAAGCAAATAATTCACTGCTGCTTCTCATGTATGGCTGCTCACTCTTGCTTCTCATGCTTAGTTAATGCTTGCTATATGGAAGCATATACCTGTTCCTATATGCTCCTAAATGCTTCCTACACCTGTCATATATATTACCAGATGATGATCCTGGTTTGAGAGCGAGGAGATTTAAGCCCATGAACGCCTGGTATTCTCCCTCCCTGTTTTGGGAAGGTGGTGTTGTGTTGGCTCAGCTCTTTCCTTTGCCAGCCTTTCTTTGCCTTATCCTGTCCTCAGCCCGGTGGCTTCCTGCCGGCCCTACGTGCCCTCTGGTGTCTGCCCAGATACTGCTGGCGGTACAGGAAACCGGGAACATCCTTTTTGAGACCCTCCCAGGATGTGTGTATTGCTTGGAAATTTTCAAGATGTCAACTTTGTTTTCTCATGAGTCTGATACGGTAACTCATAGAAGAAAGGTCTACTTTCCAGAAAGTCTTCCTGAGAGCGCCCAAACCTTTCTCTCTCTCAAACCAGAGAGTCCATGCAGCCTGCCCCTAAGTTGTTGTCTGCAAAATAAAGAGGTTTTACCTTAAGATTAAGTCAGTCTTTCTGACTATATCACCCTGTGCAGTGCAGGGCTCTGGTTAATGCAAGGACATCTGAAACGGTCAAGTAAGCTAGGTCCTACTGAACTCTCCCCCACCTTCGGCTAAGTCCTCTGCAGTACCTCAGCACTCCTGGTGAGTTCAGGTCCTCTAATCTGTTCTGCAATTTATAGCCTAGGGGTAGCTTTCAGAGTCCTTGTTCTGTATGCCTGTGGTCTCAGCAAATGTTGCTCCATTTTGAGAAAGTGGCAATTAGTTGGCAATAGAGGACGATGCTGTTCCTGGTGTGCTTTGTCTGGATTATTACATTTTTCCATCTCTAGGGAGGAATAGTGCTCAGACTGACGCCTGTGACAGATGTGAGCTGCTGTGCTGTAAATTTGTAGTAGATAATGAAAGAATAACTACAAAGAGAGACAGCAGTAAAAATCTTAGACTGAAGGAGTTTTAAGATACTTCATGGCCATTTGCACTCATGTTAGTAGAGTATGAAAAAATAATTTCACTACCTTAGATTTATGTATGAGTTGTATGCATGTAATAGTTATAATTGATATATATATGATAATTTTTTAACAAACATAGTATAATTACATGGTTTGAATTTCATAGCAATTTATTAATATTGTAAATTTTTTTGCCCAGTTGAAAGCTAATGTAAAACAAAACCCCAGCCATGTTTTCTCTCTGTGAAAAGCTGGATCCAATGTACCTATATAATGACAGGAGAAAATCTTTCAAGCCTAATGGAACTTCTGCAAGTGATTTCACAAGAGGTGTCGTGCCAGAGTTCTTGGTGTTCTGTATCAGTATTGGCTTATAAATTATGAAGTAAAAAATGAATGTTTTCACTAATAAACATTTTTCACTTCATTTTTTAATTTATTTTTTAGCCCTTAAACTACAATGATTGAAAAAATGAGGTGGGGATGGTTTTTTTGAGCTGAGCTTGGCTGCTTTCTTTGTTACCTTCATGGACTTGAAGGACTGCATCAGGCAATGAATATATTTCTGGTTTGCGCAAAAAGTGTCTTCTATGATTTCTTTTTTCCCCAGTGTTTTTCTCTTGCATGTTTGGACATTTTGGATTGTCAATTTAGCTGATGACATTAGTCATAAAGGGGATTTATTACTCAAAATGATGCAATTTTTTCTTAATGTTTCCTAAAAAAAGTGGTTAAAATAATGTCATGGTTTAAGCCCTGGCACCACGAAACTGCTTGCCCACTCCTCCCCTGCCCTGGTGGAATGAGGTGGAGAAAACAAAGAAAAGCTCGTGGGTCAAGACGAGGGCAGGGAGGGATCACTCACCAGTTATGGTCACAGGCAAAAAACAGACTCAACTTGGGGAAAAAACAAGATCAATTTAATTTACTACCAATCAAATTAAAACAACGATAATGGGAAGTAAACCCAAATCTTAAAACACCTTCACCCCACCCGTCCCTCCTTCCTGGCTCAACCCCACTCCTGTTTCTCTCTACCTCCTCCTCCCCAGCGGCGCAGGGGGACGGGGAATGGGCGTTGGGGTCAGTTCATCACACCTTGTCTCTGCTGCTCCTTCCTCCTCAGGAGGAGGACTCCTCACTCTTCCCCTGCTCCAGTCTGGGGTCCCTCCCACAGGAGACAATTCTCCACGGAACTTCCCTGGCATGGGTTCTTTCCTCGGGCCGCAGTCCTTCAGGCACAGACTGCTGCAGTGCAGGCTTTCCCATGGAGTCCCGGCCATCTTGGGGAGCATCCCCCTGCTCCGGCGTGGGCTCCTCTCTCCCCAGGCTGCAGGTGGGCATCTGCTCCCCCGCTTCCCTCCATGGGCTGGGGGGGGGCAGCCTGTTGCCTCATCAGGGGCTGCCGGGGCATCCCCTCCTCCAGCGCACCTCCTCCCCTCCTTCCTCACTGACCTCGGTGTCTGCAGAGGGGTTCCTGTCACATTCCAATCCCCCTACTCACTGCTGGTTCCCCTTCTTAAATCTGTTCTCCCAGAGGCGCTACCACCATCCCTGATGGGCTTGGCCTGGGCAGAGGTGGGTCCGACTGGGATCCGGGGAAGCTTCTAGCACCTTCTCACAGGAGCCACCCCAGCGGCCCCTTCCCTGCTACCAAAACCCTGCCACACAAACCCAAAACAAATAAAAATAAACAAAAGTCTAGGCTAAAATACTCTGTTTAAAATACTAAGAAAGCAGTAGTTAATATGGCTAATTTTAAGGGTTTTCTAGTTTTTTCTCTTTATGTTAAGATCAGCTTTTTCTGCAAACCAGTGTAGAAAAGTAAACTATGAAGGCAACCTAAAACAGAGCCAGTCGTCTTGTAAGCAGTTCTCCATGTCCTCCCATTTCTTTCCCATAGTAAGGCTGGTGTGTGTATGCAGGCATGCATGATGAAACAGTTATAACACGGGAGGGACAGTTACTTGACTGTAAAGGTACAGATCTGTTGGATAAGCCAACATCCTCCTTGGTGTCTTCTGATCTTTTTCTCAACAGATACCCAAAAATTGGTTGGAGAAGGAAATGAGGCAGTAAAGGAGGTCACCTTCTTTAGCTGTTCATGTAGTCTTACCACCTCTCTCATTATGTCAGTGTTCATGATGCCTCCAAAAAATGAAAGACTAGTAAAGTTAGGCTTAATCAGTTTCCTCTCATACCAGTCTAAAGGGACTAACAGGGTCTTCCATTTCCCCAGTCTGCCCAGTTTGACCTAAGGGAATGATAGATTTTTGCTGGTTTTTTTTTCCCCCCCTCCTACCATCAGTCAAGGAGCCAAAGGCTAACTGAGAAAACTTACAGAAGGCTCCTTTACTTTCCATCTTTTCCTAGTTATTTCATGGTATTTGTTTAATTAGCCATTATTACTCAAATCTAGAAGTGACTGTGGTCTTGGAGATCCTTAGCAGTTGGAACAAACACTTTTGTATTACTACAATACTAGCCTTAATAAGACACTGCTTAAAGTTGGGCAGGTCACCTTAGGTACCATATGTGAAATAACTCTTCAACTCAGGCTTGAAAATGTCTGTCTTAAGTCTTCTGACTTTCTTGTTGGTGATGTGACAAATAAAATATTAGGCTGTCATGCGATTCCTTTGAAACTTCAGCAAATTTTTCATGGCATCTTTCCAACTGTGAAGAAAATTTTCATTGCAACTCGTATTCAGACTTTGGAGAGACATTGTTTTGTACTCCAAGCTGCAAGCAGCATTTTTCTTACATGCAGTCTCTTTAGATTTATTTAAGTGAAGCTAATTTCTCTTATTAACCAAGAAACAAAGGACAAAATGCATTTGTGAAAGCACTGATTTCCAAGGTGTTCTTCATCCTTGATTAAATGCCTTGGGAAGCTCTAAGCCTCATGATTGACTGTAGTACAAATTCTGTCAGGTATTCATCTTGTGTTCTGGATTTTCTCATCGTGAGGTTTATAAGGAAGCCTCTGTCCTCAAAGGAGCTAATCGAGGTTTTCCCTTCAGTCTTACACAAATGCATGGCTGTTGCTTCATAACTAAGGGTTCCTGTGTGAACGTGCTTGATTTTTCTAACACGTGAGGGGTACAAAAGTATTCGAAGTTGAAGTTTAATGTGTCAGCAAGAGAACTGTGAGTGCTTAACGTCATACTTGATGCTACAAAGCCTAAAGAAGCTATTTGCGATGTTCTGTAGATAAATTGGTGTGTGCTTTTAACATGAAGACAGATCCAATTATTCTTAATAATGTAACAAAATTCATGCAAAACTTTTTGCATGTATAAACTCAGAAGGAGTCCCTGTGGGATGAATTGTTTGATTCTTTACTACTGTGAATGTATATTGCATCCTTTGCTAACTTTTGCATAATCATATCTTTTTCAGAAAATTGCTTGGAGAAAAGGTTTTTCTTTTTCTTTTCTTTTTTTTTTTCTCAAAAGATACAGTTTATTTTTGAAGGTTAAAGTTAAATTAATAAATTTTCTTGTTACTCTGTGGAATGTTGCATTCAATTCTGAGCTTTGTTGCAGTGGTTTATATTTTTGGATAACTAGTAAGTTAGAAATAGTTGCTTTAACATTCAGATTTCTACCAATGACTTCAGTTGTCAGAAAGATTTAATTAGCTCTGTAAAAAGCGATCATCTTCAGGAAGTAGTTGTAACCTTCAGTTGTAATTTTTAAAGTATATTCTGAATACATAATTGCATTTAATTTGTGTGAGAATTTTTTTAAAACAGCATCAACTTTTCTTGATAATAGAGCTTTGACTTCTGTTTTTGGTTTATTGTTTTAAGACAGTCAACTTGTCTTTTAATAATCAGTTTTGTAGAATATGTCTAATTTTCTCATGTATGTTAGCATTGTGTGACTAAATTTAGTTCTGCATTCATCTTATGCGTTTTTGAGAGCTTATTCTAGGCAGGTAGGAGGGGTGCTCATTAGTAATGGGAAGGTCTGCAAAATTGACTCGTGAATTAGTCAGTCCTACTGTCACTGGCATTGTCACTGTTGGAGACTTCTGATTCTGACAGATTGGTGTCATAAGCTGTGTGTCTACTGACTCATCGTCACTAATTTTTCCAACAGTCGCTTTTGATGAAGGCTATTTTGTAGAAGTAGTTAGAGCAACTGTTTCAAATATATCATAGAGAACATGCATGTCAAGCACAGTAAGACTGCTAATGAAAATACTACTATCAGTGCTATCAGTTTTGTGATTTGTTTGCATGCCTGTATACCATCCTTCTTTACCCTGCTTAAGAAATACTCAGAATTTTTTCTTAAAAAAACTCCACCCCCAAAACCAAATCCCAAAACCCCCCAAAAAACCCAAAACACAAAGTGAGAATAATTTGGATACTGTGTAGTTGCTGTTATGCTTTTTATATTAACAAGACCCTGTTACAAAGCTTGTGTTGTATTGTAGGACAGAAGCATTTAAGAATATCACTAGCTGCCCTGATCTGTCTCCAGCCATATGCTACCATTCGTAAGGTGGCTGTGTATAATGGCATTAAAGTAACAGATGTCAGCCACAGCTAGTGAGGCACAAATAGGGAAGATGATTCTATGAAAATACCAATGTAATTTGTTTTAACCTTCTCTGTGTGTGGAGGGTTGACCTAGTTTGGGGTGTTTCTTTTTTTAACCAGTGTGAGGGGCAGATCAATAAAACAGGCTTTAGTAGCTGTGTTTTGCCCCATGTAGTATTTTTAAAGTAGACGTGAATGCACTGTGTGTTTCCAGAGTCTCAGAAACAAACCATCCCTGTAAGGGGTGTGAAACTTGATTTCTCAAGCCATGGCTTAAAACTTGCTCGTTAGAAGCTTGCATTTCCTTAAAAATTGTCGTAGCTGAGCCTTGGCTGCTGCCATGGTAGTAAATCAGGTTCTGAGAAAAAGAAGCTTTATCAGCTGTGACAGACAAATGTTTGTGGGATTTATTAAGTGTTTGGGCTTAAAACTGAATCATTAAAATGTATTTACCTTTGGGTGCTATGCTAACGACCTCAGGCTATATATGGACTATGTTCTCCTTCATTTTAATACAGTTTAAAGGAGGTTATGTTTGGCAGGTATTCTGTGTAGTCCATCTGTGGTGTTTAAGCAGTGACTTCGCATTTTTTCTGCATTTGTAAATTCTTATATATTTTATCAGCAAATGAAAGCCATATTTAACTATGTTGAACTGGAATTGTAAAAGAGAAATATAGTCCTAGGTTACTGGGAGATAGCTAAATTCCTGTAGTGTTTTGATGCTGTACTTATTTCCCCAAACTGTCTACTTAAAATGACATTGTATTTCTAAGCGTCTGAAAATGTAAAGTTGGGGCAGGAACAGAAACTGTTTTAAATGAACTGTTCATTTTAAAAAAATATGTTCAGCTAATATTCCAAGAAATTGTTCCTTGAAATACAACTGCCTTCAATTCCCCCCAGACCTACTGATTAAATAATGTTTATTGAATCCTGTTTGTGTGGCTGATTGAAACAAGTGTTAAAAGCCCTGTTTAAACAGTGGGTTTGGGTTGATTAATTGTTAGTTGTTTCAAAAAGATACGTAAATAAAAAAGCAATATAAAAAATAGAGTGAATTTATGATTCATCTGTTAGGTGATAGAATTCATTTGTGTACATTTGACTACAAAACTGTAGCAGTGAATAACACATTTGAATGTTTTCTTTTTGTTTGTTTGTTGTGGTTTTTTTTAATTGTTGATACATGAATTTAGGCTACAGAAAGTGAGGCTGGTGATATGGATCTTAGTGGGTTGCCAGAGACAGCAGTGGATTCTGAGGATGATGATGATGAAGAAGACATTGAAAGGGCATCGGATCCTTTGATGAGTAGGGATATTGTTAGAGACTGCTTGGAGAAAGATCCAATAGACAGAACAGATGATGACATTGGTAAGTATTGCAATGTAGTAAAATACTGTCAAACTTGTTCTCCTTCATCAAAAGTATATTCCTTTTTGAGCTTGAGGTTTTATTTTCATCATTGGCTTTTGTAGTTGGTAAGTTCAGTGCTTATTCTGTAAGGTGATTCATAAATTCAGCCAGTGAATGAGTACAACCACAGAAGAGGAGGAAAACACACATAATATGGGTGAAAACTATTAGTTTCTGGCCCTTTGTATCTCAAGCTTCAACTTCTAATTGATATCAGAACTGGTTTATGAAGCAAACATCATTGTGTACTGTCATTACAGACAGAACCTTGGCAAAGTCGTCAATGTCAACACTGGATGCTTATCACATTAAATTTTTTAATTGTAAGTTGTGACATTGTGTCTGGTCTTAACCAAAGATATACATTTGTGTTAAACATTGGAGCTGTTAAGACCTTTACGTAAATGTGCTTCTAATCAAACTAATTTGCTCTGTTAACGTACAGGTTAATGCATCGAAAGCAAAACAGAACTAGAATTCAAATTCTTACAATTTGTAATCTAATCTGTTTCACTGGCTGAGTTTTAATTTTTTTCTTTTATCAAAGTATGACTAAATGATGTTTAAGGTTGATTATCAGATGATTAAGGGACTGGAGCATCTTTTATATGATGAAGGTCTAAGAGAGCTGGGACTGTTCAGCCTGGAGAAGAGAAGGCTCAGGGGGATCTCATCAATGTGTACAAATACCTGGTGGAAATGTGTAAAGAAGACAGAGCCAGGGTCTTCTCACTGGTGCCCAGTGAGAGGACCAGAGGTAATGGGCACAAACTTAAACACAGGAGGCTCTGTCTGACCACCAGGAAACACTTTTTTTTTTTTTTACTGTGACAGAGCACTGCACAGGTTGCAGTCCTGGGCAATTGGCTGTACGTGGCCCTGCTTGAGTAGGTGGGTTTGACCAGATGACTTCCAAAGGTCCCTTCCAACCTTGAACCATTCAGTGATTCTGAGTAAATAAAAATTTAGGAAAAAGATGGGGTCCTACTGACTACTTTCAGTAGGTTTTTAGACCAAACTGAATGCAAAAATGTCTAGCACTTACAGAATATAATCCTTCAGCTGGACTACTAAGAAAAATTGAGTTCTGTAGTTATGAACAATGTAAAAAGTGAAAATACGGGAGAAGTTCACTGTTGAGTACAAGAGCAACTCCAGTCCATGTAGAAGACAGAGCAGCAGTAGTCACCTTTAAGGCAGTAATCCTGTCTGGTCCATCCAAGGGGAGCTTTGTGAATGTGCCAGATGATGGCCAAGTACAATTTACTGTTAAGTTTAGCCTAGGAAGGGATGGCTTTACCAATGAACTTTCTCAGTTTTGTGAAATTTCCCTTCTTAAAGTCTTGCTGTGTTTTCTGTAGGCCTGTCATAGTCTTAAGGGAGTAATACTGGCTGGAGTATTACAAATATCATTGGTTGTATTCAGAGCTCTCGGTTACATTACAGTTCTTCCATTATGCTGACTTTTACTTCGCAGGGCTTCTATTGATGATATGACCAGCCAGTCTGTGTCTACAAAATACCCAGTAATTACAACAGGCCACTGTACATAATTTATTAGTATACAGAAATGATTGTGCAGCATTTTAGCTTAAGTAGCCTCAGGCATCTTGCTGAAGAACTGTCTTTACTGTGTTTTATTGTTTTGACATGCACGACTCAGTGGGCTTTTTCTCCTTCAGAACAACTACTGGAATTCATGCATCAATTGCCTGCTTTCGCCAACATGACAATGTCAGTGAGGAGGGAGCTCTGTGCTGTAATGGTGTTTGCAGTTGTGGAGAGAGCAGGAACTATTGTACTGAACGATGGGGAAGAGGTCAGTAGAAGTTACTTTGGACTCTCCTATTATACCAGACATCCCAGATTCCACAGGGTTAAGGTCCTTTTTTGTTGCTTAGAAATTAAAAAAGAAAAAATAACTTTGAGCAGGTGAATTATGCCTCTTTTCGTTCTGTAATAGTTTGAAAGCTTTTGCTTAAGTACTTGCACAACATTTCTTATGCAATGAAAGCATAAGAAAATACTCTTTGTAATGTACAAAATACTTCCTGCCTATTGGAGCTGATTCGGGGAGTTCATTTCGGTGTTTAAGTGGTGCTTTAAAACCACCTTTTTTGTTTGTTGGTTTGGGTTTTTTTAATTTTCTTTTTTTTTTTTTTACATTCTTACATAAACTCTTAACATTAAAGTTAAACATAGGATTCTGGTTTTCTTGAGCTGGAAGTAGCTGCACAGTTAAAGTAAACTAGCTTATAGATGTTTTTAACAGGTGCTAAAAATAACTTTTCCTTTGGAAGAATAGTAAGGATTGTACCTATATAGTATGATATTACAGTGTTAAGTGATACAGTCTTCATGTATCCTGCAACATTTGATTTGTAGCTGGATTCCTGGTCAGTCATTTTGAATGGCTCTGTGGAGGTGACGTACCCTGATGGAAGAACAGAGATACTCTGCATGGGGAACAGTTTTGGTGTTTCCCCTACCATGGAAAAGGAGTATATGAAAGGAGTGATGAGAACCAAAGTGGATGACTGCCAGGTAGAGTGTCGGACTGTAATACATGCAAAATCACATACATATAGGTGTAATGCAACTCGATAGCCAGGCATGGTTTTACTTAAAACTGAATATATGTAAAATCTCCAGTGTGTAACCCTGTACAGTAGTTGGGAAATAATGGTTTCTGCATACCCACAGTCTGGGAAATTGAATTCTCTTCATCTGGATAGGGATCATTTTAGATGAAGAGGTTTATCTACAGGCTTTCCCCAGAACTTGAGGCCCAGTAGCCTGTTGCATACATCCGTTGCTTCAAACTTTCCCTTAGTAGGATCTTGAGGTCCATTAGCCTTTACAGGCTCTCCTACAGGTAACAGCCATTCTTCCTTACTCGACTCAGCTACTGAATCTTAAAGTAATACAAGCTGTCTCTCCCATGGTTTGAGTGGAAAATCTTCTAGTTTCAGCTAACCTGGCCTTTCAAGGAAAATGCCTTGATGTTTGCTATAACACAAGCAGTCAGATGTAAGCAATGGTTCTCATAGAGTAACATTACTAGCCTAATCTGGATATATGGTTGCTGTTTGCTTATTCCCATCCAGAAAATAACAGCCAAGCCCTGGGTGAATTAAGCATTTTGCTTGGTCCTGATGGCTAATTAGCTTCCAGTAGATGCCCTTTGAAATGGGTGTAAATGGAGTCACCTGGTTTAGTTTGCCCTTCTGACTTCCAAGAAGTGCATAAATGATATTGTGTTAGGATAATGTTTTGCAACAAATCCAAACTGTGGGACTTCTGTTTCAGCTACTACTAGCTGCTGGAAATAGAAAAGGTATGTAAATGAATTATAAAGAGTGCAGGAGAAAATACTATCTCTGTGAATCTCATGCCTTTGTCCTAAGTATGTCCACGATTTAACAACCTTTCAGTTAGAAGAAACACTGTTATTTCCTTTCAGTTAAAAACCCAAGTTCATATAAGAAGACAGTTTAATCTTGTCCCCCAAAAGAAACAAAGATATAAAACTTGTACCAAGTTACAGAAGGCAATTCATAGTGTGTACAGTATTTTCTTTTTCTAAGTTGTAGTGGGTGGTCTTACTTATATTTGCATACTGTAGGTGCTAGGGATATTCTTCAGATATTTATTCTTGCACTTATTCTTGGTTGAGCAGATGACCGTAGAAAATATTTTTCCTGCTGTATGCTTTAATCCAGAAGTAATTTGTTTCTGTGTGCCTGCATTCATGTAATTGAATAAATGTTAGTTTTCTTAATGATTGACTTTATTAATAATAGCTATGAAAAATGAAAATTATTTACAGTAGCAATAGGCACAAAAAATAAAAGCTAGGTTTTCCCTTCAATCTCTTAACCCTTCTAAGTACCACGCAAAAGCTTGCATGGGAGAAAAAATACCAGCTACTAGAATAGTGAGCTTCATCTCCAGTAGAGGGGATATCAGAGCAGCTAAAAAAAAATGGCTAATAATGCTAAATCATTTTGCTCTAAGGAATCTTGGTCTCCTCTAACTGCAAGGTTGTAGTGGAAATACTGTGCTTGTGTATTCATCTGCTTACTACAGCTGAACTGCTGGAAAGACAAATTTAGCTCATTGCAGGTTGGGAAATTGCTTTATCTTCTCTGTTAATGGAGTACTTGCATCTTAAGTCTAAATGCTTTTCTGAAGATTTTACCTTTTAATACTGGTGCGCAATGATTCTTTCCAGTTTGTTTGTATAGCCCAGCAAGATTATTGCCGCATCCTCAATCAAGTAGAAAAGAACATGCAGAAGGTAGAAGAGGAAGGGGAGATTGTGATGGTGAAGGAGCACAGGGAGCTTGATCGCACTGGAACAAGAAAAGGTCACATTGTCATCAAGGTAAAAGCAAAAGAGGGCATGTCTTGCAAAAGTCCGTGTTCTATAAACTTTTTAACTTGTCAAGTTAGGTCCAGGGTTAGTTGAGATGTATATTATAAAAATATATATTTAAAAATACAGTTAATATTTCTAGTTTTTCTCTTTATAATTATGCACATTGATAACTAGGTGATTTCTACAGAAATGAATTGCATATGTTTTTTACATTTCTTATCACAATGATTAAGCTGTTATTTTTGCTTAGCTCATCGGTCAATAGATGCCAGTATTCTTTCTTGTGTAGAGCATCTTCAGTATGTTACGAGAAAACAAATTTGCATTTATTGAAAACCTGTTTTAATAACTAAGATTATTTTTTTTTAATAGGGAACAGCTGAAAGGTTAACAATGCATTTGGTGGAAGAGCACTCTGTGGTAGACCCAACATTTATAGAGGACTTCCTGTTGACATATCGGACCTTTCTTTCCAGCCCGATGGAAGTGGGCAAGAAGTTGTTGGAGTGGTTCAATGACCCCAGCCTCAGGGATAAGGTTAAAATCCCCTGATTTACATACTTGTTACCATTTGGATTGAAATATAAGCTATTAAAAATAATGTATGTTTTAGAGAGAATGACTAAACTGAATAAGACACAAATAGCTGGTGACATATTTTAATGGCAGAATATATGGATAACACTAAGAAATTTTTTTCTTTATTTTATTTAAGTATTAATGTGCTCAGGAAAGGTAAATTAGCCATGTTTTACCTTGCTGTGTTTTTACAACATAACTTAGTTACTTGCAAGTATAAGGAAAGCTTTTTCCCAATAATCAGTGGGTTTTTTTCATATAATTCAATAGAATTCTATTGTGTCTCGAAACCTGAGTGTATAACTAAGTTCTGTGTTTTCCATGCATAATACTAGTTAACACAACTTGGCAAATATTTTGTGATAATTTGTTTTTATATAAAAAAGAGACTAGAAAATACAGCTGTTGTTAAGAATCTGTTGAGCCTTACACAGTATTAAAACAAAAACCAACCCAAACAGAAGAAAGCAATCAAACATCCTCTTCCCTAAACAAAACTGCCATGATGGAAGAATAAGACCCTGCATATCCTGTTTTGGCACACTGTCTATTTAGGCTATACTGTGCTTCACACTGTAATGCTTTATTTTCACTTGTATACAACTCTCTCATATGTAAAAAAACTACGAAAAATTTCCAGATTTTTTTTTCAAATTTGAAACCAAGGGAATTATATCAACAAGGTTAAAGAGAAATTCAGTTTTCAACTTTTATTTAAATCTGGGTATTTCTTCTAGAAATGCTAGCATATCTGTGCCTTGGAGGAAGGATCTTACATTTGGCAGAGAAGATAGGCTTTGCAGCTAATATTGTTTAGCATAGGCTTGTTACAGCTTCTGAGATATAATATTGGAGTTCATCTTTAAACTTATTTTTCCTGTCCTACAATGGATAATCCCCTCAGCCTCTGTAAAAGCATGAGCCAGCACAGTGGCTGGTATCACATCTGAAAACAGAGCAATTCTTTGTTCTGCCATCTCAGTAACAACCCCTTCTGACATCCAGTAGCCCCGACAGAAAGGCAAGAGTCAGAGAACAGCTTGGGACAAGTGGAGATAAGCAAGTGAGGAACAAGGAATTGGGAAGATTTTGGCTGTTTTGTATTAGGGGCTGATAGGCAGTGAGGAGAGGGAAAAGGCTGAGTAAAACTTCCTGAGGATGATCAGTACTCAGTAGTAATCAGACTGGGACATTTGAGATCCAACCTTACTGATGATTTTGCCCAGCAGCAGGGTACTTGATTTTACAGCTTTAATCCTCTTTTAATGCTGTTCCTGGTTGTGATACAAATAATGGCATTCCTTTGGAAATCACCATTCAACCCTTTCCAGTGCAGTGTCATTTGGGTGTACTTTAGTAAGTCCCAATTTTGAAAGCAGCATTGATACTGAAGCTATCACTGTAGTGATTTAAAATATATTACGTGGTACGGCTTGCAACTTCCCAGCCAGTTTTAAAAATCTGCAATTAGCCTAAATTTAACAAGACGTTGCCTGGATCTTCCAATGTCATCCACATTAATGAAAAACACCACAGATGTTTAACAGAAAGGAAGTTAATCTTCAATTTCAGGGTGGAAAAATCTCATATATGTCAGAAATGCTACCCCTAGCTATATCCCTGTGCCTGGGAGCTGCAGCATGTAGTGCTGTACAGTTGCCTCCTGTTAAAAATCTTCTGAAGGAAGGACTTCTGAAATACTTGATTAGTTTGGTCATTAATTTTGGCAATTCTTCGGAATTCACTTGCTTTTCTGGGGTAAAAGGCAGACTACTTGGAAACTGTTCATGAGGGTGGCAGGGTTTGGTTTTGGGTGCCTGGTGTCAGACCTTTAGCAAAAGCAGCTGCAGAGATTTAGATTTTGTGCAGATGCAAAGAACGGACAGGGGTTAGCTTTAACTGATTAAAAATTGTATGAGATTTTGTTCTTAAGCTCTAGTTTTTTTAAATGTTTAGAGGTTTTCCCCTACTAACTTACTTTCCTAGCATAACAGAGGAAATGCAGCTGTATTTTTAGAGATAACTTTGAGTGGCACAACTGTTTTGGATTCAGGAGCTTTTTTAAAATAGCATGAGTCTATATTAATTCCAGACATCAAACCTCTTTTGTTTTGTCAGGACAAGTGCTGCTGATGCTCTAGGTCAAATCACATACTAAGATAAAATTTTATAGTGGAAGCATATAGTTTTAAAACATGCAGCTCTGATTTGTGGCTTTACCTTCAATAATATTAATTGATAGTATTCCTTTAGGTTTTTTCCTAACAAATTGTAAAATACCAGCTAAGATCCTTCTGAACTTGATAATCATAGTTGTTTGGGGGGAGTAGAGGTAGAGAGAAGGGAGGAATAGTGCATGTATTCACTGTTAAAACCTTTCCTGCTTCTCACAATAGTTCCTTTTTCCTGCCTCTCTAAACATACAATAGCTCTTTTACACAGGTAAATGCCTAATTAAGTTAATGATGGCTTACCTAAAGATTTGTGAGATTCAAGAACCAGTATAAAGCAGTATCAGAAGCTTTATGATCATGTGCTTGAAGAATTAAGCAGATTTGGAAATGTACACGAACAGGAAATTGTTGTTTTAAGTCAGAAATGGATCTAACTCATTGCCTTGTACCTGTGTGCTCTATTCCCTACTCAGTTGAATTTGACACAGCCAGTGTTAATTTTCTAACTCAAGAGTATTCTTTATGAAATACAACATACAATTGCTTATACAAGTGAAAGCATTTTTAATACTTAATTCATTCTAACCTCCTGGTAAATGCATATTAGTAAAGCTAGGTTTGGGTGTACAGATATAATATTTAGGATTCCAGTGGAAATAAACAGGGTCTTTAAGGAGTAGTATTTTTAAAGGACTTACTAGTGATGTTCTGGGTGTTCCTGGAAAATATTTATATTATTGATTAATTTTCAGGTTACACGGGTAGTATTGTTGTGGGTGAACAATCACTTCAATGATTTTGAAGGAGATCCTGCTATGACTCGATTTTTGGAAGAATTTGAGAACAATTTGGAGAGGGAGGTAAGAGTGAGCATTTTTTCTGACAATTTAGGATGGCAGGGAGTAGCCAGGCTGTTGTTATATATAACTTATTACGCTTTTTCTCTTCTAGAAAATGGGTGGACATTTGAGGCTGTTAAATATTGCTTGTGCTGCTAAAGCTAAACGAAGATTGATAACCTTAACAAAGCCATCTCGAGAAGCCCCTTTGCCTTTTATCTTGCTGGGAGGGTCAGAAAAGGGATTTGGAATCTTTGTTGACAGTGTAGATTTTGGTAGCAAAGCCACAGAAGCAGGCTTGAAACGTGGAGACCAGGTATGTAATTTTAAAATGTCTTCCACCCCCACCCCCAGCTTTTTTTGTTTTTGTTTTGTTTCCTTTCTCTTTGCTAAATAAAAATGACATTACCTGTTGGTATTTTTAGATACTGGAAGTGAATGGTCAAAATTTTGAAAACATTCAGCTGTCAAAAGCCATGGAAATCCTTAGAAATAACACTCATCTGTCTATCACTGTGAAAACAAATTTATTTGGTAAGTTTGTGTGCACTTTTTGTTCTAATTTCTGTTCTAATTTATATGGAGTCTTAAATTTTTTTTTTTAATAGTTTAAAATAGTTTTGTTTGAAACACCTCTGTACTGGGGAGAATAGAAAAAGGAAGCTTGCAGGTCCTAAAATACCTTAGTTCATAATTGCAGAGAAAATTTTCTGAACAGGGTCTTAAATGAAGTGACTTCACTCTCATAAGTGTATGTTTCTGAATTAAGAGGAACTATTGTGACCATTTAGCTCGAACTTATGAAAAGTGTTTGTACATGTAACATTTCGTCCTTTCTCAGGAAAGAAGCTTTTTTTGGAATTTCAGTTGATCAGTGTTCTTAATCTGTCTGCTAAATTTGCTCATCGTTTTTCAGTCCATGCCTACAATGAGTGCAACAAGGTTAATAAAAACTTTCTTGCCAGCTAGATGAAAACAGTTTCGCTACCCGCTGAATCCATTCTCTTCATTTCTCCCTCCAACAAGTACTAAAGCAGTGATAAAGGAGTCTTTAAGCAGCTCAGGACCTCAGTTAACATCACAAGTAATTAATAGTTTGTGGGTTTTGTTTGATTTTTTTACCACTGGATACTTGGATTATTTATATAATCTAGTGATGTGTTCCCCACGTATCTCTTCCCGGATCAGATTCTTCATCACAAATAACTAGGGCAGAGTATAACCACAGGATGTCACTGCACTAACTGACGATTAAGTATGTTTAGGTTATCTCCAAAAGTCATTTGTCAAATCTATTTCCTGGGGATTTTTTTTGCTTTGCAGTAAAGATTCTAATATTTCAATTGTTTCTAATAAGTAGAGCATTTCTTAATATATCTGTATAAGCTTGTTTAGCAGTAGGTGCTTGTTTCTTTATGTGTAAGTTCTGTGTAACCATCCTTCACACACTAGGTTTTTTGTATCTCCTGTGTTGCTTTAGTATGTTTAAGATTAAACCCAATTTCTTAATTTCTTCAGAAGTCATGTTCTTCTAAGTTTTTAATCTTGTTGCTCCACTGCAAATACTGAAATCACATCACAGTAGAGTCTCAGAACAGTTACTTTCTATGTATTGCATGCAGTATTCCTTATCAACAAATCCCCAAAGGAGAGTTTTCCTTTTTTTAACAGCATCTTCTTGCCTGTATCTAATTTGTCTGTGCAGGCCCCAGCTCTTTTTTGACAGTACAGTTGTGGGCTCGGATTACTCTCCTCCACTTTTCTTTGTGTGTCTAATTTGAAGGTTTTGAAGTCTCTTGGTGATTTGTTGTGTACCTCTGGGGATAAGGATGAATATTAAGGACAACATTAATACATAATAGTAAAACCTAGCCCCTAATACTCATCCTTAGCTGGTTGCCCTTGTTCCTTCCTTTTCTACAATTTCTTGGTTTTAATTATCAGTTTTCACTTATTATTACAAATCAACTCATCAGATGATTTTTCCATTTATATATGGAGACTTCCTCTCACGCTCAGAATATGTGACTTTATCTCAAGATCAGTTTTGTTTGATTTATTTAAATATATCAACATTTTTGTGAAGCTAAAAGTTGCAGCAGCAGAACTAATTCACAAATTCATCGGGTTTTTTCTGCCCCAGAGATGACTTTTTGCTAGAGAGCTGAGGGAGTCTGAGAGGTGTTTTGTATATCTGGCAGATGGATGCGACAGCCCTGTCAAACACCCAAGGTGTCTCAGTAGTCTCATACTTTCTTATATTTTCCTTATAACTTTGTTTCAGTTTCCCCTCTGATTTCTGATTTTTTGATTCTGTTGCTAATAATTTCTTGTCCATCTGAGAGCTTTTGTTGCTGGCTACCTGTTTAAAACCTTCTTTCTCAGTTGTTAGTTTTGCTATCTCATTTTTGTCTAGTGTGCTCTTTTTATGCATGCTACTACTCTGCAGAAGCCCGTGTCCTTAGGTTGAAAAGTCAAAGTCCTTCTGTTGACACCATCCATGCAACCAAGTGGTCATCTAAGTGTTTCTGTTCTGAGCTGGGCCAATTTACTGATTTTCTGATTCATATTACAGAAAATTAATGTCTTTTTTCAAAGTTAAAAATTTTTTAAACTCTTGGATCTAAATTCATTTAAGGCTTGAATTGACAGAATGTCCTAATCAGTTTTTTTGTAATGATTAATATTAAACTGATCTGGTGCACAGAGCTTTCTTTTACATTTTTGTTCTTTTTCTTTCCTCCCTTTTCCTGTCTTGTGCAGTTTTTAAAGAACTCTTAACACGGTTGTCAGAGGAAAAAAGAAATGGTGCTCCCCACCTGCCTAAAATTGGTGATATTAAAAAGGCGAGTCGTTATTCCATCCCAGACCTTGCTGTTGATGTGGAGCAAGTAATAGGATTAGAAAAAGTAAATAAGAAAAGTAAAGCCAACACAGTTGGGGGAAGAAATAAATTAAAGAAGATACTTGACAAGACTCGAATCAGTATTCTGCCTCAGAAACCGTACAAGTGAGTTTTTTATTTCATCTTAAATATTTCCTTTGTGTTAAATTTTAATAATTTCTCATGATAATTATAATTTGTCATGATACTTTTTCTATTTATTAATGCAAACCATGCTTATATCTGAAAAAATATACTATAAAATACTAGTCTGAATATTTGAATGATCATAGACTACTAACTATGCAGTTCCTGACATCAATATGAACATATTTTACTTCTTATAGATAACGTGATGGCACAAATACTTTTTCGTGTCACTTACTGTTTTCTTTTAAGAGGACTGTTAACTGGAAGCATCCCAGGCAATTAATTTCAGAATAACTCTGCAAGCAGGTTTGATGATTTCAATTTATCCACATTCCAGTGGTCTATAAGAATTTCTGCATACTGCCATAAGGGATACTGAGGTTAAAATTTTAATTTGGGATCTTTGATGAATTGACTATTTTTTTAATGAAAGCTAAATATGGTATCTGATATCTTTTATTCTATGAACACATTTTAGAAATAGAGTTCTGATAAGGATTGTCAGAAACAATAGAAGAATGAGTTTTATATAATTTTATGGGAATCGGGTTCTTGGCCCAGACAGATGGCATCGGTGGGAAAAATGAATTGTAGAGGGTAGTTGATGTGTAGTCAGTGTTTTCTCTTGCATTTTTCTTTTCTGTGTCCCACCGAGGAAGAGATCTATTCTATGTAAATTCATGAAAAAGACACTTGTGCTGAAAATCTAGGATTTTTTTCCTGCTATTACTTTAAAAAAAACCAAACAAACTTTGCTTAACTACTGTTAGGTATTCCCTACTAAATGAATATTGTTCTGAAACATTTAAAATAGAATGTTAGTAATGTAAAGGTTAAATTAATATAAATTATTATATACAAATAATGGATATTTCTTAAATTGATGCAGATACATTTCAGTAGAGGAGAATCTGTAAATCCTCTTTTTATGTTGTTTGTCTTTTATTTCAACTGGTCTTGTACATTTGTTCCTCTGATGAGCCATACGTACTGTTAGAAGTGATTTTTTGCATAGTTCACCATAATTCCATGCAAAAGCTGCGAACATTCTTGTTGGTTTTCTTTTTTTTTCTTTGATTCCTTTCATTTTTGCACTTTCTCTGTGCAGGGACCTTTTCGGGTAAGACTCAGAAAAACAGTATACTTGACCTATTTTCCTTGCTTTACTTCATGTGTTATATATAGCAATTTGTCTGCAAAGCCTGTTGACATTCAGTTGTTTGTGTCTGCACGGTTTCTGCATAGAGATGTGTAGCTGTAGACTTAACTGTTTGTGCTTTTTTTCCCCCTATAGTGTAGAAACTTCTATCTCGTTCTTCCTAATAATTAATGGTATTGCATATATTAAGGGACTTGAGCTATTCTCACGTGTTTTTAAATAGCAAAAATCAAGAGGGATGAAAGGTTTATTTACTCATTAAAGTAGAAACTGTCCACCTTGTTTTTGAACATGAATGTATCCTCCAGAATGTATCCAGATAAAATCAATCTTTAACTAGAATGAGGTCACTGTTAGGGCGAGCTTGTCAGCTTCGTGAGACATTAAATCAGTATCAAAGACGAATCAGTTTGAGCAGGAGATAAGGCCTTCCTTCAGTCTTGCTTTTCAGTCCAATAATGTCAAGTAACGTCCCGAACTGAGCAAACAGCACCATTTCCTCTGTATCTACTGGGAAATCTCCTTCTCTCCACTGGCTAGGAGGCATCTCTTGAAGTGTGCTACAGCCTCCACTTGAGCTCTTTGCTTGCTTTACTCTTCTAATCTAGAGTGCTTTTGTGGTCTGTAGGCTCAGTTGCTCCAAATAAGGATTAAACACAGCCCCTACCTCCCTCTCTAGCAAAGTTCTGCCTGGTCCATAATGCAGCATCTCAGACAAGGAAGCAGTCCCTCTCTCTCCTTTCTACTTGCAGCCCTGCAGTGGGATGCACGGTATACTGTATTTTGAAGGAAGAAACATTCAGGCAGCTCTACCATTCCATTATCCCTTCTATCGTGTTTGTCATCCAGCAGGAAAGTTATTTTTTAGTTAATGCTATCTCCCTGCATGGCAAATGCATACAGAAAGCAATAAAAAATGTCTTTCCTTTAAAACCACAATCTTCTGTCACCAGCATAAAAAAAAAAAATTACCTAACAGCAGGGGCAGTTGATCTTCATGGGACCTGGAGTTTTCTAGTGTTGCTATTTGTATCTGAAATTTCTGGGGTTCATTTCTTGTTTGCCTAAGTTAGAACTCACTCAGATTCTGATTTAAGTTTTAAAAATATAGTAAATTGAGTGTAAGGTAAATACTTTCCAATTTAGTATACAAATACTTAGAATTGAGAATAATTTTAGAAACATTACCTTTTTTAAAAAAAAACAAACAAACAAAACAAAAAACCTAACATTTGTCAGTTGATCCACTTTACTGAAGCTGCTTCTGTCATGACGCACAGGATAGGTATAAGATTATATAACACTGACGAACGGCAAAAGGAATACATAATGCAAGTGAAACTATTAATATAAGGAGGAGGGTCACATTGTCTACATTTGGTTTGAATTTAGAGAAAATACTGGTGTTGGCACATTTATGAAATATACTATATAGTTGTTTAGCAGAAAGCATTTTGAGGTTTGGGGGCTTTGGGTTTTTTTGTTTACTTGGGGTTTTTTGTGTGCGTGAAGTGGTTCCTACTTGAAAGACAAGACACCGATTGCTGGGCATGCTTTTAGTTTTAGTGAAAGATTTACTTGCTTACTTGTGACTTAGCATGAAAGTGCTGTGTGCTGAGTTGATCATCATTGCTTGTCACAGTATTTTGTGCTTTATGTGGAAGTACAAAAATACAGATGTTCAGATTCAGCTTAACTTCTGATTGAGAGAGAATCCAGGAAACTTTTTTTTCAGTGAACTTGAGTGTTTCTGTCACTCTCATGGCTTGGAGTTTACCCTTTGTAAAATATTTTGGTAATATAGAGTTATCTTGTTTTTTAAAAACAAAACAATGAGAAAACCCAAACACATCATACAGAGATACCCCTCCAACCTTTTTCGAGTTGCATTGCCTTCTAAAAAGCAGTTGCTGTGTCCATGTAACTAAAATTGTGTCTTAAATGCCCAGAGACACTGTCCTAGCTTCACAGAGTACTGTTCAATTCATAGCACTTAAAGAAGTTGTACAAGAGTGTACTGGGTAAAGTAATTCATTGGTAAGCACAAAAGGATGCTTGTGCTGTAACAGCTCAACAGGGATAATTATCAGGCCCTTAATTACTTCTGTTTAGGTTTTCTGAGGATGGATAGAACAGTAGACAAAAGCTTAAGTGCCCAAAATTAGGGTACAAATGGTCATTTGTGTTTCATCATTTAATTTAGTAGCTTGACTTTTTAGAATTGTAGCAGTTTGCAATGAAATCTAAGTTCTAGTTTATGCTTTATTTCCATGTGTGGATACAGATTTAGATGTACTTGGCTTTTTAATAGGCTTTGCCTGTACTAGCTAAATTTTTCATTATTTTCACTTTTTATAATGGCTGCTGTTCAACATTTTACACCCTTAGAGTATTTTATGAAGGATTTGCATCTATATATTTATAGAAAAGTTCAATGGCTAGCTCTAGCTCTATGTCCTGTAGCAGTTCTGCTTCACTTGCTGATTATGAACTCAAAAGCAATAAGCAAATTAATGCCTACTATAATATGATAGCTCTGTCTCTGATCCATCTTGCACTACTGACCTCCATTGGGACCCTGCCTTTCACAATTTAACAGGCAAAATCTTTCACCATTATCACAGAATACTTTATTTACAGCTGTCAGGCACTTTGGAGGGGATACTGATAGCGCCCAAGTGTGGATGCTTACCTTAGCCTTCCAAGTTAGCTGGCATCAGTTCAGTCACATTCAGTGAAGAGGAACTCATAGAAGGTGATACAGGGTAGGAAAATGGATGATCTCAATGATCCTGTCTGTTGAAAGACCTTAGATTGTATGGCTACAATACGTCCTGAAGTACAGTTGCAAATCCTATCTGTGATGGGGTGAAATGTCTGTGAAATTCAGGTCTTGTGAAACAGCACTGAGGGAACAGCAGTATCAGTCAAAGTTTGGGTGATGGAGTGGTACAAGAACGATCAGGCGTGTACCACCTTTTGAATAAAGAAGTTGGCCGCTGTGAGAAATTGTCAAAAAAATAACAAGCCTAGCAGCTCCTCAGAGCTTACTGGTGAACTTGAGGATCTTCTGGCAGTGTGAGCAGGCAGATCAACTCACTTTGGACGTTTGGGTGCTGTTGACAAAGCTGAACAGCAAGCATTGTTGTCTGGAGAATTTTAACTTCTAAATAGTGATTACTGTGCTAGCAATTGAAAGTGTGAAAATGTAGCAATATAGATGTCCCTGCATCCCTCTAGTATAGCCCACGCTCTGAATGTCTTTAAGTCCCGATTTTATTTCTTTCTGGACGCAGTGACATTGGAATTGGCCAGTCTCAGGATGACAGCATTGTGGGGCTGAGGCAAACGAAGCACATTCCTCCTGCTTTACCTGTCAGCGGAACCCTGTCATCCAGTAATCCCGATCTACTGCAGTCTCATCACCGCATCTTAGACTTCAATACTACTCCGGGTAAGGATCCTTTTTTGTTGTTGTTCTTGACCTTATTTCCTTTGATTGATCTCTTTTTCCAGAGTCTGAAGAAGTTTTTATTAACTGTATGCTGTCACCCACAGATTAGCCACATATTAGTGCATTAGGATTTATTACATTTGCTCCAGTATACTTTACTTGAATGTATTAGATGTCTAGTTTTCCAAATATGTTGTATACCAAGTGCCTCTTGCAGACTGAATACTCGTGGCCTGTGAAAACTTATTTTGCTTGGTATTTTATAATTTGCCCTGATAGATCAGTCTTTACAACGCTGCAGTGTTTTCAAATAGCACAGTAGATCATTAGCTTACAGTGAAGTGAAAGGGCATTGGACTGGGACACAGGACATGTGTTTCAGTCTTTTTTGGAACAGACTTATATAATCTTGTAGTACATATGTAAGGGACAGGGTTTCAAAGTTCCTGGTTAGTCACCCTGCCCTACAGCTGTGTGCTGAATTCTTTGCATATGAAGTGATTTAAAATATCATTCTGAGATAGATTAAAAAATTAATACATTTAGCAGAGAGGAACAAAGCATGGGGGCGAGTGAGGGAGAAAAAGGGGGAGAATATTAGAAACTTGAGAGCCTTATCTTATGAGAAACATTTAGCTGGAGCTCCTCATAGGGTTGGGATTTGGGCTCTTATCTGACTGCAGGAAGGTTCTCAGCAGGAAACCTCCGAGTTAAGTATCCAAATGTTTGCTATTAAAATGTAGCTGCTGGAGGAGGATATGATGATGGTACCTGTGCAGACCCTTGGCTATTTTAGTCTAATCTTCAGAGTATTTCTCAACAGTAGAACTGAAAATTCAGTGCCCTCCTAAGCTTGAGGGATTTCATACCTTACCTAAAGGGACGATGCTTAAACACTGACTTATATACTGGCTAAGTTGTGCAGTCATAGCACTTGAAACTGTGATACTGAGCATCACTTCTTCTCAGGTTTTTTAGGGCTAGTGTAGACTACAGGAAGGTGGTGTGTGAATTTTGTCCCAGTGTCTGAGATTGCTCCTGAGAGAGTGGGAAGATCGGTATTTTTTTGTATCGTATCTAACAACTAGTGTCCAACACTTCGAAGATATTCTTTATCAATAGGAGCCTAACTTTTCATCAGCACTCTATCTATAAATGGGTGAAGATTCCATTCTCCAGCTTGCCATTTACCTAGACCAGACGGTTTTAGGTAATTAATGTGCCCCTAATGCCAAGCACACCGACTGGCTAACTTCCAGAGCTGTGGGCATCGCTGTAACACACAGCTCAAACAAACTCCATTACTTGAGAAGGAAAGCCATTACAGGTCTGAACATCCTTCAGTCACAGATGGAGTACAGAGAAGTTTAATAAATGAATAATGTTCTACTGTTTGCCTTTTGCTTTGAGGAAAGGAGATAATGATGTAATGCCATTGCTTCAGCGTTATAGCAGCTTTTCCATTATCTTTATAGAAAATGTATTATGTAATTAGTGCTTTCTCATTTTATAAAAAGCTCTTTTTTTTTTTTCTTTGCTTAAAATTTGCCCAAATGTCCATACACTGAATATTTTTAAAGTAATTTGCAGGTATAATTTTTCCGTGTATGGGAAGGAGGGGAAAGGGGCACTGAAATAAAAACCTTATACCTTAAGGGCTTTAGGGATGGTTGCATTGTAGATAGAAGAGTTGAATTATACCTCTATATACTTTAAGACTTGGCAAAAATTAAAGCCTGCAATTTTAATTTCTTTTATTACCTTGGACTAAATTAAAGATGGAGATGGAGGCAGCTTGCAAGAAATTGAATGCACTGGAGAAGAAAGAGAAAAGTGGTGGAACAGCCATCCCTTGAGGCTTTGGGGCATATCCCTCAGGACAGAAAATAAAACAACTTGCTGTTTTGGAAGTGTAGTCTTTGAGGAGAAAATGAGAACAGCTTGAAATCTGCAAGGAGTCATTTTAGTTTCCTTTCTGATTTGCTCAGGCTTTTTCAAATACACTTTGTAAAGTTTATTTTTAAATATTCAAATAGTCAATAGCACTTTGATTTCTCTTCTCTTGTAATGTCTTTGCTATTCGATTGGAAGTCAAAATAATATAGTAATGATGAGCTGCCAGTCACTGGTACTTCCCCCCCCCACACACAAACTTTCTAAGGGACTAGATTCCTATCATATAGCATTGCATTCTTAAGCCTGCCACTCCAGTTTTGGTTTTTTTGATAAGGAGTGAAGGGGGGTGATTACAGTTCTCTCAAGCGCTGTTTTATTTAAAAATTATTGTGCTGAATTACTTGCTACCATTGCTATAGCTGTAATCATTTCAGTTGCTGGCAGACTTCTCTGTATTCTGCATTGTGCTTTTGCTACCAGCTCTGATAGGTACACAGCTTGAGGAACTGGACAGTAAAATACAGTGCAAAGATGATACTTTTCTATTTGCTGTTCTCTGCATTTCTTTATATTGACTTCAGTGATCCAGCAGAGCAGGTTATTTTCTCCTTGCACAAAACACTTGTTTCTGGGGAGCGTTAAGTGAGTTCCCACCTTGGTATTGTTTACCGCAGCTTCCTATCTTCATAGCATTTATTTGAGTGGCAAGTATTTCTGTAACAGCAAAAGGCAACAAGATCTAGAGGGCGGTCTGGCTTTTAATAACGTCTCTGAAAGGCTGCGTCTTTGGCATCTGCCTTCCTCGAGATGTCAAAAAATGTAGAAAATATTTCAGGCACTGCTCTGTATCCCTCTTCAACTAATTACTGAAGGAAGATGGGTCAATATAGAGTTGGTGATAAAAGGCAAAATTGGCTTGCTAGTTGTAAGGTATTTGTACATTTGACTCGAGTACTTAGAAAGGGCTAAAAACTGGCTTATACTGATATCCTTTATGTGTAACTGATCATGTAATTACTCAATTCTAATGTGTTTCAGTATTAGTGCTTCTCAAGCTGCAAAAATACTACTGTGAGCTTACAAGTTACGGGCTTAGTCACATGAAATTTGTAAACTAATATATTTAAGCCTAAACAGCCTTTGTGGCATGTAAATCAACTCATATCAGAGAGATTTATCTTAATGCTTTCCAAATGATTATTTTGGAGACACGCAGCAGCAGTTAATTTTTGTTCTTTTGTAACAAGATTTCTCTTGCTAAATAGATCTTTCTGTAGTAACTTGAGTACATGTTATGCACATTTAGGTCTTGTCAAAAAAAGGTGGTGGTTGTATCAAAGTGAAAGTTTTCACCTGGAGCTGTTTTTTCAGTATTTTTTTTTTTAATCATTTTTTGGCTGTAGATTCAGAAGGCTTTCTATTACCTATTTTCTGGTTTGTATGACCTTTATGATAAAAAAAGAAAAGAAATTTTTTAGAACATATTAATTAAAGAAAGAATAATGACCAGATGTCATGCCCTACAAAACTAGAAAAGGTTATTTGTAACAGAAGGAAGAAATTAAATTAATTGAAAGTACTTGTCAGTTAAAAATACCTTATGTTAAAAAAATCCAGTGGTGGATAGCTGTACAATTTTAGTTCTTTTTTTTCTTTTCTTTTTATAATACAATGAAAACAATCAAACTTCAGTTGATTAATGGGTCTAGATTTCAATACATCATTGGAAATATGGAAATATATATGGATTTGGTATTTCCATAAGCTACATGGAAATACCAAATCCAACATTTGGAGTTAGGCTGGTAATTTTCCAGATTTCCTAAAACCAGCTGCCTTGTAGGTGTTCACTGTAAGTTTTCTGTCATCGGTCACTTGAAACAATAATATATTTACAACTTGAATATTTGTGAAGTGTTTTTCTATCTCTGGCTGATTTAGTTCTTAATTACTAAAACATTGGCACAGAGAAATAAAGAGCAAGTTTTCAGTCTGTTACTTAGACATTTATTATTATGATTTATATGTATCAAGGATGGAGTATTTTTGATAAGTAATTGGATGCATTAATACTACCGCAGTTTATTTGTGTATACATGCATGCTGGCCATTATACATGCATCTTCCTAGCTACATACATGTACATGTTTTCCCTTTGCGTGTCACGCTATGGTTGAGTGTCAGACACAGGTAAATTATTCTGTTTTCTTAAAAACATCCTTAGGAAGATTGACACTCCTGTCACTTAATTTGCTTAAACTTCTTATATGTCAGTGTACAAGGTAATGTTGTTGAGTGTCCTTGATTTTTCTCAGACTTAAATGGAATTTACCAGGACTCAACACCTGTGAAAATCAGAATGCTCATTAGTTTGTCTGTCCAGACTTTGGAAACATTAGCATATTTTTGTGGCCTAACTTCTTTTCCTGGTTATTAATTGAACTAGTCTTTAATTAAAAAAAAAAACCCACAAAAAACCAATAACAACAAAAAAAACCCCACCCAGCTGTTTTATAAGAAGGAGAGAGGTGAAACGATACTGAAGTAAAAATGATAGCACTAGTAATTAGACTCAGTGTAACTGTTGCTTGTTCTTATACCATTTTTTTTTTTTGCTTTACTAAAATGCATACCTTGCATGTAATTTCTTTCCAGACTTACCAGATCAAGTTCTGAGGGTTTTCAAGGCTGATCAGCAAAGTCGCTACATCATGATCAGTAAGGACACAACAGCAAAAGAAGTGGTCATCCAGGCTATCAGGGAGTTTGCTCTCACTGCAACCCCTGATGCATATTCACTATGCGAAGTGTCTGTCACACCTGAGGGTGTGATCAAGCAGAGGAGGCTTCCTGATCAGTTATCCAAGCTTGCTGACAGGATACAGCTGAGTGGCAGGTGAGATTAGAGACTGTGAGCTAAAGCGAAGGATGCCAGTTTATTAAGTCAAAATCCTGTTAATAGGAGCATTATTTAATTATTAATGTTCTGTTTCTTTACAAGAAATTGCTCCTTATGCAACTTCTGATTAATATCTAGGCCTGGTGAAATTCAGTTTATTCTACAATTCCAACTGGATCATTACTGTAACTTTCACTAGTATTTGAGTATATTGTATGTAGTGTCTTTTTGAATTTTGTTTTTACAGGTATTACCTGAAGAACAACATGGAAACAGAAACTCTTTGTTCAGATGAAGATGCTCAAGAGTTACTAAGGGAAAGTCAAATTTCCCTATTACAGCTCAGTACTGTTGAGGTGGCTACCCAACTCTCCATGAGAAACTTTGAGCTATTCCGTAATATTGAACCCACGGAATACATAGATGACTTGTTTAAACTCAAATCAAAAACAGGTTGCACTAATCTAAAAAAATTTGAAGAGGTGATAAATCAAGAAACATTCTGGGTGGCTTCTGAGATTCTAAGAGAAACCAACCAGCTGAAAAGGATGAAGATCATTAAGCATTTCATTAAGATAGCCCTACACTGCAGAGAATGCAAGAACTTCAACTCAATGTTTGCCATCATTAGGTATTGCCCCTTAATTTTACTTCTAAGTAAAATGCAAAGTCTTACTTATGTCAGTCTAAACAAAATGTATTTAACAGAGTAAACCAATTAATACTGCTAACATCAACACTTCATAATCCAATAAGGAGGGCATTTTCCAGTAATTTGAACTTAACATTGACACATTTACTGAAATATTATTTGGAATGCTACTATTATATACTTATTGCTGAAGACAGTGAGGCAAGAGTTATTGGTGAACATGGCACTAGAGAAACTATTGCACTTATTTAAAAACAAAGACCAAAAGAAATGGCAATTATATGAAGAAAAAGTATAACATTGTCATAAATGAATGGCTTACTTTCCAAAGGGAGCTCATCATTTTATACATAGTTTCCAGTATCTTGAATTCATTGAGCCATGATATGTTGCCTTTGGTTTTCTTTGTATCAGCAGTTTCTTGGATGGAACTCTGATAAAATGGCAGGCTACAATGCTGTATAATAAGCTGTAAATAAAGACCTCTTAATAAGAATTAAGGAAGTACTAAAAATCTCAGACAGAAAACCTTTCTTAGTTTTGGAATGAAAAGGAGGAGGGGAAACTCTAATGTGTGTGTTTATACACATTTTTCTATAATGTTCACATTCCCTTTTGAGCCTCCCAAGCAGGAAGAACCTAAAAAAAAAAAAAAAAAAAAAAAAATCCCGAAATATTGTCTCTTCTGAAAAAGCTTGAGTAAGTTGCATTAAAATGACAATTTTATCAGTCTCTGGCAAAATCCCATGTAACATTCAATCTATTGATTGAATGTGACACTTTTCTGAACATCACTGGTTTTGAATACCATTCAATCAAATGTGGCAAGTTCCAAGTCAAAGTTCTATGCTGATAATCAGTCAGCATCTCTGAGATGTAAAAATCTTGATATTTAGCTCAGCTGTTTCAGCTGATTTCAATGAGAAATAAAAGCAGCCTGCCTGCTTGCAAAAACTTGAATGAAGGGAAGATTCTAGATACCAAATGTTCCTGTAGGTAGAAATGAATAGCAAGACAGGCAATACCATTAAGGGAAAAAAGCCCGTTGCTTGTACCAGCTACAGCTTCAGAATAACCTTAAATAAATAGTCTGTTACAACAATTTGAACTGGACACAACAAAGTCAGATTATTGCAGCAAAAAGGTGGGTCACTGTGCTTTCACTACCTAAAGATTATGTGGGTGGAAGATGTTTTCTCCTCCAGTCTGGTAATCTGGAAGGAAGTGGTGATCCTGAGTACTCCTAGATTATGATATTGTTATCAAATTCAGACCCAGTTCCAAAGTAATAAGTACATATTCTTTATAAGGTTTAACTACTCATCCAAGTGTAACTTTTATCTGTTCATGGTTACATCATGCAGATATCTCCAGTTTTTATAGGTTTTATAAAAATGAACTTAATTTTTCTGTAATACACGCTGGCAAAAGGAATTGTTCACTTCCTTTTACTTTATTGACATTGTTGTGCTACGCTCTTCTGGCTATGTGGTACTTCTCCCGTACAAAATTTAACATGGTCTTTTCTAGGATTTCTTTGTTTCTTTCTATTGTTCTTGATCTTTTTTGCACTTTTTTTGTTTGTTTCAAGTGGCCTGAATTTGGCACCAGTTGCAAGGCTCCGAACTACTTGGGAAAAGCTTCCAAGCAAGTATGAAAAACTGTTTCAAGATCTACAGGACTTGTTTGATCCATCTAGGAATATGGCAAAATATCGTAATGTCCTTAACAGCCAAAACCTACAGCCCCCCATTATACCCCTGTTTCCTGTTATCAAAAAAGACCTTACATTCCTTCATGAAGGTAAAAGCAGAAGTACATCATCTTTTACTAGCAAAGGAAAACTAACTCTGCTGCATAATAACTGATGTTAATTGTTGATTCTAGGAAATGATTCAAAAGTGGAGGGCTTGGTCAATTTTGAGAAGCTGAGAATGATTGCGAAGGAGATACGCCATGTTGGTCGCATGGCATCTGTGAACATGGATCCTGCTTTAATGTTTAGAACGAGGTAAGTGTGTTGTATTAGGCAGAGCTTTTCCCAGCTAAGAGAAGGCTAGGTGTCAGCAAGAGGAGCTTTTCAAGTGCCCCTTGTTGTATTGGAGCGGCATGAGTTCTCTGTTTGTTGTTAACAATTTATCAAAATTATGTGGTGTTCTAAAACTGGAGAAATCATTACACTTTGTGTTTATCAGTATATATTAAAATATTTTATATTATTCCTTAGCTGCCAATTACCTCATAAAAATGAGATTCCATCAGTGGGAGGGAGAGGGAGATACTGTCTTGAACACATATGTATTAGTCTGTTTGAAGCATTGATGTATGCCAGCCTTATCATTTTGATTTAGTAGAAGTGGGAATGTATCTGAAAGTGTCAGCGAGTAGTGTTAGAAAATGTGGAGTGAATGCTCTTCGGCTTCATGTTAGACCAGCTTATTGCATACTCTTTTTCTTAATTTGAGCTAGAAGAGTTTGTAATATCTGACTGTATGCCTGAGTCAAGGCTCTTTTTAATGTTTGTGGGCTTCTAGAACTGCTTGTCCTGAGGTCTGGTCTTTTTCTTTCTGAGCTTGTGATCTTTCTCTGTCTCTTCTTAAACCCATGCTTTACTCTTCCTGGCTCTCACTTGCAGGAAGAAGAAATGGAGGAGTTTGGGGTAAGTGGCTGGAGACAACACTCACAGACATTCATTCTTCCTTTACCATTTGCATTGTTTCCTACTTGCTATCTTTAATTTTCTGGTGCTTTGACATTTTTTTCTTTTGTTAACCCTTTTTTACTGACAATACATTTTAATCTAGGAGTGCTTTTGCTTTTGAGGTTAAAACACAAAAGTTGTAAATTATTTATAAGTGGTTGTAGATAGGAGTGGGGTGTTCTTCTCCCTCACCTTCAATTTAAATTGCCAAAGGAAGTGACTTTCAGTAAAAGAGAAATTATAAAATGGCAAGGTTGCAACAGCTGAAAATTGCTGTTAACTTTCTTATGCCTAATAAGCAATTATCACAATCAAATACAAAAGTTAGAACTTACAGTATCTGCTAACCTAACTTATTTTCAATTCAGCCATCATTTTTACTCTTAACAATTCAGGAACAATGCGTAGCATTCATATAGACATAAGTACATTGAAATGTGCGTGACATTTATTTCATCCTGAACTAGCTGATCATTTTATTTAATAAAAAGCTGTCTTCAACCTAGCAAGTTAAAAGGAAGTTTTATTCTGTAAAACTGAGCTGTACATTTTGCATATTGTCTGATTTAAAAAGTATTTAGCTTTCAAAATGCCTTCTGTATATTAATTTAAATTTGGACCTCATCTGTAGTCTTCTGTCAGCATTGCCTTACTGCATGAGCTTTTCCTAATGCTCCAATCTTCTCAGTAGCTAGCTTATGTGAGAGAGCTAGCTTGAATGCATTTCTAGATGTGTGAAGTGATATTGCCTAGTTGGAGCAGAATAGGTTAAAATATTTGTGTAATTAAAATAGTGCCTGTCACCAAGTAAAAAGATTTCCTGACCCTCATCTTTCTATCTGTTATAGCTGTTTGACTTACTGGAATGAGGCATGTGAGCTTTGACCATAGACTGACACTCATGCAATCTTCTGCACGTTTCATGTTTATCAAGTGATACCACATTGGACTAAGTCATACTTCTCCCCTCTTTCCTCCCCCTCCTTCCCCGCCTTCACCCCAGGTCTCTCAGCCAGGGCAGTACGAATGCAGCTGTGCTGGATGTCGCGCAAACGGGGGGTCATAAAAAGCGGGTCCGTCGCAGCTCCTTCCTTAATGCTAAAAAACTGTATGAAGATGCTCAGATGGCACGGAAAGTGAAGCAGTATCTCTCAAACTTGGATCTGGAAATGGATGAAGAGAGCCTCCAGACACTGTCTCTGCAGTGTGAGCCAGCCACCAACACACGTGAGAATTGTCATTTGTTACGGATCTCAAGAAAACTGCTAAATATACCTCTGTTTCTTCAAGGAAGTAATTGGGAACAGTAACTAGACAATGAGGTGGAAAATGATGTGTCTGGTCATTTCCAAGTATTGAACATCTATGAATCTTAAGGAAATCATCTTGCAGATTAACAATATAGGGACATAGCATTTTTATTGGAGATAAGGTTTTCAGATGATGCCGTGCTGAAGTGCACAGGGGTTCTTTAGACTTGTCCGTACAAAGGATTTGGAGGAGCCAAAAGTTTCTCTACAGTTCTGATGTACTCAGGCTATTGGTGTGAATAGGGTTCGTCATCCTGGATATCTTGACCTTGAGAGGCAAAAGGGGATTTCCTTATGTCCAGGTGTTTCAGAGACACCTGAAGGGCTGTACCTGGCTGCAGCAGAGGGGACCTTATGCTGGATATCTGTTTCATTTTGATTTGAAGGAATGCTATATCTTATGCCCTTCCCTTCCTTCAGGGTAGCAAAAAATAGTACTTATATATCCATTCTAAACCAGCTGTAGTCCTTATGAGAGCCCAGTATAATGTCTGGTGATGTTTTTGACAACTATAACAACAGTAAGTTATGAGGGTTTTACTTTGAGAAAGAGAGTAAATATTCTTTGATAACGTATATGCTTTAAATGGAGTTAAATCTCCCTCTCTTTTCCTCTTCATCTCTTCTCTCTAAAGTATCCTACTGCATTAATTGTACAAGTATTTGAGCACCTTAATTATTATTTGGAGGGCTTTGCACTGCTCAGATTAAAACTCCCACAATATTTTTAGCTAGTAGTCATTCTGTGCTTTCTCCCATTTCTTGCAAAGTGCCGAAGAATACAGGAGACAAGCGATCTGGAAAATCTGAAACGTCACCGGTGGCTCCCCGGGCAGGCATCCAGCAGAAAGTGCAGCAGCAGCAGCAACATAAAGTAAACCAAGCATTGCAGGTCCCTGCCGTATCTCTTTATCCCTCTCGCAAGAAAGTGCCGGTCAAAGACCTCCCGCCATTTGGTAAGTGGAGCAATGAAACATTTGTCTTAATACTCTGAAGTTTGCTTATGTCAGGGAGACATTTTTAATCAAATAAGATTGAGACATTTATTTCTGGTAGTATTATATACAGTTATGCCAGTTCATGCAGTGTGTATGCATAATTCTCTTCTCTACAAATGGAAAGAAAGAAATCTTGGAAAGCATCCTGTCAATTTAATCAGTATAAGTATTTACCTGTTACTAACAGCTGGAAAAAATGAATGTTTCTGACTGTCTGCCCGAGGATCTTGGCTTATCTTTTCCAAAGGGATTAGTGACTTGGAGTTTTTGAGTGACCCATCTGAGATGCCTCAGAAGTTTTGGTGTTTTTTCAAAATTTGAACATTTAATGTGAAATTCAGGCCTGCTCAAAATGGTAGTCCTGTTAGAAGTGTAGGCCTGAAGTTTCCTGTTGAGAATTGTCCCTTTGGCTTCTGTTCCCTAGTGCTTTTTTGTTGTTATTCAGTCATTGCTGCCTGCATGTCACTCAGAAAGATACTGGACTATAGGAATTTCTTCCAATCTGATTTCCAAATCTGTGTTCCAGCATGTGTACCTAATGTGTGTGTTATTAAAGAACTTCTTACATATCACTTAAAGTACAGTAATATTCCTAATAAGATATGTAGCATAACTGGCCCTTCCTGTTGCATGATAGTAATTTCATAAGAGCTTAATTCTGATATCACTTTGTATTAGTTTTACTTGGGCATTGCTTAGGCTGCTAGGGAAACATTAGAACCAGCAAAATGGGCAAGAAACAATTTAATATTCGTCTAGTTCTTGTTGATTTTACCATTAAATTTTAATCTTAAAAGGACTTTGAAGCACCATAGACTGCATTTTTGCTCGTGGTGGGGAAGTTTCTGAAAATTGACTAGGTTATGTTGATGAAGCAGCTGTAAATTATTGATAGCAGCATTGTGATCCAACAGATCAAAGATAAATTCTGTAGACTGCTTGAAAATAACCTCTACCACAACCATTGGCAAAACTGTCAGAGAAGCTCCATCTTCACTTTTAAGACTGTCCCAGGGTGGATTTTTGGGAAGAGGGGAAGAGAAAGATGGATAAATGTTGCCCAAGAAAAGCAATTGTTGATGCCCTAGATCTTTACATCATACATCATCCTCAGGATATTTTTACTCTCTAGTTTCCCAAAATAAGCTGGTGCAGAGGTAGTTCTCAAAAATGAAAGGAGAAAGGCAGCTGCAGGATGGCCTTGTTTTGTAAGCCTAATCTATCTTCTTTCCAGCTTTCTTTGACCTTCTAGGCTACTCTGAATAGAAAAGGAACAGGAGAACAGTTTCAATTTCTTACTATGTAAACCGCCACTAACCAGTGAGATTTGTGTTTGTTTTTATTCAACATAATTTTAGTTCAAGTTTCTCAGTAACCATTACTATGCATATCCTTGATTTATATATTGTATAAACAGTATTCTGCAACACCAAATCTGCATTGTGTTTTCCGTGACAAATTATTTATGTTAGGTAGCCAGAATGAAAGACTGGCCACACTAATATGCAGAAATGAAGTGATATATTTTAAACAGAAGTAGGTTTAAGTGTTTTGCTTCATTTAAGCTGGTGTCAGAAACTCACAAACAGGAAAAAAAATCTAGTTTTTTTTTCCTGTATGGTGTCTGCTCTATAAATGCATTGCAAAACAGAAAGATGTATTTATACTGGACTTTACATCTGCCTACATTAATTCTTATTTAAAGGCATTAACTCCCCACAAGCTTTAAAGAAAATTCTTTCCTTATCTGAAGAAGGAAGTTTGGATCGTCACAAGAAACAATCTGAAGACACGGTTTCAAGTGCATCTTCGCAGCTGTCTTCTCCTCCCACTTCACCACAGAGCTCTCCAAGGAAAGGTATTAGATGTGCAATATTTCTCATCCTGTTTTCTGAAGCTCATAAACTTTGGAAACTTCTGAGAGAGAATGTGGGCACTCGGGATAAACTACTGCTCCTTCTATTTTTGTCACATGTGGTCAGCAAGAGGGCAGAAAGTGTAGTGCAGAGTGGGTTACGTGAAAGGATACCTGGGAACCTGATTTCAGGGATACCTGAAAGCCCTCTGGTTAGCAAAAGCCAGGAAAGATAGCCTGATCTGATACAGGATTTGATGCAGCAGGTCACTTTTACTGCAGCTGCTTCTGACAAAAATATTCCCATCATCAGTGTTTCCTGTCAGTGGAAGGATGTGCAGATTGGAACTTAAAATCTTTGTACAGCATTGAGCACACGAGGCTATTAGAGGAATTATTTGCTGTGTCATACATCTGGATGGGATATGACCTATGTATGACAGGCAAGCTAAAGATACTTGGAATTTGAATCACTAATACACGAAGTTTTACTAGCAGCCTGATTATTCAAACAATATATATGGGTATTTGAGGAATGGTATTACACATTGGAGCTTTTTTGACTGAGTTCTTTTTAAGTGACTTCATAGAGTTATTTTTTCAAGGTGAATGTAGGACTTTAAAGGGATTTTTTTTAAGCCTGTTTGTTTTTTCATTGTACTCGTTCTGGTTATGATTTGACAAAACAGAGAATGGAGGCATTTTCCTGTAGTTTAAACAAACAAACAAAACCATTCCTTTGGAAGTATGATAGCCTAGCTGTATGCAGATAACTTCTAAGTTATTCTATTTTCAGAATATCATAAAAGTTCAGTTTAACAGTTACATAATGTAAGATTATGGTAAAATATATATATTGGGGTTGCATCCCCATGATAGAAGTTCAGAATGCTAAAGAGATGAGTGTGTTGGAGACTTCCCTGTAGCAGTAACTTTCTCTAAACTGCACAAGCATTTGATACTTAAGCGAGTATCACTTTTTCTACTTTCTTATCAAATGGATAGCTAAGCCCTTTTCTTAATGTGATAGGTGGCAGTGCTGATTAGTTGAGGCCTTATGGATCCAGACTAACATAGCTAACCAGTTGCTCCTCTCCTCTTGGAAGTGAGAACAGTAACAAGAATAGCAATTCATCAAAGATCTCTGGGATAGGTGGGGCTTATGGAAACAAAATGGGAAAAAGTAGGTCCAATTGGATAAGCAGAGATCTGAAAATGGGAGAGATGAATATGGCAAGAAAGTGCAAATGCCTATCCAAAATCTCTATTGAAGTGATATTTACTAAGGTCAGATGGAGGAGAATGTTATGTAGAGAAGATTTAGATTATCAGCTCGAGTCCTTGTAAACTATCATCATGATTTCTCCCAAATACTACATTAGTAAAGAGTGAATTTGTATAATTATTGTCAGGCCTGTGCATTTCTTGAAAAAGGAATTGGGATTCTGTACTTGGCTCATAGTGGGAAAAGTGCTTTATTTTTGCAAAAAGCAAATCATAAACATGATTATAAATTAAAAAAAAAAAAATCCTTAGTTTGGTGGTGACATGAATCTAATGGTATGTCCTTTCAGACAAAAACTGTATGTTCTTTCAGACAAAAATGGCAACATTAATTCCATGTTCTCAGCAAGTAGATCAGTTTGGAGTCATCTTGACACTTATGTGTAGACTGAAAGCAAAAAATGAAAACTACAGTTACTTGTGGATGTATGTTGTTGAATGATCTTTGACTTAGCTGGCAAGAGCATTCAGCACAACTTTGTTTAATACTAAAACAAAAGCTAAATTTGCTGAATTTGCCTCTGTGACATGGTTTACAGATTTTTATCTCAGTCTGGCAGTGTCAATGCTACCTCCAGGTTACAGTATAATTCTGGTAATATATGCTATTTGGAATGTAATTAGTTAGCAAAGTACCACAAAGCAAGCTTGAAAATCTGGCCCTCTTTCAGCCAAGATACGTAATAACCAGTCAGCCCAGACATCTGGGCTACATGTTGTATCTGCTGTTTGTCTCTGAAATGTAGCTTTGCAGAACAGAAAAACTGTGTGAGAGGGTCTCTTGGATTACTTTAAGCAGTAATCTTGACCAGGGCATCTCTTTCATTCCAATTTTGGAGACAGTGTTTATGCACAGGCAGTTTTTTGAGAAGTGAGATTTCATAATGCAGGGATACAAGTATGATGATGCATTTGAAAATAATTTGGGGGATGAGGGCAGAGAAGAAGGGAAGGTGAGCAGTTAGTTTCTAAATGAGTAGTGCATGTTCCCACAATCTTAAACCTCTTATTAAGAGACAGAATACATGTCACACAGTTCTGCTATGTATCCATCTTTTGCAGTGCTGCTTCTGTGTAAATGTAGTCATAGTTTTGATTTACTGTGGTAGCAGTATGGCTGGCTGCCTGGCAATGACTGAGCAGGCTCCTCAGAGAGTCTGATTAACGTGACATTCCCTTTGCAGGCTATACTTTGGCTCCTAGCGGCACAGTGGATAACTTTTCAGATTCTGGTCACAGCGAAATTTCTTCCAGATCTAGTATTGTCAGCAATTCCTCTTTTGACTCTATGCCAGTCTCCCTGCATGATGAGAGGAGACAGAGGCATTCTGTCAGCATCGTGGAGACAAATCTTGGTGTGGGAAGGATTGATAGAAGAATCATGATTGAACCAGATCAATACAGCTTAGGGTAGGAATTTTATTTGTGCTTACTTACATTATACTTTCATATAGTGTGTATGTGGCATGTCTATGTATATTTGTTCATGTAACTTTCCCTGTATCTCTCTCAAATATTTTTTTTTTTCTTCCCTGCCCTTAAAAACTACTATTTCAGTGCTGTGTTTTGTGATAATGCTCCATTTTCTGACAAGGAAAGGTTTTGTACTCCTTAGTGTGTGATGAGGTCTACAACAGTAAGGCTTTACCTCTGTAGACCTTACCATCTGAGCATTTAGTAGTGCTGTAGATTATCCTCTTTATGGCAGACTAGTATCCTAGCCTGTTTTCTGGATGGGGAATTAACTAAATTAAATGAGAAATTATTCATACAATTATTCAGTGATGAAGCTGAGAACAGAAAAAGCTAGTAATTTTCCACTCTGTTTCATAGAAAAGTGCATATTTATCTAACTCAAAAATATTTTACCCCAAATATTTCTTCTAGTCAACAGTAATTGGAAGGTAAAATTCACATTAGGCTGCTGGTTTTCTAGGTAATTTTCTAGATAATTAACTTCTGTAATGGTAGGGAAGCTAGTGCTGTGAGGAGTTGTCTAAATCTCTAGCAGTGAGCCTTGGTCTGAAAATAATTGGAGCTCTGCCTCCTATTTAGTCTCCACTTACTTTTCTGAGCTGTTACTTGGATGCTTCAGTCCTCTGAATGGTTCCAGGGGTTTTAATCCTGCAGGGTCTGTGGATGGCAGGCCTGTTCCAAAACTGGTGTACTTCAGCTTTGGAAATCCCAGGCTGTACAAACTCTTTAATTGGATGCCTTAAATATTTGGAAGAGCAGGGTTCCAGTCTGCATAGGAGGCTGCCCTGGAAGGATAAATCCCAGGAGCCTGGAGAGCTGCTAAACAAAAGTGGCACTTTGTCGGTTTTCTCTACTGCTGTGTAAGTGATAGTGTCAGGCTTATTTAATTGCTGAAAGTCTACAGAGAGCATACTTGCTCTATGAAGTAGCATGTGTTTCCAAAATTATGGTTAAAATACAGTTTCATTCGTAAGAAATGTTGAAAAGGTGGCTTTCAGAGTTTCCTAAGCAAAAAAAAAAAATTTAAGAAATCTGAAAAGCTGAAACCTAAACATTAATATCAGCCACCTCCTGCTAAAACTCTGTTTCTCCCTTTTAATCCTTTGCTTTGCATGGCTGGAAAAGCAGTAGGAACCCAATCTATCAGTCTGTTCCCCTTTATATATGTCAGTGCAGTTTGCCTATCTTAAAGGGCTGCTGCAAAGTTAAGATTTTACCTTTTGAAATTACACCACTGAAGTGTTAAGTTTTGTCAAGATATCTATCCAGTAATTTTTGTTTGTTTGTTTTATTGAGGATGAGCTTGAAAGGAAATTGTTCTATTATCAAAATTGAATTAGTCATTAATGCAAATAATACTTAATATAAATAGCTTCAAAGCCTTCATTCATTGAATCATAGAATGGTTTGGGTTGGACGGGACCTTTTAAAGGTCATCTAGTCCAACCCCCCAATATGTTTGCTTTTCTCTTGATTGTTGAATTCTTCATGTGTCTTGCAAATTATCTCCAATTCCAACGCTGGATTTATTTTTTATTTTTTCTTTGTTCCCTCATCAATGTGCATCTAGCTCATATGCACCACTGTCAGAGACCAGAGGCCTGTATGCTGGAGCAACTGTGCTTTCTTCTCCTAGTACAGAAGAACTGTCACAGGATCAGGGGGACAGAGCTTCGCTCGATGCAGCTGACAGTGGCCGTGGTAGCTGGACTTCCTGTTCGAGCGGTTCTCATGACAACATACAAACAATACAGCACCAGAGAAGCTGGGAGACTCTGCCTTTTGGACACGCTCATTTCGATAGTTCAGGCGATGGGGCAGGACTGTGGGCCTCGGGCAGTCACATGGACCAGCTGATGTTCCCTGATCATGGCACAAAGTATGGCAGGCAAAGTCAAGGTAGGGAGGGCCTTGATCAAGCACAGTCCAGAGCAAGCTGGGCATCCTCAACAGGATACTGGGGAGAGGACTCAGAAGGTGATACAGGTACCATAAAGCGGAGGGGTGGGAAAGATGTTTCAATTGAAGCTGAAACCAGTAGCATAACATCTGTACCAGCAGAGGAGTCAAAGCCAGCTCCCATGCCCACTCATATAGCAGTATCATCAAGTAGTACAAAGGGGCTTATTGGTAAGTTAAGTTTTGTTTGCTGTGAAGTATTTTAATTCATTTGCTTGTGATTCTTTGTATTGTTCTAAAACTGCGTTTCTTTTGTCTGGGTTGATTTTTTTTTTTTATTTTTTTATTTTTAAAGCAAAACCAAACATTTTGCAGTGTCTCCCCTTTAATGGTGCATTTATTGCTAGGGATTATATCACTTATTGTTGATTCTCAGTTCTGGCAGTATCTTTGGGTTTCAAGAGAGCCTGCCATACATCAAAAAAACTAGCTCAACTGCTGGACATTGTTTTGAGAGGTTGATGTATTTAGGTGTCTGTTCTGAAATGTGAGTTTCTCTTCACAGTAAGGCTTCATGTTCTGTGTTTAGAAATCTTAATGAATGTGGCCTGATTTTTTTAGAATTGTTTTACTTTATACATCTGTATGACTTGTCTGATAATTGTGACGATTCCTTGCTTCTGAAAATGGCATCACTTTGTGTTTAAGTACCAACTGAGATGTGTCTTTGGACTGCTAAAACTGAAGAGGTTCCTAAGAAGTTAGAGATAGAATACATTTATAATCATTCAGCAAAAGAAAGATCAGATAATATATAAAATAATATGAAGGTGTCCTTGGCAGAGCTTAACATTTTTCTCATACTGTTCCTTCTACACATTGCAGTCCTTGTGCCATCCAAGACCTCTGCATTTTTGCCTCTTTCCTTCCTTTTATTCCCTTTCACTTTGCCTTTCTTCAGGTTAATATGAAGAACTATCTAAAAGCTGTTTTGTGCTGACACAGCTGAAAAAGTCTACCAGATTGAGGTCATGCTGAGACCACTGTGATAAACTGCTTTTCCATTTTCTGCCCAAGTATATTGCTTAGCAGTGGCCCATTGCCTCAAAGCTTGGGTACAGATCTGAATCCCTGAACTGTGAAGAGGAGGAAGCTGTGGAGTTCAGGACTCCAGGTTCAGATTCATGCCACTCTCTAATTTTACTCTTCGATACCCTTCGTTTCCACCAGAATGTGGAACAAGCGTGCTTCCAAACTTGCATCTCAAGGCAGTGCTTGCCACTACATTTTTAGAGACTTGAGAGAACGTGAAAGAGACCTGAAAATTCGAACTACACCCTTCCATGCACTTCTGAACTATTAACTAATTATCCTGCAAATGTAACCCAACAGAAGCCACTATTTTTACATGATTCTTTTGCACTGAATAGACATTGATCTCTTGCAGCAGTATTTCAATAGAATTTTTCTACATAATTTCTTCTGCATCAATGTTACTTTTCAGAAATCTTTGAATAAAATTTCTCAGAAACTTCTTCATGCTGCTTTGCTCAGTTAAAACAATTTGTCCAAGAAAAATACCTAGATTCTATTGGAAATTATTTGGTTTTGTTATAATACCAAGACTTTATTTTTAGTCCATAAAAACTTGCATCCAAGTAGCACCAGTTCAGCTTAAGCTTGTACTGCCCTCTCAGTCAATTCCATGGTGCCTAATGCAGGGTGATGTTGTTATCACCACTTGTGCAAGAATATACAGTGTATGACAAGCTGTGGAGAGTAAATTGTCTGTGTCAGTGTTTTTTTCCTGCTGTGTTTGCCTTTGTACTGTAAGTTAAGTGGTCATGTGTTGTTGAAGGGCTAGACCCACAAAAAGTGTTCAGTATCAAAGTCCCAGCTGAATTCTTTAAGTACGTATCTCCAAAATAGAGTCTCATGTCTATCTGCTCTGTGTCCCTGCAGATGCTTAAAATTCTTAATTGCTGTTTCCTCCCTTGAAGTTCTCTGCAAGAGAGAACTTCTAAGTGTGCACAGAGTTAAGTCTTGTTTAGGTAAACAGTTATGCCTCAATGAGATCCACAAACTAGGTGGTGGTCTTTCCATCTCCTATATAAAATCATATTCAATCATTGTTCTTAGGGGCATACTTTCAAGTTTCCATTTTGTAGAGAATACAACCATAAGAGCAGTGGGCAGTAGTGCATATATAAAGTATCAAGATGAAGCCCACTTATCTTTCTTACCTTTTGCAATTGTAGCTTATGTCTCATTAAAGTAGTAAGATTTGTAGGAAGAAATAAAGTATCAGGTGCCTTCCCCCCCACCCCCGCAAGATGCTGAAAACAAGAGATGAGCTCTTGGGTACAAAACCCATCTTCAGGATTAAGACAGTCATGTGTTGGGGGAGATGGCAGTATTCCTGATGTTTGCCACTTCTGTGGACTCTTGAGTCTTCCACGGTACTTTGATCAGAGTACGTTTTGTTCTATACAATTGATGGAACAGCTTCTCTTGCTAGGTTTGAACAAATACCCCATGTAATTTGGTGAATTTTATTAGACTAATGCTTCACTACTGGAAGAATAGCTATATCCTGTGTATGTTGTATATTGTGTACTTTCTTGCATGGTTTATTTTTCAAGATCTCATTGTCTACTGTATGGTAGTTAACTTTTGTCCTTCAGATTTTCTCCTCCTGGGCTGTTGAGTTGGTTGATGTTTATTTAACTTTCACTGTTCATTTTCCTTTGAGCAGTTTTCCTCTTACTGTCTCTTATACTAAT
>NW_010972576.1:2924458-3137217 GCF_000737465.1 Haliaeetus leucocephalus | reverse complement strand
TCTCTTATACTAATCTGTTCTTTTTCCTGCAGCACGAAAAGAGGGTCGATACCGGGAACCACCTCCAACTCCTCCTGGTTATGTAGGAATACCTATTGCTGAGTTTGCAGAAGGTGGTTCCCATCCAACCAGAAAGCCTCCAGATTACAACATAGCACTTCAGAGGTCTAGAATGGTGGCACGGACATGTGAGACTCATGGGACATCAACTCCACAGCAGCAGTCACATGGCCATTCAACTAGCAGGCCTGTGAACAAACCCCAGTGGCATAAACCAAATGAGTCAGATCCACGTCTTGCTCACTATCCGTCTCAAGGGTTTTCCACAGAGGAAGATGGTAAATTGCTAATTGTTAGATTTTGAGTTTGCTGCATGCAAAAATGGTCAATGCTTTCACAGACACAAAGCAAATGACACAAATGTGTTCTGCTATAGAAATTCTTGCCATAATTTGAGCTCTCTTCCATCTTTCAAAACTTGCTATTTATTAACTTTTTGGAAGGGGAGGAATTCAGTTCATCCTAAATATATAATTTAAAATTGGGAGTGTAGGTCCACCTGAATCTTGGACAACAAGCAGCTGGCTTAGGCAACTTCTGTGGAGGTGCCTATGTTCACCAGGTACAGCCCTGCCTGCCCTGAAAGTTTCCAGCGTACCTAATTTTTGGCACTAACCATGTATTTTAACAGTCAAAAAAGTATCCTGGTCTATAGAGTACCTGCCCATCTGTCCCATAGAGCATTGTTGGTCAGGTTTATTTGGATAGTCACTCACATTCTACCTGAAACTCTTACACTGTGGACACTTCCACACCACTGCTTCACGTAATGAGCCCACTACTCTTTTGCTACCTCACTTGCCCAAGTGTGTCTGCATTTTTATGCTTTAGCTCAATTATAATGGTAGAAAGATTATGTAGACATAGTCTTTCTGTTTTTCTATGGAGTGCAAGCATAGCTGGATTGCATCTTTAGGGCTAGGTGCTCAAAATTTAGGCAGCGCAGTGCCTAAATCACACATTTGAGTGCTTTGTTTTGCTTAATGATAGAAAGGCTAATGTTCCCCTTCCTTCCCTAACTGCTTAGTTACTAAGATTTTATGTGCAGGTTGAACTCTGTAGTTGAACATGATGGGAAAAAAAAGAAATCTACTTCAATCGAATTGCCTCAAACTTTGAGAATTAGCATGACAGAGAATTTTAATTGTTTCTACCAATGATGACTAAAGCTGCACTCAATTTTTATGCAATCTTAATTTAATTAAATCATAGATATATCCAGGGAAAAAATGTAAGATGGCTTTATGAAGCTATTGGATATCTAGGAGTAGCTGTTGTGTTCCTCAGGCTGAGAAATTGCACCTCGCTCAGTTATAGCAATTGTCTTATTTTCTTCAAGAACAAAATTACAAAGGAATGTTTCTCATGAGACCTGAAATGTAGAGATATTTAGATTGGTTTAAAATATATACCTAATACAACAAAATGGAAAACACATGAGCACAGTACAGGTTGTTTCATTCAGTAGCAGTCTTGTTCCATATGAACTAAATTCTATTTTCCCCTATCCTATTGTGTTTGCAGAAGATGAACAAGTCTCTGCTGTCTAAGACTTGGGCTTTTCTGGATCCAGAGTGAGCCACCTTAAAGGAGAGCACAAGAAGACGTCCCTAGAATAGGAGCCTTGGAACTATAGTTAAAGGATGGTGGACCTATTTGCCTCCTTCCCTGCCTTAAAGCAGCATGGGGCTTCTTCCTCTGCCCCTCCCCCTTCTGTCCCCTCTCCCCTTGCATGTGAAATACTGTGAAGAAATCGCCCTGGCACTTTTCAAACTGTGTTGCTTGAAATGCACAGTGCAGCAATCTCCAAGCTACCACTGTCGCTGTCTGCCACATCACACAGTATCATTCCAAATTCCAAGATCATCGCATCAGGATGATTAACTCTGGCTGCACTTCCCAATGCCTGGAAGGGTTTTTTGTTTTTTAAATCTTCCTTTTAGATTTTAATCACAATCCTAGCACTTAGTCTCATTGGGATAATGAGATAAGCTAGTTGTCAAATTACATTTGGCCTTTAACCTACAAAGAGAAAAATGCATTGAAATCCTTCAAGGAGGCAGTGCTTTTTTGCTTGTTTACAATGCCTTTGTTACGATTTTGTATGTTTGTGTTTCGGAGATCAAATACTGCATCTGCATAGTAATTACAGTATTATTTCATACCTGTAAGTAGGGTTGCCAGCCTGAGCTCCTGGAAAGAATATTGCTATTACATGGCTGAGCAGGGCAGAAGGGAAGACAGAGGTTACGGGATGCAGCCTTTGCTTGACCGTCTCGCTTCACTCTTAATGTGCCCCACCCTGGAACCTTCAAAAGTTTGTAAATGTTAGCATTAATAGCATCCTCAGCCGGGTCTAGCATAAATGCAGAAACACATGCTTGCAACTGGCCGGTGATGGAAGAGGACACTGTGTGTTTCATACCTGTGCCTTGCAGAATACAGGATGGCATACTAAAAAAGAAAGTGTCCCATTCTAATGAGACAGACGGCAACCCCACCTTTAAGTTATATATTATTTTTATTATTTTTTTTTACTATATAGTAGTTATATTAAAAGAAAAATTAACTGGATAACATTGCAGTGAAGGCAAGTTGGGATGTCACAGCTCGTGTCAGCTGTTAACACTGATCTAATAACCTCCATCTATTGACTTTGGCATTAGGGGATAAACGAGCCTTTAAGTAATGAAAAATAACACGTTTAGATTTGCCAGCCTTTGCAATGCAGAAATAGTCACAACTGTTAATGGCTTCATGGAACACTGCATGTGTAGAGAAGGCCAATGTGTAGCAACCACCTGCTCACAGCTGCTATTAACCCTATAATGACTGAAATGACCCTCCCCTCTATTTTTGTGTTGTTTTTGCACAGACTCCGGAGAAGTGAAGGCTGCCAATCCGAGTAGTACTCAAATGTGAGGAACTGCTGGTCTTGGATTTTTTTTTTTTTTTCCATTGAACTCAGCTGATCATATTGATCAGTAGATAAACGTAAATAGCTTCAACTTTTAAAGATCAAATTGCAGTGTTTTTTCACTGTATCAAACAAATGTCAGTGCTTTATTTAATTCTCTCTCCTGTAATCATAGCTTTTGTCTATTTGCTTATATATCACATTGTCAATTATGCATTTGTAATTTTACATGTAATATGCATTATTTGCCAGTTTTATTCTCAAGGCTATGGACCTCATGTGCATATAGAAATACAAAATCCTAGCTCTATCACAAGTTGCACAAAATGTTATATAAGCATTAAGTAATTGTAGACCATAGGACTGCTAATCTCAGTTCGCTCTGTGATGTCAAGTGCAGAATGTACAATTAACTGGTGATTTCCTCATACTTTTGATACTACTTGTACCTGTATGTCTTTTAGAAAGACATTGGTGGAGTCTGTATCCCTTTTGTATTTTTAATACAATAATTGTACATATTGGTTATATTTTTGTTGAAAATGGTAGAAATGTACTATGTTTATGCTTCTACATCCAGTTTGTATGAAGCTGGAAAATAAATAAATATAACATTAATGAAGTCCATATTGATTCTTATGCATTTTACATGTTCCACATACTTGAACAAATTTATGAAAAAATTTTACTTCTCTGTGTATTAATATTAAAGGGACATTGCCAAGTGATGTGGGCAAACCATTGGTGTGGAGTTTTTCTTAATATACAGTTGTGCTGCTGATCATTGTTGAAAAGTTTGGGGTGTGTACTGCTGAATGAGAATGACTGAGATGTTATGTGTCTCCAGCAGAAACATCTGAGATGCCAAAAAAGGAGTATAGGTATGGTCTTAGGTATATATAGAATGTAAACAGTTTTAAAGGAAAGATCGTGTTGATTTTATATTCTGAATGGTGTTAAAGTAAGGAATACATGTATCGTGGTTTAACCCCAGCCAGTAACTAAGCACCACACAGCTGCTCACTCACTCCCCCCCACCCAGTGGGATGGGGGAGAGAATCAGAAGGAAAAAGGTAAAACTTGTGGGTTGAGATAAGAACAGTTTAATAGGACAGAAAGGAATAAAATAATAATGATAATAATAACCATAATAAAATGACAAGAATAATAAAAAAAGAATTGGAATATACAAAACAAGTGATGCACAATGCAATTGCTCACCACTCGCTGACTGATGCCCAGTTAGTTCCCGAGCAGTGATCCCCCCCAGGCCAACTCCCTCCAGTTTATATACTGGGCATGACGCTACATGGTATGGAAAACCCCTTTGACCAGTTTGGGTCAGCTGTCCTGGCTGTGTCCCCTCCCAGCTACTTGTGCCCCTCCAGCCGCCTTGCTGGCTATAAACACTACTTAGCAAAAACTGAAAACATCAGTGTGTTATCAACATTCTTCTCATACTGAACCCAAAACACAGCACTGTACCAGCTACTAGGAAGAAAATTAACTCTATCCCAGCTGAAACCAGGACAACATGTTTTAACATTTGGGTAGAGAGAAGTATGGAAAGTGATCCATTTGAGTTTTTACCGAAGAAGGTATTTCAAGTAATAAAGATCACCCAATAGCATCCCAGTAATAAAAGTTGATGTTAATGCAATGTCAAATCTGTAGAATTCCCCGCCACCACCCCCAGGTTAGATTCATTACTTTCAATAGTATGCAGAAGACTGGGTTAAAATGTCACTGCTAAAGCCATTATCAGCTGTATCCCATTTAGCTTTAAAATGCTTGACAGGTGTTGTTTCCAAATCTAAAATTAGCTCATTGCAAAAAGAAGCAACAAAATGCTCTGTCTAGATTTAAGTCTTCCTAACATAACTCTAAAAATGTTCCACACCTAAAATATAATCATAAGAAAGTTTAAAATAATTGAAAATACAGGACTTGTAAACATTCTCTTTTTATCACTGGAATCTGTAGCACTGTAAGGAAAGAAATTATGGAGACTATTAGATTTGTATGGTGTGTGTGTGGGGTGGAACTACTGTCTGTGAATCTGTGGCTAATACTTGTTGGGTACTTTCAACAAGCTAGAGAACTACTGTTGGTTCTGACATTAGTAGCATCAACAAACATTTTTACGTATCTTATCTGCAAGTTTGTCCTTTGGTAATACCAAAGGTGCGTTGTTAGGGAAAATTCCTCTTACGGACTTGTGAGGTATGTGAACCATTTGCACACTTGTCAATTTTTTTTGATACTTTTGATATAGTATTGAATTAAGCAATCCTTCTGTTTATGCCTCCCTTCTGTAATGAATATTTTTAGAACACATTACAAAGAGACATTCTCAATGCTTATCATCCCATACACATAGCTTAATTCATTGTGGATTGGGAGGTAAAGAACACTTCACACAGCAACCGATTCAGTGGAGGTAAAGGCCTTGCTATGGTATGACTTTTTATGAAACAGATTTGATAGTTGTTCTAGTATGTGTAATATGAATTTTGTACTTAATGTGTGGATGCAGCAAGATGCGGACAAGTAAACTACCAGTTGCTGGGTTTTGGTGTTACCTTAACCAAAATCGCATGGAACACTGCAATCCAAGGAAAATTTTTTTGTCTGAAGAAATGTCATTCAATTATCTCTGCTCTTTTATGACTTTTTCATTGAAGATCGTTGAGGCAGAGGCTACTTCTTTATACAGTATGTTGCACATATGGAGTCAGCCATAGAAGTCATAAAAGCTGAGGTATTGAAGGTATTGCTTTAATGGATAAACCTTGGCTATCTGGAGATGCATGCACGTTTTACATCTATAAATCTGAGACTAAAATATTTGGTCACCTTAAGTGGGGAACAGTGTTGCTATTTTAAAACAGAACAAAACAAAAAAAAACCACCCCAAATTTTCTATTTGCTTCAAGACTAGTAGGAAATGTAATAAAGTTCCAGGCTTCCTGTCTCATATGGATTGTAGAATAGTTGAGACAAAATCAACTCTGGAGAATGCAAGTAATGATTTAATTGCAAGTATTAATACTTATGTATTACTTGATATGTGATGAAACGTCAAAAATACTTTTGTGGACAAAGCTAATGTAGCAGCAACAGCTTGACTAACGTACATGAAATAACATAGATCTATTGAGGAAAATAGGAACATTGTTAAAATGACTCTGAAAATTGACCCCCTCAGGAGAAAGCAACCATCTGAGATCATTAGTATAATGATAAGAATAGTTTGGTCACCTATCCGTTGATCATCCTTTAAGTAAGCTGTGCAGTTTCGTGTCTAAAAATGGCATGCTTTGAGATAAGGCTGGGAGTGAAAGGAGGTTTATTACTGACGTAAGATGGAATCAGTTACTTTCTGTTTTCTGTTGAAAATGTGACAAATGAAAATTTGTGGGTTTTACTAGAATATGAGAATCTTTAAAGCTCTATCTTGCTTATATGCAGTGACTATTTAGGAATGAGTAGATATGCCCCTGGTACCAGAATACTAGCTGTTCTTCAAATTCATAAATTGACATAATTGTATCACAGGAGCAAACCAAGAAGCTATAAACCATGAAGGTATTCAACTATTAGCAACCATCAACTGCATAATCTTAAACTATTCTCATTTGGTTTTACTGGATTAAATTTATACAGTGACACTCCACACACATGACTGCATTCCCTGTGGAGGAATGAGTTTTGGTGCTCTGTGTAAAGACTCAAGTTTGCGTTAAGTAGAAGTGCTGGCTTCTCTTTAAGTGTAGACTTGTCTACCTCAGCCTTTTATTTGGTGGCACTCTCTCATGGCTTGACATGCTTAGTCTCTCAGTCTTCCCTTTCAGTTTGGAGTGTTTGTTTGGATTTTTTTTTTTTTTTGGATCCTTAAATGGGTTGTTTTTTCCTAGGTAATCTAACCTCTGAAAGTAAGATCATTTTCTTTGCAGCACAGTTGCCCTTGCTGGCAATGAAACTCTTTGTGTGTGTGTGTAAAAACATTGTATATGTGCATGTAAATATATATATAAACATTGTAAATGTATGTGTAGAGATATATATATATAAAACCTCCTATTGTATACCAATGCAGCATCCACTTTTTTAGCTAGGTTGTCTGCGCTGGTAAAGAAGCCAGTAGAGCATTATTTAAAGGCATTCAAGTGGTGCAGTTTGTCAATCTTGTTTTCAGTGAAACTTACACCAGAATAGTGATGTTTAAAATGCCTTCTCAGTCATTGCCGAAGTATTTTGACATGCAGTTGTTATCTTCTGATCCAGTTCCAGAAGAAAATTGCCACTTGCCCTAGGGTCAGTAGCTATGGCAGAGATAAATTGCCTAGGTGGTGTGTTCAATCTTTTTTGAGGCTTTTCCCATCACTAGAGAAATATGAGGGGTTTTAAACTAGTTTCTGTTGAGTTTTGTGTAACGAATAAGATATCTGAACTGTGGCTTTCTAACAGAAGGTAGTCCGTGTGGCCCAGGATGGCTTTGCTTCCTTGGTGTTTGTGGTCAGAATCCAAGTAAAACATGGGAAATTGCACTGCTAAAAAGCAACCTTCCAGACTGAGGCCCCACTTTTCAACATCCATGTAAAACTGAAAAGGTTGTTCTGATTTGACAGTGCAGGAAACCCTCATACAACGGTCTTGATACACATGTTTTGCTCTTAAGAAGAGAGAGCCTTTGTTGCTGTATTTCTTAATTGGAAGGCTGATCTAGAGCCCCAGTAGTCGAAGGTTAATCGAGCCTCCATGTGCTGGTTTACATACGTATGCGATTCTTGCATTAAACATTCTTTAATCCAAGTAGTTCTCTTCCTTTCTTTTTTCTTGTACCTATGTCTTATTACGCAGTCTGTGATATCTGATACTAACTAGTTCTTTCAAAATTCTGGGCTGAACACTATTGCTGTTTTCATTAGTCTCTATTTAACAACATTTTCCATATTTAAGAGGAATGTTTCACTTTGTTAGGTAGCTATAGATGGATTATTCTTGAGCTCTGTTCTTTCCTGGCCATATAGTGGCCCTGATGACTCATTTTGGGTTTGAGGTATTTATTCAGTTGAAGAATCTTTGTGTTTTGTGTCAATAAAAAACTAATTCAGCTTGATTTCTGTCAATTTTGAGCTTCATCTCCATCCTCCAAAATACTAGTTTGTTAATCTTTGTTTACTTTGCTGATTTTGGTTTGGATTAGAGGATGGGGATTAGTTTTTTCTGGTTACTCTAAAAAATTGTTTTGGTTTGTTTTTTTGTTATTCTGGTGCTTTGCCCTACATGTTTCTTCCCCTTGTGTGGCAGTACATTCTGGACAGCTTTTGTATCTTGGGTAGTCTATGAAATAAGTGACTCTTGCTCTGTGTAATGTTAGCTGAGACCTTGGCTGAAGAATTTTACTCAAGTTTTGGTACTGTGCTTTGAGAAAGTCTGCACCTTCTTGACAGAGTTAGAGGAGAACAAGAAAACTTAATGTCTGTGAAATGCAGCTTCCAAGGAAAGCTGGAGTCCTATTTCCTATGATTCCCTGAGCTAAAGAACTTGGCTGTCCCTGGGCTCTGTGTAATGCTTTTGAATCTGTATGCTGTGAATGGAGGTACTCACACAGTGCAACTGTTTAAGCTGAACAGACCTGAAAAACTGATGGAGGTCCCTCTGTGATTAAGGCTGAATGTAAAAGTTTCTAAAGAATTTTGAATTTTCTTTTATTTTCAGATAATAATGTTGGCAAAATCACCAAGCTTCCTGAAATTTTGCATGCTGTGTCTCTGTCCACGTGAAGTTCATTTGGCACGTCAGTCATTATATTTGTGAAAAGCTCATAGCAGAGACTTCACTGAAATTCATGTTCATAAGGTTTATGTATTTATTGCTCTTGAATACGATTCAACAAATCATTCATGTTTTAAGTGCTTTGTTGACTAAGAAAGGGTGTACTTAGCTGCTTCTGCTCTTCCCAGCCCATAGTGCTTTTCCTCCTTCTCCTGCCTCCTTTGTTATTCTTCAGATGCACAATTCTCCCTCCCTATTAACCTCTTCCTGTTGCTTATATTAGCTGCTTTCTCACACAGCTTCTCTTTGCTCCTTTGTAGAACATAGTACCACCCATTTCCTTCCTCCCAAAGTGTGTTTTGTATGCAGTCTTCAGAAACAATGGAAGGAGGCAGCACTTCAGTGCTCAAAAAGCTTGAAAGGAGTGTACCCAGGCAGGGCAAATTTGGAGTTCAGTTCTTTGTCTGCACATACATAGCCCTTTTCTCTATTGTTTCCTGAAAGCTGGTTTGTTCAGGTTTCTACGTAGTAGCCCATATATATCCGTAGCATAACGCTTACTTTGTTGTACTTGCAATGGTTATGATCTGATGAGTAAAGAACTTTTTTTTATTTGCTGAAGTCTTTGTCAGATACAAATCGAGCGTGGCTCAGGACCAGCGGAGGGAGTTGGGGAGGAGGGGAAGCAAGGGAGGGGTGGTGGTTCTGGCCAATCCAAACAGTAATCTTACAAGGTAGAATGGTCTGTTGTGTAATTAAAAGGGTCTAGTCTACCTGACTTTTTTTTTTTAATCACATTTCTGCTGCTTTTAGTCATGTGTGACCAATATGCATTCTCTATAAAAACATGTTTCTTTCCAAAATAAGGTTGGAGATCTGTTGCTAATGACCTGTACAGGACTGAACTACCTCTACTTTGTGTATGACAACATTTGGCTGGTTGGGATGCCTCCATTCTGGCACTTGTTCTTTGAGCAGCTGGCTTTCCGGAGTGGTGAGAATAGGCACTCTTTCTTGGTGTAGCTTTGTGTTTGGATCTTCTCCATTCTCTTTATGGGAACTGGCATGTCACAGGTATGTTTAATGTTTTGGAAGTCTCCCTGGATCTTTTGTAATTCATTGAAGATTATATCCAGTTCCTGGTTGCTTATGCTGCAGAGCTACCTGGGTTAAGGAGTCCATTGGATACATCCTACTTCTTTTGTGATGTGTAAGTGGGATGTAATGTTGCAATTTCAGTTTGTATGGAGTAGTTTCCAAATTATCGTAGTTTCTGAACAGCTGAAGTAATGTCTTTAGGCAGTTAGTATCACCCTTTTCCTTTAGGGGATTGAACTAAGGCTTGCAGAGGTCAGCAAGTGTCCTGTAGATACTATTGCAGCCAATTTTAATTTCACTACCCAGGGCATTTCTGTCAGGCATTTGAAGGTTGTGGCTATAGCTTCCTTCATGTTACCTTTGCATTAGTGACATAAAAATGTCATCACTTGTGGGCAAGGCTCCCTTAAAGACTTATTTGTGCATCTGGTTGATACACTGTGCACAAATATAATTTTCAAAATGACTGTCCACTTGCTGAGAGTGAGTTACTCTATTCAGTCAAGTAATACTGTCTATAATTATCACTAACAGGATAAGTTGGTTTAGTGTTTGTTTAAATTGCTTGGATCTGATGCAGACATTGTTTTGGTGTCTTTACAACTACTGGGCTGGGGTTTAAGTGTCTACTTTCAGCAATTTTGCCTTTGTTTTCCAGAATTTGTTTTTTCTTTGAGTGCAGTGAGTTCTTCCTGAGATAGGTGTTGCACACTTTGCATCTTAAATCTTTACAGACCTCTAAGTCGCTGGGATGTCACTCTACACTGTTTGCTCATAGGACTTTTTTGGTTTGCTTTTTACTCACCTAACTATTGCTTGAAATTTTTGGTTCAGGCTTAGGGTCATTGAGGTTTCTGAAGTTGCATGTTTTAACTGAAATTAGGAATATGTGGTGTTTTTGTAGTACCTGCAGTGTCAGCCTTTATTCCTTTCTTAGTTGTAAACTTGTCCTTGGTTGTAGTGTTGTCTTGATGATTGTGTCCTTGTAATTTTAATAGCTTTGGCTGAAATTTCACTTTCTTCTGCATACTGCTAAAGAAATCATTGCAGCTGAATGCATTTGCTGCCTGCTGATATGCTGATATTCTGTTGCTCTTTGCATCTGGTGCTAGTCCAAGCGTCACAAACAATTTCTTTTTCTTGTTTTGAAGTGCACTAATGCTATATATATGTACAAGATACACTTGACACTTGAGATGGGCTTTTCTTGGGCGTGCTTTCATTTGCAGCAGTTACCATCTTTGGCCAACAAGCAGGACATTTTCTCTCGAGGATGCATCTCAGCATGCAGACAGATGGCTACGAAAGAAAATGTTGATTTTCCTGTACCCTGAGAAGTCCTAGCTTGTACTGTTAAAATTCTTAATTCTTCATGCAGTTCACAGGTGCCTGAAGAACTTATGGTTTCACATGGCAGCCTGTACTATAAAGTCTTGCTTGCTGATATTTTTTTAAAACAATCTTCCTTACTGGTTGTCCTGACAAGATGTTCCTAAAGGAATCATTTTCTGATTGGGAAACTGAGTACCACAGATTTGCAACTCTTTCTGCTGCAGATAGCTACTAGAGCTTTCTTAGTCCTTACTTCCAGCTTTTGCCAAATGAAGAAGTGTGTAACTATCTAGGTATGTAGTTGGCATTCTCAAGACTTTATACTGTGTTGTGAAGAAACATGCTTATTTGTAATCAGTGGAAAATCAATAATGCTATGTTTTTTAACAAGATCTCTATAAGCAAAAGTTATACTCCTTTCTATTAGGTGATCTACCCTTAATTGCCCCCTCCTGCTCCCTGTTATCGCAGCTATATTATCCAGTGTTTCAGTTCTAACACTATTTCATTAACATGTAGACCTGTATCATATTTTGTTTTGGTGAGCCATCCCAATGGCTACATGATTCGCTATGTACTTTTTCCACAGTAGAAAGTCCCAGTTTGGTTCACTCTAGAGCGATCTGTTCTCTGTAGCTGATAAGGTCTTGCCCTCAGTCCCTGTGGGCATTTATGAAGGTTGCTTATTGGTGTGGGTCACTACAAAACAGTACTGTGGTTGAAGCATGAGGTTCTCCAGATTTCTGATGCTCTGAAAGTGTGCATAAATAAAAGGCGCACATAAATAAAAGGGGAAGAGTGAAAATTGCTGGCCTGCTGAAAGCGGTCATGTCCCCTTTCATCTGAATGAGCTGCTTGACAGTAGTTCAAGTTCCTGTGGCATGATGGGCTGAAGGCTCTCTTGTGGGCTGTCCCGCTTTCAGTGCCTGGTTGAATCCCTGCCTGCCATGTGTCCTTGTGGAGACAGGGGCACAAAGCTGACTTAGCTGAGTCATCAGTCGTGTTCTTTTGATTATTCACCTAGGATTGTCAAATAAATTGCTGTTGTTGCTGTTCGGGAGTTTGGGGTTTGTAGGTTAATGTTTTATACATTATTTTACTGCTTTCCTTCTCCCTTCAGCTGTATATCTTGCAGTCTTTGTAAATTTAGCCTATACCAATATTTGTTTTGCATATGAGCTTTCACTGCATTGTAACAGCACAATCTGCCCTTCATTCCAGTCCCTCCCCACTGTTTACCTTCACTTTACTACATCAAATGTGGATGCTTAATTTAGACTGGAGACCCTTTGAGAAAGGCAGTATGTATTTATAAAATAATATCAGTGGATAACTCCTCTTTCCCTAACAAAATTTGTTTTCTTTCTCGAAGTGTGCTTTACATTGCCAGGGGAAAAAAAAAAAAAAAAAAAAAAAGCCCACTTCTCTGCAGATTTCTTAAATTATAGGTGCACACTTAAACAGTTTAAAAAACACTGCTTGCTCAGTGAAGGTCACCTTCTTTCACCTGAAATACTATTTTATAAATGAAATGTGCTGGGATTTTAGAAACGAGGAATTGGCCAGATGTACCCAATCAATATCTTTCACAAATCTGCTAAAAATATGTACTTAATAGAATACTGCATGTTGATGACATAGCATTTATTCTTATTACAATAAATTGTGTTCTTCAAAGATGAGAGTTCAGTTAGATTTATTGACCTCTTCATCCATACTTAAGGAAGAAAAATAGTGATGGAATGACTAAGACTGCTATTGTTATAATGGTCTGCAGAACGTGAACAAACATAACACTTATTTCAATCTTCACCTTTTACCTGTCACAAACAATGACCTTAGCGCTTCCAACTTCTTGTTACAGAATGGCATGTTTCATTCCAAGGAGAAATGTGTAGAAGGAAGGTAATTAGCCCAAACCACAGAATGGGCATCACACTGATATGACCTTTTCTCAGTAATCTTTTAGGTATACTCACATTCTGGCCAAACCACAAGCATGCAGACCATGGGTAATACACACAAAAAAAGTCTTGAATGCACTTAGTTTTGCAAGACAGGATGGTGGCAATTCTTTCACTGGCCATTAGTGCTAGAAATGTCAATCAGATGAGATAGATCTCTTTAGTTTACAGAACTTGTCATAAATGAGTGATAAAAGTAATCCAAACTAATACAAAGAACAAAGTACAATTCAGAGAACAGGGTATAAAAATAATATGAGAAAACTACTACTTAAAAATACGTCATGGGAATTAATACCTGAAGAAAACAGTTCTGAAATTTTGAGCTTTAAAATCAAATTACTTGGATTCATAAAGATAACTTATGTTTATAAGTTGACAGGCTGATTCTGCCTGCTAATCATTACTTTGAGCTCTTTTCAGGTCCCCCTTTCATCTAAGATGCAGTAAGCAATAAACCATCTATGCCTACAACATATTTACAGATGAGTAGAGTGCTGGGGCAAACAGGACTCAAGTATGTTTGGCATATTTGTTGCCTCCTTTGACTGTAATCTACCCCAGAGGTGTTGCCAGGGTGAGAAAGCCTACCTCCCATATCATGACCACCTCCACAAGGAAGGGAAGTTGGGTTATACTTGTAGGTGACTACCTTCTAGAGGGGAACAGAGGGTCCAAGATGCCAGACAAACCCTCCTCTTAGGGAAGTCTGCTGCCTCCCTGGGGCCTGGGTTAAGGACATCACTAGGAAACCTCCTAGCCTGTTACGGCCCTTGGATTATTACCCATTACTGCTCTTCCACGTGGGTGGCGATGAAGCCACAACGTGTAGTCCAAGGGTGACCAAAGGAGACTTCAAGGCCTTGGGACGGTTGATGAGGGGATCTGGGGCACAGGTAATTTTTTCCTTTTCTTCCAGTTGTGGGCAGCGACATTGGAAGAAACAGATGCATCCAGTCTATTAATACATGGCTCTGGGGCTGCTGTCACCACCACAGTTTTGGGGTTTTCAATAATGGGATGTTCTACACAGCACCAGGCCTGCTGGCATCAGATGGGATTCACCTTTCTCAAAGGGAGAAAGAGGGTCTTGGCTCATGAGCTAGTGGGGCTCATTGACAGAGCTTTAAACTAGGCATGAAGGGGGAGGGGAAGGGGGATAGTATCAGGCTTGCCCGTGACAAGCTGTGGGATGGCACACCAAGGTTAGAGGGACGGGGTGCTAGTGAGGGCCCTCAGCCTCTTGCTCTGAGACATGCTGGCTACACTGAAGCAACCTTGAAGTCTTATGCAGATGAGCCAGGGACTCCTGAGGTAATAGGAGCCAACAGGGAAACATGAGTGAAATACCTCAAAGGAATTAAGGGGTGTTCCTCTAAGAAGGTGGCATGGCCAATAGCCCAGCTGAAGTGCCTCTACACCAATGCATGCAGCATAGGCGACAAATAGGAGTTGGAAGCCACTATGCTGCTAGAAAGCTACAACCTAGCTGCCATTACTGAAACTTGGTGGGATGAATCCCCTGACTGGACTGTGGCTATCGATGGCTAGAAGCTGTTCAGAAGGGCCAGGTGAGGAAGGAGGGCTTGCCCTCTACATCCAGAGATGGATAGAGTGTGAAGAGCTGTCTCTGAAGAATAGCCATGAGCAGGTTGAAAGCTTATGGGTAAGAATTAGAGACTGAGGCAGCAAAGGGAACCTTATGGTTGGTGTCTACTACAGGCTGCCCAGTCAGGGCCTTCTTACTCCAGCTACAGGAGGCATCACACTTGCAGATTCTTGTCCTGCTGGAGGACTTCAACCACCCTGACATCTGCTGGAAAAGTAGCACGGCAGGCTGTAGGTAATCCAGAAGACTCCTGGAATGCATTGAGGATAACTTCTTAAGCCAGGTAATAGACAGTCAGAGGGGATGCAATACTGGACCTGATGGTCATCAACACACATGAGCTAATCAGTGACGTCAAGATTGGACGCAGCCTGGGCTGCAGTGATCACGCACTGGTAGAGTTCGCAGTCCTGAGGGATGTGTGTCAAGCAAAAAGTAAAGTTAGGACACTGAATTTTAGGAAAGCAAAATTCCAGCTGTTCAAGAAATTAGTCAATAGGACCCCCTGGGAAACTGCCCTCAGGACAAGGGAGCAGAACAGAGCTGACAGATCTTTAAGGATGCTTTCTATAGAGTGTGAGAGCTCTTGATCCCCAGGTGTATGAAATCAGGCAAGGAAGGCAAGAGATGGGCATGGTGAGTTGAGACCTGCTGGTCAAACTAAAGAGCAAGAAGGAAATGCAGGCAGTGGAAGCAGGGACAGGTATCCTGGCAAGAGTATAGGGATGCTGCCCGGTTGTGTAGGGATGGGGTCAGGAGGGCCAAGGTGCAGCTGGAGGTGAACTTGGCAAGGGATGCAAAGAATAATAAGAAGGGCTTCTACAGGTGTGTCAGCCAGAAAAGGAAGGTCAGAGAAAGTGTACCCCTCCCCTGATGAGCAAAACTGGCAAACTGGTAACAAAGGATGAGGAGAAGGCTGAGGTACTTAACAACTTTTTTGCCTTAGTCTTCACTGCCAACCTCTCTTCCCACACCTCTCAAGTGGATGGACTGCAAGGCAGGGACTGGGGGAGCAAAGTCCCTCCCACTGTAAGAGAAGATCAGGTTTGTGACCACCTGAGGAACTTGAATATACATAAGTCTATGGGACCCGACAGGAGGCATCCCAGAGTCCTGAGGGAATTGGCTGATGTAGTTGCCAAGCCACTCTCCTTGATATTTGAAAAGCCACGGCAATCAGGTAAAGTCCCTGGTGACTGGAAAAAGGGAAACATTGCACCCATTTTTAAAAAGGGTAGAAAGGAGGGCCCTGGGAAATACCAACCTGTCAGCCTCACATCTGTGCCTAGGAAGATCATGGAACAGATCCTCCTAGAAGCTATGCTAAGGCACATGGAGGACAGGGAGGTGATTCAAGACAGCCAGCATGGCTTCACCAAGGGCAAGTCCTGCCTGACCTACCTAATGTCTTTCTATGATGGAGGGACTACATCAGTGGACAAGGGAAGAGCTACGGCTGTTGTCTCTCTGGACTTCTGTAAGGCCTTTGACATGGTCCCCCACAACATCCTTCTCTCTAAACTAGAGAGAGATGGATTTGATGGGCGGACCACTTGGTGGATGAGGAATTGGCTGGATGGTCACATCCAGAGGGTAGTGGTCAATGGCTCAATGTCCAGATCGAGATTGGTGACCAGTGGTGTCCCTCCAGGGTCCATACTGGGACAAGTACTGTTTAATATCTTCATCAGTGACATAGACATTGGGATCGAGTGCACCCTTAGCAAATTTGCAGATGACACCAAGCTGTGTAGTGCAGTTGACATGCCTGAGGGATGGGATGCCATCCAGAGGGACCTGGATGAGCTCAAGAAGTGGCCCCATGTGAACCTCATGAGGTTCAACAAGACCAAGTGCAAGGTTCTGCACATGGGTTGGGGCAACCCCTGGTAACAATACAGGCTGGGGGAATGAAAGGATTGAGAGCAGCCCTGTGGAGAAGGACTTGGCGGTACTGGTGGATAAAAAGCTGGACATGAGCCAGCAATGTGTGCTTGCAGCCCAGAAGGCCAGCCATATCCTGGGCTGCATGAAAAGAAACGTGACCAGCAGTTCGAGGGAGGTGATTCTGCCCCTCTACTCTGCTCTGGTGAGACCCCACCTGAAGTACTGCGTCTAGCTCTGGAGTCATCACACAGGAAAGACATGGACCTGTTGGAGCTGGTCCAGAGGAGGGCCACAAAAATCATCAGAGGGATGGAAGACCTCACCTATGAAGAATGGCTGAGAGAGTTGGGGTTGTTCAGCCTGGAGAACAAAAGGCTCTGGGGAGACCTTATTGCAGCCTTTCAGTACTTAAAGGGGGCCTATGAGAAATATGGGGACAAACTTTTTAGCAGGGCCTGTTGTGTTAGGACAAGGGGTAATGGTTTTAATCTGAAAGATGGTAAATTTAGACTAGATATAAGGAAGAAATTTTTTATGATGAGGGTGGTGAAACACTGAAACATGTTGCCCAGAGAGGTGGTAGATGCCCCATCCCTGGAAACATTCTGGGTTAGGTTGGATGGGGCTCTGAGCAACCTGTTCTAATTGAAGATGTCCCTGCTTATTGCAGGAGGTTTGGATTGGATGACCTTTAAAGGCCCCTTCCAACCCAAACTGTTCTGTGATTCTATTCTAAGATAAACTACATGGAGACAGAAGATCAGGTTCTTACCTGTACCCAAAATATATGATACCTTTTCAAGACATCTAGAAAACATCTGGAGAAGAATATGGATGTGATAACAAAGCATAGACAAATTGTATTTAAAAAAGTCACAAAGAGGAGTGGGGAAATCAAGGCTGTATTCCTAAAATTCCTGATACCAGTTTGTGCCCAAATATTGCAATGTGCTCCAGCAGGAGCATGCTAATATTATATTACAAATAGACAATAGTTGCACACAGTCAGAGTAGAAATAAGTAAGGGAAAGGCAGGACGAGGAGGAAGGCAGCTGAAGGACTATGAGCAATGAGAATGTGACTGAGGCTGTCTGTGTGTGCCTGCAGCTGAAGTGCATCGATACTTCACATGTGTGTTTTTTATAAAACTCTCCATTTCTTTTCTGCAAAACTTGCAGCTTAAGGGCTTGGCACCTTGCTTATGTTGGACCTAGCTGTTTTGGGGAGAGGTCCCAGATTTCGAAGCTAACATGCAAAATGCTATTTTAGTGAACTATGTATGAGGAAAGGCTGAGGGATGAGCTAGAGGTGTGTGCTCTTAGAGACCTCGTGTGCTGACTGTGCGGTACTGCACTTCTTCTGGGGAGGTTGAAAAGCTTATTCTGGTTTCTCTGCAAAAGTGTTGCATGTCTCTGCCTAAAACATCCTGAGATGATTTCTTAGCTTCCCCCCTCCCATCCCCCCCAAGATGATGCTGCAAAATCCTTCGATATTAAAGTAATAGTTACGTAAAGAAAATGGAATCTTCTCCTAAGGTAGGAACAAGATTAGAAGAGCAGCTGGATTTTAGAAAATATTATGCTATCCACACATGGTAACCACTTGTATATTGAAGAATCACCATTTATTGTAGAGTAAATTTCAGAGATGCTGGAATTGCAGGGGATTTTTTAATTTTTTTTCTTGTTGGGTTGGTTTTTTTGAAAAAGTACGTGATGATCATGAGCCAGCCCTGAGTTCTTGGCAATGGTTAGCATGTCCAAGAAGAATAGGAGAGATGGGAATGTGATGCTCTGAACTATGCAATCCTACTTAAGCTGTTATAAGCAAAGAATCCAACTTCAACATCTTTATTATTCCATGTTGAGAAGTCTGCCTTCAAGCCCAAGTTCTGGGAGCATATGTATCCTGTTTACATTTCAAGATTGTTACTCTGAAGATGGAGCCTGTGACCTGAGATGAGTGAGTGAAATTGCTCCTTGCAAGGGTTTACAGGAACGTCTGTGTGTGTGTCCAAACCTTACTGCATCAAAAATGTGCTCCAATCACTGGAAAACATAGTCACTAGCTAATAAGTAATCTCTAGAACTGAGGTCTCTTTTCTGGAATGAAATATTGGTCTCTCCAAACTTATTTCAGTTACATTGACTTTCCGTTACAAATTCATTAATGTGCAACTGCAGGCCATATGCAGTTTGAACTTTTCGGTCATGGTAGGGATCTATGTTGGGTGCTGCTACTGCACCAGTATCAAAAGACAACCTAAAAATGGGACAGCAACTGAAGAGTGGGAGATGAAATACTTGATTTTTATTTTTTTTTATCTGTTTCCTCCATGGATTTTCTGACATTTGAAGCCAAATAACCTTTCTCCTACAATCTTCTATACATCAGAAGAACACCAGTTACACATCTCAGGGATGCCGTCACATTTCAAAGAAATGGGAGCTGTATGTGAATACAATACAGTGTAGAAAATTTTGGTTGTTCAGGAATGCAGAGTAGTGTCTTAAACACATCATTAGGGTTATCAAAATTTATGGATTTTTCTTTAGTGATAACTAAATAGTTGGGGGAGCCGTTGCCTTCTGCAAAACATGCTATTAAGAAGCATGTTTCAAGCTGCTTCATTATAATATCAGAACTGGGAAGCAAAAATCTGGGCAGTGGAGCTTTTTGGAAAAAACATGCACCAAATGCTGTGAGCCTTGTTTTGAAAAACAAAATCATGCAAGCTGACAGCAGGTGGCTGTTTTCAACTTGATCTATCAGCAACAAGTGTGTCACTGAATGTTTCTTGGCGGTCAGCAGGCCATCTTGGATGAGGGCTTGTATGCAGACATTTGGCAAACAGGCCAATGTTCCCCTTAGCTTTGCTCCCAAGCTGGTGTTCTACTTGACTACTCGGTCATTGCCTTTAGAACAAAAAACTTAATCTGCAAATATTTTTCAGTAGTGGGAGATGCATAGGAACAGTGACCTGCTAATTGCTGCCAATAGCAAGACAAAAAATACTTTGCTCTGGAAGGTACCAACAGCTATGGCTAAACAGACAACTTCAAAATCTGTCAAAAAACCCCCTAGAATAGCTCTAAAGATCTCAAAATCAAGTGTAAATGCTGCTCAGCAGAATGGCTTTTGGAAAGCCTAGAGAGGAAACAAATTCAGTTCATGAGGGATTTAAACAAAAACTCTCCTTGTCAAATAATTTAAACTGTTTGCATTTATGCTCATTGCTGAACATGGAGCTGCCTCTAAGCTACTTGACATTTGGAATGGTTTTCTGCAGCTCTGCTTGCCAACTCCTTGTGCGTGATGTTTAGCTTTGCCTGTGTACATGTTCTTGCCTGCTAAAAGTATGTAGCATTTGCAAGGCGTAGCTTGTCTAAGTTTTCAGAGAATCACAGGATGGTTGAGGTTGGAAGGGACGTCTGGAGGTCACCTGGTCAAACTGGCCTGCTCAAGCAGGGCCACCTACAGCCAGTTGCTCAGGACCATGTTCAGACGGGTTTTGAATATCTCCAGGAAGGGAGACTCTACCATGTCTCTGGGCAACTTCTGCCAGTGCTCAGTCATCCTTACAGTAAAAAAGCATTTCCTCGTGTTCAGACGGAGCCTCCTGTGTTTCAGTTTGTGCCCACTGCCTCTGGTCTTATCACTGGGCACCACTGAAAGACCCTGCCTCTGTCATCTTTATACTCTCCCTCCAGGTATTTGTACACATGAATAAGATCCACCCTGAGCCTTCTCTTCTCCAGGCTGAACATAGAATCATAGAAAAAACAGCCACAGCTCTCTCAGCCCTTCCTCATAAGAAAGATGCTCCAGTCCCTTAATCATCTTAGTGGCCCTTCACTGGACTTTCTCCAGTATGTCCATGTCTCTGTTGTACTGGGAAGCCCAGAACTGGACACAGCGCTCTAGGTGTGGCCTCACCAGTACTGAGCAGAGGGGAAGAATCAGCTCCCTCAACCTGCTGGCAACACTTCTTCTAATGCAGCACAGGAATCCGTTATCCTTCTTTACCACAAGTGCACATCGCTGGCTCATGGTCAACTTGGTCTCCACCAGGACCCCCAGGTCCTTTTCTGCAAAGCTGCTTCCCACCTGGGCAGCCCCCAGCATATATTGGTGCATGGGGTTGTTCATCCCCAGGTGCAGGACTTTGCACTTACCCTTATTGAACTTCATGAAGTTCCTGGCAGCCCATTTCTCCAGCCTGTCGAGGTCCCTCTGAATGGCAGCATGACTCCCTCATGTATCAGCTACTCCTCCCAGTCTTGTGTCATCAGCAAACTTGCTGAGGGTACACTCTAGCCCATCATCCAGACCGTTAATGTTGTTCAGGACTGGACCCAGTGTTGACCCTTGGGGTACGCTCCTAATTACTGCTCTTCAACTACGTTTCCATTGATTTCCACCCTCTGGGCAAGATGTTTAGCCAGTTTTCAAGCCACCTCACTGCTTGTCCAGCCCACACTTCAACAGCTTCTCTATGAGGATCTTAAGTGAGACAGTGTCAAAGGCCTTACTGAAGTCCAGGTAAACAATATCCAGTGCTCTCCCCTCACCTATCAGACTAGTCATTTCATTGTAGAAGTTTATCAAGTTGGCCAAGCATTACTTCCCCTGGGTGAAGCCATGCTGATTACTCCTGTTCCCTTTCTTGTCTTTCAAATGCCTGGAAATGCTTTCCAGGATTAGCTGCTCCATCACCTTCCCAGGTACTGAGGTGAGGCTGACTGGCCTGTAGTTCCCTGGGTCCTCCTTCTTGAAGACAGGTGGACATTTGCTTTCCTCCAGTTTTCAGGCATTTCTCCCAATCACCATGATCAATTAAAGGTTATCAAAAGTGGCCTTGTGACAACATCTGCCTGCTCCCTCAGCACTTGTGGGTGCATCCCATCAGGGCCCCTGGACTTCTATAAATCCAGTTTGCATAAGTATTCCCTGACCTGATCCTCTTCTACCAAGGGTACATCTTCCTTGCTGCAGGTTTTCCCCTTGGTCTCTGGGACCTGGGGTTCCCGAAGGCTGGATTTGCTAGAAAATGTTGAGGTGAAGAAGGCATTTGGTACCTCAGCCTTTTTTTCCATGTCCTACATCACCAGGGGCCCTGCTTCATTCAGCAATGACCCCACATTTTCCTATACGTGCATGTGTAATCAAGCTCCTAAAAATGTTCACAGACAATATTTTCAGGGAATTTACCTTTGAAATTATTTACTGTATTAACATAAGGGCCTTACTACAAGAATTGCGTACAAGCAAAATTCTCTCTTCTGTTACCGTTTTAACACAAGGGCCTTATTACAAGTGAAACCATCTCTTCTGTTTCACAATGTTACATTATAATCATGCTCTACATGCTGTTATTGCTGTTGGGGATAGATCTAGCTGGTGCTTATTATCTCAACAGATTCATTGTATAATAGGAAACTTCATGTACTTGTATCAGTTGACTATAACCTACTTTAAGAACAGAAAAATATAGTCTATTTAAGTGGGATAGCTATCTACTAAAATAAAAGAATAAAAAATGTTCTGAGAAATGACTTTATTTTTTTTTAATCTGGGTTTTTCTCCTCATTGGTGTTCCTAGATTTTATTCAGGAATTTTATTATCATACATATTCTTTGAACTGTGAACTGATAATTGTTCAGACATATATTCGAGGAATAGATTTGTGGAATAACATCAGCCAAATTTCAAGTCTCTTCAGTACACATTGTATGTCTCTTCATGTGCACAGCTTGTGATGAGCACATGGAAGCTGAGAATGTGTGCAGCTGCAAAACTGTCATATGTAGGTTTAAAAAAATGCTGTAGTTCTGTTTCAAAGTAATGTGTATTAGCAGATTCATTCACAAGCCTGAGAAAGCTTTCGCCTTCAAACAGTATCCTCCTTATAGTCATCATCTTAATGTTGGATAGTGCAATAATACGTTTTCAACCTTCAAATATGAGGTTATTAAATGAAGAGAAATTAGTCTATTTTAAGAAGAAAGGACTTCTCAGATGACAAGTTTCACACATCCAAAATAGGGCTTAAAGCAGTGCACCCTTTCTGCAGAGTTATTAGATGTTTTAAATGGAAAACATTTGAGTTTGACTTTCTTTTTCATTAGCAAAATTATCTTTCTCTGCTTGTTTCTCTCTGTTTCTCCCCTTCCCACCCCACAATGCGCAGCTTCACAGTGTTACTTAAGACAATCCAAGCATTAGCTGCCTTTGAAATGGGCAGCCCCATCTTTGGCAAGCTGTTCCCACTTTGTGTTAGCACAGACATTCGATATGCTATGTACGGAAACTGATATGGCTGGAAACAACTTCAGGGAAAAAAACATAGCTGGATCAGTTTCCCATAATGAATGAAGAAGAAAAAGCAACATGTGGCCAGGAAGAGGAGTGGCACAGAGCAGAATGATCCCATTTTGGCAACTGCAGCCTTCACTCCTCTTGTAATTCCTTATCATTCTAGCTTCTGTTACCTTTGTATGATGCTGGCTGATTCCTTGATGTGTGGAAAGGTGCAGCACTTCACTGGTCCTGCCACCTCATGCAGTTTTCTGCCTTGTCCCCAGGCCCAGACAGTCAGTGCAGCCAGGTTTGCAGGGGAATGTAGGGTTTCAGTCTGTATTACAGAGTCTGCTTGCTTCCAAGTCCTGTAAAATGTTACTTTAGACAATGCCACACTCACTGCAGCTAAGCCATTTATTACAATAGCTTTTTCTATAAATGATGTGATGCTGCAAGTGGATCTTCAGCGTGAGAGAGGGAGAGGATAATTTGGTGCTAGAGGCTTCAGAAGATTAAACATGTTTACTTTCTCCATTTATGCATTAAATGCAAATTCAGGTGATGTATGCTAACGTTAGTCTAGCTACTTTCCTTATATTTTAGCTGTGCTCTTTCCTTGTATTTCACTTAAGCTGTGTGCATGTATATACGGCAACATATTTGTGCTCTGTGTATGTATTTAGCAAGAAAGCCCCAGTGAATTTGTGATTCCATCTATAGTGTTTGTTCTAGGTATAAACTGAAGTTACACTGTTGATACAAAGGTAAGTGGCTCAGCTTCCTCTCAGCAGAGAATAATTCCTGACACCACTTATGTAAGAATCTGAAGGGGGTGAGCAAATGCTTCATAAAAATGATTCTCAACTCATTAAAATAAGGTACAATCCCAACACAGATTGTGTGATGAACATAATGCTAAATTTAATTAAACCTCCTCCCCAAGAAAAAAACCCCAAACCCCACAACCTCAAACTCCAGTGATTCCTTGGTCTGCCACAAAAAATAATGAATCTCTGTCTAAATAAGTTTCTAAATAAGTTTATATGATCTGTGTATTAAAATGATCAGGTTTATTTTTAACAGAGGAAATATGTTGTAAGATGTTGCTCTTTCCCCCCCTTGATTTAGCGATACTAAAGTGTGCTGATTGGAGAGTTTAAAGATTTCTTTGAACTCTGAACTGTTTACAGCATAATTCTGTTCTCAGTTTCAGGTAGCTGGTTTCATGATGGTTAACTTCACTTTAGTTTCTCAAAAGTTAAGAGCTAAACCCTGGTTTCCAAGGAGGTAGAAGAATGCAGTCAATCATAACATTTCATATCATGTCAAAACCCCAAGTTTTTGTCAGTAAAGTGTTACGAGGAAATGCAAGGAAATGAGGGTCTGTGAAGAACATGCAGGCTATATTTAGTGAAAACCCTCAAATGTGAAAGTGGACATTGACATTCAAATTCGTTCACTGCTCTGTATCACACTTTCTAAACTTCTTGATATTGCAAGAAGTTAACTCAGATGAAACTACATTTATTGCCAAACTGGGCATATTAACCTAATGTGTCAGTAGAATTTACCTTTACAGAGTAGTTTATAGAGAGGGTCCACCTAGGGTCTGCAATGCTCAGTACTGTACAACAGCTGTGCCACTTGTTTTTTGCCCGTAACTTAGAAGAGCTGCATTTGGGCAGAGTTAGCAGGTAATGTCCTGTAGGTACCTGGCAATGGGGTCAATGAGGTCTTCACAGTGCCTGTCTGAAAGTGAATATTTCTTGGGATAATTGCAAAGGCAAGTTCATACCTCTTGACATCATGGGGTTTTTTTTGTGTGTGTGTTATAGAAGGTATTAAAGACGTCTCTGCAAGCAGATTGAATACAAATGCATTAGTTCTCGGTGTCCATCTAACCCTGCACAGAAAGCTGTGGTGGCAACAGCCACCTACACACCTTCAACTCCGAGGTAGAGGATCTGTGTTTTCTTTTGTTGGACCTAAGGAGACTCAGCTGGAGCATGTTGTTGCAGTTATGCTAGAGAGAGGCAGGTGATGACGAGATTTAGTTTTTTACAGAAGCGCTATGGTGAGAACAGGCTACTTCTCTAACACATAATATAGTGATTACCTGAACTAGGAAAGGTGAAGATCTTGAGCTGGGTTTGTGTGCAGTTGAAATTTATTCTCCTCCACTAGGGTCTTTGAGTTTTCAAAAGGTGAAGTAGCAATTGATTTTTTGTGTCTCTGTGTGTGTAGACATGTATATATGTACATATGCATGTATGAGTTCCAAGTCTGATCTTAACTAACACATCTCCTCTAATGTTAAAGGTAATTTCATTCAGCCCTAAGATGCTTGGTTTTTTTATCTTTATATAATTATATATACTTTTAGGCAGAATGAGGCTTTTTTTTACTGCAACACAAATGAATCACAACAGACAAGCTCACTTTTAAGACCAGTAAATGTAGTGTTAACAATTCTTCTTGGAATATGAAGCTTAGTAATGTTTGTAGTATAAACATAGAGCTAGAATTCAAGTCTGAAAATAATTTTATTTGGAAACAGTTCTGGCCCATTGTTTTCTATTGTTTTTGACTGCCCCAAGGGGGGTGTGGGTGGTGGGGTGGAGGTGGCTTTTTGCTTTCAGAATTTGAAGCTTAATGACATGTTACAGGAATGTGATGATGATTTAGAAAGCCGGATTATTTTTGTTTCAGTTTCTCTAAGGCTGTAGTAATTTTCTTTTCTCTCGCTGCTCTTACTGTCGAGCAGCTGCTCTGTCTTGATCGTGCTGGTGGTGAACAGTCTCCCCAGAGCGGTGACTTGCAGTAACTGCAGATCAGCTGCTTACATAAGGAATCGGGTGCATGTGAGAAATTCACATGCAGAGAACGCTGCGATCCAAGTATAGTTTAAGGATGCATATTCAAGGAGTGCACTGTTTTATAGATTTCTACATGTGCAACCTAAAGTTCACCTCTTTCTGTAAGACTTCAAATGCACAGTTAATATAGATAAATCACGTGTTAAAAAGGTTACACCTGTAAACTGCTGTAGATGACATGGAGCATATGGTACAGTGGCTAGTACCATCTCTAGCTCCTTTTGCATTTAGTTCAAAACTAATCTCATATAGTTTTGGATTCTTTGTGATCTGTATTATCTTATGGGGTGATAATATCACAGGTTCACATCCTGCACAGAGGTGGTTTCTATGTATTATGCAGTTTTACTGAAAAATAATGACATAACTAAACTCCAGATAGTTAGCCAGTGAGATTAGATTATTCAATATTAACCTTATTGTTTGCTGAGTAATTGCCTGGGTCTGCTTTCCATTCAGACAGCTGTTTCAAACCCCAGTTTTCTATGATGTAAGCTTAGCCAACTAACTTTTAGATACCTACATTCAGGATCTCTGTCTGGAAGAACTCTCACTCTTGGAGCTCAGTTCAGTTGTGCATGCATCAGTATTTATTGGAGGTGCCATAGGGTATCCCATCTGGTCTCCAAAAGGCCATGGATTTATGATAGGTGTCTGGCACTGCAGTGAGCATGTGGAGACTATCCTTCGACACAAAGTAGGGGCAACTAAACTGAGTTCTAAATATTTTTCCATCCAAAGTAACTACCTCAAATACCAGCTGTTCGGTGACATGTCTTCCTTTCTTTTTCTAATCTTTCCTGAAATTCTTCCTACCAGCCAAGAAACCTTTCCTGACTGTTTTTTTGTTATGTCTGTTCTGATCTTCTAAATCAAATTTTGATTTTAGAATACTGAAATACTGAATGCTACATTAGCTAGCTGAATGCTATGATATTGCAACACTACAAGTTCCACTGTTTCCACAGGGTTTACTGCTTAAGTGTGTCCAAGGTGACCTAGAAACCTGTGATAACTGAACTAACTAACTGATCTGAACGGTTCAGGCCTTGCTGGGTTGAAAGGAATGATTGACTGCAGGGATCTAGTGTTTATGTAGACAGAGACTGAGCCAACTGCATATGCAGGCTATTAATATAGGGATATATTTTCCTGAGTTATGCAAGCATAACATTCCATTGGAAAATGTATTTACGATGAAAAATGGCATATGTATCCTTATGCTGTCATGAATCAGCATTGACTGGCAGTGATTTAACTTAGATTTCCCTTTTGAAAAAGGATCTCTAGCGTGAAACTGCCAAACGCTTATTATTTAGTATTTATTTCATGGCAGCATCCAAAAGATCCAATTCAGAACAGACTCCTTTGTAGCTTGTATTGTTATAGAATATATACATAAAAAGACAATGCTTGACTGAAAGGGAATCTACTATTAAAGTTCTGGATTTAAACAAAAGTTGATGGGCAGAAGCAAAAAGGCATCCGAGTAGGAAGGAGCTCAGTGTTCAAGGGTTAAGCTGACTTGTGTTAGTGTGTTAGTACCTATCTGGGTGTGCTTTTGAAGCCAATCTGCGGGCTATCCCCACCTACTGTACTTTGGTTTGCATCGTGGAGCAGTCTCAAAGTTAGTGAACTGGATTCGTCTTGGATGAAACACTGGCAGCAATGCTCCAGGAGCCACCTAATGTTCACCAGCAACAGATGGGTGTTCTTTTCATGGGGAAACGAAGATGAGAACTAGTCCAATGTGAATAAACAGACAAACTCTAACCATGACTGGTGTGGATGTCAGGTCCTCAGGATCAAGTAGTTTTTGTTATAAATCTGCTCCTATTTTTCCACAGTGCCTCTTGGTAGTCTACAACATCATGCTGCCACCTGCTGTCATGATCCATTGGTAGGGTGTGACTCCACAAAACATTGTCATGGTTAGTTTTAGGTAAGTAGCCTGAAGCTTGAAGTTGGAGTGGAAGGCAGTGAGTGGGAGAGGAGACCCTTTTCAAATATGCTTTTCTAATTCAGCAGTGCCTCCTTGTCCCAAATGAAAGCAGTGCTGTGAGTTCAAAGTGGTGTATACAAGTTGGACAGAACCTTTCCCTCAGGAGCTCACATCAACTAAAAGAAGTTTATAAATAACCAAGATAGACCCTACAAGAAAAAAAAGAATTCTTCCTCCTGAGCTAGAGCAATATATTTTCAGGAAACAAATGTCTGTAGTTAATCAGCCTCTGCTCTTTCCACAAGCAAGTTAGACATTGAATTTTGGGGGGAAAGATCTTATATACACATTCAACATTAAATTAGTAACATTCTGTCCTGGTTTTTGTTGGGAGGGAGTTAATTTTCTTCCTAGTAGCTGGTACAGTGTTATGTTTTGGGTTCAGTATGAGAAGAATGTTGATAACACACTGATGTTTTCAGTTGTTGCTAAGTAGTGTTTAGACTAAGCCAAAGATTTCTCAGCTTCTCCTGCCCAGCCAGCAAGAAGGCTGGAGGGGCACAAGAAGTTGGTAGGGAACACAGCCAGGGCAGCTGGCCCAAACTGGCCAAAGGGGTATTGCATATCATGTAGTGTCATGCCCAGTATATAAACTGGGGGGAGGTGGCCTGGGGGGATCACTGCTTGGGAACTGACTGGGCATCAGTTGGCAAGTGGTGAGCAATTACATTGTGCATCACTTGTTTTGTATATTCCAATTCTTTTTTTATTATTCTTGTCATTTTATTATGGTTATTATTATCATTATTATTTGATTCCTTTCTGTCCTATTAAACTGTTCTTATCTCAACCCACAAGTTTTACCTTTTTCCTTCTGATTCTCTCCCCCATCCCACTGGGTGGGGGGGAAGTGAGCGAGCAGCTGTGTGGTGCGTAGTCGCTGGCTGGAGTTAAACCACAATGCATTCCAATCCTAAATGTATTTTTACTGGATTCAAGCAAATTGATTTGCACATGGATGATGTTCTGTGACACAATTACAATGTATGAATAGTACCTTCTGTGTTACTAGCAAGAATGTCATTAGTGCAATAGGAAATTGTAGTTATGACTGAAGGCATATGTCTACTATGGTTTTGGTTATCATCTGAAAAAAGAATATCTGGGAGATGTGTTATATTTCTTTTATTAAAGTTTAACTTATACTAAAAATAAAAGTAATATTACAAGAGACTTCATGGCCTTGCAGTGTAAATTTTCTGCTTACAAGACAATTATTAAAAGGAAAATGACTGTTCTTTTTTGTTTCTTCTTGGTTAATAGTCATTAATGACATAAACCAACAATGCTAAGGACACGTCTCCACAACATGGTAAAGTTTTCTGCAGTGTTTCAGTATAGTGTATAATACTTATTTCCACAGATGCCTGAAATGAAGGACCAATGTGCTGCAATTCTAGAAAAATAAGAATGGAAGCTTACAAGAGTGGCTGCTGTCAAATTCTGCTGTAACAGTGACAATGACATCAAATGTTAGATATCTGTATTTGCTGTGAAATCTAGCTCTCAGACCTTAAGAGATGGCAGGGAGCAACAGTACTCTGCTGGTATGTGGGCAGGCAAGTCAACAATTATTCACTGTACTTGAATGCTGCTGCTATTCTGTGGTCCCTGGACCTACCTGGAATATACCCAGAGTAATTTTCAAACTTCCAATGCCTGCAGAATCAGTAGAGACCAGCCATATGCATTTGGATTCTCCCATATAATATGAAAATACAGTAATGGTAGGCACTGTTCCCTATATGTGCCACTAATGAGGCTGGTGGTGTAGAACAGTTTGTACTTTACAGACATGTCCATGAGGTATTCTTTTAAGTATCCAGTAACATCATTTCAGTTATCTTTAATCTGTCAATTCTGTTCCATCATTAAGTTCCATAATCCACCTTCTCTTCAGTATGTATCCTTACAGTTGAAGCGAAGGATGTCTCACCACTACCAGCTGTTGACAGGTAAATTAACCAGCTAGTAACACTCTTCTCTCTGCCTTCACTGAGGAGAAAAAGGCTCATTCGGTGGGTGATTTATGGTGTCTCATTAAATGCTCTCAATTGCACAAGGATGGACTTTATTTCTCTTGACTACAGAAAGACTTCAGATCAGCTAAATTAAGTGTTTAGGTAATATGAACTATTTTCTGTGCTGATAATGCTGCATTCAACTTAATTATATCAGATATCTACTAATTATTTTCATATTTTCATATAGTCATAATTTTTTTTCCCCTCTTTATTTCCAATAGCTCCCTCCCCTACACAGAAAGATCATTTCTCTAACATCACCAGAGAAAGCTGATCCCCACTGACTGAGCACTGAATGACACTGGAACATGAAATCGTCAAACAAGGGAAGTCCAAGGATGGGAAAATGGGGCAGGTAAATCTTCTGCTGTTGTTGAGATTCACTAGAATTTGGTGGGCAACAATGGGAGGCAGAGTTGTAAGTAGTCATAGCTACAAAAAAAAAGAAGACTGTTAGGTAGCTTTATTTTAACAACAGCTGGTTTTAAGCCATTTAGTCTTTCCAACTGTTAACAATCAAATTTAGTCAGAAGCAGCTGTGAATTACAAAGGCTCCAAAGTCCTGTTCATTATGTAAAAAGGAAGAAATAAGAAATGTTTTGAAGAGCGAGTGACCTTTACCTCCCCCAGGGTAGAGATATTTTTTTTTCAGTTACAGAACATAATTTGTAAGGGGAACAGGAACCTTAGAGAAAATAGGTAGTTGCAAGGAGTTAACAAAAGGCCACTGGGACATGGTTCAGAGCTAGATCAGGTACCATGAATCTGACAAAAAAACCCAACAAACAAAACACACAAGGTGGCCTGTGAATGTTAAGGTGACAGCTGTGGAATTACATGAAATGATTAGGGAAACATAAGATAAGGTGTGTATTTATAACTGTGAGTAAAGGAACTGTGTTTTTACTGTCAAACATTGCTGAATGTAAATGTTCCTGCTTGCATGTTTGGCAGGAGGTAGTCACATATCTGCACAGACTGCCTGCCCCTGCCAAGGACAGCATGGCAAATGGTACAGAAAGGTTATTTGGGGATTGCAAAATATAATTGAAAGGCCAGAGTTATATTAGGTTCAAGCTAACTATGGCACTGCAAAAATTCTTAAGACTTTCACACGAGCCAAAAATACAGACTAAATCAAACAATATACCCCATGTTTGGTGCTACAGGAAAAAAAATGTTGCCAGCAGTAAGGTAGGCAGAGATAATTTTTTTTGCGCCGAAGGGAAAAAAGACCACAAATAACTTACTTGCTGTGATATTGTGTTTATTTCCTTGAGATAAATTCACCAGAGAATGTTACAACTAAAGAAGTGATCATGCTTAGAAATTTTTTTTTTCTTGCTGTATGTTACCTACTTTTCAGGTGCAACAATCTTTGACAACAGGACAGTTTGCTGAGACTGAATGTAGTAAAGTGATGGAAGAGTGGAGGTTTAGACATGAAGTTGCTAGAGCCAGTTATCTCCAGTATAGCAGGGTATTGGGAAATGGTATCAGAATAATTAAGGTCATGCTAGAAAACACAAGAGAATCACTCTGATCCACATTTAACATTGTTAAATTGCAGAGTAATGTTAATGAAACTTAAGTTGTTATGTGCTAATAATTTGGTTGCTACTTAGAAGGATGTCTGTTGGGATTTGCACGTGCACAAAGATCCAGACAAGGAAAAAATCACCCAACCCCCCTACCACGTAAACTAACAAAGCTTGGCGTGACTTAGAGTGCAGGGTATTCTCCTTATTTCATGAAAATAATGATGTGAGTGAATCTACACTATGCAATGAAGCACTGTGCAATTGCCAAAACAGTTGTAGGGAGACAACCTCCCATAATTATGAAAGTTTGTATCCCCACGTTAGAAATATGCAGTGTTTTTTCTGACCTGCCCAGAAAGAGGTAAGAATAAAAGGTTATGAGCCCTCTATCTGAGAAAGGAGCAGTTACTGCAGAGGCTATGTCTGCACCCCAATCCTCTCTGCAGCCAGGCTGCATCCAGAAAGACTTAAACTAGCTCTGAGTAAACTGGGGTCTACCTGACTATGCAAAGATGCCCGCTTGATTTCTGGAAGTGTTGTACCACATTATGGTGGCCGTTCTTGTGCTACTTAGCCACCACGACAAAGCTAGTTAGTCTAGGACCATGCTGTGAGGATGTTACTGCATTGCTTTTGATGCTGGGGCTGGTTCAGGGATGCATGCACTGCTCTGTTTTGTGCAGCGTAGATGTGCCTTGTGTATAACTGCTGAGAAAGAAAGGCCAGGGCTGTCACAAGAAATAACATTCAAAGTCGTATGACTTTGGCATCCGAAATAGCTACATGCTTTGGAGAAATAGGCAATGCTTATTGAACTTGAGATGGGAGGGAGAGAAGTGGGTCAGACTTGGGCATTTTGCCTGAAAGGGCATCACCTTGTCTGGGCAGTGTTGACAAGGACAGATTAGAACCGGTTCAGTTACTGAACCAGAGAATGCTGCAGCCAAGGCCTGGGGGAGCCGTCCCTGCTGTGACAGCCAAGCCTGCTGTACATTTGTATTTCAAGGTGATATGTAAAAAGCACTGATCTCTCTCAGATAATTCAAGAACTCCTGTGTAAGGACTGCTGAATGAAGGGCCAGATTCTGCAACCATTAATTTAACCTCAAGCAATGCTATAACTGTGATGTAGTTTTGGACCAGTGAGGTTTGTCAGCACTGCTACCTTTCAGATTTGCAGATGTGTTGAGCCTCACAGTTATTTATCTTTATTCTAACGCCATCTTTGGAATAGCTGCATATACCCATCCATTTGTGTTTTCATCTGCATAGGGACATGCAATTATCTCGATGCTATTAAATATATTTTGCTCTGCCTTTCTGGGCCATATATTTAAAGAAGTGTGAAGTGGTACCAAAATGTGAGATAGCTTCATAAAGAGAAAACCCCAAAGGATTACCTGTAATGGATTTGTGTGTGGTGTGAAATAACTTTCTCTACAGTTGGAAGAGATGACTTTACTGTACCTACAGTTTTGGGGCAAAACCACAGCTCTAATTTGAAGGTATTTTATTTTTAGCTGAGTGTCACACTTTCTAAAAATGTATTAGAGAAAGGTCAATGAAGCCACTGTGCAGTTTCAAAGAGAGGTTCTTTTTACAATGCATTTCTGAGGAGACACTGAAATAAATATTTGCAATCCAGCTTGGTAATTCTAAGCACCACTGTATCACTCATCAAAATGTTCAGTTGTGTAAGGCCTTTGTAAGAGCGTGTGTTATTGCAAGGCAGTTTATAGAGCAAACAATAGCTAGTGTCAATGTACAGTACTGCGCACTAAATCAATAAGAGGTGATTTTGACTTCAGGTTTGCACAGGTTCACAAAAGAATTTGTTCACTTCAGTCTTAGCAGTCAGCTCTGAGATGTGTTAGCCTCCCAGTGAATGCATTCTCATTTCTTTGTTCTAGGACCTGTAGGTGCCTTGCTGACAGAGGATGCTATTGATTAAAATATTGGCATTTTTTTTCTTTTTTTTTTTTTTTCTTCTTTTCAAGCATTGTAGGGCTAAGTTACTGACCTGGTGTCCCCACTGAAAACCTTCAAATAATTCCAGTGTGCTTTACGAGGAAATATAGTTTGGTTCAACATATTACACCCCATTCCTTTATCTGATATTTTGTTATAATGAGAGGACACTATTACTGATGAAAATCATTATTTGGTACTGAAAACTTGTAGCACTTTTAGCAGGATAAAGTTAAACTCAAGTTACCTTGGGCAATACAAAATTTGGTACTATGTAGGAAAGTCCCCACTTCGTATTAAAAACTAATAGTGCAAAATGTGGGGAAAACCCCCTTGCAAGATACAAGATAAGATAAGAAGTAATTTGGATATCAAAACTCCAAACTTCTTGCCTTGGAAGTGCATGAAGAAAATATTCCTAACCCCACCTCAAAGACATTTAAAAAAAATGTTTTTCTGAGTCTCTCTCTCTCTTGCCTGTGTGCTTATACACAAAGATGACCACAAAGGATGGTTAAAGGGGTTAAGTAATAACTTCATCTTGATGTACCATTTAAAACATGTCTCTTCTCTACCTGCTGAGTTCCCGCTCGTTCGTTCAGCCCCCTTTCCCAACAAGTTTGTGGCTTTGCACCATCCCAGCTGTACCTACTGCAAACAGACAGGTTGCAAACACTCAAATGCCTTCCCTCTCTCCCTGCAGATGGGTGTGAGATGGCTGTTGCTCTGAAGCCCTGTCCCTGACACCATCTTGCTGCAGTGAGTGACTGGCTGGTGTTTAGAGAGTTGGTGATGAGCAGATTGATGCAAAAGGGCGTTATGCCTTGAGCTGCACAAGCAAGAAACCAAGAAAGGAATCAGAGGAAATTTTGAATTAGTGAGATTTGTCCAGGAGACGAGTTGCCATGAAATTACTTTACAGCAGGGCATGCTAACTGGGTTGTGGTGAAAAAGGAAGCCTGATGCCACCATCTCACTCACATTTATATTTGTAGAAAAATAATTAAAATTGCTCACATTTTTTTTCGCCTGTTATTTTCCTTCCCTGGAAGTCAGTCCCAGGCACTGAGGTACAAGAACAAATTCACCCGAGGAAACATCTGTGCCTGAGGGAGATGCAGCAGCAGCGAGGGGCTGGGAGCTGCCAAGCACTCGCAAAGACCTGAGGGAAACAAGGCGCTGCCCCAGTGCCTGCCAGGGCCTTCCCCGCTCCAGGGGTGCCCCTCCAGGAGGGCACACCGGGGCCGGCACTGACCTCTCGGACTGGTGGAGGTACATCGGGCACCTCAGTTTACCCGTGGGTGAGACGTGCACAGGACCTTGCCTCTGCCCGAAACCTGCAGGGCTGGCAGCCGCCTGCTGCACGCCACCCCGGCCTTCCTCCCACCTCTGCCCGGCTTGGGCCTGCACCTGGCGTTCCCGCAGCCTGCGATAACAGCCTGTTGCTCCTCTGAGGGGCAGGGTACTTGCGTTCGGGCGGATTTTTTTTTAAAAACATCTTTTGGAGGCTTTGCTGGTGTGCTGTAGATTACGCTGTGCCGTTGCTAGGTGGCAATGTGTCTTCAGGAAAGGCGGGCAGCGGTGCTGCAGGGAAGGGACCTTCGCTGTGGCCTGGCAGGGCCTCCCGGCCGCCCTCAGAGATCTCTGAGGTAACAGCCTCCCCGCTGTTCGGGGGGGGGGGGGGTTCCCGTCCAACCCATATATAAAAACTTTTTTTTAACTGGCCAAAACGTTTTTTATTATATAATAATTGATTTGGGGGGGGGGGGGGGGGGGGTGGGAACACAAATCCCTGCTCTGCCTTAAGTTAATTTAACACACAGGGCATAATATGGGTGTAGGTGCCAGTAGCAGGGGAGCGGCGGGTGCCTCTGCAGGCAGGGTGCTGCCGAGCCACCCTGCTGCTGTCCCAGCCTGGCAGTGCGGGAGGTGCTCCACACCAGGGTGGTTGGGAGCTAACAGAAAGGGGCTTGCTGACAAACTTCAATACAAAATTTATATGACTTAACATGACTATTGGCAGGGATAGGCTACTACTTCAGAGGTTGATGAGTATTCTTGGGTTTTGTGTGGTGGTTTGTTTTTTTTTTAAATTGAAATAGGAACATGCTGCAAGATGTGAACCAAAGATGTCTCGAAATCTGCCTGCAACCTTTGCATGCTCAAGAGTGCATTACTTTCAGAGTGCCTTTCCTTCTGGCTCTGCTCCTTGTTGTAAGAAGACCTTGTGTTACTTGGCTGAACATAAATTGAATTACCCTGTGCTAACTGATGCGCTGGAGTAGCTTTTACTCAAAAGCAAGACACAGTCCTGGGTTCAGAAAGCTTTGCTCTGGAGAAACAAATGCTATTTGTTATAGATGGTATAATGTGTTCCAACTTTATTTGTTCTGAGCAAGATGTGCCAATGATCCATCCAATATTTTTTTATACTGGTAATTGGGGGTGGAAGGGAAAATTCTTTTCATCCATCTGATCCTGGCTGTTATTTACTCAGAAATGACATTATTTTAAAGAGAATTAATTATGAGACAGTCATAGAACTCTAGTTCAGTGCAGCTGGCTGGCAATGACTGCTTCAAAAGTGGTAATTATTACAGGTTTGGAAAGAGAGCTGAAATGACCCAGATGGTTAGCCCAATTAAACTGATCCAAAAGTCACCAGAAGTAGTGCTAATCTATTTCTACTGGGTACAGCAGTGCATAAAGACCTGTGATAGCAGGGGACAGGTGCTAGTGAATCAGGTTGAGGAGACTGAGAGCTGTCATAAGCCAGCTGGATAGACTTTTGAAGCACAGAGGCCCTGGTGGTGAAAAGCTGAGAGTTTAAAACACAGACATTGAATGAAATAGAAACCCTCTGCCAGTCTCTGTCTGAGTGGTTATTGGCCTGTACACAGTAAAGGGATAAAACAAACTAAGAAAATAATCTGAGAAGGAGAATGAGGGCAAGAAGTGCCCATTCAGAGTTGAAACTCTCTGGAAAATAATCAGGACGGAGTTTAAGCGGTGTTTTGTTCTCTATCATATCTGCAAGCATTATATTCCAACAAAAAACAAGATTGTCTGGCAGTAGTCTGATATGTGACTAGTTTTGGAGCACTTAATGTACTCTGGCAGTAATAGCTGTACAAATGTGTTAGCGGAAGCTGTTTCTCTATGATAAAAAGAAACACGTGACAAGAATATTTAAAAGAAGTGAGGAAAAAAGCAAAACTGTTGTGAAAATGTATTCATGACTGCTAAATTTGGTAATGCTGAGTGATTAGAATAATAGGTGAAAAAGAATGCAGGAAGGACCCTTAAGATTGAAAAATATGAAAGATCATAGGTGCTGTATGCTTTCTTCAGCTAAAGAATGACATTAAGGAAGCTTTTAAAGTTTGACAAGTTGTTTCCAAAAAATCGGGCCCCTCATGGGAAAGAGCTGTAGTAGTATCACAGAATGCACCAGTCAGGTGGCTATGAGGTTGCAGTGAAGCACTGGTGTAGCATGTGTAATCCATGAGTTCATACGTAACGATGTGGTGGAAAAGGGTGCTGTCACGACCCGTACTGGACAGACCAGGGAGGGGTTGTGGTGAGTTCAGAATTCCTTCGGGCTAAAATAAGGTGAAGCGACACCAAATGATCAGTTGAACGTTTTATTCACGGCAGAAGTAAACTGAACTTGGAAGGCGTTAACAGTAGGTGGCTGGGTGTCTCACAACGGGAATTGGCATGGAACTACCTCAGTAAACCATGTAACCTGTGGTAACCATACACATCAATTCCCCTCCCATAGAGTCACAAGGCTCAGAGCAGACACCTTTGCTTTCTAGACTCCCTCTCAGTGAAGAGCCCAGGGGTGGCTGGATCTGCTCTTAGTCCCAGACTTGGTCAATGGTTTATGTGTAAGGGGATGAGGTGTAGGGATTATGGAAAAAAAGGGAGAGAGAGAAGAGAAAGATTTCACCAGTCCTAGGTCCAGCGTTGGTCTGGCCAGCCCAAGGGTCCAGTTCTGGAGGGTGCGTGCGCAGGTGGGGCTTCAGTTTGTGTCCTTTTATAATCTTCTTGCCCCTCCTTTGGGTGGGCACTTGAACTCATTGGCTAATTAGGTGTCGTGCACGGTTTGTGCTTCCAGCACCTTTGGGAAATGGGTCGGTGGGCTTGGGGATCGTTTGGGGAGTAACTTCTCCCTCCCTGCAGGCATGAGTATTGTTTGATCTTTGGCCATACAGGGTGAGCTGCCCCACTTAGCGTATCAGAACACAGAACTGCGCATCCTCCAGCTCATCTTCTGTGTCCTGTTGCTGATGTCCTGTGCTGATCTGTGCTGGTGGGCTTCTTTTCACCTGTGGTTCGTTGCTCTGCAGAACTTTCCCCACCACAATGTTTGAGACATTAACTCTTTCAGTCTCTCACAGATGTCAAAATACTTGAGTGCCTACTAGAGAGGTATGTAGGTTCAGCCTGTGATCTCTTCTTAGCTCTGCTAAATTACATGATGGAGACAGTGAAGTGTAGTTTGTCATCTTTGACATTTTGTTCAAATAGAAATTGAAAACAAAAAATGGCTCCATAATTAAAAAAAAAACACTGTCTGGATCAGCAGGGAATTGCAGATGTATATGGAGGCAACTAAGGCAAATCAAACCAAGCCTTGGTATGCTTCAGGATCCTGGGAGCTACCCTTAATCCATAAAGATAAGGCTAGAAGTACCTGCAATAGAAAATAAAGGCTGTAACAGCAGGAATGTCTTGAGAAGTGGCCATTGGATTGAGTGAGGATGTCATTCCAGACAGTCCCATATTCTAAAGTTAATTTCTGCAGGTTCCGGAAGGAAACAAGATAGGATCTGAATTAGCTGGCCTGACTGAGGAATAGGCAACAGACAGAGAGCAGTTTTAATTTGTGGAATTAACTATCTTAGTATCACCTGATAACTATGATGCCCATGTGGTGGGGAGATCACAAGAAAACAAAAGGATCCACAAAGACACCTTAAACATTGCTATTAAGCTTACATATATATGTATATTTCTGGCATTTTGAATTACATAAAAGCTCAGGGTTAATTCATGTTATATTTGCATGGGAAGGTAAGACACGGTGAACAGTCCCATTAGGAGTTTCTGGAACAAGCTGCTGATTGTTGTGTGACTACTTATGTTGTGTTAGAAGTCTGACACCAAATGAAGCTGATCTCTCCTTGCCTTGGATTTCTAAATTCTACAGTGTGCACAACATAGACACATATGCAACAGATAAAAGTATCATAACAGTGAGTCCTCTTTCAGGAAGACTAAATTCCAACATAGTAATGGCTCTTTATAAAAGCTTAATGTGATTTAGATGAGGATGACCAATAATTTGTAATATACTTATTATATTTTAAACAATGAAATTGGACAGTCTTTCTTCAAATAAACTGAACTCATCCTTGTCCTCTATACTCATTGCTGTAGAGCTTAGAAAATCAGCAATTGCACTGTGCTATTAGTTCAATTTATTTCTCTATGTATTTTACATTATAAATATTAAAAAAGGGTAATTACCTGAAAAATCGAAGTTAACTGATCTTTGTTGACAGGCTGTAATGACTTAAATTAGCATCTTGTCCACAGTGTTCTCCTTGAAATGAAAGCTGTTAGAAAAGCATATTCATAAGTTTACCTAGCCACTGTACAAATATTTTAGAAAAGATCTTTGCTCCAAGAAATATCACTGAAACAGATACTGAGCCAGCAAAGACACCAAATCAAATGGAAGACCATTAAGAGAAAGGATTAAGTTATTCATTTCTGAATGGCGTTTCCATGACTGTGAAGCTACTTGGAATGAAATGAGCAAATAGCTTTAAAGAAAAAATAGCTGCAGTGTGGTGGTATCATTTGCTTAGGTTATTATGAGATGGCTTTGATTTGGAGGAAGGGTGAAGAAGAGTTGGAAAGGAATTTTAATCAGTGTTAGTAGCAAAAAAGAAAGGACAGAATGTAAGTGATTCATGCAGAGGAGCATACCCTCGGCAACAGGCACTTACACAGCTGGGCAGACTGTAAGTTAATTTCCTTGAGCGTTGCTTTCTTCTTCCTCTTTCCAGCCAGGCTGTGGGTATATCATTGGTCAATGTTTGCACAGTGCCACACACAGCCTTCCAAAACCTCCCTCTCTACTGGTTAGTGAAATTGGCAGCACGCTGCTCTGTTCTGAACTGAGCGTGGGGGGAAGAGGAAAGAGTTCATAGAAATGCAAAGGAGGGTGGTCTGAGGCAGGCAGCACCATCACAAGACTCCTGCTTTTGATCAGATTGCGTTATCACTGGTGGCCTAAGCATGGAGCCTGGATTTTCAAAGGGTGGTTCGAAGATTATAATGAGCGTTATGGGTAATGGGAGAACCAAACACCAGTGAAGGGAACTTGATTGGAGCTGTGCTGGGGATAATACAGTGGTTGGTGCTATGTTCTTTTCTCTTCCCTGAGCCATTGTAAAAGAAACTAGTTTGGCTTCCATTATCACCCTGTTTTTTTCATAAAAATGAAGCAGGCAATGGTTTTGGAAAGACCTGGAAGCTTCCCAGACTAAAAAGGTCCACCCTGGTATCTTCTGCTGTTGCTAGGAAGAAGAATACCCTGTGGGGACAAAGGGAGGGATTACTTGGGAATGCCAGGTTGCTTTTCAGAAACCCCAGTGTTGTTCTTGATATTGGGAAAGATGATCTCATTGCTATTTTCACTGCTTAGGAAAACTAGGAGGGCTTGTTTTTGGTTTACTTGTGGTTTTGTTGTTGTTGTTGTTGTCGTTGTTGTTGTTGTTTTTTTAAGCGGTAGGGATCCAGTTACACAGAGGGTGGAAATGAGTTTGATTTCCTTAGTATTTCTTGCCATTTCCTGGCTTTTGAATCACTCCTGTACCTTTACCCTATGTAAGTGTGTATACCTGTCAAACAGGTTGAGATAGAAATATATCAGTTTCTCACTGGGAAGCAGGTATCCTAGTACCAAATAGGGACAGTAGTTTGAGGGTGTCATAGAATGAGCTTTGAGGCAGAGGTGCAATTTCTGCTCCCACCTCTCCACCCCCTGACATTAACAGTGTCAGAGAAAGCTTAGAAAATTGCTCAGTCTGGTTTATTGCTCCTCTGCAGTATTTCCAGTTTGGTTTATTGCTCCTCTGTACGATTTCAGAACCCTCCAATGCTGTGACATTCTGTTACGTTCTGAGACGCTGCTGTCTTAAGCCAAAGATATTTAATTTTTTTAAAGAATAAATGGTGTAAAGTGAGTCTAGCTGTCAAGTAAAGCAGTCAGCAGATCTTGCTGGCTCTGTGAGCAGGGTGGAAGATCCAGACCATAACAGATATGACAGGTGGAGGAGAAGGGTGATTAGGTAGTTGGTTGTTTGCTGCATGAATTGGAGAGAACAGAGAGACAGTGAATTTCAGAAAGAATGTTTGGTATTCTTAGCCTAGAAAAAAAAAAAACAGGAAAAAAAAAAGAAGGAACTAGATCATAGTCCAGATATGCACACTTGCCATCACAGAGCATCCACACGACCCCATTCTGCAATTTAGGGAGAGCTTGTGGTAAGCACTGATTGCTTCCTTGTGACTTGGACCCAGAGTGCTCTGGTGGCTGACTGTTATGCTTGCTATTATACCGTAAGTCATTGAACTTTGATTTTAATTTTTTTACTTTTTTTTTAATTTAGGGACTACCTTTCCTTTATACTTTTCTATATCAGCTGAACAGCCTTTTCTACTAAGTTCAAAATAGTTTCATAACATCTTGTGATTTTGTACATCTCTCGTAAACAGAAACAATATTAAAAGAAGCACACAATAAAATGGTAAAATGAATGCAGTAATGTACATCCTTATGTGTAAACTCTATGTGCTACCACGAAGCATTAATGTCAAATGGTATAATATTTTATCTACAAATATAGACATACAATTGTTCAAGTCATCCAAAACTAGCCAAGCAGGAATACAAACTGACTTTCATTCCCATGGCTGTGCTATACTGATAGTCCCTTGGAGTGTTTTTTCCAGTCTACAAGTCAGTATAATTTCTTGCATTTTCTGATTCTAAGTACTCCTTTTGTGCAGCAAATGTCCTGCTCTGTAATACCAGCTTTACTAATGTTAATCTAAGGTTGTAATCCAAACATTGCAGCTAGAGAGACTCTTATACCCCAGACATACCAAATTGTGTTTCAGTACTGTGCTCAGCATTTGCTTAGGGTATCATTAAGGTACTTCAACTGGGAAACCATGTATTGGATCAAATTTTGCCACCTAGAGAATAAATGTAATATCTAAAAGGACAGAAATATCACATTAATATTCATACTGTTGGGAAGGAACAGAGCATGTCTTTAATTGCTTATTACTAAGCCAACTTTATGATGGGTCTTCCAAACAGGCATGTCAATGTAGTGTGAGGAAGGTGAAAGATGTCTTTCTAGTTTCTACAGCCTTTTTCACCGTCAGATGGGGCAGATAATGGTTGTATATGTTATACTGGTGGACTTGGTTTATGAAACCTAGTTAATGTAATTTCAGTTATTTCAAAGGCAATGCCCATCTCACCATCTGCAGAAGCACCAAACTTCTGTCATCACAGTGCTAAAGGCAACTTGTCAAGAATATAAGTAAGTATCTATCTGCACTGCAGACAAAACTGTGACTAGAAGCAGACAATGTCAAGCCCCTGCTCAGTTGCTTCAGGGCCTTGCTGTTTTCTTTCTTTAAATAGAGCTTCTGTTCCAGATCTTTGTTGCTCTCCAGTGGTTCTTCCAAAGTGTGCACATACTTTATCAAGTTGGATACTGGTGTTTAATCTCCAAGCATCAAAGTACTGTGACTTTCGTTTCTGTTACTGCTAAAAGAATGAATCGCTCCAAATGTCCCATTAAAAATATTTACCTTTAGTTTCACCTTGTTGCTCTGCAAGTCCAGTTTAACTAGCTCTCACTAAAGATGCCTTAACATTAAACCTGAAAATCTCTCCTTTTCCTTCCTATTGGTATGCTTGCCTGCTTCGGAAGTTCTTTATCTGTACATTGGACTGAGACATCTATGTAATGTTTGCTCCCATTTTCAAGCAAGTTCAGGACTCCAACATTTTCAGTTTCCAATATACATTACTTATGTATATATGCTGTAAAGCCTTTTCAGCTCCTGTGTTCCTGCTGATCTGTAATCAGGTTGCTCTGATTTTTTAACTGTGTTGTGACACCATAACAGAATATTAGATTATAGTGGTGTAATGTCATACATAATAACAGGAAAACATGTAAAACCTGGTGCTTGACTTAGCCAATATACTCACATCTTTAAACCCAAACTTGATTTCTTTTCAGAAGGCTGCTTCAATGGTTAAAACATTTTGAATGCTTCCATAAGAAAATGCAAATAACTTTTTTAAAAGCAGACTTTTCAAAAGATTCACGCCTTTACGAATCAGACTTTTTGCATTCTGGAGCAGTGTATGAATAGATTAGGTTCTTGCTAGAAATGATTTAATAAGTTGGACTGGCAAGCACTGAATCAACATTTTAAAAGTTTTAAATAAGTCAGTATAATTTTTCCTATGTCAGACCTTGTGTTTGTTTTCTTCTTCTATCTTTTCTCTATGCTAAGTTAAAATCTTCAGAACCACTAAAGCAGACATATAGAATAATTTTAGTGAGATAGTGGATCTGAAGACTGGGACTAGAGCAGAGCCTGAATGAATCCTGCGCTTGGGTAACAGTTTCTCGCCTTTCTCACAGGGTGTGCTCTGCTAATTAATCAATCTTTGAATTGTGGCAAAAGCATAGGCATAAGAATACATGTGTATGTATACAAACAGGGAAGGACTGGTGGGAGGTGTGATGGTCAGAGGCCATCTCGGGCTTAGTGACCATGAAATGATAGAATTCTCAGTTTTTGGTGAGGCAAGGAAGGTGGTCAGCAAAACCACCACTATGGACTTCCAGAAGGCAAACTTTGACCTTTTCAGGAAACTGGTTGAGAGAGTCCCTTGGGAGACAGTCCTGAAGGGCAAAGGGGTCCAGGAAGGCCGGACATTCTTTAAGAAGGAAATCTTAATGGCTCAGGACCAGGCTATTCCCATGTGCCACAAGATGAACCGCAGAGGAAGATGACCAGCCTGGCTGAACAGGGATCTTTTGCTAGGACTCAAGAAAAAAAAGAGAGTTTATAATCTCTGGAAAAAAGGGCAGGCAACTCAGGAGGAGTACAGGGATCTTGTTAGGTCATGCAGAGAGGAAATTAAAAAGGTAAAAGCTCAGCTAGAACTCAATCTGGCCACTATTGTAAGAGACAACAAAAAATGTTTTTTACAAATATGTTAACAATAAAGAGCCAACAAGAATATCTAGCCTTTAATGGATACAGAAGGGAATGTTGCCACCAGAGATGAGGAAAAGGCTGAGGTACTTAATGCCTTCTTTGCTTCAGTCTTTCATAGAGAGACCAGGGTACTCTGCCCCCTGAGCTGGAAGGCAAGGACAAAGAGCAGAATATACCCCCCTTAATCCAGGAGGAAATAGTTAGTGACCTACTACGCCATCTGGACACTCACAAATCTATGGGACCAGATGGGATCCATCCAAGACTACTGAGGGAGCTGGTGGAGGCGATTGCCAAGCCACTCTCCATCATTTATCAGCAATCCTGGTCAATGGGGGAGGTCCCAGACGACTGAAGGCTTGCCAGTATGATGCCCATTTACAAGAAGGGTCGGAGGGAGGATCTGGGGAACTACGGGCCTGTCAGCCTCACCTCAGTACTGGGGAAGATTATGGAACAGTTCGCCTTGAGTGCGCTTACATGGCATGTGCAGGACAACCAGGGGATCAGGCCCAGCCAGCATGGGTTCATGAAAGGCATGTCCTGCTTGACCTACCTGAACTCCTTTTATGACCAGGTGACCTGGCTACTGGAGGAGGGAAAGGCTGTGGATGTTGTCTACCTGGACTTCAGCAAGGCCTTTGACGCTGTCTCTCACAGCATATTCCTTGAGAAGCTGGTGTCTCATGGCTTAGACAAGTGTACTCTTCACTGGGTGAAAAACTGGCTGGATGGACGAGCCCAGAGGGTTGTGGTGAATGGGGTGAAATCCAGTTGGCGGTGGGTCACAAGTGGTGTTCCCCAGGGCTCAGTATTGGGGCCAGTTCTGTTTAATATCTTTATTAATGATCTGGATAAGGGGATCGAGTGCACCCTCAGTAAATTTGCAGATGACACCAAGTTGGGAGGGAGGGTCGATCTGCTGGAGGGTAGGGAGGCTCTACAGAGGGATCTGGACAGGCTGGATCCATGGGCCAAGGCCAATTGTATGAGGTTCAACAAGGCCAAGTGCTGGGTCCTGCACTTGGGTCACAGCAACCCCATGCAGCGCTACAGGCTTGGGGAAGAGTGGCTGGAAAGCTGCCCGGCAGAAAAGGACCTGGGGGTGCTGGTTGACAGCCGGCTGAATATGCGCCAGCAGTGTGCCCAGGTGGCCAAGAAGGCCAACGGCATCCTGGCCTGTGTCAGAAATAGTGTGGCCAGCAGGAGCAGGGAGGTGATTGTTCCCCCGTACTGGGCACTGGTGAGGCTGCACCTCGAGTACTGTGTTCAGTTTTGGGCCCCTCACTACAGGAAAGTCATTGAGGTGCTGGAGCGTGTCCAGAGAAGGGCAACCAAGTTGATGAGGGACCTGGGGCACAAGTCTTACAAGGAGCAGCTGAGGGAGCTGGGGCTGTTTAGCCTGGAGAAAAGGAGGCTGAGGGGAGACCTTGTAGCTCTCTACAACTACCTGAAGGGGGGTTGTAGAGAGGTGGGTGCTGGTCTCTTCTGTCAGGTGGCTGGAGGTAGAACGAGAGGAAATGGCCTCAAAAGTTGCGGCAAGGGAGATTTAGGTTAGATATTAGGAAAAATTTCTTTACTGAGAGGGTTGTCAGGTATTGGAACAGGCTGCCCAGGGAAGTGGTTGAGTCACCATCCCTGGAGGTATTCAAAAAGCGCGTAGACGGGGTACTCCAGAACATGGTTTAGTGGGCATGGATGATGGTTGGACTTGATGATCTTGAAGGTCTTTTCCAACCTAAATGATTCTATGATTCTATGACTCTATATGAAAAAGATGACAATGAAAATTTTATAGTTAGGGATTTGTTTGAAAGCTGTCATTTTCAGGTTTAGATACCAGAAAAGGCCCCTATTGCAGACAATATATTCAAAATAGGTATTCTTAGCCTTTGCAAGTTCTCTCAGACTAGATTTACATTGTTGGAGTGCTCTTGCACACCCTGAAAAAATAATCACTATATCTTCTCTACAGTGTAGGTTTTACCCATGTACAGCCATTCTGTGACAGCTGTTATAGGTTGCCAGAGATTCATTCTCAGGTTTCTTTTTATTTTTGCTTTGCTATTGCTAACCATTTATATTGCTTGCCTTTGACTTTTTTCCAAGCAGTGAAAAATGTTGATATCTTCATAGGGTCAGAAAAACCTGGCAGATCACAGTAAAGAGTATCCAAAGTTACACTCCCTCAAATACATGTTTATATATACGTATGTATAATATAATACATGTTTAAGTGCATGCCAAAATTTTAAAGCTAGGCAATCCTAGCACCAATGATATGTATTTATGATGAGCAAACCTGACAGAAGGTAACAGGGAAAAAACCCAACACAGCAACAAAAAAATCCCCATAACAAAACCTGACCTTATTTAACACTGTTGGTTAAGAGATGAAGTATTGCATGAGCCTATGATGTGGAGCATCAGCCCTCTGAAAAAACAAGGGTTTCAGAAGCTGCAGGGGATGGCAAAATACTCCAAGTGGCAGGCAAGAGTAAAGTACGGCACAGCTGGATGTTAGGTGAAAACAAGCTTCTCAACGTTGGAGGTCATTCAGACTTTTGCATGTTCCTTGTACAGGAAAGGCGTCACTTTCTACATAAATCTTGGGAAAGAGCCCTTGTAATGGTTAAATGGTCCAGACAATAAAGCTAGTAGTTTGGGATTGAAACAGCTAATTCTTTTGGTTCAGTGACTGAAATGAGAAAAAAAGGTAGGGCAGGTACTGTCTCACAACAGCTTAAAACCAAATTTTTTCCCCCTCGGTGAAAAAAGGCAAAACCCCCAGAACGATTGACTTTCTCTTAAAAAAAACCTATTCTGATTGTTCGGATTAAATGTAACCAACTTTGAAAGGGGAAACTGACTTTTTTTTTTTTTCAATCTTAAAATAGATTTTTTTAAATGATACTAAATATTTCTTCCCTATAAAGATATACTAAACCTGACTTGAATTCACAAGGGCAAACAGCTGAAACTCCTTTCAGTTTTGTTATAGAAATGCAGAATTATCAAGTTTCAGTTGTTGCTTTTCAAGCTACTAACAACATACCAGATGTCAGTCGAAGAAGCTGCAAGAAATTATAGCATCTGAGAAAGACCATTTAAAAACTACCTGTTTGGCTTGCCTACTGATGTCATGGCAAATCCTCTGTTCCTTCAGTGAACTCCACTTGGACAGCTGTGTGCACTCATCTTGAAATACCCATTAAAATCAAGGGGAGTCTGCAGAGGCTCAGGAGTTTGCAAGTGTAGAATTTACTGCTGCATTATTGACTAAACTACCCCTCTAAGGCAGGTATGGCTAAAAAATAGATCTGTCTCTGAAAGCACCAGATGCAAAAGGTCTCAATTCCTGCTTTCACCTTATTAAGGAATGTAATCCAGAATGAGAGACAGCATTAAAAATAGTCATGATGGAAATTTAAAATGTTGTGTCATGCTTCCTATTAGTGCAAGTTAGCTCTTTTTAGAACTTCAGGTTTACTCTTAATTTCCGATGCAGCCTTTTTCTGCATTAAGTAAGAAGAGATGCCAAATCTTTAGATGACATTGGGATGAAAATGATTGATGCTCTTTGATATGAACAGGGTGATTGAAAGGATGAATTTTAATGCTGTAAAAATAACAGCAAAGTGTTTGCTCTTCTGACAGGCAAGATGATGTTTTCATTCAGCAGCAAAAAGAGGGTGAGCAAATGGTTAACGTTAATGGGATGGGAAAGCTATGCATCTGAGTAGAGGTCTGTACAAAATGGCTGCCTGCAGCCTTAACTGTTAATTAGCTCCAACACTGGTTCGGCAACCACAGCCGTGTTTTGCGTGACCTCACTGGTGTGGCATCTGGGCAATTATCTTTGGGATAATGAGCCCCTTCATCCATAGCAGAACAACAACATCTCACTTGGCTTGCGAAAGATCAGAGCCAATCTGCTGCTCATCAGGGTGCCTGCCGTCCCCTTTGTATCACACCTTATTTCAAACCTAACCTTTCACATCCTACATTAATTGTTTTTAGATTAAAAATTAATGAATCAATTTAAACAGCACTGGGGGAGGGGCAGGGGCAGTAATAAGCACAAAGTATCATCCAAGTGGTAATTTGGACCTTAAATATTCCTGTCTGAGTTTTGAAAAGAAAGAGAAACAACATTCCAGATCACTGGTTACAAATGATTGTAATCTTTTTCATCTATGAAGAACTGTAATTAACAGAAAGTATGGTCCTTCTTCCTCAACAGTACAGTTGTAATGAAAACAATTCTTACTAACCATTCACATAATGTACAAAAATTATAGAAACAGCCACCAAAAGACTGTAACTTTTTTCTTATCTTTCTGTATTCCACACCATGGTGTAGAGCAAAGCTTTTAAAACATTTGACCCTTCACAGAGGTTTTTCTCTTATTTCAGTTCCTTCTTAAAGGGTAATGTGAAGACTTGCTTGATTCCACTGAAATAATTGAACATGTCGTGGCTAAATTTCTGTAAGACTACTCTTTCATGTTTATTGATGAGCTATGAAGCTTTTCCCCTTGCTTTGAAGAATACTTATGGAGATATGTTGCAATTTCACAAGGTGTGGCAATCAGTGCAGGAACATGACATGAATTGCTAATGTTTTGAATTGCTTTGTTTCAACAAACTATAAATAGGAAATACTTATAGAAGCTCAAATTCTGTCTCCATTCCCTAGATTTTGCAGAGTTTATGTGGTTTCACCTTTTGTCCCCCATTTGTACAGTACAGTTAGGCTTCTTCTGCAGACTTTGATTAAACTGAAAGACGGAGAATTATGGTTTAATTTTCCTCATGGTCTGAGGCAAGGGCACTTCTTCCAGCTAAGAGTAGCTGTTGCATTTCCTTGAAATGGCTGCTAGAAAAGTACCCATTGCCTAATATAAAGCAGCAACATCAAAATTTATTCTGTTGTCCTCCTTTTTTTTATATAAGCTAACACTAATAAATCATCATGTTGTAAGACCTACAGAACATACCTTTGATGGCTCTGAAAAAATCTTCCTTGCTTTTAGTCACATGGCTATCTCAAATTTGCTTTTTTATTCCTTCACCTGTAACTCTCTACTTACGGTTCTCCGTGTCTTTCAACTGTTAGTTTCATAACTCTTGTTTTTCTTTCCTTTGCATCAAACTGATCAAATACAAGTAATTAATTTACATTGTAACCTGCAGGCTTTTCATTATCACGCTGGGAAAGTAAGAAACTAAGAGATTAACATGTGTGGGATATTTGCTTAAGAAAGTCAGGAGGAGATTTTTATGTTTTTATATATATATAATATATAAAATTCTAAGTTGTCCTGATCATTCTTCTGCATGGCTTAAAAAGTACTTTGAATTTCAGTTGTTCAACCTTCATGAATGCAATAAGTTGAAAAACCTGTTACGGAGTTTAAAAAAGCAGGTAATTTAAAGGCAAGTTACCTCTGTTGGAGTCATCCCACAACTCGACTTTCTGACTGGTTTGCATGGTGTGTTGTGAGGGATGACAGCAATGTTTTGGGAAATGCGTATGTCGCACTGGACTCCCTGTGCCTCATCAGCTAGCAATGATGCCATCTGATGGCACTTTGTCATCAGAACCTGTCTCCTTTATTTTGGATACCTAGTGAATGCAGCTTCTGTTGCTGTGCTTAAATAGCCATTTCCCTACATTAATTATCATCTGTGCAGTTCTTCTATTGATCCATTCCTGTGTTCTATTTGCCCTTTCACGTGCTGCCACAGCTTTGATGAGGGAAAAATAAAAAAGGTCTATTGTTACCTACCTACAAACACGCTTCCTTTTCTGGATAGGCATTTTAGTATATAGGTTCTTTTGCCATTAAAATCCCCCTTATGAATCTTTATGAGACATCACAAATGTGCAGAGTGCAAATACCATGGAGCACAGTTCAGTCAGCAAAGGTTAATGAAGACAGCCTATTAGTATCCTGCGGGTTTGTTGCTGAATGCATTGTAGTAATGCCTAGAGGCTTTGCTCTCAAGGGACCCCCAGTACAGTAAGGCAGGGCATGCACCATATGTGGACAGAGAAATAGAGAATGCTTGTCAGTTCATAGACAAGGCTGACAAAAGAAGTGTAATCGAGATGACTGACTTAAAAATAGAATTTAAACAGCATGCAAGGACCACTGACAAGGGTCCCTATCTCCTACTTTCCTAAGGCTATGGAAATGGGCAAGTTACTAAGCACATGGCTTGAAAAGGGAGGCAGAGGAAATTCTGTGATTCAGTGAAAATGAGGTCCAAAAGAATGTCTCAGACTCTTTTTAACAATGGTGTGGTATTTTGTGCTGTGGCTGTCTCAGTCAGACCAGTATTATTCTAACTTACAGAGGGAGACTAAAGATAGATGAAATTTCTTCTTGTAAAAGTGAATGGGAGGGACTGGCTAAGCCTTATGCTCAAGGTAAGAAGTGGCAGAAGATGGATGCCTGAGTTGCAAAATGAATTCCCATCTCCTGCAACACACTTCGACGTCAAAAATAATCATCTTTCCTTGCATTCTGTGTTAAATCCAAGTGCAGTGGCTCATATGAAACAGTAAAATCTTCTGCACAGTTGTTTACCAGTTTCATACCTTTTCTGAATTTTCAAGGCCTTATCCATCTGTAATCAAACCCTTTCTTTTGTAAATTCAAGCTAGCTCTTGTGCATTCAGGGTTTGAGTCAAATCTTTCAAGGCAATGACTTGCCGGGGAGCGCCCTGCCCTCCCTGCCCCCCCCCGGTTTCCCTTTCAGTTTTGCTTGGAAAATATTTTGTTGCATCATTCCTGGTGTTCTTTGCTCCTTTTATAACCAGTATATTACTGTGTGGTTTTTTTTTCACATGGACTATAAATGTACTTAGCAATTGCCATCTTTTTTTCTTCCCTTTATTTGCTAGTTCTTAGCCAGTAAAACATCATTTGCTCTTTTTTTTTTTAAATCTAGTTAGATTACATTACATGCATGGGTATAAATTGTAAAATACCTCTATTAGCTTAGAGCTTCCTTTTTGTCTCTCACTTGAAACAATCTTGTGCTCCTATGGTATTGCAGAAGAAGAAATGATGGCTAGTGCTAACAGGGAGACTTCCAGAATGATGATGCCAGAAATGTGTTCCCATCTCTGCTGCTTGCTTGTTCCGAGACCTCTGTGATGCACTGTCATACTTCACTGAAGTTTTCCAGCCTGGGCTGTAACAATTACTCTCTCTAGTCGCCTATGGATAACAGGCCAGTGCTGATTTTCAGAGCTGCTGAATACACACAGTTTCCTCACGCTTTAAATAATTGCAGGCCTGCACTGCCTCCAGAAAATCAGGTTGTTTCCTCTAATGCCAAGCTATGGATATAGACTCCTCATGTTGTGCATACATTTGACTTCATAGGTCATCCACCATAGTTATTTAAACTGTCTTGCTCTGATGCATTTTTTGCCTGCATTTCTTTTCTTCCCCAGAGCTTATGATTTTGCCTCAGGTCACTTTGGTTATTATTAATGGTACATCTCATATTGATAAGGGAAAAAAAAAGACATTTTAGATGAGTCAGGCTGAAGTACTTCCCTCCTTCTTCTGTGATTATCAGGGAAAAGTGCTCCTCTTTGCTGCCAGGCCAAATTCAAGAGTTTGGGGGTAGGTCAAGTATTCCGAAGGTCATTTAGGCCTGGGGTCTAGCTGCTTTATGTACCAGTCTGGTAAGGGACGTTGGAGACAACAGCACAGAAGCTGAAGTTGCTCCAAGTATTCCAGTCATTGCAGATGGACACATTTGAGGACAAAAACCTGCTTTTGCTTCTAGAGGTTGTTTGTGATCTGGAAGAGGAAGGCTGTTTTGGTACTGAAGTTATTTTTGAGGGGTGAGCTAGAGAGTAAGCTGCTTGCTGATAGCAAATGATATCCATATCGTCTGTCAGAGGTTTTCCAGATTCTCCATCGTGGTTTTGAATGCCGGGGCAGGTCTGGCCTTGTCTCTTTTTGGAGCTGACTGGCAATCGGTGCTATTTTAAACAAGTCCTTTGCTTTTCTGAGTGCTGACATATGCAGGGTGAAGTATTAGCATTTTATAACCTTGTGAAGTGTTGCCAACTCAGGAGCTCCAACCTCACAAGTCAAACACCCAAATTATGAAGTGCAACTGTTGAGTTTGTTAAATTTGCATTGTTACTGAAACTTGAAGAGTTCTAGTTTCCAGGCCTTTCTGTGTTATGACAAGAAGGGCTAAAAACACACTGCTGAAAACCCCAAAGGAAAATCAGAGGTTCTTCAGGAGCTGATCCCCTTCACCTGGAGTGAGAACAATAAAAATACCAAACGTAACATGGCCTGGTGACTCTGAAGATATTGTATCTTGCTGCAGGAGAGAGCTGTTTGAAGGAAATCTTTTTTATTATAGTGCCAATATTCTGGAGTCTGAAGATATCCTTCTCATGTTACAGCCACCTCTTGCAAAGCTGTATAAAATGGACAGTTTGTGCCACGTGGCTTAAATGTGGGGCATTACCAAATGCTGTTGCAGAACGATTGATAGGAAAAAATGCCTCCTTCCTCTGGAGGTGTTCCTTGAAGTGATAGCAGATCTAAGAGGAATAGTTTGAGAAATGTGTTTAATCTAGCAAAAGGTCCTGTAATTTGCAATATCTCTTTCTATGACATAGCATGACAACAATGATTTTAAATGCTTGTGGCTATGCGTGCTTTAACATGAGAATGGTATTACTCTCTTGTTACGTATTCTAGTTATATCAGGATGTGCTTAAAAAGCATGTTAAAAACAATATAAGCCATTCATGTAAATATTTCTCTTTCCTGTGAATGACTTAAAGCATAGAAAGTTCTGATATTTGAGAGGTAACAAATACATTTATAAAGAAGCTACTCAAGTCAATGGTTTGTGAAGGATGTTAACATAAGTTAATGCCATCTGGAAAGCAACGATTAGATGAAGATGGAGAAAATAAAAATTGGTGTGGCATAACTTTATTAGATGTTATTTGTCCGTGACTAGAATTCTAAGCTGTATCCTGGGTTTACTGAAAAGTTACCTTCATTTAAATTTCAAGTAAGTAAACATTTACTGAATACTGTAAAATTCAGTAAACCATTTTCTGCTTAAGTAATCACATGCAACTTTGTGAGCTTAGCAGGCTTGAAAGTTGCTCTCTTTCGAGGCAGGTTGCAGCTATGTGGAACAATAATTGTAACAAAGGCTATAGTTTTTCAGATTAGTTCATTCTATATCCTCTTCTTTGATCCTTGGTGTCAAAGAAGGTTGAATAGCTTTTTACTACTCCCTTTCTCTGCAGTGAAGATCTGTAATTATTTAGTTTTTATGACATACCAACGTGTAGAAGTTTAAGAACTCATCTTTCCCTACCTTGACTACTGAATAACTCCTGTCCAGCTGATGTACTTCAAACCATGGGAGTTTTTTTGTCTACGTGGAGTGCTGATCCTTGTTGAACATTATGCTAGTTAGGTCCGATAGCATTTACAGTATAGTCAAGTTCCAGCAACAGACCACCAGGTTTTACATATAATTTTTGTCTGTTTGCAGAGACCAGACAGACTCAGGCTTGTGGCTGTTTAACGCACTGCTGGATGTTTCTTGTATGACCTCATGTCCTCCAGTCAAGAATTCCAAATTAGTACTTTAAAAACCAACTATAACATATCCACTTGGTTCCTATAAATTTAACAGTGTGTAATACAAAATAATGCATGTGTGCAAGAGCATGAGTTATGATGCCTATGGGAACCGTAACTTTGTATTTCCTGGCTTCTAAGAGTTAAAGTGTGTTTTAAATTCCTAGTCATACTAGCATTAATATAGTTTAGTACAGCAAATACCTTTCCCGGCCCATTTTTCGTCCAGACCCCACCACCAGTTTAACTGTTTTTTGGGGAGGAAATAAACAAAACTCTTAGTATATTCTTAGGATCAGCTGATTCTTGCTCTACCTGAATTAACAAATCGAGTTCATACTTTAGATAAAATAACCCTCAGTATTTTGCTTAGTTTGCACAGCAGGAATAAGGGAGAAGGGGGGAGAGCTATTCAGCTGTGGGTACTTGTTAAACAGTGGGGAATGCAGAAACTTCTAAATAAAACAAATCATGCTTGCAGGCAGAGAACTTGAAAAAAATGAGTTTAGCTAGAGCACTACTGCTTCTGTTTAGCACAGAGGGGATTTCACAGTGCTGTAATAGCAATTTAAAGGTTAATGCAGACCTGAAAATGAGGGGTTGTTTCAAACTTAACATGGTTTCCTCTCTGTGAATATATTAGTGGCAATTCTGAACAGTAATTGTATCAGCAGTGAGGAAGCTGTGTTATTCTCAAAGGCTCTATCTGAAACATGTTTAAAATGAAGACATCTGATGAGAAGATTGTGGGCCTGGACTAGAATACTGCTTCTGGAAGAGTCTGGAGTTTTGATCTTGATAGTGATGAACATGTTTCTGTGCTTACTTCCTTGAGTTAAAATAAAAAAAAAAAATTTGACATTTGAAACCATGGTGATGGGGATCAGTATCTTCTGCCTTCATGGAGCCCTTAACAGTCGCTAAACCACTAGTGTAGGGGTATAAAAGGGAGACTTAAAGAATGAGCTGTTACTGCCTGACCCGTTTCCTTTCTGAAATACTGGCATATGCAGCTGCAGAGTTCCCCATTGAAATTCTCATCCTGCCACTGCGTCAAAAGAATGTAAAAATATTCAGCATTCTTAATAATTCTATGAGCATTCAAATTTCTGTTGTTTGTTTGTTTTGTTTTGTTTTTTTTCTTTTTTTTTCTTTTTCATTTTGTACATCATGCTACTCATTTCAAGGTAGAAAGATTACATTTTGTTTTGTTCTGTAAATATTTATATTTGGCCATCTTAATCACAGGTGGTCATGGTGGTTACAGGCAGAAATTCTAGCCTGAAGTCAGATATTATGTCCCTAGTTCAGAATATTTTTTAATATGGATAGGGAATTGTAGCTACAGAAAAATAATGCAATGCAGAGTACTCTGTGGTGGTATTTTGTATGTTGAATAATAGGTTCAGTAATTCTGGTAACCATTTATTCTGTTAAGTCCATTTCGTTTTATTGCATCTTCCTAATTTTGCTGCTGCTAGCACTTGTGCTCACTGGACTGGTACAGAATTGACGAAATGCCTATCATTCAGGCGGCTGATAATCACATTTGTTAGGATCCATGATCATACAGCGCAGACATACAATTACACAAGAGATAATACCTTCATTCTATGTACTTTCATTTTGTTATGGAGTTACTGTAGCTACTCCACTAGTTAACATTAAGCTCAATTTTTCACTTTAATTCTATCCATTAGTTTTGTGCAACTAAACCAGCATGTCTTATCTAGGTTCACAGCACTTCTCATTGTGTATAGATTCAATGTTTTTGATAATTTAAGTTCAACTCTTAGCTTTACTTAAACTTTAGAAATTCAGGAACATCTGTAACTAGTCCTGTTTTCTTTGTTGTGTTACACTTCAGAGTTTTGTATTGTTTCCTGCAGTTTCACTGATGAAAAACTGAATACTCAGGTGCCAGCCTTGTTTCTTAAGAAACGAGGCTTACGTCCTGTGCAGCTGTCAAGTTTGTCACTAGTATTTTTTGAAATCATGCCTGGCTTCAGCCATACTGACAGAGGGTAGAGATCTCAAAGGTATGAAAGGTCTACAAGCTTGTGTAAATTGGTGGCTGGATAGAAGAGGGAGATCCAAATCAGTGTCAATTACATGGTGTCAGCGGTGCCAGCCAGCTGAGAGATGCAGCAGCCAGCCGGCCGGCTGTGTGGCCTGAGCAGCCAGGGCGGGCCATGCTCTGAACTGGCCCTCGTGCCAGGGCCTGTGAAAGGGGCGAGGAGGCTGAGGGAGTGAAAGGGAGGCGGTGAAGGAGGAGGAGGAGGAGAAGGAGGGGTTAGAGGGTGGCACTGCATACAGATCCATACAGAACTGGGTGTCTCCCATTCTGCTGCCTGTTGAAGAGCCTGTTACGGAGATTATGTGGTAGTGTAGATAAAATACAAAGGTTTGCTATACATATAGATGTAATTGCTTTGCTTACATTAGGTCAACAAGTGCAGTTCTTTTCAAATAAACCCGTGGTGACAGCAAACGTAGTTTCATCAGCCACCACCTTGAGTGATTCTGTTGGTAGAAGTAGGTGAGGGGGAGACTGAGCACGGGTTGGTCATACTGATGGATTACTTGGGCCCATGCCCTCCTCTGTAAAGGCCCCCATATGGCTGCGTGATGGCTTCATATGTTAGTGGAACTATTGCTTTACCAAGTCAAATATGTAATCAGATTCATGTCACCAGATGTCACCACTGAAGGGTTTGAGCAAGTGTGTCACTTGCCGTTCCTTTTATCCAAGTTTTGCTATATTCACCACTTCATGTATCATTGTAAGTTTTCTTTTCTTTTCTTTTTGTCTAGGAAAATTGATGATTTTTCAAAGCCCAGGTTGTTGTGATATTACTACTGTTATGCATAGTAACTATTTACAGAAAGAAAATAGCAGAAATAATGAGTATTGTTTCCAAATATGCTTTACAGGAAAAATATTCAGCTAATATAATTTTAAGTTAATGGAGCCATAAAACTGTGTGGCTGCTAAGATCATCTATGATCGTTGCTGACAAAGTTTATTATGCTCTGTTTTTGATGGTACAATATGCTATTACATTTTCCCTTCATGCATATGCCTCTGCCTGTATAGTGTGCCAAATAATGCACCATAGAATATTCTACAACCTGAGGAACTTTGGGGATGAAGCTTGGTAGTAGCAGTTTTGAATTACACTGCATGGAGTTTTCTACACAATTAAGTGTGCTAAAATACTGTCACATGCTGAATTTGAAGTCTGTTTGATTTTGTATAGGGACTAAAGGACTAGAGAGCTTATTACGTAGTAGTGGGTGGTTTTGTGCTCCAGCAGAAACGTTAGGGATACAGTATGCTGTAATGCGTAAACTCTTCTGAGGCTAAACAGTGACTGTTCCTTCTATTGGAGTGGACTGATTAATTCCTGGGATAGCTGCAGTTGTGAAGGGGTTGATACACTGTGCAGTATCAGCCTAGCTTGGTTGGCAGCTGCCTTAAGTCCTCTTCTACTTTGACTAGAACTGTGATGTGCAGTCTTGCAGCATAGGCAGGTTGCCCAATATCCAGATTGCTCTGTATCCCGCTAATGGGATTGCTAGACTGGGGAAATAGTTATGGCAAATTGTATCTAGCCTTAAGTTTCTGGAATTAAAAATACCCTGGGGCAAAAAAGAAAAGAAATCCCAGGCTGTTGCTGGTATACTTTTTGCAGTTTGGGAACACTCACCGATATATTTTCAGCTTTTTGTAGGGTGCAGATGGTGCTATGTAGCCATATGGTGCATCCCTGACAATGGATTTTTAAAGCTGTTTGCTTGCCAGCAGAAACAGGAAATGGAAAAGTACGCAGAGTTGCCATTTGAAGAAATGGTGTTTCCTGCGCACTGTGGTTCACGTTGAAGCAGAAGAGAATGTATGCCAGCATGTGTGCATCCTCAATAAGTAGGCATATTCATATTGTGTATTTCATAGCTGAAGAAGTTGAGTCAATCAAGGTAGTTGATTTGCTTACTTGTGTCTGTTCTGGGTCTGTGAGAAGAGCAAAGATTCGTGGATAAGAATTTTGTAACAAACAGGATATGGTCTCCACTGCAAGGAGAATTTCAAGATACGAAAAGGGACATTTATGTAGAACTTTGCTGAACTTTTTGCACTGGAGCAGTGGTTTGACTGAGCTGCCTGAGGAGGTTGTGATTTAAACTTAGTATTAAAATCACATTGATCAAGGTTCTGACTATGGTCACATTTATGAAACAAATACCATTGTGGACTGAGGAATTCTTACTTTCTGTTTTGCTATGTGTCTTCAAATTTATGTCCTTCCTAGGATTTGTGAACTTAAGTGATGTTAAAAATTGCAAAACATCCTTTTTTTTTTCTGTAGTCAAAGGTGATTTCAATATTTTCTCCACAGATTTCCTTGCCCTAGATCCAAATTCTGTTACTCCGTAAGCAAATATGCTTCTCTACAGATAGTGAGGTTAAGGAGGAAGTCAATAGGAAACAGATAGTACTTCCCTGAGGCATCTAACACCTGCTAATAGTTTCATCATACAGAAGAAAGCTGAGCTTGATTATAGTCTTAGAGAAATGTAATCTAGTTGTTCAGAAATGTTTACTTCTTGTAAGATTTTTAGGTTAATTGACTTTTAAAACTGTTTACAAAAGCCTGTAACAGGTCTAATAATTTTTGGTAGTCACAGAAATTAAAAGAAAAAAACAAAATACATTTAAAAACTGTTTTCAGTTGCACTTCAATGTTCTTTTTCACAGAGACTTTAAATTACTCTATTTAATATTATTCTGTCTTAAGTTAGGCTCATTTAAAGGGCATTATTGCAATACACATGGTAATGTAGTCTCATGAAAACTGATCTTTGGACTAAGCCAAAATCTTCCGCTCCCCACCCTCCAACAGTTACCAGAGACATTTATGTAAAAGCTGTGATGGGCTATATGTGTGTATTTTGAGCTGGGTGGGTGACTACAGTAGCAAAACGATTTGAGAGATAAATCTGCATTTAAATAAACCAATTATTGATAACTGATAATGCCATAATATTATTGTACATTTGTCTATAACCAGGTTTTGACTGTGTTGCTGATATTTGGACAAGTGTACTCTTTGCTGGGTGAAAAACTGGCTGGCTGGATGAGCCCAGAGGGTTGTGGTAAATGGAGTTAAATCCAGTTGGCGGCAGGTCACAAGTGGTGTTCCCCAGGGCTCGGTGTTGGGCCCCGTTCTGTTTAATCTTTATCAATGATTTGGACGAGGGGATTGAGGGCACCCTCAGTAAGTTTGCAGATGACACCAAATTGGGAGGCAGGGTCGATCTGCTGGAGCGTAAGAAGGCTCTACAGAGGGATCTGGACAGGCTGGATCCATGGGCCAAGGCCAATTGTATGAGGCTCAACAAGGCCAAGTGCTGGGTCCTGCACTTGGGTCACAGCAACCCCATGCAGCGCTACAGGCTTGGGGAAGAGTGGCTGGAAAGCTGCCCGGCAGAGAAAGACCTGGGGGTGCTGGTTGACAGCCGGCTGAATGTGAGCCAGCAGTGTGCCCAGATGGCCAAGAAGGCCAACGGCATCCTGGCCTGTGTCAGAAATAGTGTGGCCAGCAGGAGCAGGGAGGTGATTGTTCCCCCGTACTGAGCACTGGTAAGGCTGCACCTCGAGTACTGTGTTCAGTTTTGGGCCCCTCTCTACAGGAAAGTCATTGAGGTGCTGGAGTGTGTCCAGAGAAGGGCAACCAAGTTGGTGAGGGGCCTGGAGCACAAGTCTGATGAGGAGCGGCTGAGGGAGCTGGGAACTGTTTAGTCTGGAGAAAAGGAGGCTGAGGGGAGACCTTGTAGCTCTCTACAACTACCTGAAGGGGGGTTGTAGAGAGGTGGGTGCTGGTCTCTTCTGTCAGGTGGCTGGAGGTAGAACGAGAGGAAATGGCCTCAAAAGTTGCGGCAAGGGAGATTTAGGTTAGATATTAGGAAAAATTTCTTTACTGAGAGGGTTGTCAGGTATTGGAACAGGCTGCCCAGGGAAGTGGTTGAGTCACCATCCCTGGAGGTATTCAAAAAGCGCGTAGACGGGGTACTCCAGAACATGGTTTAGTGGGCATGGATGATGGTTGGACTTGATGATCTTGAAGGTCTTTTCCAACCTAAATGATTCTATGATTCTATGACTGTATGATTACTTATCATTTTAGACTCAGTGTTCTGAGAACAGCTGCAGCATGAGTATGAAATTAAAATTAATTTTGAGATATAGAATACTTAAACTTAATTCCTGTAAAAAAAGAATTATCTGACTTTTCATGTACTGTGGTTTTTAGTTTATGAAGTAATCTCTGAATTCTCCCTTTTTAGAAAGAGTTTGTGTCTTAATGCAGGTGAATGCCAGCTGTGAGATGAGTGTTGTAAGAGAACGTGGTTTTCACACAACTGTGGGTTCTGGACTAATTTGCAAAGAACTAAAGATTATATTTGTTCTGAATTTAGTGGTCAGAATCACAGTAAGGGCTCTTTGACAATTGTGGAGATGGTATGTACCTCAAATCTAATTTCTTGCAGGAATTTTTTTATTTACTGAAAATGGCATTTGCAAAGTGATAGAAATGACTTGCAAATTTGGAGGGAATTTGGCCAGTAGTTCTTTCAAGAGAATAGAAAGGAATAGATTTGAGAAACCTGAATCTTTCATTTTAGCATTTTTCAAAGTAAGAGTTCTTCTTTTTTCATCAATTTGCAGCTATTCAGAAAAATGTGGAAAATGATAACAAAAATACAGAGTTGTGGAAGAAATGATCTTTTCTCTCAATCCTTCCCCTTTTAATAAATTATCAGAATGTACCAATTTTCTGAAAGTGAAGAAAATTAAAAAATTTGTTTGTTATTCAATTCACATAGCTAAGAAGAAATAAATACACTAAATTCTTTACCCATCTGGTTCTAATGCAATCACTGTTATTCCACATTCTGCTTAAATCTTGTGTTATTATTAATTGTATATTTGCACCCCATCTTATTTTCTCACCTTCATGACCAGTTTCAGTCATCACATTAGTAGGTGGTAACATTCTGTGGAAAGAGAGAGTGAGAGGGAGGTGAAAGCTGAGTATAACTAGGAGTGATTAAAATAATGGATATCTCAGAGCATGCTCTCTTTTTTTCCTGTTCTTGGTTTGTTGGAACACAGCTCTCCTTGTTGCTGGTGATAATTTTACTTACTGGCAAAGTGAGCATGTTTTTAAAATGTAAAAGAATGTGCTTGAAAAATTCAAAGCACTAGGGAAAGATCTAGACTGAACCCAGTGAATTATGTCACACAGGTTTATTTGTGTACTCTGATTTTAGCTCATCCTGAATATCTCTCTCATAACTACCTTTTGTGAAGATCCCCAAAAAGTCAGAATGAAAGGGGAAGGAAACAGGGTAATTTAGCTGACTTCTCTGACCAATAATTTTACTACTAAATATGGTATGTTCAGTCAGATTTAGAAAACAATAGGCATATTCCTAAGTGAATCAACTACTGCCAAGGTATAAATAAAAACATAAATCAAATGTATTTGTGTAGCAGTTACTATTCCCATCAGTTTATGACCAGAATCTCTTACTGAGACCAAAATTTGATTACAGCTGTCAGCATTCTGAATTATATTTTTTTGCTAGCAGAAACTGCTCATTTAGGAAGTGAAATTAGTTTATGAAAATAATTCGTTACAGCATTTAAATGCAACGTAATAAAATGATGAACTGGTATTAACAGAAGAAAGATGAATAAATACTTTGCTAAATTGATCTAATAGTCTTGACTTATTTTAACCTTACAAATGAAGGAGTTTAAAATATCCCTTGTTTTATACAGGTTTTTTTTCTAAAATAGCTAGAATGGTGGAGAGCTGATTTCCATGGACACTTATGGAAAGACTCACCCTTAAGCCTCATACAGGTGATTATCAAATCCTTAGTTACTGCATGCGATGATTTTCAAACCAAGTCAATCAATACTTCAAAATAATTGAACTTACTTGTGTATCTGCCAAGAGATGTATCGAGGATGGTCTGAAGTAAGCAGCACTGTGAATCTGCCATGTTTGTACTGACCATGTCAAGCATGGTATTGATATTTACTGAAATTAAATTTTAGCTTAGCAGCCTTAAAACATTTGAAATTTGCTTTTCACCTTAGCATACTGCTTTTACTTTGTTTTTCTCTGGGCTAGCTTGATGTGTAGAATCCAGAGAGCTGAAGATTGAGGAAAAAATACATTGATCTTGCAGTTTACAGTTTATCAGAAATAGTAGTACAGCAATTGCAGGGAGCGTAGCTGGAAGGGAAAGTGTTTAGACCATAGCAAATAGTCTGAAGAAGAAGGGAAAGATGGAGAAAAAGAAATAACCCCTCTGTGGGTTATGTCATATGTAAGAACAATGGAAGCTACTTTTCAAAACGAAAAAACCCCAAGCAGTCCAGCCCTAGAGAACAAAAAAAAGCTTCCCTGGAGTTTGTAATAGTATCTTGGCAAACACGAGAGTTCAGAGGTAATCTCAGAGTATTTAATTCGTGCATCAGATTTTAGAGTTCTTCACTGAGAAATTCTTGAACAATTGTGAAGTAAAAATCTTACTTGTTTACCATTACAGCATTCTAAATTCTGCTGAAATGAACATTTGTTATTTGGTTATTAAGAGATATTAACGTCACAAGATAAAAAGTAGCAGATTAAGAAGTTATAATAGGAGAGAAACACAGATTGATAGTAAAATTTTTAGTTCAACACTCTCAAAGTTTTGAGATGTTTTATAACTAGATTTAGCTCTGAATTTGGAAATGAAGTTAGTTTGTCTATATCCTATTGGGACAGTACATCTTCACTGAAGTGGATGAGACCAGACCTCCTTTCAGAACTCGAAAATTTTTCCTGAATGCCTATGGAACTGGACATCTACCCCACAGGGAAATTAATTTGAACATTTGAAAATGGCCACTATCATTTTAGGTATGTGAATTAAAATCCTCTGTTTGAAGTTTCTTAAGTTTAGACATGCTGATAACCAGAGTTTTTTCAACTGGATTCTTTTCCTGGTTAAGTCATCTTTTATGATCGCTTGGTAAAAATATATCACACAGGCAAAATATAAAGAAAAAAGAAAAAAAAAGAAAAAAGTTGAATATTTTCTTTACCCTAAATATTCCTGTCTGCTTTACAGTTTCTTAATGCTGATATTAAATGCACAAAGGAAATAGCAGAAAAGACTCTGTTCCAGTCTTTAGCTGTATTGACATAAAATGCTACTGTAGATTCAGGTAAAGTACATTTTAAAGAAAGATCAGTCCTGTGTTTGCAAGGTGGTTGTCCTATACTGTCTAATTAAATCAAATTTGGAGTTCTGTTTGCCCAACAGTTAGACAAATTTTGAATTCTGATCAAAGCTCCTTCCTGTTTAAATTAGAGAAATTGCACCTGTCATCATATGTACAATTGTCTTGTAATGATGCAAGAAAAATGGAAATATTTCAAAGTGCATTTGGAAATTTATTTAGCAGAAATAGATGGAGATGAAAATAAGGTGGAATAGTGGTGTCTCTCCCTGATACATGCTCTAGAAGAGCATTTACTGAATATTTACAATAATTGCATGAAGATCAAAAAACAAATGTGAAAGATTGAATATAATGAACAATTCTCAAAAACATTGCCTTTTGAGGAAGTGCCATGTGAAAGTTGCAGGTTCTTCATAAAGAGGGAGAAAAAAATAAAGAAACAATGATTCAATATGTACTGGAATAGAGAGGGGCAGAAGATATTGGGGCTTTGGAAATCTGTTGGATTTGCTAACATAGGGGAAGACAACCTGCGGAATTCCAAAGGGGTGTTGAGAGAGAGGCTGAGCTCTTGTTGAAGATTGGTAATTGTCGTGGTTTAACCCCAGCCAGCAACTAAGCACCACGCAGCCGCTCACTCACTCCCCCCCATCCAGTGGGATGGGGGAGAAAATCAGGAAAAGAAGTAAAACTCCTGGGTTGAGATAAGAACGATTTAATAGAACAGAAAAGAAGAGACTAATAATGATAATGATAACACTAATAAAATGACAACAGTAGTAATAAAAGGATTGAAATGTACAAATGATGCGCAGGGCAATTGCTCACCCCCCGCCGACCGACACCCAGCCAGTCCCCGAGCGGCGGAAAAAAACCCTGCCCCCCCCTTCCCAGTTCCTAAACTAGATGGGACGTCCCATGGTATGGAATACACCGTTGGCCAGTTTGGGTCAGGTGCCCTGGTTGTGTCCTGTGCCAACTTCTTGTGCCCCTCCAGCCTTCTTGCTGGCTGGGCATGAGAAGCTGGAAAGTCCTTGACTTAGTATAAACACTGCTTAGCAACATCTGAAAACATCAGTGTGTTATCAACATTCTTCTGATACTAATTCTGGAACACAGCATTATGCCAGGAAGAAAGTGAACTCTATCCAGCCGAAACCAGGACACTTGACTTGAGGTGGCTGTCATTTTGGAGCAAGGTCTGGCACTATAAAGGGTACAAAGCCAGAGGCACCGCAGATGAAAGTAACAGGCTACACAAGATCTAATATACCAGGGACAGGAAAACATATATTGCCCCAAAACCAATATTATTCAGTGTTAGAATAGCCCATACCTCTTGAATGTCCCCAAAGTGTAGAAAGGTTGTAACATGGAGCTGAAATCAGTGGTTTAAGCTCAGTGTCACTCATTACTCTATGGAAATGAATGAACAAAAAGTTGGAACTAAGGCACATATTTGACTCTGGCTTCAAACTTTCTGTGAATGATATCAGAATTTGTTTTATTGGTGTGGCTACTTACGTGGTGATTAAAGATGCAGAGTACATCTCTACAGGAATAATTTGATGCAAAGCTAATGTAGCTTATGCATACATCGGTCTTTAGTTACTCTACTACCAGTGGAATAACATATGTGTAACATTAGGACATGGAAGGGACAGTCTGGGTAACTGCTTGCTCTTGTGGGACATATTGGAAGTTGGCTATCTTTTCAAGTTATCCTGAACATTGATGAGTACATTTTTATTTACTGGGAGCCAAAAGAGTGCTGAGCTGCAAATACACCTAGGCTCCAGAGGCTTTTAACAGGGCTATAAAAAGACAACTTTTCAAATTTGCACTCAGAAGGAAGACATGGGCTCCTCAAAAATATTAAGTTGTTTAAGAATTAGGTGTCTCCTCAGTGTTTTCATAATTTGAACTAACAGAAACATAGTCTACTGTTCAGTAATCACAGGTGAAAACTAGGTCTTGTGGGAGTCAATACGAATTCTGTCATGAGCATCAAGGGACCCAGGATTTGCATATTAATTTCTGGATGTGTGTGCATTATATTCATGAATAGCTAGAGTGAAACACTCTGCCTATATCCGTAAATCTGCATTTCATGCTTCTACATACAAAATAAGTATAAAGTTGCATATATTATACTCTGGGGCCCATAGCCTTGGATATGAAAAAATTGGGTCCTAAATATGTCTATTGACAAACACACAGATTCCCTGAGAAAATCCTGAGATGCAGAAATTTACTGCTGGCTATATACAGTATGTGTGCATATCAATTGCAATGACACAATAAAGAATGTTACAGATTTTCGGAGGAGTAGTGTGATATCAAGTTTAAAAGGTGCTTGAGGAATATAAACTACCAGTGAAAACTGTAGGGAAGATAAAGTAAACTGTGTCTCTATGCATTAGAAGAACGGTGTTAAGAGCAGTAAACCTGATGGAGGTTTAAACTAGCTGCATTAATGTATATATTTTACGATGTATATAATACAGCACCATTTTTAGAAACAACGAATAGCCCACTGAAAATTTCTCAAGTTTTCCTGTAAGGGCATGAATTCAGAGAGAGCATGGATCAGTAAATTTTTTTGGTAAGCAGCAGACGTGGATGACCATTCATATTTTTATATTATATAATTTTTCTGTGTGTTCCCTTTTTGTTCACTTTCCATGTACATATATGTGATTGAGTTATATTGGCATGGCAGTTTGCAGAAAGTGAGTTTCAAGGTCATATGCATGATGATGAAAGGAAAATGGATTTTAAATTTATGTGTATAAAGTAATCTCACCAGAAGTGTTCACACATTCATCTAATCAGGAAACAGGTCTAATGGTGATGTTCATTTGTGTCTACTCACAATGAATGAAGTGCACAATAACTTGTGAGCTCTTTAAAATTACCCTGAGAACTAAGGCATTTCTCAGAAGATTTTAACAGTTGTGTTCCTGTGTTAGGTTGAGTGATTGCAAAGATCTTGTCATTTGGTACAAAATCATTAGAATGCTCCAGTAACCAGATAAGCTGGAGAACTTTTTGCTGTAACTTTAATGTAGATTTTATTTTCACTGACCTTTAAAAATACTTTTATTATTCTGTGTCACATTTTCTCAGCTGCCTTCTCCCAGCTTTCTCCTACAACCCATCCCATACTCACTTGGTGCTATCTAAAAGAACACAATTTCTGCCTAAGGGGATAAAAATTAAAAACCATTCAAAGTTTCTCAGAATACCCTATATTTTATACAAGTTACTTTCAAAGAGTAAAATTGTACTGCAGTTCTACAAAGCCTTTGGAACCTATGCATAGTGATGTTGATTTACAATATTCATATACCTTTCATGTGAATCTGATGAACAGAATTTAATTCTGACATCTATTTAAAGGTCTTGATCAGTTCGGGTTGAGCTGTTTTATTGCATTAGGACCAGGCAGAGAGAAATTATCATTTTTAGGTAATCTTGTCTATTCCTTTTTGAATGGAACTTCATTTCCTCCTATGTTGTGCTCTCTGGAGCTTTGTTCAGTCTGGTTTTTAAAGGATTGAGTGATGGGGCTTCCAGTGGGAACCTACAATATTTTTTACAAAAAGCCTCTACCACTACTGATGTACGAGGGAATGGGATATGAATTAATGTACGTCTTTATTCAGAAGTTTTGGGATACAGTCTAAGTTCTAATAGCTGGATCATTTCATTTCTCAATGAAAGGCAAAACAATGCTGTCATTTACATATTGAGCTATTAAAAAATGGAAACTGTCTGGGTACAGAAGGTGTTTTTTCCATTAATTGAGTTACAATTCCCTCTGTGACACTGAAATCCAAAGTTAAACTTGTAAGTAATCTGGTCTAAATATTTAAATATGCTCTCTTCTACATGCCAGACAGTAATGAGCAGCCTAGAGTCACACAAGTTATGTTTCCCTTATTTAATTACCCCCCAAATTAAATTTAAAAAGTTTTTTTTCTAGATTTCTCTGTTATTCAGTGAAAACCATAAAAAATATAGCAGTTTCACTGGACCAATACACAGAGAGATTTCATTTTCAGTCTTTAATACCACATTTATATTCTCTTTCCAGATTGCTCTATTACTTCTTCCATTTTATCTCTATAGAAATTAAATGCTATAGCACAAATTCATGTTGCAGGGAAAAGTCTTTACTGTTGAAGGTGGATTGTTTCCTTTCTGTCTGCAAGAGTTTTGTTTTATTTCTCTAATGAAAAAGTTGGTTGTTGAATTACAGAGTTAAACTAGAGCATGTAATTTCAAACTTTGTCCTTTATAGTCAATTAACCTAGCTTCTGTTTCTCCACATTTTTTCATTTTCACATATGGATCCATTATATTGTGCCTAACTGAAAATACAGTCTTAGAGTCAAAATATTTCATGTTTCTTTGGCTTGCAAATTAGCTTTGTTCATCTTTTTTTTTTAAGTTGCTGTCAAACTAGGTGTCAAAATTGTGGAAGAATTGTAGCCTGAAGGATCCTAGTAATATGTAACTATGCTCAGCTTGAGCATGGTTGACAGCACAACTACGCAGTGCCTATGTCAGTTTAGAAGATAGTAATTCCCAGGAGAAATCCCTTCATCCTTTGATGGGATGAGCCTGCTGATCAAAGGTTTACACACACCTAAAATGTAATTGAAATTTACATGTACTCTGGCAGAAAAGGCAGCGTGTGCACCCCACTTGCTGTTCATTCTGCTGTCATGTTGTAATTTGTCTTCTGCTGATACAAGTACTTCTGAGTTCATATTTCAAGCCAAGTTATGGAAATGGTAGAGGTCTCAGACTCATTCATGGTGTTTTCCCCTAATTAAAGATATTTTAGAACATATAGCTTCAACACTTCATCCAATTTTTGGTGTACCAACAAGAACCCTGTCTTATATTGTAGGCAGGAAGATGTGTAGTAGATAGACCCCAGGTGACAGGGTCGGGAGAAACAGCATGAAGCCCTCCTTGGCCAAAAAGCATGCTAAATACATATGACATTTTTGCATCACTTCATAATTAAAAGCAGTAAAGTAGTGTTTTCTTTAATGATTATACTGTCTTTGTCTATGTCTTCAGAAAGCTATAGCCCATGTGGTGATACTTATCCTCTGTCTGAAGATGGAAGAGGTAGAAGTTAGGGGGAGGGAGAATCTTATTTATGTAGAATTTGGGTTCCTACAGTGACTTGCAAACCAGCTTGCAAGATGGATGCAATGCCAAATTTATACATTCACATCCATAGCCTTGGTCCTCATAATGTTTTTTGGGGATTGATAGAACTCCTTTTTTATAGTACAGTATAACCAAACATCACTATTAAGCACTTCCATTCAGTCTGATGAATAGAACTAATTTAACTTCAATTAAGTCCAAAGTGACTTAACTAAAAACATTACTGGCAGATGAAAAGCGTGTAAGCAAACTGTTATCTTCTCTTCTTTCATTCAGACAGTTTTTGTTCTCCTTCAGTAGTTTTTTCTGTGATGTATTGAAAAGAAACATTTCTGGTACCCAAATAACAGAGTATTTCACTAGACTCACGTTTCTTGCATAGAAGGAAGTGACAACCACAGGAAACCTAAGATGCAGCACACTGTTTAAAGTGACTTGCAAGCAAAATGCCTTTTCTTATTGGGCATTGTATATTTTTCCCCCAAGTATATGTTTCTTCTGCCCTTATATATATAATTCAATTTATCATGAGCTCCAATTTACTCTTTAGTAGATCTTTTTAAAAAGTAAATTCAAGCTATTTATGTGTACAGATGAAATTTCACTGTATTCTGTTTTAAGGGTATCAATATTTACCAACACTGTTTACGTAGGATTTTTTTTCTTTACTGGTGAATTACAGGTAGGGTCAGACATAAAAAAATTCCATAGGTAGTTAAAAAAAAAAGCTGAGATAAGAAAGACTTCTTATTACAGACTTCTTAGGCATGTATCACCTATCTCCAAATACATAATATTGCTTTTTGCAACACCCCCTACCCAGCTTTTTCTGAAGTTCAACCCTTCAGTAAAGCTTATGCTTTCGTCAGAAAGTCAGATTTTTGCAGTGCAAGTGGTTGACTCAGGACTAAAATTAATACATGAAATCAGGTATTTGGGACTTACTGTATACAACTGCATGAATTTCCTTTTGATTTTTCTCTTCTTTACCATGCTGTTTTTTAAGATGAGAGTTACATTTTTGGACAAAAAAAGTAATTATCAGTGCTTTGTTATTGTCCTAGTTTCAGCTGGGATAGAGTTAACTGTCTTCCTAGTAGCTGGTATGGTGCTATGTTTTGAGTTCAGTATGTGAAGAATGTTGATAACACTGATGTTTTCAGTTGTTGCTCAGTAGTGTTTAGACTAAAGTCAAGGATTTTTCAGTTTCTCATGCCCAGCCAGCAAGAAAGCTGGAGGGGCACAAGAAGTTGGCACAGGACACAGCCAGGGCACCTGACCCAAACTGGCCAACGGTGTATTCCATACCATGGGACGTCCCATCTAATATAGGAACTGGGAAGTGGGGGCGGGGAATCACCACTTGGGGACTGGCGGGGTGTCGGTCGGCGGGTGGTGAGCAATTGCCCTGCGCATCATTTGTACATTCCAATCCTTTTATTACTACTGTTGTCATTTTATTAGTGTTATCATTATCATTATTAGTTTCTTCTTTTCTGTTCTATTAAACTGTTCTTATCTCAACCCGCGGGTTTTGCTTCTTTTTCCTGATTTTCTACCCCACCCCACTGAGTGGGGGGGGAGTGAGTGAGTGGCTGTGTGGTGCTTAGTTGCTGGCTGGGCTTAAACCACGACAGTTATGATTGCCCTGGATATGAAACATTGTGTTATAAATATAATCCTATCTAAGAGTAGTAATTCTAATTTCAAGAATGTTTGATTAAAAAATGTTAATCTACTGTGAAGGAGGTAAGTTAGTATTTAGTCACTGAAAACATGAAGTTCTCAGAATTTCTTTTCCTTGCATGTCTTTTTGTAATCTTGGTTACAAATGCAAGGCCTAGGGTAATATCTCATCTGATGAATATCTCATCTTAATCATCAAACCACATACATCACTTTTGTTAAGGCATGTAATTCTGTACAGATACAAGAAAATAAATGCAAAAAATAATAATTTATAAATCTTTGGTAGCTTCAGTTAAAAAAAATAATAAAAAAACCCAACCCAAACCCTCTGGTTTTCACTGTACGTTCTAGTTTGCTGGTTTCTACATGGAGAACCAGACTTCATCACAAGTTAGTGTTGTCTGTGAATATTTTATTGATTGGCTGATTCAGTCTTCCTCATTAGACACAAGAGAGACACCCTTTAATGCAAGCAGAAGGTAACCACCCTCAGTGGCTCTCGCCACCAGCAGCATACATTCCTTTCAAAATTAAGGAAGTCAAAACCAGCTCAGGTAAATTGCACTGCTTACTTCAGACTAAAGGAGGTCAAAGAAACTGCAGAGCTGATACAAATGTAAGATTTTTTTTTTCCCCACATTTTAGTAATTATTTAGTAAGCTGATATCAAACCATGTGTTTGCAGTAAGCCATATGATGAACATCATGGGTATCTGCTTGTTATTACTTGTTCAATGATGTCTTCCTTCAAATCACACAATGTATTTCTTCAACCTGAGAAGAGTAGGCAAAGGATATGATCTAATTTCTGTCTTCAGGTGCCTAATGGGAGGTTATAGTGGACAGAAAACCAGACTCTTCTCTGAGGTGAGCAGTGAAAGGTTGAGAACCAAAGACCAAAGTTTCAGCACAGGAAGTTCTTTGTAAGGAAATGAAGGTGGTCAAACACTGAAACAGGTTGTCCTGAGAGGTGGTGGAATATCCATCCTTGGAGATATTCTGAATTCAGCTGAACAAGGTCCTGAGTGACCTAATCTGACTTTGGAGTTGTCCCTACTTTGATTGTGTGTGTTTGTAGGTTGGATTACATGACCTCCAAAGATCCCTTCCAGCTTAAATTATTCTATAATTATATGATACAGCTGGAGTGGGAAATTTGTAGCAAAGTGGTAATGCCAGATGATTTTAAATTTAGATTGCAATAATGAGTATCCATACAGAGTCACCTGAATGCCAGATGTCCTACAGGGTTCCAGTGGGATAGTTTGCAAAGCAACAGTTATCACATTTTGAATAAGCATTGCAGAAAGAATGGATGTTTACTTTGGAAACTTTCCAGTGGGAGCAAAAAAAGTAAAATCTGATTCCAGAAGTCAGGAGACTAGTATAAAGCTTCATTTCTGTGTAACCATGTGCATGTAACCTGAGTGAGTTTGGCCAAACAAAAATAGCATTTTCAAGCTGATACGTATTTATGAGGTCTGCAAGTAAATAAATCCATTCCAAAATGATGTGAAATCTGTTTGAGTGCTCTTCTGATAAGTAATCCAATTTTACAAACACCAGTTATCTCTGCAGTGGACGATCCATGCAAGAAGAAAAATCCTGGATGTAAAAGTGAGTCTGAAAGCTCCTTAAAAAACTTTGATTTTTCTTGGACCTCAAAATAAGGATAAACCTCTACTAGCTCAATGGAATCTGTAGGAGATTAAAAGAAATCTTTAAATGATTGTATGGTATATATTACCAGACAGAAGAATAGCAATACCTTTTTCTGCTCACTGTACATCTTTCCCTCATACTGTTTCCTCCTTTCAGCCACAGAATACCTCCTTACCCAGCCCATCAGGCTTTTTCTATCAGCCAGATATGAATTTCAGCTCTCATTGTGGACCCTTTTTTTGGTGACAGCAACCATAGCTTTCACCAGAAATGGGAATTATTTGTCCCTTCTGGTGTCCCTTTTCATCTCACCCAATGTTATGGCTCTCTGACAGAGTTTTATACAGGTTTATATAGTTTTATGTTTTAGCTTGCTAAAACATTCTAGCAAGCTTTTATTTTGGGGGTTCAGCAAGTTTCCTTCAAGGATTTTGCAAAAGTTACTGCCAGATTCTATTCTGTAGAAGTATTTGAGAATTTTACATTATTTTTCATGGCAGCAACAAGCTTAACACCTAAGGAAATTGAAGTGTTATCCTACATTAGCTTACCAAAGATAATAACTGATTGCATGTTTGGTTACATATCAAATCAAGAAGGCAGAAAAAGTTTGTATGCATGTATATTCATCAGAATGATGGAAATAGTGACGCTAAGCAAAAGCCAGATCCTTCAGCTGGTCAATGCTTATTTGCAGCTTGATGGTGAAAGCAGAGGGAATGGCATAATAAGCAATTTTAGAATAAGAATGATTATAGTGTTCAGTTTAGCTGAAGGACAGAAGGGCAAGTGAATTAGTTCTCCAGGTAATATATCAGGGAATCTATGAAAAAACCTCAGTTTTCAGACAATGCGAATGTCTTGGACTTGTTCTTAGTTGTAGCCTGAGTATATTTGGTACAGATAAGAATTAAACTTTCCCTTTTTGAAAAAAAAAGTCAGTTTAAATATTAATGACAAAAATCCCATTGACCTCTGGAATGATCTCTGGGCTGGGATTTTATGTAAAAAAAATGTATTTTGTCTTCTACGAATATGTCCTGGCAAAAACATGAATGAAAAAGCATTCTAAAAATTTGAGTGAGTTTGTTATTGATGTGAATGAATGTGCTATTAGAATGAGGTAAGCTAGCAGGCTGTATATTTAAAAAAAAAAAAGTGAAATCAATTAATGTTCATTTATTTGGTTACTTACAACTTAGATATGAAATGGAATCTGAGAATACATCGATATTTCATTTTTGTTGAATAAAACTGAATTGAAATAAGTGATAATCCAGCTAAGTTCTGCATGGTACGTTGATTTTTCCAATTCCAGAAGAAATTAGCGATCCAAGTTTGCTTTGAAAAAACTGCTGTCTAAAACATGAAGCTGTCTTAGTCTCTTGTTCAACTCAACACTAAATAAGTAGTAATTCTTTAAAAGAGCCCATTAGAGAGCTGAAGTGTAAATAACTATTTATCCCAGTTCTCTGGAGGAAAATGCATCTAGTTTAGGGATTGATTCAGCCCTGAAAATTATTTGACTGTAGTAATAAGAAACATTCTGACAAAAAAAAAAAAAAGGAAGAGGGGAAAGAAGGAAGGAATTAATCTGACAGGGATTTATCAGCATCAATATAGCGAGAAACAAATTAGAGGAATTAACAAACTATAACTTGTCCTGAGGGAAATGAAGTTGTGACATGAAGCGACTTTTGCTAATGTTAACATCCTAAAGAACATAGTCTGCAAGAAGCATGCGGGGTGGAGAAGCATGTCAGCAAATATGGAAACATCACCAAACTACTCATCATCTAACTGTGCTACACAGAAATTGTGCTGGTGATAACACCTTCTAACTACCTTAGATGGGGGAAGGAAAAGGTAGTTTTATCAGTTTTTAGGATTTTTATTTCTTCTATGGGAATGGACCTTGCTCAGAATTTCAGATATTAAAAATATTTTTTCTGGAAAAAGCAGTGGACAGAGAACTGGTGACTCTGACTAAATCACCATGGAATGCTTGGTTAGTGAAAACACAGGAGGGGTGATGACCAGTTAAGTTCAGCACACGGATGTTTAAACCTTTTGATTAGTGCAGCTATACATGGAAGGACCAAATTAATTTGCCTGAAGCCAGAGCAGCCCTAAACACTACTCCACAAGCCTTAACAGAGATTTCCATACAGTTGGTCTCTGATAACCTATGCCAGGACCTCTAGGAGGCTGGTGATCATGTCACGCTGTGGTTGTGGGTTCACATACAATTGACACTATCACAGCTGTGAAAGGGAGATGCCCTGGGCTTGGCTGCTGCATGGTCCTGTCCTGTGTAGTCCCTTCTCAGACAGCTGAAGGACTTAATCTCAGCCACACAATCCTAACAACTTTTCTCCTCCCCCTCTGCACAGGAAATGATGAAATGATGACTGGAGCCTCAAGGTGCCTTTAGGAATTGGAAGTTTACCTCCCCGTCTGAAACCAGTCATTGCTGGTACATAGTTTTTGCAAAGAGAAGATCCACCTTTTTGCTCTTCTGCTGAAATCCCAGGTCACTTTTGCAGAATTGGCAGACTTGCAAGGAACAAGTTCAAGGTTTGTCTATGTCAAATCCATCTCCTAGTTCATCTGCTCTTCTCTCTCCTCTCTTTCCATGTGTAAGCTGGAAATTACAACATTTAAACATATTATTCAAAAGATGATAATTTATTCACTAACATTTGTTTTGTGTTTGTTTGGTTTTCCAGCTGATCTGATGCTGTCTGAATACAGTACTCTGTAAAACTAGCTGGAAGGCAGGATTCTACCTCTCACTGAGAATTGATAGCCTTCTTCACTGTAAATATAAATAGACCCTCAAAAAATTGAAGAAATATTAACGGTAGGTAAGAATGGCAGAATGGAGACTAAATAGCTGGGTTCCTTTCTCAGTGTTGCTCCCAAAGTGCTGAATTACTGACCCTGGGATGTGGCTGGTCGGAACGCAAGAAGTTGTATTACTGCAGAGGAAATAGATAATAATCACATTTTCATTAGAAGTATGTGTATCTCTATTGGCTCAGTTTTGTATTGTGATCTACTGGAGGAGTTAATTTGTTTTCTGGGACAAATGGGTAAACATGTCAGCTGTGCCAGGAGAAGGAATTACTTTGATGAACATGCCTGTCTGTCAGAGATTATTCTGTGCTGCTGGTTGAACAGTTAGTATGAGTTCTTGTGTACCTGTTTCAACTAAAATTAGCTGGGTTCGTGTACACTTTTTAAATAGTAGATCTTTAATAACTCAGCTCAGGTTGTGACTGTGGCCTTAGAGGTGTTGACCGTAAAAGGGACAAATTTGGTTCAAAATGTGGACAGCTGTCAGTATCATCTAATTGCAGATACACTAGAACTACAGCAGCAGGACACACCTTTTAATGTTAACAGGTAAAAACTGATACAGAAGGGAGATCAGCACATGGTAAGAAAGGCATGGAGAGCACATGAAGCAAAGAGAGCCACCATTATGTGGGGAAAAACCTACCCTTCTAAACACAATAGAAGAGAAGAAATGCTTCCTACCTTGGGCCAGAGAGGCAAGCAGGGTCACCAGTGCAAATCAATGGTGCAGCATCCTTTGCCTTTTAATTCAAGAAGCCTAAAGAGAGTGTGCTACTTGGTTAACAAAGATCATTCAACGTGACTCCCAGGAAAGATGTATCTCCAGGGTTCTTTTGTAGTTGGATGGACGGTGATTGCTACGATAAGAAACAGGAATGCTAAAGCTGGTAAGACTGATTTTGGCATTGTGGCGTTCTCTGGCCTAACTTTGTGTTCATAATCTACATTGTGTCTACAGCAGAGCAAACTCTTATCCAAATTGTATTTAAACTATTAAAATCTCAAACCTGGAGTCATGCTGTCTACATTTTGAACATGCTGATGCTCCAGGTCAAGGGCACATCAATATTAAAACAGAAGCTTTTGCCAATATACTTAAACATCAACTTGTTTAAGCTTGTTCCAGACATGCTCCTGGGTCATGTCAGGTTGTTTTTTTTGTGAATTTTGTTTCCCTGCTGCAGTGCTTTACGCAGTGCCTATTTCTGAACCAGATCTCTGCCATTTTACAGTTTCCCGCATGGCAAAGCACTGATACTTAAACATTAAAAATCCAAAATAATCCCCTTGTCTAATGACTGTGTGCATGAAAACTGTCTTTCTTCTCTCAGACATATCAGCCTGACTATGAAAAAGGGAGCAAGGATAACACTTTATGATGATTAACAAAGGATGTCTAAAAAACTTCCCTTCACACCAGCTTCTCACTTCAGTCACTGCTGACTACAAAATCATTGACCTTTTGTACTCAGTCAGCAGTCCCCTAACACAGGAGTTAGCAAAAAACCAAGGAGACAGAGCTGGGAAACACTATTTTTCTGCTTCAACAACTCATTACAAATTGTAGACTGTATTTATTCGAAATTTGTAAATGATTAGCAGTAACTACCATGGTTTTGCTGCCTAGTTTTAATTTCTGTGAAGGAAGCTGACCCAAAGTGCAAACACAACTCTGTACACACCTGTTTTACTTAATACTACCCTTTAAGAAACCTGCAGTCACTAACCTGCTGTGTACTTTTGGACTAATCACTGTACGCATACCCTGTGTGATTTTAGCTCACTATCTGAAATTTAGGAATAATTTTTCCTTTGTTAAATCTTTTCCAGAATGCCTGAGGAAAATATTATGTTTAAGCCAAGTACTAAAACCTTTTAAGTAAAAAGGATGCACCTCAGCTGGTGGTGGTTTCTCACTCCTGTTCTTCCTAGTTTTTCAACATAGATTATGTCAACCCACTAAATTGTAGTGGGTCTTTTGCTTCCATGTTTGTTTGTTTGATTAAAAAAAATGGGGAAGGAATTATAAAGGAAGGCATTTGCAATCTAAATTGTTGAGGTGTTTTCTTAATCTAAGACCTGTAGAAGATAATGTACTTAGTGGCTTTATACTCACAGATGAAATACAAAAATTCCAAAGCCATAAAGCAGCTGATAGGAACTTTGGTTTCAACCTGCTTATTTTGGATGTGACTGCTGTACTTCAGGTATTTTGACGTTGAGTGTTGCTCCATTTTTAAAATGAAAAATAGGGTTCTCTAATCTTAAATACTGTAACTAATGGTATGATTCTAACGAATTGTGATCCATGTTACTACAGTGAAATTTTTACAACAGTTGGAAATATCCATTAGGTTATAGGGTATTTACCAGATGGAGTTTATGAAAAAGCAAACCAAGGATAGGGAGTCAGAAAGCTTAATTTGTTGGAATGCTGCCAGTGATACTCTGGAGATCAGCCATAATTCAGGCAAGTGTATTGTCTGCCATCTTGGGCATGCATGGTTACTAGGTGCAACTATCATTGCTAAATTTCTGGACTTCTCCGAAACAAGCTTGCATAAAAAAACCCCAAAACTTTTTTGCAGCTACATAGAGATCAACAGAGAATTTATAATAATAAAAAAAGGTAGTGAGGTCAGGCATGATCTGCAATATAACAGTATCAATTACTCTTGTAATGATGGGAAACTGTACTTGAAGCATGCAAGCAGATCAGCAGGAGTGGAGAGTTTTCACTCTAAGATTTCTGCTTGTTGTTCAGTGTCTTGTTCCTTTGCCTGCCTTCAGTCACAGAGGTGTCTATTTTGTGGAAGATATTAACCAACTGTCAGATAATCATACTCCTAGGTGAATAAAGGTGGGGGAAACAGAACAGTTAAAGGACCAGTTACTGAGGTATATACTTAATACACTGTGAGCAGCTGATAGTGTTATTAGTCATTCCCTTTTTCATTTTTATGAAATATTGGGCAGAATCAGTCACATAGCAAATAAACACTTAAGAACTTGGGACTTTTATTTCACTCAATCTATCCTAATATATTGTCTCCACAACTCTGTAAGTAAAAATGGTGCGGAAGCCTTATAAAGACCTGCCCTTCTAGTGACTTTGTAAAAGGACTTAAATAGAACAGAGGTTTAAAAGAAAAAAATATAGGAAAGAAAGATGCAGATCCTTTTAGAACTCTTTCATTTATGTTTGAGCAGAGAAGTGGTCATGGGCCATAGTGATTTGATTTAATTTATTGAAGTGCTGCTTTTGTTCTAGTTTGGATTTATTCATATTTGGGTGTGAGCAGAGGCTGATTCTCTCACTTTCACTCTCTCACTCAAAATGTAAAGAGGAGTAACTGCAGTATGTACTCAGTTAAATTATATTGATGTGAAACTTCTGTGAAAAGAGGATTGGCCTTGTGGTTGGGAAGATCTCACCCTGGGAAAGTTAGTGGTAAAACGTATCCCTGAATTTACATGAGCTGTGACATTCTTATATATGTGTAATGTTTTTATCATTGAGAAAGTACAAGATAATGGAAAAATTATATATCAGATGAGGAACAGCATTCTATCATTTTTCTGATTATGCCATGCCTATGTATAAAATTGACCACACTGCCCAAACCAGATGAATAGGACAGTTAATTAAGGACAATGAAAGAAAAAAAAGCTTCTAGTAAGATACTTTTGTTCTTTTGTTAGCTCTCCATCAGCTCTGTTAAAGCCTAGACTAGCAAAACTACTGAGGTAGTAACTATATTTGGGCAATGGCACAGACAGCAGAGACCATTGACAAGGGCTGGTGATTCATGTTTTTCTGTCATTGACTGTAGCTAAGAGCCTGCCTTATGATGAACTGAGCTAGCAGCAGAAAAATTTGTATGATTTATTCTAAGCATTCAATATGCATGTGCACGTCACTGTTCACTCCTACGGAACAGTAAGTCAAGCTGAAGTTCCAGATGAAACAATTCATACTTTAGATGGGGAAAATACATGAGCAAGACACATGCAGAGACTTTGTATACTTTGACCTTTCAGCTGCCCACAGGGTTCAAATGCCAGTTGCCACAAAAAATATATCAGTCCTGGTTTCCTTTGTACTTTCTACTTGTACAGATCACAGAATCAAAAGCGTTTGCCTACCCAAGCTGTTCTGGTAGAGTTTTCTTTTTCACATCGGTATCACATATTTTAATTAAATGATTGCAACATATATTTTGTCACCAGCTTTCTTCACTCCTGTTATGGAGCACTTATTAAAACTTAGACTCCATGGCGTTTTTGCCTTTTGGTATATGAAATTCATTACACTGACTTTTAATCACTTCAGGATTTCCACCCCAATTTTTCTAATGCTATTAGACTGACATCAGAGCAAAGGTACACTCTGCAATTTGGCTTACAAATGAAGTACTGAAAAGTCTGATGAATCAGAGTCCTTAAGCACACAGTTAATTTGAGCTGATGCTCTCCTGACTTCAGAAGGAGTACACCCTTTTTTCTTAAATGTTTGATCAGGTCAATAAAGAACATCAAATGCTGGCCTTTTGTGCATTGCTTTCTGATTAGAGTTTTGGAAGACAGATGACTGGTATGTGATTACCAAGTAACCTTCATGTCATTTTAAAAGGAGCTCCACTACTCCCACTTGTGCTTAGAACTAGAAATCTTTCAAGATTACATAAACTGTTACAGACAGATCGTGTACATGCTGGAGGAACCAAAGGAACAAAGTCAGGATCTGATCTGTGTGAGGTGTGGGAAAATAATCTTTTGCTGATAGGGACCTTGATGGGAAGCTGAGAGAGGGAGAGAGAGAAAAAAAGGACAGATTTAAGTATCTGTAAAGAGCAACTGGAAAAGAAAGGCAGAGAGGTTTAGAAAATGAGATTTCCAAATATAATATTTCAGCTTTCCAGCATGGTTGAGAAATTGCTGTATGGATGATTCTCAAAGAGCAATGCTGCAGCTTACAAATATATTTGGTTTTTTACAAATCTGGGAGAAACAAGATGCCTAGAAGATCCCTAGAACAAAAATAAAAAGTGATCTGGTGCACTTCAGAAATTTGTCTGGATCTGTTTGACAAGAATGAATAGTTGGTGGAAATACCTGAACCAGATTAATATTTAAGAGTGTATTAGGTAATACACTTAGGAGTTTACTGTAAGGGAAGTTCATGTTCTCTGGGATGTCTTTTCCCACTTCAATGTCAGTTATTCTGCAGTCTCTAGACACCCACTATAATTATCTCTCAGTAAATAAATTGCTATTTAATTTCTAGCCTTAGATGTCCTACTCACCAGGTATTATGGTCTTAGCTGTAAAGGAAAAAAAAACCCCATAATCAATTGTTAAGGGCTTTTCGTGCTTTCCACACACAGAAATGTTAGGGAATTTTACCACATTCTTTGTTTTCTTTTATCCAGAATTGATTTGTTTGAGTTTCTTATGGAATACCAAGATCACTGATGATGTCCACTAAGCTCTTGGAGTAAAGTGTGGTGCTACTTTTCACAACACTGTTAAATCCTTACTGTGTTAAACCTTGTGTTAAAAGTGACTTTTTCTGTAATAAATTCTAAGAATCAAGAGAAATTTTCGGTATTTGCAGGATTTTTCTCACTGAAGTACTAACATTTTAAATTTAATTTCTAGTGGGGACTTAGAGTACTTGTGCTCCTTTTGCCGCAAGGCTTGACATCTACCAAATTCCTTTTTCTTTCATCTTATTTGAAAGAGAGCTGAAGAAATTACTTGCATCCAATACAATATAAACATGTTTGCTAGGCTTTTCCTGAAAGAAGTGTTTTTATTGTAAGGAGACAATTTGAAACTGTAACTGAGAGATTCTAAAGATCTTATGACTCATAATCTTCCATGGTTCTGTCCTCTAGCAGTTGGGTGGAGATCTGGACTATTTTTTAATCAGAGCTAAGCAGGAGGGCATGCATCACCTTCAACAAATAAATTACAAATTCAATTTCTCTAAGAAGAAGTTGCTTTCTTTTTCTTTGTTACTCCCATCACAAGTTATCTTGTTTTCTTGTAGTGATTATTACTGACTAATGAGCAGCATTATGACAAAGATCCACAATAATGTTTAATTAAACATCTGGCAAATGTAGACAGTAATGGTTAAAACTCTTTACTCAATAAATGAGCATTTCCGCACTCAGTTCAGAAGTGCTTGAATCTTTTATTTGATGCGTACTTTCTTTAGTATATTAGACTTTAACCTCTGTGTTTAGATCGAACTGTACCCTGCACAGCTCAGTATAAAGTGTATGTCCATGCAGGAACTGTGTGACAAAACTAAACAATTTTGAACTATGCAAATGCATAGACATAATGTTAGCATTCCTTTGCAGCAAAGCACCCTCTCTGGTGATTAGGAACTGCATCAGAAAAAAAGTCTAAATTATTATCTGGGTAGTTAGGAGAAGTTACATGGAAAGCAAAAGAAGGAAGCCTTTTCTGGCAGAAAAGGAAGACAATCATGTATTCTTACTGCCCCCAAATTTCCTCCATGTAAAGTGCGAAGTTAAAGGACTCCAACAAGTTAAAGCACAATGATAGGTAAGCACCTGGAAAACAGCCACTGTTATATTTTATGTATGTGGAATGGACTTATTTTGCTTTTTGTTGAAGAGAAAAGAGAAGTAAAGTATGCTGGAATGCTTGAGTTATAAATGACAGGTTAAGTTTATGCTATAGGTGAGATTAAGCCATTTAAAACTGATGGGTGTAACAGCAGTTCTTTACTGTGAAAAATAGAATAAAAGGAAGTCTTTTATTTGAAGATGTAGTCTCCAAATCTTAGCAATGGTCCACCCAAGGCAACTTAGTCCTTCAAACATTTGAATTGAAGGGTTTGTTTGACTACAGTTATCTATATGAGACAGAGGGGTGGAAAACAGGAGAAGCAAGGAGAAGAAGCACTCCTAGAGTTACAGCAGAATAAGTGACAGGCAGAACCTTTAGAAAAAGTCTGGAGGTTAAGTGATGTGATGAAGAAATTTCCAATTGGTTGCTACATATTTTTGATTGGATTCAAAGAAATGGTCTTGAGCCAGCTGAAACAAAGTATCATGCAAAGAAAATTATGTGTTCTGCAAGAGGTTCTGCTTTAACAGAATGTTCCCAAAGTGGTGAAGCATGGGATGTGGAGGAGAAGAAGGGAAGCAGCTCTGCCTCACCCTCTCTTTACGGAAAGGCAGCACTTTGGGCCTAGGGAAGGGGAGCTCTCACTGCAGTCTAGCCCCTGGTCTTAAGGCTGAAATAGCACAGTCTCTCCCCAGCTTTGTTATTACAAGGGGACCGTGGCATTACTTAAATGCAGAGAGGTGGCAGCAGCACAGTGGGATTCTGCACTTTGCTCTACAGGGAAGGAAGGTAACACTACCAAATGGACTGTGACCTGTGCTGGCATCCCTTGGCTTTGTTGTGCAGTGAGGTCATTGATTGCTGAGGCAATGCTGAGGGGCTGGGAAGCAGAAGATGGAGGTTATACACTACTGTTGGTCTGAGGAACTGAACAGGGGAGGGGTTAGAGAGGGTTGTGAGATGGCAGGAGAGCATGAAGAATGTTGACTATGAAATCTGCCTAAAAGAGGGCAAAATCAGTTTTGACAGAATGGCCTTTATTTGAATTTCTCTGCCTCTGCACACTGAGCTAGTGTGCAAACAGACTGCAGCATGAAGAATATTTCTAAAGCTTTGTCCCATAACTACAATAAAGGTGTAAGGGAAGGAGGAAATCACTGTTGAAAGCTTCATATTTGTCACTGTTCACATAGATGACAAACTGTAATGCAGGTTCAAGTTTCCCCACCTTTCAGGCTAAAGAAACTCCTAAACTTCTTAATTTAGTTTTCTAAAAATGTATCTAGACTGCTGACTTTTTTCTGACAAGAATGACCACATTTTGTGCTGTTAGAGAACAGCAAACTTCAGCATTGATAACTATGGAATAAATTTTTTAATGCTTTTAATAATCTTGTCACCATCCTTGGTGTTGTTCTTATTTTGCTTCATTTTTTATTTTAGTAGGTAATGGGCAACAAACTTTTATAGAATAAGGAAAAGTTTATGTAACATCAATGCCATATTTCATCAGTCATCTCTGTCTCCTGCTGTGAGTAGTCTAACATGTGGCCTACGCTGATACTACTGAAGTGGGAGCTGAGAAGCTGATGGTAACATACAGAACTTCTCACAAACAAGAATCAGTTATTAATCTGCTGGCATGCTCAAATTATTTGTTTCAGGGTGCTCTCACATGTATAATAATAAACCAACACATTTCAACAATCACTTAACTCCGGAGAGGAGTCTAATAGCGAAGCATAAGGGTGTTCAATGCTTAGAACCTGAAAAAGGAAAGTCAGAAAACAGTATTTCAAAGATGGTCTGAAACAAGTGATTCCCTCTTCTCCCTTCAAAGTTGTCTAGGCTAACTCCTAAAATCTATAGTCAGGAATTTCAAAGCATAAGGTAAGCACAGGTTCCCTTCTGCCTTATGGAAAGAGAGCTGTAGAGCCCTTGACTTAACATCAATATGATAACCTTGCTGTTGTAGATCAGAGGTACTGTCACCCTCATGAGCATTTTTAGTGTGGGGCGAATAACAGAACTATTTGAATGACTTTACATTTGCTACATGAAGAGCAACATTTGGTGAGTACTGATACAATTCAAGGCGTAAATAACTGGGACAATGTCTATTTTGGGTTTCATAAACATTTTTGTGTAACTCATTTTTTCTCTATTTAGATTTGTATTTCTGCTTGCCTATGACGATTCAAACTAAGCCAGTACAATGGTGGTGTCACAAGGGCAGATGGCATTTGGAAGCACCACGAAGCTGAGGTAAAGTCAGACTGCCTGCAGGGAGCAATATGCATGCCAGGAGGTAGGCCTTGGGAATATCCTCAGAAAAGGAAGACTGTTGAAACGCTGGAAGGCTATGGCCAACAATTACTCTTACAGCAAGGCAATCCCAGTGGAAGTTGTGGAGAATATTTCATGTGATTCTCAGAAATACTCAGCTCACTCTATGTTATGAATAAAGAGAATCAGGTAAAGAAAGATAAGATATATGCAAAGTATTCTTGTATTTGACTCTTGACTTTTCAGGTGTGAGTTACTTTAATTGGCTGCTACTTTAGACTCCAGGATGCAATGGAGTCCAGAGCCAAGTGGGCATGTAAGTAGTATCAAGAGTATCTGGGAGCAACAAGCTGGAGATTGATTGAACCTGAGCAAATTGCAGAATTCCACATACCTCAGTACCAGGAGGTATAAAGGCCTGAGAGTAGAGACACACCACAGCAGCTGATTATTTGAGCAGAACCAAGCTGTTTCCACCCATGCTGACCCCATGTCTAGATGGTTATTCCTCATAACTAAACAAATCCTGATCACCCTGGATCTTCAAACAAGGTCAGTGGGTCTTCACACAGCGGTGGGTTTTGTATGTAGCAATAAGTATTTCTAAGTTTCTGTTCTCATTTGCTGAGAGATATGCTCATGGTGCTAGTGAATTCCAGATGCTACTAAAGCAAGGTGAGAGAAGGACTTCGTGGGATTTGGGTGCTGCTAGGAAAAAAAGCAGGAGCTGTAGCTGTATGGAACAGGAGCAAAACATCCTCCAAATGCAGCTCTAAAAATAATATTCTCAATTGACATTTAAGAATAAGAAAGATGTTTGTTTACATGTCAGGCCAACAAATGAAATTAAAACTGTTTCCTTAGGTACTATGCTTTTTTAAATACAGTGAGAAATGTGAGGGAAGGGCATCAGAAATAACAATAAACTGTGTAAACTCCACAAATGGCAACTTAAAATGGCAAAAGATCCATTTTATATCATTCAGTATCTTTTTTCCTCTGTTGCCTTTCCTAAAGGCAATAACGGGAATTAAGGCAGCTTTTACCTGCTCATTGATAGAGAATTTTCAGTTATTTTAAGTATCAAAAGTGTTGCTAGTTTTCTCCTCAGATTCCAGATCATTTTTTCCTCTGCCAGTTCCCCTCTATTGCCCTAATTTGATGTGGAATATATATATATGCATGTATATATTAATCGCTTCAGCTTGTATCCAGATTTGAAATCAGATGTGATCTGGACACTTCTTGCTTTTGAGCATCTGTCTGATGTTGGCGAGTTGGATGTTGGTCTCTCTCGCATTCCACCATTACATAGGAAAGCAACATTTAGTGTTAAGTCTGATCTCAAACAGCTGTGTGCAACCATGCAGACAGCCAGTTCAGTGAGATTTGAAAACATCTGATAATATGTTATTGTATGCCACTTGTAATGAAATGTTTCCCATTAGCATATAACATTAAGGTTTGTGGTAGTACAAGAGTGAAGGCACAAATGTAATGAGTCTCAGAAAGACAATGCAAATGCTCAGCAGTGTCCCATCCCCTGCACTGACATTGTGTTAGTTAAATGACACTCCTGTCTGAATTTAGACTGTGCTGTGTGCTGTGGTGGTGAACATGAAAAAACAACCCAGAAAACTCAGTGAATGCTGCAGACCCACCATAAGGCAAGAATTCCTTTCTGACTCTGTCTGGTGATGATTACCAGTCATCTTAGATACATGTTTTGGAGAAGTCCCACGTGTGTGTATAACTTCTTAGATACATGTAGCTGTCTAGGAAAGCTTGTAAGAGGAATAAGAATTCTTATCAAAAGGAACTCTTATCTAGTTATACAATTTTATATATAAACTTATTAGTCTTAATCTTGAAATAGTAGAATTTTCTTGCTGTTTTCATTACTCTATCTGGAAGACTTTTCCTGAACTTGTTGTAAAGATGCATTTATAGCTGATTTATTACCATTTGATCTTGTGCTGATAATATTGCTCCATTTAGTTCTCTCTAATCATTCTAATCATCTTTCTTAGCAGTTATTCCAATTAAAGTTAATCTTCACTGAAACTGGTTGACCAGAATTGTACACAATACTCCTAATTAGGCCTTTAATTTCCTCTTACAACAAATGTCTTTCCTCATGCATTTGTGAATTCATTAGCCCTTTCATAGCTTCAGCAATCACTGTTCATAGCCGTTTTCCAATAGACTACTTCCAGTAGACTACATCTTCCAAAAGACCTACTTCTTTTGCACTTTTCAACCTATATGATCACCAATAATTAATGAGTCAGGAGTTCTTAACAGATGTTCCCAAGTGCATGGATCTGCTCTTTCTGCTATTAAATTATATCTCATTCTATCAGTCAAATCAATACAGTAATTTAATGCTTTTATAAGATGATCTGGTCTTTGTAATAATGACAATACTGCACAACTTTACATTGCCTGCTAATTTCATCTATATTTTTCCTTAAGGTCTTTAAATAACTTATTAAACAGGACTGATAAGACACCTAGTAAACTCCCCTCATTCCATGGCTACGTAGTCAATATAAGCTGTTGTTGATCCCTCTAGCCACATCCTTAGCTGCTTTAGAAACCTCGTATTAGCACCTGTCTTCTCCACCTTTAGCAAACCTTTTCTGCAGGGATATTGCATCAAATGCCTTATTTAGATCTCTGATAAATAATATTCTTCTCTCTAGTAAAGCAGATAACTTTTGAAAAGGGATAGTAGATTGGTTTGAGATGATCTACTGTCGATGAAGCCACATTATAATTTATACTGCTTTCCATTTATGTCTCTGCCCTTAATTCTTCCTTCAAACACTATTCCAGACCCCCTCCTCCCCGCCCCCCTTAAGTCAGATTAATAAGTCTAGTGGTTCCAGAATTGGTCCTTGTTCCTATTCTTTTGAATATAGTTTCTATGTTTACTGTTCCACAGTCATAAGACACTGCCTCCAAAAATCATAGCAGTTAGACTTGCAATTTCATTTGACAGTTTCATATTTCTATATTCTAACATGGACATTATCCAGCCTGTCTTATTTTTGCTTTATGAGGTATTAAGAATGTTAACATTTATTTCTCTCTGAGGTGTCATAATTCCTGATGCTCTACCTTCATTTTTACTCCTTACTCCACTAATGTCCTCATCATTAACTTTATAGAAAATGGAGGAAAAATATGCATTTAATATGTGGATCAGACCTAGATTAATGTTAATCTCTATTAAGTCATAAATTCTATATTTACAGCACTGTAACATTTTTTCTTCCTCATGCTTCTTTATTTTTATTGTTCGTAAAGAATTTCTGCTGATTTTTTCAATGATAAATGTAAAGTTTAGCTCAAGAAATCTCAGCCATTTTCCTTCTTTCTACATCCTCTAACTTTTGAGGAACAGTGCGTAGATTTGCAAGTGTACAAAAGCAGCTGATTCACTGAAGGAAGCCCATAAGCTTTTTTTTATTAGCTTTTTTTGTTGCTTGCAATGTGAACTCTAAATTCTGTCTGCCCTTTGATTTAAAGTAATTCCTTACTTTCTATGTTTTAAAAGCTCTGCACTCCTGAATTCAGTCTCTATGTTTTCTTTAGTTCCTTTCTAAAACCCCAAACATTAGTCATAGGCAGACCTGTTGTCTGTCTGGCAGTTTGATGAAGACTGATTCAGCCCATGATCACTCAATCCAAGATTATTTTCTATGAAAAGCTGTTCTGTAAGACCTTGTTTCTTGCTAAACCTATGTCCAAAGCAGCATTAATTTTCATTAGTTCACTGGGTATTTATTAAAGAAATCTGTCTTATAGCAAGTTCAAGACTACCTAAGCCTTCAGCTCTTAGTGATGGCATTTATATTGCATCCAAGTTTGGGAGATTAATCTCCCACATTCATACAATCACTACTCTTTATTTCTCATAACCTTATAGAGATTTCTCTTCATATTCTATCCCAAGCTTAGTGATTCTGTAACAGTACTCCAAAGCTCTCTCTTCTGGGTCTTTTCAACTTTTATCCTAAAGAGATTGTTTTTTTTTCACTACAGGATTAGTTTTCAACCTGTAGTCTGTAGGCCCAAGGAATTCCAGTGCCTACTTCTTTAGGGTAAGTAAAAGGTAAATAAGAAAGGCAAGTTTAGTGTCAATAGGCCTAAATACTATTCTCTCTAGACAGCTTCATGCCTCCCTATTAATTGTCGTACATTTCTATAACATGCAGAGCTGCCCAATCACCTTGTGTCTTATTTTGGTCTTTCTTGAATAACTGAAGGATTCAGCTCTTTTGCTCAAATCACAAATGATTTTTCTGCCTGTCTCCATTCCTGCACTATCCAGTTATATTTTATGTTTGATGTTAGGCTTGCTAGAACTAGTTGAACATGTTTTACTCAAAAAGTAATTCAGTGGAGAATGGACACTTTTTTCCTCTTTGAAAGCAAATTAAGAAATGTTTTGGGTGTTTTGTAAGCTTTCAGCATTTTGTCCAATCCTCCAAAAAACAGGTTGGAACAAACATAATATAATAATAATACTAAAACTTCAGTGTTTTCTACTTTTTTTTCCTTAGAAGCATAAAATATTCTATTTAAAATGAAAGTAGTTCTAATGCAAATATTTTTGTGTTGGGCAATAAATTTCTGAACTAGCTCCTGACCAAACTCTCCTTCAGAAGTTGTGCTTTGCTTCATTACCTGAACACTAACTAGTAAACTGACATTAAATGCTTCTGACATTAATGTAAGTAAGTCCTTTTTGAGGAGAAGAAACTAAACAAAAATACAAAAGACTGCAAAACATGAAAGTCTTCTCTGTGACAACTGTGCTTTTAAAGTTTAGGAAACAATAGCAGAGCTAGATGAGGTTAGAAGATTATCATAATTAACAGAAAAAAAAAAAAAAAGAAGCAACAATCCTTCAAGCAGCCAGAACTAATTAGTGACGACATTTTAAAATCCTGTTATTGAAGAGGCTGATTTAGAATAAATATCACTTCCTTTCCCCACAAAAAGAGAGAAAATTTCAGCTGTCGTACTTTATTAGTATTATCAGGAGTATATTGCTGCTGAGCCATCAGGCAGAACTGCAATAACTCTCAGTACACTGGTCAGCAATTACTGCCAGCATCCAAGTATGAAAAGCTGAGTAGAGAGAACTGCCTGTTTCTCTGGATGTTTTCTTTCCATATGATTTGCTACCCTAGGTGCTATAAAGCACCTTGTCTCAGAATTTCCCATGGTGTTCCAAAGGCACCTTGTGGCTTTCCCCAAGGACAAACAAATAATTTCACCCCCAAATAAATCAACGAATAGAACTGGGTGGAAAAGACAGTTTTCTACTGTCTGGTGCAATCTACAAGTAGATTCCTCGGCATAAAATAATCAACAGGATTCTCAGGAAATAGAAGATTTTTAAAAGTCAACATTCATAATAATATTTTAATATTATGACATTAATATTTACAAATAGTCCTATTGAGCAACTGACTTCACTATTGTTATTTTAAAGTTAATATTAAATACATTACTACTTTAGAACCACAGATTAACTACTTATGATCTAACGCTTACTTTCTGTTCTAGGATCCAGGTGTTTCACTTTCAGATCTTCTTGACTGATGATAACTTTCTATATTTGTTCTTTTTCTGCCTGAAACCATAATTGACTTAAGTGTATTTTGCAAAAGATTTGCTCAAGAAATGAAAGATTAATGGCCATGAGCCCAAGTGAGTTATTCCACCTTTTTCCTTACAGATTTTAATCTTAATATAATGTATAACTTGAACATTAGTCTTAGGTGGCTGATCAGCAGAAATACTAATGCATAGTGCTAATACTTTGGCTTTATGTGTTCTTTCTAGTCTAGAGAGCCAAAGCTTGAGATAGATATCTGTATTTAGTCTTTTGTAAAACTGAAAATAGCAGTCCTCATTTACAGGTGGGAAAATGATGTGCAAAAATTTATAAATTGCCAAATGATACATTTAAGTCCTACCTAAAATTAGAATGCCCTATCCTGCTTTTATGAAGAAGAGACAATATTTCCTTATTTGTCCTGACTAGCAATTTTGGGGTGTCATTTTTATAAAATCTAGTGTAAGAGCTGTAAAAAGTATATGCTGTTTGGACAAGGAATTTGTGAATTGTTATCAGAGTGTGAATGTATGGAAGCAGGACCATATTTAAAAGCTTTCTTTAAAAGTAAAAGTTAGTATCTGACTTTGAAGCAATATTTAGAATATCTGGGTGAAATTTTCAAAAGTGCAATATAATTATTCACATTGAAAATAACATTAGCTATTAGCTATTGCAGTATTACTTATTAATGTTAGCTATTAGCTACCAGATGTTTATCAATATAAGAGATTTATTTTGAAATTGCTTACCTGTTTTAGGGAATCTTATCTACCGTGACTTGACAGTTGAATTCCTCTGCAATTTGAACAAAAGGAGCCAAAGACTAAAAGCTGAGCTGGTCCACAGTACAAATCGTTTATGAGAAAATACTTGGAGATTTTGAGGTGAGAGAAAGTTTCACATCTTGACATTATGACAGATGAAATAATTTAACATGGCTGTCTGGCTTGCAGAAAACTTTCTGTTTTCTGAGTTCATTGATGCCAGTTGGTTTAATCAAGAAGAGCAGGAGACCTCATGCTAATAAGTTCAAGGCTTGCTGTAGGTGTTTACTGTTTGGGTTTTGTTTTTTGGTTTATTTTTTTTACATCCAAGATTATGTGCTGATGGGCGTGGCTCATTGCTGGAACAACTGTATCTAGGATGAGAAACACAATTCAATAACTTGTCTTCTAAAGAAAACATGTTTTAAGAACTTGCATTGAGAGGTTCAGTTCAAGTCTCAGAAGTGGTCAGAAATAGAACCATCACTCCAGATCCTAATAACTGTCTTTGCAGCTTCAGGAGGGGTATTGCATATATGTGGGATTTTATAGGCCCTTAAATGAGATTGAATTATGTTAATGAGAGAGCTTGTGTTTCTCTTGAATTTATTTTTGGGAAGAGGAGACACTGAGGCTTTTCCAGAATTTTGTACATATTCTAGTTTTTCTTTTAGCAACTGCTATGTCTCCCTAGATATCCCATGATGAGAGCTTTATGCCCATGCATGTTGAAAGAGATTAAATATCTCCAGCACACTTATATGCAAAATGTGTCCTTCAGAGTCAATTTTAATTAAGGCTGGGGTAAATAGTGTGAAGTGTTTTGAACTGTTAAATGAATTTGTTTCGAACAAGCTTTCTCCTTCTTTTCACCTCTCCTTGCTCTCCAGATAGCCTGACAATCCCAAATGTTCACAGAATACAAACAGCAAGGTTTCATATGCTGTGGGAAAGAGCTGCATTTTACTTTAGGTTGCACAGCAGTCATTCGATATGCCTGTAAACTCATCCAGTCAGGAGAGTATGCAAACATCGTGCAACATAGCTGACCAACTGCGGCTAAACACAGCTTGGATTTTGACTATTTCAGTTAAACAAGATCAATATTTTATTAGATATGCATCAAACCAGAGTATTAAATTCAAGCAAATGGTAGCCTGCTGGCAGTTTGTCCTGAGCACCCACTCTGTCAGTATCACTAAACAAACTGTTCTGTGAGAATTATTCAGTGAGCTCTTTGCAAAGCACAGGAATGTTCAAAGCTTTCTTGCTTTTGACTGCTACAAGATAGCCTGACTTCCTGGCTTCATATGATTCTGTTCCACAGTTAGGGTGATGCAGATGATGGCAGATCTCAGGCATACATAGCTCTGAAGTTATTGTATGCCCATATTGCAACACTTTTGTATTTTGGAGGCTTCAGACCAACTCCAAAGAAGGATTTCTGAAAGCTTTGAAGGAGTATTTCTGTAATTCACTGTTGGATCCTACTGGAGTATGTGACAGCCTCAAAATAACTTTTGCAGTGCCAAGACCTGCTTGGTTTTTGGTTCAGCTGGAGCTTCTCCAGAATGTCTACTACCTCTATGGCAACTGGGAACTACACTTGGAAATTATTCAGCGAACTGCAGATTGTTGTCATTTTTTCTGCCAAAAAACCCAAGATCTGTTGAAGCCCTGACAGCTGTACCTTGTCATGGAGAAAATACTCCAAAGAAAAAACAAATAACCATTAATCTTGATAGTGCATTACTGTCTAATGACTAGTTACATTTTATACATCAGTTTTTACTGCCTAGATATTGCTGTCATAGTTTCCCTGAGCAACCACCAGGAGTTCACTTCTCTTTGCATATCAGTCTTGAAGCTTCATGTCTTGTCTTTTACTTTTAGTCCAAAATTACCATTGAATGTTACAGGAATCTAAGGGGAATTTGTCTGAATAAGAAAAAACAGCATGAGGATCATTTTGAAAATCACATTGGACCTGAAATAACTAGGAAAATTGTTGGTAGCAAATGGTTGATTGACTATGATGAATAGCACCTTGCAATGAGTAGAAGTTGTATTTCAATGTCACTGTTAGCTTTCACACATTCATATGGTGTCTGAGAGCAAATAATTTCATTAACATTTGGAGTTACCATTACTAAATACTGTTCTTTTATAGAAAAGTTTTTTGGGAAATTTGCCTTTGACATAATAGCTTCATGGCATATAGGTTAGCTTGACTGATTTTTCTGCAGCTATGGAAAATGAACCAATTTCATGATCCATATTGATAACAAACTGAATTCATGTTTTCTTCCTGCTTCTCAGAAGTGCACTGAGTCACAGGGGAAGTGTTACTCTGAAATACTGGCATGACTTCGGAGTGAATGCCAGAAATATGAGCAAAATCTTTCATGCTAAGTAACTGTATTTGGTTGTCAGGTATGCAAGGATGAGGTAAGCAGACACTACTGCCATTCCTGCTGGATTAGGAAAAGCTGTTGTAGGAAAAGGGTCATGTGAGCCCTATAGATTTAGGGTCTAGAACTAGCAAAGTGTAACTTTTGTCTTATTTGAAAGATACTTTTCCATTCTACTTCCTTGCTCCTGCCTTCTTTTCTTTTCACTTATTCTTGGCTCTGCAGTTCTGCCCTTCCCTCATGTCAGCTTTGGTGCCTGTCAGACATTTATGGGAGCTAACTGAGTTCCATAAGCCAGAAAATACCCCTTGCCTCCCCCCCCCCCCCCCCTTTTTTTTTTTGAGCTAGTTTTCTGCCAGATTAATGCTTTGAATTCTCTTACATGGAAAGCCAAACAAATGCCAGGGCTGGTTCAAGGCTGATACAAGTGCACAGCAGTTGGGGTGGTGCAGAGGGAGGAAGCAGTGGGATCAGTGTCAACTGGAGACAGTGAGCTGCTGGATACTGGTATCATCCAGTTCTATGGGTTTTTTTGAGAATCAAGATTGAGAAACAGTCTCCTTAAGTGCTTCCAGTAGCGCAAGAACAGCTAAACACCTCTAATGGCTGGCAGCAGCTCCATTCCTCCAAAGTCAGGGAATAAGTGCAAATACGTTAAAACAGGATTTTTGGCTAGCTTTCACTCCCCAGTTCTAGAGGCACTGAACTGTTGCCAACTCAGGGTGCCACCCAATGAATTTGAGAAATGCTTTTATAAAATAGAATAACTTTTCCAGGGACTGTCTAAGTATCTGATGCTACAGCTGAGGCAGTTTCAGTTGAGTTCAGTCCTTAAAATAATGTATAATATGGTGGTGTGCAATTAGGTCTGTTAAATTTGATGTAGAAGGTAAGCCTCAGGAGGAAAAGTTGATGATAATGCCTGATATTAAGATATATTGGTAAACAGATAATCCCACAATTGAAATTCCTCTTCATGATACCAATACTGTCTATGTCAGAGAATATAATGACCTCATACTTTTGACCCAAACAGTCAATTTTAGGGAGGCTTACAAGTTCTTCCCAAGAGGGGAATAAACTGGTAATGGAATCATACTTCTTTCACATAATCCTGATCATTTCAAAGAAAGAAAACTCTGTTGCCCTGAACGCAGTGTGAAGCAAACAGCGAAAAATAATTTCCTTTTTCACAGTTCAGAGCATCTTTCCAGCTGGTACTTTATCCAAATTTTTTCCTACCTGTTTGGTATTTGAATGTTATGGTTTTCTTGTTGCTTTTTTTTTCTTTGTAGCTATCTGGTCTGTCTAGTGTGTCTCATGTTTTAAGAGGTCCCAGAGAGCACTCCTTTGTTTTCGAGGCTGCTCATCCAGAAATTTATGGTCAGCTGAATTGTCTTCTGCAGACAGAAAGTGAAACTGGCAAGAGCCTTTCAGCTCAGTAGCAGAAAAACCAGGTAGTAAGTGCAGTCACAGTTCACTTTTGGGGAGGGTAAGGAGGTGAGCAAAGCCTTGGTCTTAATCTTGCTGGTGGCTTAGGCACATATGAATTGGAAGTATCTAATAAGGAAAGCAGAGGTCCAAAGTCCTCAGCAGCCTGCAAGACATGAAGTAAATGTGAATACAGTTCTCCTGACAGCAGTGAGGTGTCTGTCATTTTAAGTTCCTGGTGAAAAAATGGCAGTTTCTCAGGTATTTTTAATGCTGTGAAAAACACAGATTTCATGAGGAGGATCTTTTTTATAAGACTATCTTGCAGATTGGATATTCCTAGCCAGTGATAAAGTTGGATAGTATTCAAGAATCAGTTCAATTGCAGCCGGCATTCCTGCCTTGTGCTTAGCGCTCTTCTTATGGAGTCTATTTTCCTCCCTGTTTAGTCTGCTTTGTATTTCTTCATCTCTCTAGGACAGAATTTGAGCTGGGTTACACCCATGTCTTCCATTTTTTGTGGGCACTAAAAAGAGGCAAACTGAGTGACTAATAAATTAGCTTAATGTCACATACAGAAAGGATGTAGCTCCTGTGTAGTAACAGCACTGAGCTTTCTTGTACTTGTCCCAATATAATGATTGTGTCCTGGAAAAAATGAGCTGGTCTCTGAAAATTGCTGCAAGTTCTTGCATGTTCCAAACATCCTGTAGGTGGGATGGAAATGTTGAAAAGAACCTCTGTTGACTGTCTTGGGGCTTTATAAGCAGGGAAAAGAGTTAGGGGATGACTGGAGTAGCTTAGACAGTTCAGAATTCCCTTCCTAGTAATTCTACTCTTGATTGGTTTCCAGTATCCTCTGAATAAGCTCTATGACAGTTAGGGAAAATCCTGTGTAAATTGGTTGGAGCATGCCTAATGAGAATGGTGTATCAATGCAGTCCTTTGCCTTATTGGTCTGTGGGAGCTTTGAGGATCACTCTCATTCTAGACAGACTCTTTAAAGACCTTAACTACTAAGCTCTTTGAAAATCTCTGCTAGACACATGCAAGCAACAGGTTTCTTTCACAGCTGTAGAACCTGGCCAAATGTGGATGAACTCAAATCTTTCAAAAGGTGGTGCATGGTGACTCTCTAGCAAATTTGAAGCTCCCCCTTGAAGTTTAAGAACCACTAGAATTTATTAGTGCAACAGCCAAACTAATACTTTTTTGGTGGACTTCCCCCCCCCCCCCCCGCCCCCCCACTCTCCCTAAAGTGTTTACAAAGTTGTTTAGCTACATCTAAACAGGATCGCTGAATATTGAAAACAAAACTCACCCAAATCCATCAGTCTGTGCAGACATCCAGCATGGAAAATTCAGCCAAAATGATAATGCCAAAGATAGTCACGGAAATAAATGAAGACAGGGAATTTTACTGTCCTAATGCCTCCTGTGCCACCTGTGAAAAGCTTCACGTTGCAGGAACCAGTACAAATTGGAACAGATGTGTAGAGATGGTGGAAGGAACTGCTTTCAGTCTGGTCCCTTCTACTGTCACAACTCTCAGTAAGCTTTGTTATCCTTATACTGCCAAATAATTTTCTTTTGATATACGCAAACCACAAAACCCAGGAGCTAAACCACAAGTAATCTAGAGACTGAATGTTGTTCCTTCCAAATGTGTGAAACTTTCAAATAGTTTCAAGACTACAGCATTTATTACAGGGACTTTTTATAACAGATGGCAGAGAACTGAGGGAAGATTTTGATCCAGATATTCCTTCCTGTTGAAATAATTCCACCTTCTCTCCCTTACTTTTGGCTGTCATTAAATAAACTTGATGATAAGATCCAGCTCTCTAACCCAGGAGATCCCAAGATCTGACTGTTTGCTCAAGCACCACAAGAAGTGGCAGCAACAGCTGTGGGGGTTTTGGCAGCATTAGCAGCTCTGTATCAGGCCAAGAGTATGACACTACCAGAGTCCACTCCCTTCTCTCCTTCCCTAGGTCTAAAAGCAGATTTCTAAACCTTTCTTCTCCCTGATTACCATACTATTCTGACACTGAAAACTTGAATCTCATGGCCATAGATATGTCCTTTGTGCCACAAAACCTGTCATCCCTACTGTCATCCCTTTAACCCGTCTGTCTATCCTGCTTGGCTTGATTGTGGAGTAAACCCTACTCACAGGCGGTTCCAGATGTGCAGAGGCATCATGTTGGGGCTGAATTGCCTCATAGAGACATTAGGCATTGCAGCCACAAAGCACTTGGAAGTGCTTTGGATTGGTGGTATGCATATGCAGTTTGGGAATCTCCACTGTAAGCAAAACTCACCATCGCAATTATTTTACACTGATGTAAAAAGAAATTTAACTTCGCTTGTGTCAAATTTTTTAGGCAAAGATGGGAAACATTTGTTGCATGCAGAATGAATGGTAATGACAACAATAAATACTAAACTTGTCTAGAGTTGCTTCATAGCTGTGCGTTTAAATTGTTTTCTTAGTGCAACATTTCAACACTCAAAAAGCCAGCAGGCACTTTGGTGGAGCAACAGTGAAAAAAAGTAATTCTGGAAACTTAGCTGAAATATTTCATGTTCCTTTTTTAATGACTAAAACCAAATATGAGATGTGTATACACTGGTTTTGTACTGTCCAACTGTACAACACATATGTAGTTTTATTCTTGATGCTTTTTTACTTTTACGTACTAAAATGTATGTGCTTATATTTACCACAGTTTTTTGTTGCCTTTGAAAGAGATCACTGTATTGCAGAAATCACAGCCTTTGGATTTAGTCACGACATTCTCAGTAGTACAAGGACCTGGATATTTAACTGACCGTTAACTCATATCCATTTTCCATAAAGTGTTGATTTACTTCGTTGTCTGCTTAACAAACTTGAGATTAATCTACTTTCCAGAAAACTCAATGCAGGATATCTGCATTTTGAGCAGGCGAACTAGGAAAGGTTTTACACGAGGATAAGAAATGGAATATCTGAATTGCCTCTAGGTGGCAGTGAGGCATTATTACTTCACATCCACTAAACCGGCTGTTTCACTGTCCCTGCAAAGAGAGGCTTTCTTACTTACAGTCTGAGCTTTGTTCAGTATTCAAACCATTTTGGATACATCTTGAAAACCTAAACACTGTATTGCAGTAGGATAAACATGGCTGCAAATCAGTTAGTCCTGGAAATAGAGACAAATATACTATGTGGCATGCACGCTGTGAATCAGCAGATCGCTGATGTGCGCTTTTGGGTGACCAGAGGATGTGTGGCCAGCCCAGCTTGTGCCCTGTGACTGTTGCGCACGTGCGCGCACACACACACACACACACACACACGAGAGCTGAAGGGCTGTGTAGCATACACATGGTAAGTTTAAACACTCTGGATGTACAATGTGGTGGACTGCACGTTTGTGTGAACTCTGATCACTGGTAACGTTGGTGGGTCCACGGTAGATCTTCCTTTCCCCAGAAGCCAATGGCTTCAAACTGTGTTTTCTTTACATTTCTGCATCTTTTGTGCACTGACGTGGCTGCACACTACCTCAAATTTCTTTCAAGGTGCTTGTACAGCTGTTTGGGTTCAGTGCAATGATGGTACGTGTGATATTCTGTTCAGCACAATGACTGCTTCTGTCACTTGAGCATAAGCAATGGACCACACTAAATGCTGCTAATAAAGAGATTGCAGGCCCTCGAGTAAGTCCTTGCTGGCTGACAGTATTAATTGTAATGTTGAGGAGATGGAAATTGGCTCTGCAATTGTAATTCAGGCTCTGATTTAACAATGTGCTTAAATCCATTACTTTTAGTATGTACTTGTATTGACTGCATTTGAGCACTGTAGTCACTAACTTCCTTACATCTCACCTGGGGAATGTTTTCACTTTTATGAATGTCCTTAATTCTAACCTAGGAAAGTGCTTTTTGTGCATACACAAAGGAAAGCATGTCCTTAAATGTTTTACAAATTGGAGTATATATCACCAGCTCTGATACTGTGGATTAAGAGCAAGAAGCACAATTTTATGAGCTGTATGTGTTTCACAATGTTCACTAGAAAAATGTTCAAAAAAGTGTTCTTGTCCTGAGCAAAGCACATGTCCTTCTGAATATCATCAGTTTCCTATTCTGGATAACAATGCAAATGAGTTTGTTTTTTTTAAACATGTGACACTTTTGTCTCTATGTTCTGCATGTCTAGGACTAACAACTACCCCTGACAGCTCATCAGTAAAAGGTTAGTGTTAGAATCATGGTGGGTCTCAATAACCTGAGAGTTGAATGTGTCAGTAGAAGAGTTTTGTGGATTGTGCCAACCAAAGTAAAATATAGAACGAGTAAACAATTTTAAACTGACTGAGAAGCAAACGATATATTTGGTAGAGGTTTCCAATACAATACATTTTGGCATTAAAATTTAAAATGACTCTGAATATATCTCTTTTAGAAAACACTATTGTGATGAAAGGCTTAGCAGCTTGATGGATGTGAATGAATAAGTCTCATAAATTGAGATACTGCAACTGGGATTGCTGCATTAATAGGAATGAGATTATCATAGTGTTAAATCATACAGCTATACATTTAAAAGTACCTACTGGGAATAAATGCATATTGTATAATATTTTTTTGTCTTCTGCTCTCAGTTTAGCCCTATTACACTACATCACAAATATGAGCATTGGTAGATTCTGACAGTCTCACACAAGAAGCAGTTTTCAGAGGCAGGTTTAATAAATGATTACATAATTGCCATTACTTTAATGAACTACCATGATTCTTGCTCCTGATACTAATGGAAAAAAATCAAAGGAGCTGGCACAGAATTTTGTTACCAAAGATGATTGTCCTGGTTTCAGCTGTCTTCCTAGTAGCTGGTGCAGTGCTATGTTTTGAGTTCAGTATGAGGAGAATGTTGATAACACTGATGTTTTCAGTTGTTGCTCAGTAGTGTTTAGACTATAGTCAAGGATTTTTCAGCTTCTCATGCCCAGCCAGGGCACCTGACCCAAACTGGCCAACGGTGTATTCCATACCATGTGACGTCCCATCTAGTTTAGGAACTGGGAAGAGGGGGGCAGGGATTCGCCGCTCGGGGACTGGCTGGGGGTCGGTCAGTGGGTGGTGAGCAATTGCCCTGCGCATAATTTGTACATTCCAATCCTTTTATTACTACTGTTGTCATTTTATTAGTGTTATCATTATCATTATTAGTCTCTTCTTTTCTGTTCTATTAAATCGTTCTTATCTCAACCCAGGAGTTTTACTTCTTTTCCTGATTTTCTCCCCCATCCCACTGGATGGGGGGGAGTGAGTGAGCGGCTGCGTGGTGCTTAGTTGCTGGCTGGGGTTAAACCACGACAATGATGTACAAAAAATATTAATGAAAGGATTTTGATAGAAGCCAGTGTTTCATTGAAACTTCACTTTGAAAGGAATTTTATTCATCTTTAAGGTAATTGCCATTTTCAGGACATAGCCTAATGTCATATTCACACACTGATTTTACAAGGTTGTCTCTAGCTAGACAGAATTTTCCTAAGACTGAGCAAACACTATTAAAGATGTTTCCCAAATGCTGCTTTCCCTAAATCTCAAATTTGTAAACTAAGCCCTTGAAATTACCAGCAGAAACAAGTATAGCTGTCTCCTTTATCCTTTTCTCACATACTTACGCAGAAAAATGAGAAAATATGCATATACTGTTAGACCATCACTTTGATATGTGTACAAAGACAATAGTTTCAGAAAATCTCAGGTTATAAACCATGTTCCGTTATAAACCTACTTTGATTTGAAGATGTTCCACATTTTGCTATGAAGGGCGTCGTACTGAGATAGATATGATTGTATAGTCAAATTCCTAAGTTCTTCCAGAAATTTCTGTAAAACCTGCTTGTTTTGATTAGTATTAGATTATTTTGCACCATTCTGAATAGGTTATATTTCTGTCTCAAAGTAGGAGGTGTCATATTGGTTTGCCGTGTGTGAGGTTTTCAGAGGAGGATGACAGTGGCTTTGTGAATCTCCCAGGGAAGCTCTGTACACGCTGTCAGTTGGTGTTCCTGTGAGAGACAGAGTCCTGCAAGTCTCCGTACATGGTGCTCAGTTACAGGCTGAAGCCAAAGATTCCTTACGGAAATATGTCTAACGAGTCTAATGTCACCTAAAACTGTTCATCAGCTCACATTCATTGGTGTTTTCTTAATGTGACTTTATCCTAGAGTTGGCTGTGTCTGTGCCCAACTAATTCAATAGCATGTGTGCTCCTGAGCTTGGACCTTCTTGACGTTGGCTCTCAGTTAAATAAAAGATAACACTTACGTCGTGATTTCAGCCCAGCTGGTAACAAAGGACCACGCAGCTGTTCTCTCACTCCTCCCCGCCCCCCTCCGGTGGGATAGGGAGGAGAATAAGAAAGGAGAAAAGAAAAAAAACCCTGAACCTTGTGGGTTGAGATAAGAACAATTTACTGGGACAACACAAAAAGAGAAGTTACAACAACAACAACGGTACTGATAAAAGAATATACAAAACGAGTGATGCACAGTGCAACTGCTCACCACCCGGCACCCAACGCTCTGCCACTTCCCCCACTGAAGTCAAGAGGACTCCCCCAGCCCGCTCCCCATATATATACTGAGCATGATGTCACATGGTATGGAATACCTCCTTGGCTAGTTCAGGTCAGCTGTCCGGGCTGTGCCCCCCTTCCTAGGTTCCTGTGAAAATTAACTCTATCCCAGCTGAACCCAGGCCAACTTACTATAGCAAGTGTTACTGAATTATTATATGCTTCTTTAAGGATCAGTGAACTGATTTAAAAGAAGAAAAAAATCACCTGTACATTTAAGCTGAGGCTTGTGAGAAGGATTTAAATGAGAACCCTCTCAGAAATCGCTTTCCACTCAATGGGATTGTCAACCAAATGCTTGTCAATGCTGCTTTAATTTAAGTATGCACTGAACTCCTTAGTTGTTTTGATCTTTCCTTGTATGCGCTTATATGCACATCAACAGGTAGATAGTAGTGAAAAATGAAGATATAGGTGTGTCCAAATTAAAAAAGTTTTTAATTCCATGTATTGTCTTCAGAATACACTGTTTCAAGGATATGGGTTAATTCCGATGACATTTGAGTATTTCTGAGATTTCAGAGTTCTTTTGTTACTTTTGATCAGACAAAAAGCAAAAGAATGGGAGGAAAAGAAATACTAAATAAAACCAAAACAGCCCCCAAATCTGAATTCTTCTGTTTGGACTATGGATCCTGAGACATATTGCAATAATATTTGAAGGGCTTTGGTTTTGTGCCAGTAAAGGATAAAATTATATTTCAAAACTTAAGCTGACATGTAATGCAATTGTCTAATTAAAACTAGCTTTAGATTTTTTTACTTAAATTTGAGTCTGCATTTTGGTGTTATTCCCTTCAATGTCAGTAATTGGTGCTTAATGCTTACATCAAGAGGTACTTTTTTTTTCTTTCTTTAATAATTCAGCAAAACTGATGACTGATGGTGAGTCGTTTTCTACCTCAAACATTCAATGATGAACCATTCAAATGGTTCTTCTGGAAATCTGTGTTCCTGACCCTTCATCCCTTCATTGCTCATCACTCCTTACTTATTATCAAGGCCTAGATGCATAAGTAAAATTGACTGCTTTGTGTTACTGCTCTTTTCTTTGGTACTTCTCAGACTGCCAAATGTGAATATTTATTTTTTAAAAAATAAAATAAAGGAGAGAGTTAAATTTAAAATCCTTTTGGGTTTTGAGGATGAGCAATGTGGCATTAGCTTTGTATTTTTCCAGACAAAACATATTCTTATTTTCTTTCTAGCTAGAAAGAGCCTGCATTCAACTTTCCTTGAAGGACTGTTCATTCTTCCAAATTAATCCAAGTGGAGAAGATCTTACAAGATCAGACAAAGCTGTAAAATTTTGACACATATTTAATCTAAAACAGGATCTCAGGTATGGCCTCAAGTCCTAATGTGTAGTCTCAAATCAATGTTGTTATAAGAATAGTCTTTCCATATTTTTTCTGTTTATTATATATTGAATACATTACTGGTGAAATAGCATAATTATATATGTATCCTCCACTTTATCACTCTAATATGAGAAGAAAAAAGGTATTTCATAATATGTGATAAGCAAATAATGATAGCATTCCCAAATTCATTCACCTGTATTATGTCTGTGAGCTTACCGGTGGCCAGTCACTACAGCACACCCAGACAATCAACAGACTTGCATCTGGTTATTGCCTTGCTGTACGTATCCCGCTTTGTGTTACAGCTGGGACACAAATGGGTCCCTTCTGGATTTGTGAATGTGAACAGCTTTACCACATAAACCAAATCTATCTTCCTATCTTCCTATTAGTAGCTAACGCAGGAGCCGCTCTGCAAAGATTGTCCCAAGTAAATGTTGCATTTTGATTTCACTATTTGAATTGCTCAGTAACGTTCCTTCAAAAGTATCTGCGCATGTTAACTTCCTAGCTACCACCCTGGGCATCTGGCTGTGCTACAGCTGGTTATTTGTAAGGAAATTCTTCAATGAATAAATTACCAGAAATGTTATTATTATGGAAAGGAAAATACAACTTTTGCATTCTCCTTCAACATTTATATTCTGCTGTGAGTCTTGAAATTGCCATTCTAAAATCAGGGTGAGAGTCTAGGTAAGAGTCTGGAGGAGAGTCGGGTTAGTTAGCAGTACTTTCCTTCCATAGTTACAAAGAATCCAGCTGACAATCTGGATATGTAGAAAACACAGAAAAAGCTCTGGAATCTATGCATTGTAAATTGATATTTAAAAAAGTTAATGTTTTACACCAGTGATTTTTTTGTTACTAGTTGATCTGTGATAACTGGACATGTAGGATTTTGGCCTATAACCTCGTGGTGGTGCAATTTATGTCTGTCAAGCTTTATTTAAACCATGTTGTATCTCACATTTAATTGAAATATATTTAAAATTGCGTGTGTTCATGCCTTTCAGGCAAGTCTACTATCATAGAGGCTGAGAAGCAGGATAAATTAGCCCTTGCTGACCATAGTGGTGACAAGCTAGATTGATCATTTAAATACTAGTTTAGGCATTTCTATATTGCAGGGAAATTGCCACAGCTTACTGAGAAGGAACTAAAGCCTGTCTTTCCTTCTTCCTCCTCTTCATTGGCAATAGCTGCTTCAGTAGCTCTGACTCAGTCTTAGGACTGTGCGGTTCCCCTCCCACCTCTCCTCTGCCTGCAGCTGACTTGGGCTGTCTCAGTCCTGGATATTCCCTTGTTCTTGTTCTGCACTCTTTACAGTTCCTTTCTCTTTTTTTCATACCTTGCCTAGTGGATGAGACAAATGGAATCTCAAGTTACCTGCATAAGCATAAGGCAGGTATTTCTCACTAGTGCCAGGATTTCCAAAGTAGCTCGAAGTGTTGCCTTTGTACCTGCGCTCCAGTACAGCCAGCCTCCTGTGAAAATGCCACTGGGAATTTATATGCTCGCCTAGTACGCTGTAGTCAACAAATCCCTGAAGAACTGTTTCTCGCTGACAAAGGGTGCAGCCCATATCAGACTTCTCCAGTGGTAAAGGTGTTCCCATTCAAACACCTTCCTGCCTGCCTCAGTTCGACAGTCCCTTAATCGTGCTGCTGCGATTCTCTGTGGAGTCATGCTCCAACGCAATCTGATTTAAACAACAACAAACAACCCAGACCATTAAGTCCTCTCACTGCATAATGGCAGGTGCATGACTTGGGCCTGGAGAGAGCAGCTGTTTTCTTAAAATTGCTTTGGTGTGGGAGAAATTATAACACAGGACCATATCCTAAGATGTTTCTGAGCATAAAAAGACTGCCTGTGACTGCTGTAGAGAAAAGTCCTAGGAATAAGTTAAATTCTGTCTCTACCCCTATATGTAAAGGTAATATATTATTTCAGGAGAAACTTGAGGACTTTTTATTTGAATTATGCCAAAGCATCCTGGCCTGACAGGTGTTTTTATTAAAATATTTCTGGTGTTGGGGAATAAAATTAGATTACCTAAAGATTTTTTTGTTTGTTAGATCTGTTTAGAATGATGATAACACAGACTCTATGCAAGAAACATTGTGATGATGACATAATATATGTCTGAAATGATGTAGTGTTTTCACAAATCACAAGATGAAGGGATAGCTTATCTTCAGATTTTAGCACTTGCTACTGCAGTATGAATTATATTATATAATCTTTACTTCCATTCTGAAAATTGTCTGCAGTCACATATATTCAATTTCAGGGAAAAGCACATAAAGTAAATTAGGTTAAAAGAACTCCCAACTCTGCATTTTGTAATGCTGATTTAATAGAAAGCAGCCCAAAAAGAATACAGTAATGATAGGGCATAAATGTTAGCATTATGTATAAATAAATGTCAGGCATAAGTTTTCTTCTAAATTTGCCTTAAGAACTGAGTTAGGATGGATGTCCCCTGTGACTATAAATATAGAATATCTGACAAAGGCCTGGCAAACAAGAAGTTTATCAGAAAGCAGATGATAGGCAATCATGTAAAATCCAACACAGATCTCTCTTGAGTAATCCCCCCCCCCCCCCCAAGCTTGGTGCAGCTGAGATTGATTGTAATGATGAACATTTTAAGTTTCCCTGGAGGCAGAGGACTGGGAAATGGAGAAAGGCTACATCTGGGAAGTTTCTGAAGAGCATGGGGAAAGCTCAGTAAAGAAACTCAGGGGAAAAAAGAAAGACTAGATGGCGCATGAGGTAAATCACAGGACCTATGATTAACCTGACTTCCAGATTCAGAAATTGAAGATTTCTCTGTTCAAATAGAGGTTTCATATTTTTTTTTTATCCTGATAAGGTACATGCAGAAGTTAGAGGTTACAGTTACTTGATAAAAGCCAGAGAAACCTCTTACATGTTAATTTTCCCTCAGTTTCCTTCATCTTCAGAGTTTTAGTGTGGTGACATTTTTGAGATGATTAAGAGGTGTAATGCCATAAAGAATTCATTTAACCATTAAGTGTGAGAGACTGGTGCACTATGATTTTCTGATTGAATGATGATAATGAGTGTCCAGGAGACAGTTTTGACAATAGTCTGGTAAACAGAAAAGTATTGTGTTATTATTCAGTATATCTCATGAATTGAAGGTACTTGTTAACTATAGCTCCCGTTTTCTCTTTGAATTAATGTTTAGCTAGACTTAACCAAATATATGTTCTGGCTACAGTTTTTGTATTAAGCAAAGAATAAATTAAGTTTTTAAATTACAGTAAACCAAGATTAATAGGAAGATCAATAATTTAATTTTCAGGTGTCTTTAAAGATGTCTGTGAAATACGTGTTCTGGAATCTCCTGCAATCTGATTTGTATTTTTAGGCAATTTTAGAGAAGAGAAGAGAAGATCACATAGTGATACCAATTGCTCTCTCCAATAGTAAATTAACATATGGAGATCTGGCTTTGTGAAAGATGGCTGCTTTTGAGGCTGTGAAAGCTAAACTCTGATCGTTTCATATTTACAGAATATATCCTCTTAGGTTTGCAATCAAAACTGTTAGCAAAAGTTGTAGTGTTTATGTTCTTTATATGTAGTGGTGATATCTTCTGCTGCAGATTTCATCTTGGGAGCGGGAGGAGAGAGCTGTCCTACAGGGGAGAGAGGACCCAGGGACAAGGGTCAGCACCATGGGTGCAGTCAGGATTGTTCAAATCACTGGTTTTGGCAAATGGACGCCAGGGTCCTGATAGCAGCTCTGGGGGCTGCAGCCTCTCCCCTGCCCTGCTGACTCTGCACAGTATTTCTAGCTGTAGATGGCATTAATAACCAAAAAAGAAAAAGATTATAATGGTATGTTTGTCCAAGTCCACAATTGCCATGTTTTCATAGACATGCCACTTGATTCTCATAAGCAAGGAAAAGTTGAAGGGTGGGTGGTGAAGGGGTGGCTGACCTGATGGCTGGCTGGTGGAAAGCTTGAGACAACATATAAAAATGTCTGCTCCCGACTTCTGCTCACATCAGTGAAATTTTTAAGAGGTATTCCAAATTAGCTGAGTGTGAAATATGACTCTGAGGTGATTCGAATTTTGTGGACTGCAGCAAAAAATGGCCAATAAAATGGTAATAATACTAAGAAAGAAAGTTACAAAATGATTGTTAAAAGCATAATTCAACCCAAAAAGTAGTTCTTAGAAAACCATAATTGTCTCGTACATGGTTTTCAACTGTAGTATCTCAGAATAACTAACTCCAAATATTTTTAATATACTGAAAGAAATAAATTATCTCAGTGTAACCTTGAATTTTTTTTTTCCCAGATCCACGGCTGTTATTAGGCTAATGGAAAAAAAAAAATGGAAATTTTGTGGTATGCTACGCATTGTTCCAATTTCATTGCCAACCGTTACTAAAAGGAGCCCAACAGAAATCGAAAGAGAGTTTGGCAGCTACTCGGATTTATCTGTGCATTGAATCAGTCATATATATGTTCAATTCTGTTAATTTTCATGTGAAATATTTGGTTTATTTGATTTTTTTAATATAATTACTGTACGTACTTTGTTGTATAGTGAGGAAATGGCATGCCAAGATCCTTCTTTCCTTCATTTCTAGCACAGCAGATCTTGTAGAAAATATAGATAGGCAAGAAATTCTTATAAAATCCTATAGATCCTGCTCGTGGAGATATGGTTGATAAATTTTAAAGGTCCCTTATATACAGAGTGCAGTCACTTGGAATGTGAGAGCTTACCTGCTTTTAGCTCCTATGGGATGTTTAAATTTCAGGGAGTTGGTATGTTGTATGTTTTTTCCTTCACTCACGCTAAACATCCAGGCAGCTCTTCCTCTGTCCTCCAACCATTGCTTCAATTTCTGAAGGTCTGAACACCATTTGATTAGCAAACCCCATTTTAAAAAAAATTATATGCTTTTAGAGTAATTTTGTTAGGTGCATTCAGCAGAAGGAATGGCACCTGAATTGATAGCATTACTGATATTTTTATTGTGTTTTAGAGCTTGGCAAGCCCATGCATATGTCTGTCAGTTGGGCCTACAGACTAGGTTGTTTAAAGAACAGTTACCACAGGAAAAAGCCACACTTCTTTGTAAATATTTAGCTGTATTTTCTACAAATAGCAAACTTTTTATTACAAATAACAAGTATAAATTAAAAGAATCTAATTCTTTCTAGTTTGCCCTTTGCTAATGCAACCAGTTTTGCAGTGGGTGGATCTTTCACACAGCAACAGGAAAGTGAAATATTTTTCTTTGGTTGGTATGATTAGAAAATCAGAAAAAAATTGGTAGGAGCAGGTGTTACACCTGAAAGTATTTTTTAGACTAAGTTGTGGTTTGGTGGTTTTTTTTGTTTGTTTGTTTGTTTTTTGTGAGGGGTGGGGTCAGGACTTCAGATTCTTAATATTTCAAGTTGGCAGCATCCTATTAAATTGCTTTGTGAGAGCTGGGAGCGTGCTGGCTGATGAATGCATACTCTGTAGTGTGTGATACCATGCATATAAAATGTTTTTTTGAGCAAAATAAACAATTGTCTACAGTCTCTGACAGACAATTCTACGTTTCTCTGCAGTCTCATAACTGACAGCTGTGACTAGTCGAGTAAAGTCTACCTGTGCGTTTGCAATGGCTCCTCCCTATTTCACATAATTTAACCCTAAATACCTCTTTAGCAGTGCACACCTGTTACTTGTTTTGTTAGTTTGAATTTTTTTATACTCTTAATCACACAGTAATTTTCTGCTGCCTCAGACCAAATTCATGATTTCTTTTTCGTAATGTAGACATACAGTGTATTTTAAAATATTTAACTGGAAAGCTTAGGCTTTCATAGACCTTCTGCTTATCTTTCTAATATCTCCTATGAAGCTGTTGTTACTTCTTAATTAGAATTCTACCCGTTATTTTCAGTTAGCATAGGGAAGACTTGGGTAGTGTGTGCTGTTTAGTTGTTGCTTTTAAAGAAACAAAATTATGCAATTTATTTTCATCATCCAGTTTTCTTATTTTCTGAATGGAAAAGTGGCACTTACAGCAACACAGGGGCCCTAACATTTTTTAAAGTTTTATTCTCATTTGCAAATCTATTTTGCACCTGCTAAACACATAATTTTATTCAATCCTTGCCACTGATTTTGTGCCTTTTATTTATTTGTGCCGAAATGCATAGGAGGAAAGAGTGGAGATAGCAGAGCCATTATATCTTCATCCAATATGCCAAACTGACTTCTAAAATTTAAAATGGTCTTGTTTTTCTGGGGCATGGTTTTTAACATGATAACATTTCTGCACTTTTAGAGACTCTTCCAGCATCCTTCATTAGTACTAAGTATATTAAAAATAAAATTAATAGAATCTGTACCTCAATGATAGCTATGCAGTTCTGTGCTCATTATTTTTGAAATCTGAACAGAGTCAATATTCAGCTAGAGATGAGATGAGAGGTTGATTAAAATGAAGCCAGTCTTTTTGAAGTGTCCGACATAATATATATGGTCTATTGACAGCTACTTGGGAATTTTGTGTTAATGAAGAAAATTCAGAAGTTAAAAGAGGTGCACGAGGCTGAGTGTGTTCAAGCTGTTGCGCTGTTTCTGCTGGGGCTGACCACCTTCAGCATTCCTGAAAGGAGAAAACTCTTCAAAAAGCTTATGACTAGTAGATTTCAAAACTCTTTGCAAAAGGGAAAAGTGAGCTTATTCCCAACCTACAGCAAGATAACTCATAATCAGGCAAGTTCCCTGCTTTGTAAATGACCTCTTTGCAGAAGCCCATGGAAAAGGTCATTGAGTTAAAGAGAAACCCAGAGTCCATGCTGAAGAGGAACATTGTGCAGAAATGCAGACAAAGTGATGTATTTTCCCCTGTTATCTTTGAGGTAGCTCTGCAATGATATCCTGGGCTAGTGTCAACAGGAAAATGCTGGCAGGAGGCTGGGTCGCTGTTCTATTTTCTTTTTTTTAAATGATGATAGGAAGAAAAGTCTTCATACCACAAATATTAAGTAACTGAGTGAGACAGCTTATTTTCTAGTAAGTTTACAGTGCAATATGTTTTTCCACCAGTGAGATATTAAAGTTTTATCATTTCCATTTGACAACCTCCTCAGCACCCTTGTGTATTAAAATCCAACTCTACTTCCCTAATAAAACTGTTAATTTATGACTATTGTGAACTTCTATAGCATGGATCAATATTGATTTTTCTGAACCTGCTTCTCACTAGACTTGTTAAAATAAACAATCTGATTTTAGAGAAAATCTTTATATTTAAATTGAGCAAGAAGGTGCTTGAGTCTTATTGCTGTATTTTGAGAATTTGAAGACTCCTATGAAGACTTAAACAGACTCAGGATTGCCTAAGGCAAAGCGTAATAGTTTTTATGGTTTTCACTCAAAGAATTCAGCATGAGGAGTAAGAACATTTCATTTATTCCAGTCACTAAGAGAACAATTAACTGTTTGAGCAGCTCACAATTCTTGGCTTCCAAGGGCAGATTATTTAGACCTGTTTTGGTCACCTTGGCACACAGGCCATGTGCATGGAATCAGGCTGCCTCGTGGCACTGCAGAATCTGACACGCTGGCTGCAATTCATCGCCTGTGTGGAAGTGTCTGGGGCTATATGAGGTGTCCTCAGGGTATCCAAGACATCTGTGCAGAACCGGCAAATACCATGCAAGACCAACAGGAGTTCCATGCTCTTCTAGCATGCCAACAGAAGGCCAAACTAAAAAACCTAAACCATCTGAAAGGGCACTAGATGCCTATGTATAGGCAAGTGTATCAATCCCACCAGACAGAGAGCTGGAGGATGAACAGCTCGCTGTTCTTATTGAAACCCTGAGTGGATAGTTAGAGTGTTTTTGAAAATTTTGATTCTACGCTTCCTCCCCTACTCTTCCCATTCCAAACTTTCTAGTCATTAATGATCTGATTTTTTTTTTTTTCCTGATGTGGCATTTTGGCTTGGCAGATGTAAAGATACATGGTTGGTTTGGTCTAGAACACTTATTTTCCTGTTTTTCACATTTGTAAAACTTCCCCAGATTCTGGAATATAGTTTTGTTTATCTATTCATTAAACATGAACCCTGCCCATGATTGTAAATGGAGAGAGTGCCCTGTGTTGTGTGTTTTGAATGTATTAAGTTAAATAAGCAACCTCTGTGAGGCACCTGTTGGATGTAGTCATGATCAGCTGCTCTGAAGCACAAGGTGAAGGCACTGATCAGAAGCAGAAGTTAGATTTATTGAGGAGGAGAGTCACTAAGGGAAATGCAGACATCAGCTGGTGCAGTGCAAGATGCTCTGTTTTATGATATGGTAATGAATAAGCTCGCTCCAAACAGGGTCCCTGTCTTCCCTACAATGATAAGAGAGGGGAAACCTAAATATCCAAGGAAGAGCTGATGACTGTGTCTCCCTAAACAAATGGTTATTTCTGATCAAGACCTACTATTTCAGTGCATTTTCCATAGCAGAATATGCACTCTAATTAGAAACAAGCTGCAATGAAAATGTTTGAAAAGGAAATATTTTATCCCCTCCTTTTATTCCCTCCTCTTTTGGAGAATTTGTTTCTGACCATCATAAAAGAAATTACCCAGCACTTATGATACAGAATTTGGTGTACATATCTGCAAGCAGAATTTGAAATCAGCTGGCTGGCTGGGATAAGGAGCTCACTTGTGAATTCCACGTGAACTGTTGCTTATTAGAGTTTTCCTGAATTCTTGTGTAGCTTTTTCCATGTTAGCTGGTGCCAGAATACAGCTGGAGAAATGTTGATTAATGCAAACTTTATGGATTAATCAGTATGAGAATCAGTACCTGAGAGACTCAGAAATGTGTGCAAACTGTGGTGTTCCAGTGCCCACAAATCTCAGACAGGTATCTCGATTGAAATTGTTGTGTGTTTCTTTCCTCTGAATTGCTAAGTAGTAACTGGGAGATTGTTGCAGAAATAAAAGTGGTTTATTTTTGGTGACAAACAAAGTGGGGAAGGAGGCCATAGGGACTGTTCTAATCTCTTCTCCATGGTTATAGCAAATATATCCTTTTTTTCCTCTCTCTCTCAATCTCCCTCTTTTTTTTTTCCTACCAGAAAAAACAAGTGCTGTATCTTTTGTCCTGTAGTTTCCTGAATTAAGTGTGTCTCCTGTGGACCTCTTGCAAGCAGATTCAATTTAAAAAAAAAAATCTCCTATTAGGAATCACCTTGTTTTCACTTGATTTTGATTTTTAAGTGAAGGCTCTTACGCCAATCAATGCAAAATAAGGAAAATGCTAACATGATATATCTAATAATCTCCAGGTGGAACAGATTTGTCTGAAATTTAGTCTGTTGTCTGTTTTCTGCTGTTCAAGAGCTGTACAAAACAAACATCATAACCCTGCAATTAAGCTATGTTTGCTTTTTTTTTCCTCATTGGAGAAACTTGATGATGCTGGAATGTAGAAAGGGTTTCCTTTGCTTCACCTTCTTTCTTGTACATTTCCCAGCACAGTTGTGCACCCCCTGTTGCCCTTTGCTTCCTATCATCTCTGGAGACTAGATCTGATAAAAAGAATAGCTTAAGCAAAGAAATATTTATGATTGATGATTCCTTTTGCTGCCCTTCTTCAAAACTGAAAGCTTTGGTCTCAGTAGACAGGAGGAATACAATTATCTCCTTAGAAGAAACTTGTAAAGTGTTCGCCCTTTTTCAGCATGGACATTACTTCATATTAGTCTCAGTGGGAAGGAACAGAACAGTAGCTATCCTGCCCCAAGGTAACGAGGACTAGGAAACAGAGACAGTAAAATATCTTTGGTAAATATTCCCTGAGACTCATGAGAGAAAAAAAGCATTTGTACAAAATCATAGTAAACTAAAAATGTAAATGGTTCAAATTCTTTTGGTGAATATTAACTAGAAGGATCTTAACTGTGAAGGTAATTGTATTGAAAGCATAGTAATTGGCATTAGAAACAAATCTTCAGTATTTTCCAGTTCCAACAGTTGTATCTATATTCTTTTACTGTAAAGCTGCCCACGTTCTGACTTCTGAGAACTTGCATTTTCTGTAATTTTAGCCCAGGTTTACCTTTTGTGCACCAAAAAATAAGGTACAAGTAGCTTGTAACCACTATGATTGTTGAGATGATCATACGGGTTAAATATCTCAGTGATTTTTAAACCAATTTTCTTTTCTTAGGTTGTCAGAAGCCTGCCTATTTACATGCCATTCTACTCCACAGGAGCTGGTTTCAATGCATGCCAGGGAGAACTGAAATCCTTGCATTTGGATCATTTAAGGTAAACACAAATTATGCAAGAGATTTGTTAGGATCTTAAAGGAACCATTTCCAAACTAATTTTATTTCAAAGTAACAGTTACTTTGTATTCTCAGAATATCTGTTTTATATTCAGAGATACTCAGCAGAACTGCTTTAAAATGAGATAAAAGAATGCCTTGATGCACTGCAAAGATCTAGAATTGCTGTTTTAAGCACAAAACTCAGCTTGCCCTTTACAGTGGAGCCAGAAACAAAGCTCCATAAAATATGAAATCCTACTGTTAAAAAGAAGTGCACTCTCAGTGTGGTGGGGGTGTGTTGCTTGGCCCTTGTTTTTACTGAAGAGTTGTGTTGTGATCCAAGAGCACGTGGAAGCCATGGGTCCTCTTTGTGCCGCGCATAGTACAAACCTGCAAGAAAAGGCTCAGTCCCTGGATGAAGTGTTCAGGTATGCTAGGCTTTGCATTTGTGCTACTGGGACCTAAAAATCTCTTAAACTCTATGTTCATTTACCTGTGTTATCTGATAATATGCAGAAGACTCATCGAGTGAGCTGTTCATAATCTTTCAGACAAACTTGTGCATTATCCTAGTGGTAGTACCTGCAATACCACTGAAATGCAAATAGCATCTGGGGAACCCTACTTGCTATCTGACTGCCCCATGAATGTTGCTGAGGGCAGATGCTATCTGGATCTTGGATCCTGGTTTGTTTTTGTGTTTTGTCTTCAGACTCTCTCAAAATCTTTTTCTTAAGAGACACACTGAGCATTATATAACATAATCTACTCAAAGTATGGCTGTAAATAGGACTATATATCTTTATCCTGTCCTTGGGAAATTTTTTTGCATGATCTGGGTTCTCTTCATTAAAAAAAAAAAACAAACAACAAACCAACTTTGGTACAAATATCTTTGATAATGATGCTTAATGGTTTTATACTGTATAAGAGAAAAATAATGAGGTTACCTGAGGAACCACAGCATTAACAGCAGAACTACAGCCTTCTGTAGAGTTTGCACTTTCTTTGTATTTATGAGGTGCCTCCGGTGATAATCTTTAAAAATTCATCTTCAGTTCTGTTTTCTTCAGCCACACGTTGCTAGGGGCTGCAAACTAAGGTTTGGGATAATCACTGCTATCCTACACTTCTGTACTGATCAGCCCCTTCAAGTAAGAGAGGTTTTTCATATATAGTGATAAAAAGTCTTGGGGTTGGTACAGTTTTTGATTACTGTTATTACAGCACTTTCATTCTTTTTGTTTTTCCTGGTATAATTTTATGTTTTTTTTACTTCACGTCAAATTTTAGCTTGATAGGACTTAATATGGCTTGCATGTGACACATACTTGTGTTGCTGAGACTTTTCGCATATGGTCAGACTGAGATGAATGCCTGCCTGAAAGAGCTATTCATTCAAATTTCCTGGGAATATACTGCAGGCAGAGTATCAGATCTACCAAAAGTTGAGACACTGGCCAGATTTTGATCTCAATTAAAACATGTGTGTTTGAAACTGATGTCAGTGGCACTTATCTCAGATTTATATCCATGTAATTGAGAACAGTATCTGATCCTCTCCGGCTGGTCTGTCCCCTGAGATTTTCTTTACTATCTCATGCATTACAAAGACTGGCCCTGTTGTCTTTTACATAACCTGTTAGATACATGTCTTTTTTTGATCAAGTTACATATGCCAATTTTGCATCAGTCTTTACTGGCCCACTGTGTTCATTATTGCAATTTATCTTAAAACTTTTTGAATGGGTGGCAGTGATAGCAAATGAGAGAAATATCAGGGTATTTTCATCCAACCCATTCAGATATGAGTACCTATATTCATCACATCACAATTACTTATGGATGGGTTGAATATTTATTGTTGTTACCATTTCCATGTTCAAAAATATACTGAAGAGTAGTCAGAAGCCTTTGCAAAGCAGGGTGGTATGTGAAAGGAGTTCCTTAATACTGAATGCCTTGGATTAACATTTGTTTAGTGTCTGAGGGATAGGCAAACTGTGAGGGCAAGGCTGCTCAGCAGTCCAGTCCTGGCTGCAACAGTCTTTTGCTCTGTGTGCTTTAGTGAATAGTTTAGTCATGATGTGAGAGGTTTTCAAAAGTGGTATAAATGACCACTTTCTGTGATGCTTTTGTAAAGTCCATCTTTGGAGGTGGGGTGGGCTATGCCAGGTCTTGAAAGACGCTGAACCATCTGTTCCTCTTCTGCCAAACATGTTCTGGTATGCCACCATAGGCTTTGATTCATCCACTATGATCTTAAACACTTAAAGTAAGTACCCTAGTTACCTTAAGTTACTGCTAAAATCAGCAGAGGGTGATAACACTTCCAGAATACAACTCGGTTAACTGAAGATGTGAAATGTCTTCTGCACTGGCTGTTTTATCTCCATTTTAAACAGGGAGCCCAGACTGACTTCATTCCCAATCTGAAATGTGTTGAATTGTAGACCTCAAGTCTCAGTGCTTTGCAGTAAAAAGAGGCTAATATGATATTCCTTTCTCACACACAAAGTGAAGCAAATACTTTAAAAGATGTGGAGGCACACATGTATCTGAGATTGATAGGGCTATTTTCTTCAATTTTAAATCAGTGCTAGAAGTAGGTACTTTCTAACTGTAAAGGATTTTGTAAAGATTAATGCTTTTAAAATATTTGAAGATGTAAAACGCTGAATAAAAGATACTTTCTATTATGTTATTTTTGTTGCCTTTGTTTTGTGGAAAAAAAAAAGAATTTGCTAACCTGTGGACGAGGTGAAATAATACAAGAGAGGTGTGCAGTACAGTGACTGTGCTTTGTGGTGAAGGAAATGCCTAATGGTTCAGTGCTCCTAGGTGTACATGAGTCACGCTTCTGTTCTTCTCATTTTGAAGTGAAATGCTCTGGAAATTGAGTATATGAACAATGCTAGATAGTCAGGGAGATACTGGTAGAATAAAGTAAGTTGCTTGAAATTAATTATTTGGGAAGAGCTTCGCAAAGCAGAACTACAAAGGAGGTAAAATTTTCAGCTGGCTCATTAAAATGTGAGCACGTTATATTCATCAGTGAATTAGTGATTAATATCCCATTTTATCTTCATGTAAAGTACAATATCTGAAAACTAATGTACGCCTATCTCCAAGGTACGTAGCCTTCAAGTGGTTCATCTGTGAAGGTGTAGTTTGGTTACTCATTTATTATGAATTTCATCTGGTTTTTTACTTGGAACATTGATTTCACTGTTTTGAGCTGCCTGGTATTCTGAAAGTTGTGTTTTCCAGCTAAACTTAGATTTGAATCCCACAGATTTGCCTTCTCTATTTGATGCTTCTTCCTCAAATGGATTTCTACAGAATAATTTTCAGTTCTCAGTTATTTGTTCCTTCTCTCACTTTTCTAGATCTCTGAGTCCAAGGCTAAAAGTATAAGTGTGCATGGGTAAAATCTCTAATAGCATTGGAGTGCTTGAATGTTTGGATATGCTCCTAGTGTGTTGTCTTAAAGAGAACTGAGTCACCTGGCTCCCTTCGTGATTTCAGGCACTGAATATCAGAACAAAAACAAACAAACAAAACACCCGTTACCCCACTGTCCTCATGATATAGGCACCAAATTCCATTTTAAAAAGTGATTTGGCCTCAAAGTCATTGGTGTTTGTTGTACTCCAAAAGCCTACATAACTTCCACAGTTCTATGTGTATTAAATGGATATATGTTATACATAGTACATACATTTTTTTGTGGAGGCTTTCCTCTGGAAGGAGACTGAAGTATGTTGGCAGAGATGGAGCTGTGGTGTGCTCCCATGGGAATCTTGGTATGGACATTAAAGAAAACAGGTCCATGGGGTTCACTGAGTGTGTTTATCCCACACTATGGAAACTCAACAGTCACTGTGCGCTGGACACTGAATAAATTTGTCTCTGTAAAACCCAGGGTGTTTCTAGGCATTAAGCAAAACCCACAGGGTTAAGTAACTAGAGAGGGAGTTCTCAACATTGGAGTTTTGAATTTGAACACTTTGAATTTTGCCTTTGCTCCAGACCTTTTTGTACCTCAACCTGTACTGGGGTACTAGGGCAAGCAGAAGAGATCAGCTCTGCCATATTTGTAACTTGCACCAGGAAAGGTGTTGCAAGTCGAGGTACCAAGCAGTTTGGGTGTGCAAGTAGTCAGTGCTGCTGAAGGCATTACCTCAGGAAGTGTGGCAGTAGAGATGCTGTGATGCAAGGGGTCATGCCGGTATGTTGTGCTGTGTTCAACTCTGTCTTCAGAACGCTACAGTCCATTTGCTATATATAGTGCCCTTTGTGGTAAATTGTGCAGTGCAGTGTGGAGCAGTTATCTTCAAAAGAAATCATTTTGCTCTGAGTCAAAGTCAAATTTCAGTGTTAGTGGCTACAGAGGAAATGGTGTGTTCAATCAAACCTCCCTGTCCCCCCATTTCCATACCGACAATGATTCATTGTGTACCCAGATTCTCTCTCTTTCTTAATTAAGAAGCAATGAATTGAAAACTGACATCGGCTTTTCAGAATACTGCAAGGGCTACATCCCCTTGGGTTTCCATCCCTCCTGCAGCTGAACACTTCAGCCTTCAAAAATTTGTTTTGGCTTCTGAAGAAGGGATGTGATATCATTTTACAGTAGTGAGTGTTTCTTCCCACTTGTGGCAATGTGGAAATCACCACAGGGACCAAGACTGTTCAAGCGTTCAGCAAGAAAAGCTATATCCCGTTCATAAATCTCTAAGTCAAATCTGAAATAAAAGTCATGCAGCAAACCAGAAAATGAATTTTATTTTAAATCGAAACAGGGATCAGCAGATATAGCCTGGGATTTGGAAATGATTAAGTGCAAGATTCAGTTAAGAAGTTTCACCTCTCAAGAAAATATAAAGCAAACATTCTTATTCCTGACCTATAGAACTTTACTGTGTTCAGAATAATAAAATGACTGATCCAATCATATATTGATGCAGAAGATCTTGGAGCATTTTTACTGAGACATGAGTCAATAATAGATTTTGTGGTTTGGGCTTTTCTTTTCTAGTTAAATCATGTTTTAGCTTCAGCTCTTCTCCCCCTGAATTCTAAGTCCTGCTGGTAGCTGTTGAAATGGGCTAAAGGCTGTGTTTCATCTTATTTTTGCTTACATTAATGGGAATCTTAGTGTAAATTGAGATTGCAATCCTGAAGGTCCAAGCATGCTCACTTTATTTCTTGTCCTTTAGAGTCATGTTCAGTGATGAAATTGAGATTCAGAAAGAAATGTATTGAGTAAAGTATGTAAATCCAATGTCCTAAGTGGATAAAATTAGAAAACTAAATTAATGGTGTATCTAATTGATTCAGTGTGTGCTTGCAGTTTTCAGCTTTGAATCCTAGAAAGATTTTCAAAGCCTGCTTAATCCTGTCTTCTAGGGACTCCTCCCTGCACCAACTATTAACCAGACTTTCCCTTCATTTGTCTTGTCTCTCTATGGTTGTTTTTGGGGTTTGGACAATGCTTTCCTCTACTGCAGCTAAGATGACTTCTTATAGATCTTAATTCTCTCTTATTCTCTCTTCTGATTTAAAAGCCACACTGCTGGTAATGTTGCTGTATCTTGACTAATGGTACAGGTAACTGTCATACTTGGTTTCTGTTTCTCTTACTTACTTTGTTGGACTAAGGAAACAACGGATATTATGATTTAGCATAGCCTGTGCAGTGTGTTGACATCGTAAGAAAGGTATTCAGAGCTCTAACATAAACCCCTAAAATAACCCTATACTTACTGTGCATAAATTATGTATCAGCATAAATTCCAATGGGAAATTTGAATCTGGAAAAGTACATGACGGAGAGGGACTTTTGCCATTTCCAGGAGGGGATGCTCATACTTTTGATGTGAAACGTTGCTTTTACTCCATAGAAGAATTTGGTAGATTGGAGCACTCCTCTCAGTCTGCTGCCAAAGATGGGAATACAAGACTTGACTATTAATCCCAGTCTTCAGCTGTCACTGGGGCTGTTGTCTGGCTAGCCCCTTCTCAGAAACAAAATGATAATGAGTTGAGGTTAGATTTGTAGACACAGACACACAGACTGCATGGGGAAGCTTTTCCCATGGGGAGAAAGTTATTTGGGAGTGCTGTCAACGTCAGGCATTTTGATCTTTGGGAATAGGAGACAAGAGTCCTTCCTGCATAGGATTTCTATGCTTTTCTAAAATTTCTCCATGGTCTCTCTTCTGCCTTTACTTTTCCTCTTGTGATGAATTCCCGTGACTGGAAACTACATTTTGTCACTTGCTGTGCCCAACTGAAGGGAAGTAGGGGAGAGTTTTTAGCTCCTATTTCACCTAGATGCTTGGTGGGCAAAATTCTTGCTTTGGCATTTTCCTGTGAATTGGAGCAAGAGATACTACTTTTGATCTGATATAATTTCCATCAAGCTTTGTCAGATTTAAGACAGAAGCACTAGAGCAGTATCTCTGACTCTGAAGAAAACCTGTTCACATCAGAGCTCTCCCTGAGTTCATGATACCTAGATTGGCAGATCTCTCAAAACTGGCTTTAATCCATCACCAGTCTTCCTGAAATTCACTTGTGTGTTATTTACCTTTCATTGGCCTATTATAAGTGCATCTCCACTGAAAAATGGTACCAGAAAATAATGATTTCAGTCTACTGAAACCTCAACCTGACATCATGGTAATGTAGCAGAGTGGAAACTGCTGCTAGTATTTGTGAGATCTAATGCTTTGTCTAGCTGTGTTGAAATAATTTACTTAAAACATCAATGCTTGTTTTTTTCCAAAATAAAGAGCTAATGTAAAGTAGTATCATAGATGAAAAAGGAAACCAGAGGTACTTATTTTAGCATAATCTGAAAAGTAATAATACCAAAACATGCTGCTGCATCAATTCTGTAGTTAAGAGACTTAAGCATCTGGAAATGAAGATGTGCTAGCGCTAAGCTTTTTTAATAGAATTGGGATCCTAGAGCTGGGAGGACGTAAAAAATATGCTTAGCTTAGCTTCATGATGAATGAAGCATTTATTATTAATTAATGCTTGGGAAGATAATGGTGTAATAATGGCTTGCAAAGATCAAAGAGCATAAATCTTCCAGGTTTCGAGTCACATAAAATTTATACACACACTGAACTTTATCTGGAGAAGTAATGCCATGAAACTTGGTACTGAGCTTGGGTAGGGAATTCTGAAAGTAATTCTGGAGATAATATTTCAAAATGAACTACTGTTTGGATTAAAAAGAAGTATGACTATTATATTAACCTTTGTTTGCAATACCCTTCATCAAATTATTACTTTTGCTGCAGGCTGTTTCTGCTTTCATCTATAACCAGACACCTCAGGAAGAACTCTGCTGAAATTGGATTGAGCAACCTGGTCTGAAAGCAACTTTGACTCTGCACTCCGACTGGCAGGTTGGACTACAGGGCCTCCTGAAATCCCTTCCAACCTGAATTATTCTATGGTTCTGTGTTATACTGATGAGAGACCCGAACAGTGCCCAAGTAACAGGGGACGTATTTGAAATTTCAGGTACACTGGAAATGCAGGCAGCTGCCACAATACAGACAGCAGTATAATTGTACCTTTTAGCATTAACTGACTTGGTTTAAAATCTCCTGCTTTTTCTAAGAAAGCAAAAGAGGAGAAACAGATGAGAGTGAGTTGGGAAGGGAAAAATATGTTGGTGAGATGCTTTAATCCATTGAATTATGTGGTCCTGAAAATGTAGTAACAAAAGTTTGGGGACTTTATTTTAGGAGGAATTAGGTACTAGCAGGTGTTTTGTAAGGCGCAAGGTTACAGTGGCCTGGGGAATGGCAGCAGGGCAGTCAGCAGCGAGAAGGTCTGGGGTGTTGAGTCAGTGTTTCTGCACACTGCAGCCTACATAGGGCTGCCGAAATGTGTTCTTGCACCTAGGAGTTAGGCTACTCTCTCTAGCATGGAGGTAAGTTTCAGCTGTAGTTTCACCTCTCATCCTTTTTTTTCCCTCTTTCTTTCCTCTTGGCTGGTATTGATGCCATTGCCTTTTAAAAGGTAATTCCCATATTTTCTTTGCTCAGCCTGGCTGACTCAATCCCCGGTCGGTAGTCATCAGCACCTGTGTTTTGTGCACTGAACTGAATGACCTTTTCTACCTACTCAGGACAAATCTTTTTTTTTTTTCAGCAGAGACAGGCACTTTCTTCATCAACAGTGAACATGTCAATTTAAAGCTAAGTGGGAAAACTGAACTCTGGCATACCAGTTCCAGCAGGCAGCCTTAATTTATATGCCAGCAAGTCGCATGGATTTACAACACACTTTTATTCAGAACAGAAATGAATAGTTGCCATAGTTACTACACAAGATACTATACAAAACTGGGAAATAAAGAGCATTATCATTAAAGGACACATTTGCCAATGAATAAGAACAGCCCTTTCCTTTTGGTAATGTTTTAACCAATACAGTGGTGACATTGTGCCAGTTGCTATTATATGCAATGCTAAATCTGACAGAATATTGAACACTTTATGGATGACTACATAAACATATAGCTAGTGCATTTCCAACTATGCCTCAGATGTAGCCCTGGAATCATTCTAGAAACAGTCATATGGAAAGAAACTGGTGCCTTTACTCTTTTTCCTACAAGAAAATGTTTTCTTTCCATGGGGAAAAATATATCTGTTTCACATTACTTATTTTTAAAGGATGAACAAGAAAGGTTTTCAAAATTCTGGTAGACATATTTTGGCTTTTTAACCTCTCTTGATACTCCACATAAATGGCTTGACTTTGCAGAGAGTTGCACTGCTGCTGAAATCAGTGAATCCTGAATATACCAAAACTTTGGCAATCTAGTTAAAGCAATTGGCATGCTTCTGGTAGCTTGTATTCGTAGGAATCAGATACCTATACATGGCCACCTATGCCAGCACGGCTTCTTGCCACAGAGCACAAGTGACCTGGATTTGGGTGGGTAAGACTCATTGGAGAGTTTACTGCAGTGTTTTCAAGACTGGGGAGTTCACTGGAGGAAATGGAAGATGTTGACAAAGCTGCTTAGAGGTTTAGGAATACAGGAAATTTCATAGACTACAGAGAAGAGGAAGTATGCTGCCAAAGTCTGTCCGAATGTATAGCTAGCTTTGAGAAAGGTCAGGCTAAATAAACAAAATTTAATATTGCTTAACTCCTTCCTTTCTTGGATCTTATCTTTACATTCCAGAGAGCTCCCCTCTGTTAGGAAATGGCAGGATCAAGTTCACCTTTATGTATTTATTTAAGATAAATAAGTAACTGGCCAGTGGTTTTTCCTACTTTGAAATGACTGTCCTTTTTCAGAGAAGTCAGGTCTTTCTCTAGAATTTAGTTATATAGATATCCTTGATAAGGTTGTCAAAGGCCAATATCTCTTTGAGGGACATCATTATAAAACAGAGGTCAAGGTCTAGATTAGAATAGAAATACTGAAGCATATTAGCATATCAAGAAAAACAAAGTAGGGTGTAGAAGTGTACGCTTTGGGTCAACATGATAGCACAGAACAATAGCGACTGGTTGCCTTGAAAACTCTAAATCTAATTAATGATGATGGATATATATTTCATCTGGAAACACTAGAGACATGTCCAACAATCAGTGAATAAGCTACGTACTTATCAAAATTCTGTAAGATGGATGAAAATGTATGAATAGGTTTCTTCCTTAAAAATCTAGAAGCCATTTCAAAATAATGCTCAAAACAAATTCACATCAAATGTTGAAAACATGAACTCTCCAAAAGAAAGTCAGTAGCAGTAGGTTTTATTTCCTATAGAAATATTATTGAAGCTGCTTCATTATTTAAAAAGATGTGTAGGCGATTTGTGACACATAATTATGCTATTAGATATGATCTTAGTTACAGTAGAAGAAAATAAACCTAGCAAAATCAGAGGATTATTGTCAAGACTCACTCAGAACTTTATATTCCGTGGATGTTTCTTTGTAGTGTAAGTATTTATATTTATACTCCAAAATCTTTATTTTCTATGACAATTAATGTAATAAACATTTTCCTCATAGTGCTAAAAATAGTTTGCACAAAACCCCCTCAATTGTCAAAGCATGAATTGCATTTATAAGATATTTGAAGCACTTTTGGTGCATGCCAAGCATGCATGAACTGCTAATCACAAACAAATTTCCATCCTGAGTATGTTTCATAGCTTTATTTGTAAGTACTATATATATTCCCGGAGCAAATGTGAGGATCTAGGATGTGCATGCTCATCTTTTAGTAAAATGTGCAGGTGATATCTGAAGCTCTTTGGGCCAGTCCAGTGGAAATACTAAAGTAACAAAAGATTATATTATTGAATAAAGCCTAGTAGAATAGACCACGTTTAACCATTCTTCTTTGACCTTCTTGTCAAATCTGATTAATTCTATTTTGAAAGTTGCATGCAAGTGTTCCTGTGACCCACTGGGTTTGAGGTGGTGTCTTTCCTTACTGCATTTTACTGCTTCTCTATGGGTTCTACTGTAGCATCCCAAAAGAAAGATCAGGAATCACAGTGGGCTCTACAGATGTAACAGCATAAAGATTATGGCAGCTCCAAAGAAATGCCATCTTCATCTCTGAAGACTTTGCCAGCAAAAAGATAAGTAGCATCAGGATCTTCCAAGTATTGTAAGCAAATATTCTTAAATTATTCCTTTTATGTATATATAACTTCTGATTCACAGAAATTAGGTAGAGAAACTGCAGACCCAGCTTTCTTAGCTCCTCCTCCCCTCTGTGAACCTACCTAGAATAATCTGCACGGTGGCAAGTTCTTCTCCCATGACTGGATAGGAGGAAAGACTGGACAGAGTGTCCTGGTTTCAGCTGGGATAGAGTTAATTGTCTTCCTAATAGCTGGTGCAGTGCTATGTTTTGAGTTCAGTATGTGAAGAATGTTGATAACACACTGATGTTTTCAGTTGTTTCTCAGTAGTGTTCAGACTATAGTCAAGGATTTTTCAGCTTCTCATGCCCAGCCAGCGAGAAAGCTGGAGGGGCACAAGAAGTTGGCACAGGACACAGCCAGGGCAGCTGACCCAGACTGGCCAACGGTGTATTCCATACCATGGGATGTCCCATCTAGTTTAGGAATTGGGAAGGGGGGGTGGGGAATCGCCGCTGGGGGACTGGCTGGGTGTCGGTCGGCGGGTGGTGAGCGATTGCCCTGCGCATCATTTGTACATTCCAATCCTTTTATTACTACTGTTGTCTTTTTATTAGTGTTATCATTATTAGTTTCTTCTTTTCTGTTCTATTAAACCGTTCTTATCTCAGCCCAGGAGTTTTACTTCTTTTTCCCGATTTTCTCCCCCATCCCACTGGATGGGGGGGAGTGAGTGAGCGGCTGCATGGTGCTTAGTTGCTGGCTGGGGTTAAACTACAACACAGAGATATGAAAATGTTTCTGTAGGCAGAAACAAAGAAAAAGCTTAGGGATGCTACTTCTGGTGATTATCTGAGATGATGACAATGACTACAAAGAGGATGCATTTCTCATTCTACAGGACCGGTCAGGAAAATGATTTCAAATAGTATGGTTTATTACAGACCCTTACATTTATTATCATTATGATCACTGGCAAGGACTCCGTAAATGGTTGTGCCTGACAGCCGTGAAATAGGATAAATAAGACTAAAATAAATACAAATATAAATAAGATAAATAGGAAAAAGTAAATATAATAAACTCTGGCAGTTTAAATATAAAATATTATTCAGCAAGCCAAAGAGGACTGAGAAAAAACTAGCTAAATGAACAAAACTAGAACAAGATAGTTTTCCCAGCATATTTGGAAAAGAAGCCTACCAGAGGGCCTGTACCAAGACAGCCAGATTATAAAAGGAGCACTCAGAGAGCATGAGGTCATTTCAGGGAAGCTAAATGAATTTTATGCATTGATGTTGATTGTGGAAGAATGAAGAGTTTCACACCCTGTAGGGCTCTAACAAAGGAGGAGAGGGCTCAGCATATCTGTTTGAAAATCCACTGACTGCAGGAGAAGCTGTGGTACAATTAGGTGGAAGGAACCCCCACAAAATCATCAGGACTGGGTAATAGTCACGTACAAGTTCAAAGACAGATTAAGTGTGAAGTAGCTGCTTTATTGACGTTAGTATGCACCCTTTGGAACAGCTCTGGTATCCAGAGACAGGAGAATGGCAACTCTAACATCTAAAAAAAGAAAGTTTTGGTGGGAGCAATGTGGGGAAGTGCAGGTTGGCCATTATGACTCCTGTACTGGGCAGATGAGCAGAGGCTCTGGTGAAGGGCAGAGTTCGACAGACTGTGGGGTGGCAGAGTTCAGCACAGCTCTCTTGGCAGGGGTTGTGCCTTTGTAAGGCTTCTTGGAGTCCTTTCAAGGCAACAGCAAGCATATCGATGAGATGATGGATAATCAAGACTGCTAAAACAGTGTATTGAAGTTTCCAAAAGGCAAACCCTCTCCAAGGGCTTTTAAGGCATTGATGCGGCAAGAGGAAAGATCCTAGCGTGGATCCAAGTTGGGAGGCAGGGTTGATCTGCTCAAGGGTAGGAAGGCTCTACAGAGGGATCTGGACAGGCTGGATCCATGGGCTGAGGCCAACTGTATGATGTTCAACAAGGCCAAGTGCCGGGTCCTGCACTCGGGTCACAGCAAACCCATGCAGCGCTACAGGCTTGGGGAAGAGTGGCTGGAAAGCTGCCCAGCAGAGAAAGACCTGGGGGTGCTGGTCGACAGCCGGCTGAATGTGAGCCAGCAGTGTGCCCAGGTGGCCAAGAAGGCCAACGGCATCCTGGCCTGTATCAGAAATAGTGTGGCCAGCAGGAGCAGGGAGGTGATTGTTGCCCTGTACTGGGCACTGGTGAGGCCGCACCTCGAGTGCTGTGTTCAGTTTTGGGCCCCTCACTACAGGAAAGTCATTGAGGTGCTGGAGCGTGTCCAGAGAAGGGCAACCAAGTTGGTGAGGGGCCTGGAGCACAAGTCTGATGAGGAGTGGCTGAAGGAGCTGGGAACTGTTGTTTAGCCTGGAGAAAAGGAGGCTGAGGGGAGACCTTATTGCTCTCTACAACTACCTGAAGGGGGCTCGTAGTGAGGTGGGTGCTGGTCTCTTCTGTCAGGTGGCTGGTGATAGGATGAGAGGAAATGGCCTCAAGTTGCAGCAGGGGAGTTTTAGGTTGGATATTAGGAAAAATTTCTTTACTGAGAGGATTGTCAGACATTGGAACAGGCTGCCCAGGGAAGTGGTTGAGTTACCATCCCTGGAGGTATTCAAAAAGTGCTTAGACAAGGCACTTCAGAATATGATTTAGTAGGCATGGTTGATCATTGGACTCAATGATGGATCCTGAAGGTCTTTTCCAACCTAAATGATTCTATGATTAATAGTTGGCTGAAACATAAACAGGTGAAAGTCTTGGTTAGAGACAGTGAGAAAGTATGCAGTTGATACTGTGTTATTCAAGGTAGTAAGGGGGGCAGTGGCAGGCAGCGTAGACTCATAGAAGGACTTTACTGGACCCAGGTAACAATGAAATAGTAGGTAAATTTAATATAGGTAAATGTAAAGTGACCCACTAGAAAAAACAGTCTGAGCTTTGCATCAACATGATGGGCTCTGAACCAGCCATCTCTTAGTGTTTTCCATTGTGATTATCTCAGGTTTTGGCAGATTTAAGTGGGATCCATACACTTTTGTAATGGAGAACGGAAAGTAAATCACTTTCTATATGCACGTTTCAGGAGAAAGAGATGCTTTTCTCAAAGTCAGTCCACAGTCATTTCTGAATGAGAGAGGAAGGGCTTGAATTGTACTGTAACCTGTTCCATTAACTGAGTAGCACAGCAGTTTCCATTTTTAGATCACTTCACAGTGTGCAGCAAGGGAGCAATTTCATTGCCTTCCCAATACAATCTGGGCTTGACTGTGTATATGGGCTTTTTAATTAGTCCCCCCCCCCTCCCCCCACCGCACACATATTTACACAGGGATATTTATTCAAGAAAATGCATTTTTAGGCACATATCCAAGTTTTATGAGTAAAATAGCGTTCAATGTGAAAGAAAGCAGAACCATTTCGAATTAATATATCACCCAGACAGGGAAAGAAAACAATATGATGTGAAAAAACAAATGATTGAATATTCATGAAGATAAAACCTATTTAAACCAAAGTTGTTACAGGCAGACATTTATAAGCAATCCACAGGTTGAAATTTGTGCACTGTATATATTTGGTAAACAACTGGAAGTTGTAAACAATGAAGTAAAAGTCAGTCAATTAGCAGACAATTTAACAGTAGTGAAAATTATAACATTTAGCAGCTTTTTTTTTCTTCTGAAATTGTCTGTGCTGCTTTAATATATCATGGGGCTAGAATATCATCTGCACCTGAGCCTTGTTTAATGAATATGGGATCTGGTTCTGGAATCCAAATTTCTGATGCCCTTGGGAGTTAATGGTGTTCACAGGTAGGTAGCTGTATCACTGATTATTATAGCACAGAATAGTCCTGCCTCATGGCTGATACTAGGGGCTGGGGATACGCATGACTCATTTGGAGAAAGTCCAGCACAGCAAACACCTCAGGTGAGTTCCTTGCTTGGCACTGCAGTTATATCTGAGTGATTTTTTTTGCTTATCCAGCAAATCATTAAGAAATCCTGTCTGTTTTCTACAGCAAAACAACATGACACAGCAAGAAAACCAATACATAGAAGCTGTGATTGTCCAAGCTCACGTAGCAGAATCAATACTAGAACAGAAATTGTCTGCTTAATTTGCAAAGTATAATCTGTCTAGCTCTTAGCTTCTTGTAAACAGCTTATGCTTTGTCATATGGCTTAGAAGCTTGCACAGTTGGTCATCATCCCTCACTTTTCCAGCATATTAACTATCTATGTGCCTGTGGCATCGATATGTTAGAATACTACCTACAAAATAGTGGCAAATTTATAATGGGGATAATAATGGTAATACCAGAAAATGGTGGCATTAGGAAGCTGGATATAATGGCAGTAAAGGGCAGATACTCACAGAAATTGGACATTCTTCTTATTCTGAATTCTTTGAATGGAAACATAACTATAATTTCATGTCACCTTAGGCTTGCTTGGAAAAGTTAAAATGTTTAAGAGAAGGCTGTAAATAATATAGGTGCACTAGCCACATGTTGCTCTAAGCTGTCCTTACAAATTTAATGAAATCCACTCAGTCAGGGAACAGAGGCAATGCAATGTAACTGCTCCTGTAGCCAGGAGCCCGAAATAAGGGAAGGTGAATGCTTAGAATAGTTAACTGCTTAAGCCCAAGCATAATGGAAAAAAATGGTTGTTGAATTTAAAAAATATATGAGGGTATAAGGTTTTTTGAAACAATATTTTGAAAACACAAAAGGCAAATTTGTCAAATCATGCATTATCTGAAGACATATTACATCCAGCTCTTTACCCAAGCATGTAATATTGTTGCAAAGTGGTTGGATAGTATTATGATCATTAGCTGGCAAGCCACTATAGCCACCTAACTGTGAAGTTCCTTATATAAAGAGCATAGTGTACCCAAAATATGCAAAAGTAAATTTCTACATATAATGTTTTCAGTTATGATAGTATTTTCCCAAACTAGTCACTAGATAAGATTCTCTTTGATCCTGAGGACTATAACTGTAGATGCCAAACTAATATAACAATAATTATTGCAATCTTGCACCATTTTCAGAGCTCAGAAGGAACAGCTCCCAGCTGTTTCAAACACAGAGCATCTTGGAGTCAACAGCTGACAAAACGAAGTAGTAAACTTATTGCCTGCACCTGAAATTCATTACTTTTCCTTAATAAGGTATTTCTTCTTATGACTATTTCCATCTTTAAGAAGAGCAGTGAATTCCCTAAAGGCAAAAAATGCTCTGTATTAATGTGTAGAAACTCTGTATTTTATCAGTCTAAGTAACAGAAGGATCCTCAGGCTCATTGGATCTTGAGATTGCCTTAGGAAGGAGGAACAAATGGATTTGGTGCAGATGTTTCAAAACAGATAAAAAGGTGGGTTTATATCAGCAGAAGGTTAAAAACCATACTGACATTCCAGAGTGTGCACTTGCTGCTCAATGGATGTATGTTGATATACTGAGGAAAACTGTAGAACACCAAATGCACTTAAAAAGTACATTTTATTGTAGTTTTTTTAAAGATATAACTCACACTAAAATAAAAACCAGCATCTCGGTAAATTTCATAGAATTTTTACTGTACCTTCATCTATGTGAGTGAACTGTCAAATAAGTGTTCTTTGTCTAGCTGTAGACCTGTATTTACATCTGAGATTTTTTTATTTTTGTGTTGTGTAATTCTAAAGAAATTCCTTGATGAGGGATGTGCAATTTCCTGATGATATTTCCTCTCTTCCTTTGTCAACGTCTTAATTGCTGACTGTTTGTTGAGATGTTCTGCTTTCTAAGGGTCATCAGATGTTTCCTTTCTTTTGCACTGAGGAGAAGTCTTGATTAAAGACATAAAAATAACTTCTATTTTAGGAATTACTGTCCTTAGGAATAATCAGTATTAATACAAATAATTCCATTTAATGAAACCTGTAATAGACAATAGCAAGCACTGGTGAATTTTTTTAAATACCTGTTTTTATTCTTTTGAAGTACATGAAAGTTTTTGTACATCATATAAATGGCCCATTCTTCAGTATTTTGCTTTTACTTTTTTGCTAGTGTCTCTTCTCAGTTAGAGTTATGTTAGCTATCTACTTTGATAACAACCTTATCTTGACATGTAGAGTTTCTTATTCGCACAGATAAAATATGCCAGCAGTGGGCCATTTTCTTCAAGAAGTTTGGACAAATGCTTTCAGGTTGTGCCCATCTTTGAAAGCTGTTTTCGTCATTCATTTTGGGGGCTTTTTTCTACAGCAAGACACCCATTGCTTCTTGTCTTTGTCTCCCTTCTACTTCTTTCATGTTTCCATAGTAAGAGTCCACTTTGCATTCAAATGTATTTTCTCTTACAGCTGAGTAAGGAGAGACACAAGGAAATGCTTGTTTTCTGCGTTTCAAACTCTAAATGTTTACTGTATGCAAAAAAATATAGGAAGTTGGCCTTTATAACTGGGAAGCCTGATGTCACAGTGTATCTGAAAACTTCAGTGAAAGTTTGAAAGGCTTTATAAAAGCTTTACTAGGACTTTTAAATTTAGGATAACTTTTATGCCTGTATAGCTAACAGATGTGTGTAGAATCCTGTGTATGTGATGATTTGGAGGTCAGAGTATGTCTGCTTCACATAACACTGCACTGATGCTGTACATCTCCAAAGGTTAGAAATCTTAAAGCTTTGACAAACCCAATGCATACTTGCAGTTTGCAGGTTGTGCCAATGGTGTCTCATTGATGATGTTTTGACATGAAATACCCCATCTGTAAATTCCATCTTCATTACAGATAGTATCTAAAGAAAGGGGCTTTAAGCACTGACCCTAGTAACATATCAGGGTAGAACCTGAGTCATGCTATGAAGGAAAATGCAGTGACCAGGAGTCACGTCTAAGAGGCTCAGCAATGGAAAGTCTTTACAAAGATTCTTGCTTGGCTTATTCTTCAGCTGGGTTTTTATTTTATGGCAAAAGTCAGTTAATCTGATTTCAGTATATGTGGTACCATTCTGAAGGTCAAAATATGGCAAAGTTGCCATCAAGCTGACATAGCTGGTCCCTGGAAAGTGCAGGTGGAAAAAATCCAATGGATGGCTTCTGTACCCCTCTCGCTTGCTGGTGTGGGAAGCTTTCGGATACCTTGGAAATTTACATCTACTTGGTGAAATGAATGCAAAATTTTCTCCTTGGTTACCAAACAGCTTCAAACTCAGTAAGTTTAACTTAACGGTTTATTGCTCTTACATTTAGGTGGACCAGTAAATCCATCAATATAAAGATACTAGAGTCTGCATTCTTCAAAGGCCTTCTCTTTTGTCTCAGTTAAAATGCGGTCAATATAGTCTCAATTTCACTAGCTCATATGCAAGTTATCAGCCAATTGTGGGCATAACTATTCACCACTGTGCTCTACTAGAATAATTGTTTTCATGATTTCTCAGCTTTAAACCTTTAAAATTCATACTGAAGTTTCATAGCAAGCCATCCTTTACACAGGCAATCAAAAAAATTAAAGGCTTCACTGAGACTAAACCCTAAACAGCTTCCTTTGCGGCTATGGTCAGTAAGATAGAAAAATGTCAGTGATATTTTGGAAACTCAAAGCTACAGGCACCCGCTACTACCAAACCTGCAAGTGTGACTTATGCACATGGATTTGACTGGTGTGCAGGTTAACAAAATAGTTCACTTCACTACTGATGATCATGAGCATAGATATGGAAGAATACAGATTTCAACTGTATGCATAATTAAAATTCTTAATTCATCATCAAGGCACTATTCTCACTCCCTTCACTGAGGAATTGTTCCCCAGGTATTACTGATCCTTGGTTCAGGCTTTGACTGCTTTGCACTGCTCTGTTGCTCTAGTATCCAGTGAGCAAGGGGCTGCCTTTGCATAGGATTACATTCCCAGGAAACATCTTGCCTCAGGTTGAAGGGTGCCACACCAACAAGAACACCTTTATTGCTATTATAGTGCCCACAGACAACTGCATGGTCTTCAATACCTCTATAAAAATACCATGGTTCTGCACTTTGACCTACCCAGAGTGATGATATAAAAACAATGTAATAATCCTTCTAAGATGAAAACAAGTGAGGAAGAACAGTGAATACATACACAGATGTGAGCATCAATCAAGTTTTTTCTTTTCGCATATTGATGTGATATATTTTTGTGAGGGATGAAGTCACAAAGAAGAAGTAGTTTTTGTCTGAAAAAGGCCATGGAAACAGATTGTGGAGGCAGGAAGGACTAGAGAATGAAGAAAGAGAGAGGAATTGAACAGTGCAGTGAAAGATCTGATGTAAATGAAGAAGTAGAAGGGATGGTGGAACAATGAAATATGAGAAATCGAAGACTTTGCATGTGTACAGCAACTAAAATTGGTGGTGGGATGGTCAGTCAGAACTAGATCCTCCATTGTAACTAATATTGTGCTCCAGGGAATTGGGAACGATTGCTCCAGTAAGTCCAGGGGGCGTGTGGATGACCATTTTGCAATGGTGAGATGAATTCACGGAGCTGCTGGTCACAGCTCTGGGGAATTCAGAGGCTGCTGGGGGACCACTGTATCCTTGGCCATTTTGCAGGAGCTGACATTGCTTTGGAGGTTCAGCAGTCCACCTGTTGACAACCTAAAGGCATTTTGTTTCCTGTAGATTTCTATAAAATAGTAGATTTTTTTTCTTTAGGGTAAGGCTAGATTAATTCCAGAAGCACAAAACCAAAAAGGTGAACAAATTATTTTCGCAAGGGCTAGAGAGGAAACATCAGTCTTTTGAAAACTCCAGGAATACTAAATTACAATTAGTAAAATGAATGCAGGTGTGACTTATCTTGCTGACTGATAAGTATCTAGTCTCTTATTGGCTTCCTGCTGGCCCATTTGAGGCCTGTCTTGCTGCTGCACTGATTTAATTCCTTTGAGGCAAGGTTTCAATATCCTTTCTCTTGTTTTAATGTCACCTTGCTTCATGACCGACCAAAAAGAAGATATCTGGTGAGAATGAGGATATGAGAACCTGGGCCTTAGTAATATGTTTTGTAGACAGTGTAGCTTTGAAAAGGATGATGTATAAAATATAAGATTATCTTTTTGTCTATGACTTGTGGGATATTTCCAAGTAGGAAGACATGGGAGAGTAATTTTTTTGAATACTGACAGTATTATTGACTACTCTACAGCAAACATCTGGTGGTCTGTGATTTCCTCTGTGGCATTTACTGCCAGCTTGCCAGAAGCTGCATCACAGTTTTCAAAATATGCATTTTCTTTTTATAAAGCAGATTTCACAGGAATGCATTTACTATATTTTAAATCCTTTAATAGCAGATATAGCTAGTCAAGGATGAAAAAAATCTTATAAATATGTGGTGGCCTATTTTATTAATTTGTTGGTAATATCTTATGTGGTACAGTGTAGATTCCAGGGATTCTGCAGATATTTTGTCTGCTGACACTTTATTCCTTTAAATCAAACCACTTCAAATAAGCAGAGTAGATTTCCAATTCATTGTATTTCTGATATTATTTTTAAAAATCTAGTTATGACTAATGTGCTGAACATATTTTGTAAATGTTTTATTAATTTATTTTCTGAAATGATTGTGAAGTACCTAATTAGATGTAATGTATACCAACAGGCAAGCTGTAACTGCTGAATGTTAAATAATTTCTTTTGGTTTTTTTTAGTTACACTTTTGACATTTAATTGACCTTTCCAAAAAGAAACAGTGCATGCATAAATGTACTTAAAGTCTACTTCCTGAAGTAATGATTTTTCGCAGCCTTGATTGAATTTAGAAATGCACAGTTAGCAACTTTTTGTTTCCTTTTATATTTGTGCTAATTAGTAGTAGGGTTTGGGCTTTTTAGATGTACTTCATTTATTCGTTACTTAAACTGATGAGAGGAAAATGACTTATAAGAGAAACCAGGGTCCATTCTTGCAAGCTGCTCCCACTGCTGGGTTGTGCTTGGGCCTTTCTTTGAGCTCTCGGCAGGCACGTGGGCTGTGGAATTCATATTTATTAAAAAAAAAAAAAATCAGGTCTGGATTGATACAATAGTCCCCTCTTTCAGAAATCGGGTACCGTAGCTGGGGTTTGGGGAGAAAACATGTAGATATCAATAGCTGAGCTATCCAAGAGCATTTTGCGCATCAGTACAACTGAGACTGCATAGCTACAGGTTTGTAGGAGAGCAGTATTGTCTAAGGCGTTTTTGGAAGTTATCCAGATTAGTCATCTGAATCTTTCATCTCTCTCCTTGGATACTTTATGTGTTTACATTCTTATTGTCCTGCAAAGTTTTCATCTTTCTAGGGCCATTGAATAATGCAGCATCTCTGAGTATTGCTCCTAATCCTTACATGTGGCGCAGGAATAATTCATGTCCATTTGGTGGATTTTTTTACGTTGCCCCAGATTACTAGGTGGTTTAATCCAAGCAATTTGACGAAGTGTTTACAGTGTGTTTAAAAGTGATCTCTCCAATCAAAGTGAAGGAACCTGATGCTAATGCTCTGCGGTTAGGACACTTATGTGGAAATGGTGGAAGAGCTCACTTATTGTTCTTGATCAGAAGAGGGCTTATGTAATTTTTGTCAATTTCTTCTAATGTATGCTAAAGAAAAAATTCTTGGAGGAGCTCCAGTTTCTCACAGTCTGCATGCATTAAACAGAGGACTAGTCTAATTCCCCTGTCTGGCTTAATTAACCTGTCATTCTTCTATGCAAAATGGAAACCCTTTAACATGAGTTATTGATCCAGACGTGCTTCATAGTGGCCTGTAGTCTGGTCTTTTACTTGGACCACCAATTTTAAAGTCTCATGATCTGAAAGTACCCTGAGCATTAGTGTCACATTATAGTGTGTTACTCCTCTTTCTCAACCTGGTTTGGACAAGAACATCTAGGAGTCAAGGGGCTTTTTTTTCTGACACAAGATTTTGTGATTTCTTATGAAGAGTTTCTGTTTTCAAGAATTGTCATTGTACTTTGAAAATTTCCTGGCCAGGTCTAATCTTCCTTCACTTAGAAATTCTTAAAAATTCTCTGAGTGGAAAAAAAAAAGAAAAGGATTTGTTGCATATGGTTATAACTGTGAAGTAAGTGCACGTTTTCATTTGAGCTAGGCCGTTATATCTGGACGTAAAGATTTAAACTTGCCATCAGTATGTAGTAGATGATTCATTCTAAAAGCTTCATCTCTTTTATTTCCTTCAACATATGTTTCATTCCTGCTCGCAGAAAATTGATATTCGAGAGGAAATTGGCCACTGGAAGCATGAGGCTATTTAGAAACAAAGGCTACTTCAGCTGAGGAAAGCTAATCACCCAAGGTACTCTCTATTTTACACCAGTTATACAGGAGGCAACCTCTGGCTGGGCTCCTAAACAGCTCATAACCTCTTTCTCTTGTGACTGTGAGAAAGAGAGGAAGGCTAGGGTTCTGCAGGCTAAAAATGTTTTACAAAAAAAAGTAAAATAGATGTGGCTCAACCTTACCCCATATAGCCATTTTCACAAAGCTAACATTTTGACACTAGTAATACTTAAATGCTTTGGTTTGTTATTCTATGTAAAGTTTAGAGGGGTTTTCCAAGTTGTTTGTTCTAAAATGTGTTTTATGTGTGAAGTTTAGTTGCATTTTTCATTCCTATAAGTTACACTCTAAACCTATAGAGCATACTGCTGTGTGGAAAAAAAAAAATATTTTTCCGTGTGGGCATTTATGAAGATATTGTCTTGGTGTTACTAATGTATACTTAAGAATTATGCTGACTTGCTTAAAAAGTTATAAATCTGCTTATTTGACTGTTATCATTATTGGTATTTGTCTCTTTTGGAGGGTGATGAAAGACCAAAACCACCACTTTCACTATCATATGGCAAGTTATCGGGATGCTCCAGTGAAGCATTTACTTTTCTAGATAGATTCTATGAAAGAGAAAATTCTGTCTGAATTTAGAGTTTCATAACAAAGGAAACTGAGAATCTGTAAGATGTTCTAGATGTAATTCTAAGTGTTGTGACTAAGACTGTTTATAATATTAAAAAATATAATCAAAACAGGAAGACATTTGCCTTGCTTTACAGACACAGTGGATATTTTAAAGCTTCCATTCTTCAAATAGCTGGGATTGTAATTCTATCATGTATCTAAAGGAAAAGCAATGTATGATTTTTCTGAACATTCTTATCATATATTTGTTTAAAGTGTAGCTGTGCCTATAAAACCATATTCACCTTACATCACAGAAGATGAACAGAGTTATAGATGTATTCTTAATGCCTGTCCAGGTTTCTTAAAAATTAAATCTAGATTTATTTTTTTTTTAAATTGATAAATAACATTTTAGGGCATGAAACTGTATAGTTGGCCAGTTACAGTAATTTTCATCTGTGTCTCAGATGATTAGAAAGTCATTGTATTCCTCTTAGAGAAAGAAGAATACAGCCTCTCTGAGCTGGAAAGTGAGACATGCAGAACAAACTACCCTGAAGGGTTTAGAGCAAATGATAACAGTGGGATGAATTATACTTACAAAAACCCCTGCTATTCTTTACATACTTTGTCGGTTCACACAAGGCCATATTTCCTGAGCTCTTTTTCACATTAAACCCAAACCAGAACAAAAATGAAAAAAAAAAACCAAAAAAAACCCAAAAAGAAAGCTAAGCCAAATCTTGGATGCTGTGCAGTTTAGTCCCTTTCATTTTCCCTGAAAGGGGGAGAACCCCTCTTCTCTCAATTCCACTTGTTTAAACCTCCATTTATGAAGCATTTGTAATAACTATCACATATTGCTCCATTTTCAAATCAAGTGAACTTCAGTGGGCAAGAGGGGAACAGTCTTCATGCACTGACTGAAAAATCCTCTCCCAACCTGTTAATCTGGTGTTCTCTGTACTGAAGCCGTGCTTTCACGCTCCTGTGGGCTAGACTTTAAAAAATCTTTTTAAAAGCCCTGAAGTCCTATGCTCATATTAGCCTTATCAGTGAACTATTTCAGGGACAATGTTCCGAGTACCTCCCTTAATCAAAAGTACAGGGAGAAACAGCTCTGCTAAAAATCCATCTTTGGGCTCCAAGCAGATAGCAAGGAGCAATCAAAGCACAAGAGGACAAGATTAGTCATTGCTGTCCAGTTCTTCAGTGGTTTCCCTACGGTCTTTATCTACCATAACTGAACCTGGAGTCCCTAGGACTTGCTGTGGTTAACTTTTGGTCTGGGTTAACCACCCCCTTGCCCTTTGGCAGCCAGAGATGTCCAGCGAAGGCATCTGTAATGAGCCATGGCAATGGGAAGATGCACACCCAGGGCTACCAACAAACACGGCAGCTCAGATAGAGGGCTAGCAGGTTCCCGTTTGGGTTACTGGCACCCAGTCACAGCTTAAAATTGCCTTTTCTAAGCAAAGCACTTTGATTTAGTACGTGACAACATACCCTCATGCACTAGCAGGAGTCAACTAACTTGTCACACGTAGGCTATAACAGCGGCACAAAGCATGGCTGCTTTTTCATCTTAGTGTGCAATGCAGATTGCCAGTGTCCTTCCCCCAAAGAAAGGGTAATGGATAACTGGTCAGCCAGCCTGCAAATTTTACCACAGCTTATACAGCTTCACAAGTTTTTTTCATTTCTCTGCATGCCAGCTGTCCAGTTTGCTGAAACTAGAGCAAAATAAAGATAAACAATTTCCTATATATTTATCTTTATATGGCTTGTTTTAGTTAAGTAATATTATGGAGGTATACAGGGGGATTGTGCAGGCAGTTGTGTGAAAAATTTATATGCTTAATTTATGTGTGTGGGGTTTTTTTTTGGTTTTTTTTTTTTTTTTGTTCCCCAGCTGCACATCTATTTCACTTTGTGTGCCTGGCCTTTCTGACATCCAATAAATTCAACAGTTTTCTTTATTCATATAAATATACCTCAAAATGGCGCAGTAAACTAGTTATATAGTGGGTAAGTTGATCTGACAAAAAGTTGCCAAATGACAAGGGAAACATGTCCCTGGATAAAAGCTATGCAGCAAAGTGAAAGCATTCTGTTGTTCAGCATAATTACTGTCCTGAAGTCTTAGAATACTGCTCTGCTTATAGATCATGGCTGGTATAACATCCCTTGCCCTCTTTAGGTCCAAGCTACTTCAATTTTCTCATATGAAATCTGGTATCATATCTGTTTGCCGTCCCACTCCACACATGATAAAAATCTTGTATCTTCTTTATGACCAGTCTTTGTCTGAGTCTACATCTTTATTTTGTTATCTGGGTTTTGATATTCCCATGTGAGCAAAGCTGACTCCTCAGGAAATTGTGCCCTTGCTTGTAAAGCAATTTGATACAAAACTAACCTAAAAATTATTGTTTTATTCGCTAATTGTATGTAGCTGCCTGATGGCTGATGGCAGTGTACCAGAGGTTGTCATTGCATATATCTCTTTATCCTTAGCCAATACCTGGAAGAACTTTAAAGTCAGGTTCTAATAAAGTAGTAGCCACAAGATAAGTGAGCAAGAACAACAAAAAAGGAGAAGAATGAAGAAAAAAAGCTTTCATTAACACTATTCAAGAATGTCAATGGTGGTTTTTCATTTGAAATGACAGGTTGGCAATCTGTAGTTCATTGCTGACAAGCAGAATTGCAAGTGTTTTAAAACTGAGCAGGTTTTGAAATTGTTGATTCTGTCTAAAACTCAGTCTGGTTTGTCTGTAGCACTGAATAAATTCATTATTTACTGTTAAAAACCATGCAGACTGACAGTTGTTCTTATCCAAGAGAATTACACCAGAGAAAGTGAGTGTTACCCTTACCATCTGGCTTTTTAAATACTGAAGAGAAAAGGAAGTTAGAGCTGCAGTAAGTGCCCTGCAGGCAAAATTCGGGAGTTTTTTAATGGCTCAGGGGATGGTAGGTGTAACCTGAACTGTATTGCATAGTACGAGAGAAGAATTGAAGGCTGAAGGTTAGCAAGGGTGTTTTGTGACAGTGCCTGTCTGACAGACGCTTAGGGCAAAAGAAGAAGGTCATTGATCTAAAGGTCAGTTGAAATAGGAATGCCTGTATTTTCCTACCACTTGCTTGTGTGAGATTTGGCATTATAAGTCTTCGGTAAAGATCTTTCTTCTAATCCAGGCTCCTAGCAGAGTTAACACTGAACATTTCCTAATTTTTTTTTAAAATGCATATCTAATGGATATATTTATACATATATATATTTGAATAAATATTATTTTAAATATAAATTCAAATAATGGTTAATTTGAATATAGCTTTACATAGGACACGTAATAAAACCATCAGAGATATGTATGTATACTATTCAAAGGAAAAAACACACGTTCTTTCATTTGCCTAAATTAATTAGGGTACAATGGAAATTGCCACATGGGTTCCTTTGAAAAAGGATATGTGACATAATTTATTGTTGTTACACTAATATTTATGTGACAACATATTGGCTTTAGTATAACAATAACACAAAGATTTTTACCTCTGCCTCCCACTGCGATCTTAGATTAGAAGCAAGAGGAGAATGGAGCATACATGAAAGTTAGCTTATGGGACAGGTTCCAATAAAATTGAAATGATGCTATTTGTTGGTAAAAGCTGATAGAAAAAAGATGGATACAATTTATGATCTTTTAGTTTGTAACCTGGGGGCTGAAAAGAATGGTTTCATCCAGAAAAAGATAAGTAAAAAGAAGATAAAATGAAATGTTTTAAATTTTTATTTTGAACTATTATATTTAGAAACTTGCCTCAAAATAATTGATACCAATTTTAAAATATCTGGGAAAAAAAGAAGACTGGAGGAACATATTCTTTCTCCTCAAACTCAATATATTTCTTTTGTTTTGTATCTTTTTCCTTTTTTTTTTTTTTTTTCCCCCCCAACTGATTTCAGCAGTAACTAGTACACAGTCAGCATTCTGGTCAGCCTGTGGATGGCTGGGAGCCTGCTACTTCCTTCTTTCAGGCTTTGTAGTTAGCACGCACCATTTCTTTAGTTGCATCTTCCCTGGGGCAACTCTTGAATTATATGGAAGCTGCAGAACTTCTGTCTAAGGTCCAGAACTTCACAGATTGTCTGTTTTGTGTTTTCCCTCTCTACCCACCCCTAGTAATATTAGACCTGTGTTCTGGGATGGGAAAAGACTAATGACTTGTTTCCATACTGAGTTTACAATTTTTGTTTTAGGAATACAACCTCCTGGAAGGTAGAAATTTTCAAGAAGAAATTTTCCACTTGGGAAATAAAGATTTTCAAAAGTAGTATTTTTTTTTTTTAAATGAAAGAGATATTGAAATATTCAGGGAAATGAATATTTTCTTTGTTAGCTGTGGTTCAGAAAGTCTTAAGTGGACTCAGCGATATTGTTTGGGAGTAAAACTGGCTCATCATTGATGTTGGAAAGTAGATAACATATGATCCATTATTAAGAATATTTAACACTTGTAGAATCATCCCTGTTCTTTACTTATCCCATTGATTTTTATGGTCTTTTAAATTCATGCTACTCTGACTATGTTTGAATATCATTCTCCCAGTTGAGAGTATGAATATCAAAGATTCAATCACATCACTCCCCATTTTTACCTCCATTTCTCTCTTCCATCTTCATCACTGGATGGCAATGCTTCACACTTAATTTTTTAATCATACTTTATACCTCAAACTTGATGGGAGAGAATTTTGCTGGGGCATACAATTTTCTTTTCATATCTGTTACATCAAAACAGATACAGTTGTCTTGTCCCTCTACCTAGTAAATACATGCAGTGATGTATCTGTGGTGTTGGTATGAGCAAAAGTTATGTACCCTAAACCATAGCACTCTCCATGTTTTTGCACTGTTACTAAGGTTAGATGTTTCTCCTAGTTCACCGGAAAGGTTTTCTAGTTAGATGCTTTAAAACTCTCCATATTAAAGTGCAAGAAAAAATATTGCTTAATCAAAATGCTTTTTTTATGATCAGTACCTTCAAAACTCAAGCATTGCTCTTATTTACCTGAAAATCTGTAACTGTCAGGACACCTGAATAACAGTGAAGAAGAAAGTAGGTCATGCTGGAAACTCCTGTTGTCTCCCTAGCAGGAGTGTTCTGTGCCTCATTAATGTGAGTGCATGTTGTCATCCGCTGCTAGTTCTAATTTTATGTGATGGCTTGCAATGTCCTTTCAGAGTGTTTGAAGCCGATGAAGACTCTCCTTGGATGGTGAACCTGAGATCACCCACCTCTTTCAAATTCTTTTAAAACTGGTCAATAGATTAAATAATTATTTTGAGGTGAGCTAAGAGCCAGACATACATGCAGAGGTAGGAGTCAGACGTGCCTGTGGAGTGTTTTGATTGCACAAGTGTTTCTTCCCTAGGATATGCTAAAAATGAATTGCATTCATAAATACATTGTCAATGACTATTGTTGAGCTCTCCACATACATAAGTGTTTTATCCCACGAGCAACAACAGCAAGTCAGGTAATAAAGAGGTCTTCAGAAAAATGCTTCATTGAAAGAATGGACTGAATTTCAAAGTTCAGTGTATCAGCAAAAAGCTGATCTTTTAAACTTATTTTTCTCTGAGAAAGAGATGCCATTTTTGTAGGAACTCCCATTCAGTATTGCCCTCTGGGATAATAAATAGTGACATGTGCAGGTGACCCTGACTGCTGGGACAAGGCATCAGTTTGCAATCTCTTGTCATGTCTGGGACAGCCTCTCTGTACCTTCTCATCCCCCGGCTGGGCAGCTGCTGTGCTACATGGTGGAGCATGGCTCCTGGAGCCCTGCTGCAGAGGCTTCACTGCCAGCCCAAGCTCAGCTTCCCTGAAGTGTTGGCTTCACCGCTCATAGTCACCTATTTTCCTGGTTTGGCAAAAGAGTAGTCTGGTGCTGTCATCCTGCCAGCATCATGCCTAGGTTCTGATTTCAAATTCAGATTAACGTGAAGATTGATGGAACTTTATTTCATTTTTTCTTGCTACTTGTTCCAGTACTTTTATCAGGACAGACAAAAATCCAGTGTCAACTGAAATTTTTCATTGGGATTATGACTTGATGGTCCTAATGGACCTGCCTGGTTCTAGTTAAAGCAGCAGCTGCCAATTCCTAAATGTTGTGCACTTTTCATAGAGGTTGCAGCTGCTGTCTGCGGCTTGGACCTGCAGGCGTTCCTGAGCTGAGGTTCTGCTTGGGCTTTAATTTCCCTGCAGCAGAGGTAAATATTGTCTTCTAAAAATTTCTGGCAGCAGAAATAGGTGGCCATGTTACCTGCTAGTCAGGATTTGTGACGCTGAAAGGCTTGTATTTCCCCATTGCCCATTGCTGTCCCAGCTCCTGAGGAAAAGGCAACTTTAACAATCTCAGCTGCTGAGACTGTTGCTGGGTAGTGTCAGCCTTGCCAAGTAGTGTCAGCCTTGCACGTCAGCTAAAGTTGACTAAACAACTAAAGTGCTTTTGCTTGCACAAAAGAGAACTGGTGTAATCTAAGTTAGTCACCTCTTTTCAATCTTTTACTCAGAATATGTGAGCAGCTCAGTTTTCAGTATGGTGTTTTCCATTAATATCGATGAGAGCAATTTCCTGCTCTTTACCCTTAGCATCTTTGTCCTCAAATCATCTTTGACATTTTGTTTAGCTCCTCTACCAATGACTTCAGCTGACATCTAGGTCTGAGTGTTTAGTTGAAGGTGTGGCTTTCGGTCCTTTTTGCTGAAGGACTTTAGAGCAAGGCTTGACCTCCAATAAGGTCTTTCTGCAGCCAAAGCCATGTGTCAGATCAAGAGACAAATAAATGCTTATGTGGTGTGATTTTTCTGAGGGGAGAGGGAATAAAAAAATTATTCACTCACCTGCAAAAGGTTGCTCTCTTCCCAAGAAGGTTTGACATTTTGCTTTTTTTTCCCCTAAGTAAATGACAAGTCTGAAATTTTTGTGGAGAAACATTATGAACTGTGGAAGGTAAGTAGCTTAAATTAGGCTCTGGGACTTAGGAAAATAAGTATTTTCTTTAAAAAAAAAAAAAAAAGTTAAAAGATAGTGCCTTTCTGCAAACAGTGCAATTTACCATTTGGAGACAAATAGCAGAGCTGTACCTCTAGAAGAGAAAGTAAAACGCATTATGTAAAGGCAGTTGATTGCTTCGCTTTGCACATCTGAACCACTTAAACCATTCTATCATATTTTTATGACTAAATAAACTACTTTCTTTAAGCATATTGCTGTCAAATGCAACATGAAGTAAAACTTTTCAGTTAAATTCCTTTTATAGTTGAGCTAAAAAATTAGAAAATTAATACACTAATGAAGTTAGGCAGATCTTGTCTTTATTAGCCTCATACATGGTCTAAATACATACAGAAATACACATATCTTTGTGTTTACTTGTGCAATCATGAACAATTTTACCAAAGCCCCTGAGGTGTAAATCTTTATGCCACTGATGGGAAAACTTGTTCTGAGAAATCATTATTAATGATTTGTTTCACTCATGAAGAAAAAGGCTATAGAAGTAAATAGAACTCAAAGTATAAAAAGCTTTCTGGCATCTTTTGAACATTATATTCACCACAAAGAAAAACATGCTAAAAGGCTTATCTAACAGGATGGCAGTAAGTAATCTAGGTTGCTGTTGTTATCTGTATTATATTTTAGTCATTGAGCCAGACCCTATTGAAGAGGTGAACTATGTCAACAAGTCATGGATCTCAGCCCAACCATATAATTAAAAAATCTAGTGAATCAAAAAGCACCCATCTTGATTGTGTGAACAAGAATAGCTCACTGAAGTCAGTGGAATTACAACAGTATAATTCTTAAATTTATGGTGGAAGGATGACACTTCCCATACATAGCTACACGATACAGGAAAATTCAACATTATTAAAAAATATTACCCTACTATGTAACTAGTACTGTCAACTTCAAGTGCCAACCTACGCCCAACTAACCAAAAGAACCCCCTCCCCCAAAACCCAACTATCCAAAAGTACCCCCTCCCCCAAAACCCAATTATTTCCACACAAATCTAGACCTCTCAGTTGTGATGCTGCCATGAATATTGTGAAGTTTAAGGTAAATACAAACATGGTTGTTTTTATTTAATAAATAATTCCGGGTTTCTATTTTCAGGATTTACCCTATTAAAAAAAAAAAAAAAAAGAAGAAAGAAGAAAGGTGAGTCTGGTAGTCTTATTTAATCATATGATTTCAGAAGCATATGTTTCTAGAATTTTTGGTGAGATAACACAAAAAAGCAGAGACAAATGGTGGTAAAAGTGAGGCAGCTTTACTAACAGACTAGAAATGTAATATAGATTCTAAAACAGGGATGAAGCGAAGAGTGACATTATAAAAGCAAAATTTTAGTGGCAATCTGTAAAGAATAAACAGACCACCAATGTGTGGTGTTTTTAAGAGCTTGTTTGGTGGAGTAGTCTGGCTCTGGGTGTCTTGACATTGTCTGCAACAGATTCAAGGAATAATATAAAATGTAGCAGAGGTGCTGCAAGTACAAGCAAGAAGTAATATTAAGTTGAAAGAACATAAATGTGTTTGTAACTCAAGAAAATAGGCCCTGTTCTACCAAAAGATTTTGGGCTTTATCTATTCTATGAAAGATGAATACTGCCTTTGCATATTTGTTGTTCTTTAAATCCAAGTTATGGAAACAAAAAGTGCAAACACAGCTAGCTATTCTTCTGCAGAACCCTTTAGAAAATCAAGCTACACTGAGATATCTGTTGTAGTGAATAGTTACAGCAATAAGAGAACTGACATGTTTCTTCTGAGAGATTTGCAAATGTTAGCATTTTTGTTACTTAAACTATCATATGAATAATTGTACATTGAATTAATCCAGCTCTACAGAATGATCAGAAATTAACTGAGTTTGAGTGATGGTTAAATTATGTCCTTACAGGCTTTGCAAGGAATGTGTTCAGAATTATGGATTACTGAAAAATAGCAACAAAAAAACCAAAGGAAAAAGTCAAAGCTGGTAATACTAATGGAATAGATAGTTGATTTGTATGCACAATGGTAAACCAGAACAGAAATCACACTTTGGCTGCAATGAACACAGCTGATCTATTGGCTATTAGTATTAATACTAATATATATTTTGCAGTCAGAATGTTTCTGCAGCCTATAAACAACTTATTCTTTCTCATTAACGCATGCTTCCTTGCTACGGTAAGAAATATTGCAAAACTTTCCTCTGAAGTCATGTACCTTATGTAAACATATCTGAATGTGTTCTTGTAAAGCTAGAATTCAGAGTCCTGCAAATAACAGCATAAATATCACTTGTCGTGTTTCAGACATTCTTATTTAGCCACACACATGCCAGGATATATACTACTATTTCACTAGAAGAGCTCTCTCTCACCCTTGTGTGTTGGTTTATGTGGGTATTTGTTTTGATTTTGTTTTGTGGGGGTTTTTTTTTTTGTGTGTCGCCCCTCCAGCCTCCAACCACCCTCGGGATTTTCCTCCAATGAATGTTCTGGAATGAAGGTATTCCATTTAAAAAAAAAGGGATCTAAAAATAGTTTTTAATCTGATTGAAACTTATCCTACTAGCTTAAATATGCTGCGGTTAAAAATGTAAAACCCTGCATCTTGTCTGTGTGTGTGTGTGTCTGTGTATTCCTTCCTTATACATTTACAGGAGTGATTAATAATAAACTACTTTTACTCTGTTGTTATCATAGCAACACCAGAGAGTGTACCGATATTGCTATTACCTTTTTTAAAGACCTTAAACAAACTAATTACACTGGCACTATTTCTGTTCTAATTTACCAACACTACAGGCATGAAATTGTTCAACTAACTATCTCAGGATTCTCTTTTGTAAATTTGGGAGCAGTGATACTGTTGGTCATATCAGGTGTGTTCATTTTAGTAGACAATACAGTGTTGTTATAGACTAATCTTAAGAAACTGCTAGTAGATTGGACTAGATATTTATTGAATCTTATAGACACTGCAAGGTCAGCAATATTTTGTATTGACTGCATTAGCTTGTCTCTGGAAAAGACAGTGCAATAAAATCATCTGTTTTCAATGCCTCCAGTAAGTATGCCATACATTTGGTGTTATTTCTCTATCTTCATCTGCTAATAGTTACAAGTAAAATAGCATTTTGTATTGGAATTTCTTATCTGATAGTGTTCTGTGATTTAACATAGATACTTTTCTCACATAGGCTCATTAATTGGATAGACAAAATTATTCTTACTTAGCATTAAACAGTGGTTGCTTGGTAACTTTCTCAGTGATGCTTTGTATTTTTTCTCGGATGTATTTTTATGTGTATTTCTGCCAGATTAAATAACAATAAGAATGTTTTGACTAAGAAAACTGTTGTGGTTTAACCCCAGCCAGCAACTAAGCACCACATAGCTGCTCACTCCCTCCCTCCAACCCAGCGGGATGAGGGAGAGAATTGGGGAAAAGAAGTAAAACTCATGGTTTGAGATAAGAATGGTTTAATAGTACAGAAAAGAAGAAACTGATGATGATAACACTAATAAAATGACAACAGTAATAATAAAAGGATTGGAATACACAAATGATGCACAATGCAATTACTCACCACTTGCCGATCAATGCCCAGTTAGTCCCCGAGCGGCGATCCCCCCGGTCCCAATCCTCCCAGTTTATATACTGGGCATGACATCACATGGTATGTGTCCTGGTTTCAGCTGGGATAGAGTTAACTGTCTTCCTAGTAGCTGGTACAGTGCTATGTTTTGAGTTCAGTATGTGAAGAATGTTGATAACACTGATGTTTTCAGTTGTTGCTCAGTAGTGTTTAGACTAGAGTCAAGGATTTTTCAGCTTCTCATGCCCAGCCAGGGCACCTGACCCAAACTGGCCAACAGTGTATTCCATACCATGTGACATCCCGTCTGGTTTAGGAACTGGGAAGTGGGGGGCAGGGATTCGCCGCTCGGGGACTGGCTGGGTGTCGGTCGGTGGGTGGTGAGCAATTGCCCTGCGCATCATTTGTACATTTCAATCCTTTTATTACTACTGTTGTCATTTTATTAGTGTTATCATTATCATTATTAGTCTCTTCTTTTCTGTTCTATTAAACCGTTCTTATCTCAACCCAGGAGTTTTACTTCTTTTCCTGATTTTCTCCCCCATCCCACTGGATGGGGGGGGAGGGAGTGAGCGGCTGGGTGGTGCTTAGTTGCTGACTGGGGTTAAACCACGACAGTATGGAATATCCCTTTGGCCAGTTTGGGTCAGCTGTCCTGCCTGTATCCCCTCCCAACTTCTTGTGCCTCTCCAGTCTTCTTGCTGGCTGGGCATGTGTCGCGTCCCAAAGTTGGAGTGACTCAGGTTCGTGGATTTCCTTTGTCAGAATTAAGGTGAAACGACAACAGGGGAGTTCAAACAACAATCAACATTTATTCAACCTAGCTAACTTTGTCCAAGTACACATGAACTTGTTAATGTGAACCTTGCAACATGTCATTAAGCCGCTGTTTGAGAAGAGGAGGGAAATATAGAAAAAGAAATGGAAGAAGAAACATGAAATGTATCAGAAGGAGAGCCCTCCCGTTGAGTCATGAGGTTCAGAGCAGACCCCCTTGCTTTCTGGACTCCTTCTCAAAGAGGAGCTCAGGGGCGGCTAGATCCACTCCTAGTCTCAGACTTGGTCAACGGTTTATGTTTCAAAGGTTGAGGTGTAGGGACTGTGGAGAACAGAGAAGGAAAAGAGGGAGAGAGAGAATGAAAGAAAGAAAGAGAGAAGAGAAGGGTTTCACCAGTCCTGGGTCCAGCGTTGGTCCAGCCAGCGTAGAGATCCAGTTCCAGAGGGCGCACGCCGAGGACTCGTTCTCCCTTCTTTTATAGTGTGTTCGATGGTCTCGACATGCGCAGTCCCATTCCCGGGGTTCTCTGGAATGGGTCAGTGAGCTTTGGGGGGGGGGGTGTGTTCATTGCAGAGTTGACTCTCTTTTTCTGCTGGCATGACCGCTTAAGATAGAAGCACAGTCCCATCCTCCGTGGGGCCTCCTCCTCCAGGCGCTGCTGTACTCCTTCTCCTGGCCACTTAAGATAAGGACTTGAGGCTTTGGAGAAGAGCAGTCCCACCCTCCGGGGTGCCCTCTCCTCTGGCCACATTGTCCTGTTCACAAAACTCCAGCATTTTTACAGAGGCCGTTTTCTTCACCAAAGTCCTTCAACGAATGTTTGAGACATTGACTATAATTTGTCAGACCATCACAGCATGAGAAGCTGAAAAACCCTTGACTTTAGACCAAACATTACTTAGCAACAACAGAAAACATCAGTGTGTTATCAACATTCTTCTCATACTGAACTCAAAACATAGCACTGTACCAGCTACTAAAAAGACAATTAACTCTATTCCAGCTGAAACCAGGACAAAAGCTTTTTGTTCAGAGCAGGTTCATTCCTTTTGACATTTCTGAACATATTGAGAGTCCTATCTGAGAAAAGAAAGGTAATATTTAAAAAAATATTGGTGATGAGTAAATTAACAGTGAAAAGAAAAATATAGCGTTTGTTAATACCTCATACACCTAACTTTTCTGAGATTACTCTACAGCATTAAATGAGACTATTTTTTTTCCTCAAATTATAGTTTTGAATTGGACAGAATTCCAAATTTTGGAAGTATTTTTGTTTTTTAAAATTATTAATCTGTCTTTAATACATGAAGGTATCCCACAAAGGAAGAAGGATTATTTTTTTTTTTTTCATTGCCTTATTGGAGACAAGTCTGAAAGACAAACATTTCCAATCTAGTGTACTTACGTGGGTTTTGTATGGTAGTCAGCATATCCATTTCCATTCTGAGACAATGCATTTGAGTTTTACAGTAGGGCATAAGAGTGGGCACTTGATAATACAACTAAATCAAAGATCTTGGGTTCAAGGCAAGAATAATAAAAGCAATCCTTCAGATTATATTAAAAGACATTCAAGGAGTAAATGATTTAATTTTCAAAGACAATACTATAGAATACATAAAATAAGTAATATAGATTTGGAGGAGCAGCTATTGCGTTAATATGTTCTGGAGGTGTGAAAAGGAGCTGTCACCGTATTTTAGTTTCTTCTCTTCTTTTTTTTGCAGTGATTTGGGAGGAAGTCCTGCATTAGAATGTCAGATATTCTCATAATTTTCATGCATCACAACTAAATGGAAATGATATTTTTTCCTTTTAACTGCTTGGGATGCTCAGCCGCATAGAGTCAACCCTGCTTTGATTAACTTTAGAGGTAGAAAATTGTCCAAGTCAGTCTTGAGAACTAATTCATGCAAGCATAAAGGACTCAATAGATACAGGAAAAAATACTATATTGGTATTTCAATAATTTTTTCTTTTTCTGTGGCATCAGTGGTCACAAAACTCTCTACTCCAAAAATATAAGAACTCCATCTGTCCCTGCGAGCCAACAGCTTTGGCAAAAATTAAGGAACAAGTCTGTTCTGGCTCTAATTTACAATGACACACAGTATGGTAATTTGCTTTACTTCAGTCAGGTGTTTTAGGGTCTGTGGCTCTATTCTGTGCAAAGCTTCCAGTGTTTTCTGTTAGTGTAGGACAGACCTTTAATGCATTGTTTTAGGCATCAGCCAAGTGCTGCAGTATCTGAGCAAAAAAAATCCTTTGATCCAGTTGTGAATGGCAATCTTTTGCACTGTTGAGATTCAAAGCTTTTGTTTTGTTTGGTTGGTTTTTTTTGGTGAAAGCATGAGAGATCAAAGCAGTTCTGAGGCTGTTACCATTGAACAACTTGTATGAGCAGCAGAACTCTGCAGATGAGGCGGTGGGGAACTGGCTACTCTTTGGGGCAGGTTGTCAGGCCACTAGCTGTACTATGGTGATGTGAAAGTTATGTTAACACGCTCCTTCCCTCTGTGAAACTCTAACTGAAATTAGAGAAAACCATCTTGAAAAAGGTGTACTTCCAGTCTGGTATCTTAATTTTCTCTGCTTACCGCCATATTTCCACCAAAAATGCTGCTACTACACATAACTTGGCCTTTTTTAAATGTGATATATCCCAAGAATTTGTGGAAATAGAAGAAAAATGCTCCCCTCAACTACTGAAATGCTGAAAGCATTACAAAAAACAAAAGTCAGTGTTATAACCTCTGACCTGAATACTTTGTTCAATTCTAGTCATCTAGAGGAAGCCTAGCCAAAGGCTGCTGGAGTAATCAGAAAAGTAGGGACCTCATTTTATCAGAGAGCTGAAAAAGCCTGTCTTTTTCTGTCTAGCTCATAGATTGTATAATTGTTTGCTAGAAATTTATCAAAAGGAGAAACAATGCTGGTCGAAAAGCAAATGCACAAGAGGTGAAGGATCAAGGATGATGAAAACAAATACAGCAAACATCAGAATAGTAGGGAACTGGTAGCCTTAAGAAGAATGAGTTTCTGAAATAGCCTTTCTTTAGGTCTACTTTGGCTATGCCATCTAACCAATTTGACGAGAGAGTGCTTATGGACCAGGCTGTACAGTACAGATTGTCTCAGGAAATAAGGGTTTAGACGTGATGACAGTGGAAGCTGTTTTCAGTGTTTTATTCCTAAAATACTATCTTAAGCACCTTGTTCCAGGTCTGGGTACTATTATTTACAGGTGGCTGCTCTGATTCTCTTTCAGCTGAGATGTATGGCATGCCTTATATACAGTAAAATTCTAGATGTTGTCAGTGTGGTTGCATTACATTACCTCAGGGCTTATCTTGCTCCAAAAGCTTGTAAATCAGGCTGGTGTGTTCAGAGTGGTTGTTGGATTTAGGTGTCTAAATCACATTGATGTCACACATAAATAAACATCAGTAGTTAGATATATTGGTTTGAAGTCTCCACTCCTTAGCTGTGAATAAATTTGTGATTTAACAGTGCAGTTTGGGATTTTGAAAAATGGCTTTCCAATCTTCGTTCTGTATTTCACTTCTATTTCAGTGCATTGATTAGCATTGCCTATTAACTGGCGTAATTAAATAATGTACAGTAACACTGATCTTATTGCTTTTCCTGTAAACGAAGAAGTTCATTCATAAATTTGTTACTTTCCAACAAGAGGGAAACAGTTTTCCTCTGAAGTTATTTCAGCTAATTGGCATGAAAGGGTCAAGATTCACTGCATTAGCTCTTTGTAATTTTCATTACCTTTCACGCTGCTGTTTTTTTCCACTTCCTAACCATAAAATCCTGTTTCATTTTAAGAGGGTCTGGATTTAAGATGGTGCTTCTGGTACAAAGCATATAAAACTTAAAAGTATATATTTACCAAAATTAGGTTCTCACAAAAGTAATCTCTTTGACTTGAATAAGACTATTTATTTGAACGACTGCTATTTAGCATCAGTAACATGGATCAATTTAATTCTATTTTCCAGGGAAATGTGCTTTTATCATGGGATGTTGCTATGGTCACATAAAGAAATTGTTTAGCAATTCCTTGTAAAAACTGCTTTCATATTCATACAGAGAAAAAAAAAAAATGGCCCGAAGAAAGATCTGACAACTAGAATAAAAGGTGTCTGTTGCAATAAAATACAAAATCTTTTTCAAGGAGATATAACCTGTTCTAGGTATCACCTTTAATTTTGATAACAATTCATTAAAGTGTTTTGTTTTCTAATGTCAAAAGGGGTTAATGAAAAGTAATTTCACTGAAGTTAATCACTCTTCCATACAGTTTTCAAATACTTGAAGAGAATTCAGGATGAGGCCCTGCACTTAGTAGGTAAAATGGCAGAGATCCCAGTTGTCATTATTTTAATTCTTGTAAGTTAATTCTTGCTGAATAATTTCTGCCTCTGCAGTATTTAGGCTGAAGCCAATTGTAAGAGCTTCTAACTGAGCTTCCTATGAAGACAAGTAGTCTACTATTGAAAAATTGCATTTTTCAACTATAGATGGCTTTTTCCTCTCTGTTTCCAAAAGAAGCAAATGTGTTTACCCACATGTCATTCTGGGGTTCTCTGTGCCCACACAGAAGATCAGTTCCTGTAACATTTTCACCTGGTGAGGGTTCTGCCTCCTCCACACGTGCTCGGCAATGGGATGGATCATGCTGGTTTGGCAGAGAGCGGCTCCGTCTTCCCTCTCCTCCGTGCCTCTCGTTGAGGCCATTGCAGTCTCCTTGTCAACTACTGTGGCCTCTCTGCAAACCTTCATGTCACTTACCCCTTTCATTAGCACTGGTTTTTGTGTTCAATTTTGGTTCCTGGATAAAAATTTCACACAGTTTTGGAATTGGTGTTAATCCACAGACACCTACTGTGGTAGCCAACCTAGAAGTGCATAGTTAGCCACAACTGATGAGTATTTCTGATTAAGGCTGGTTTTAGCCAATTAACATGTACTTTCAGTGTATTCTATATAGCTGCTTTGGACTCAGTGTTACATGATAGTATCCTTGCAGCTATCAGAAGTTACATAACTTAGCTTTATCGTATCTGTCTTGGTTTTGGCTGGAATAAAGTTAATTTTCTTCTTAGTAGCTGGTATAGTGCTATGTTTTGGATTTAGGATGAGAAGAATATTGGTAACACACTGATGTTTTAGTTGTTGCTAAGCAGTGTTTATACCAAGTCAAAGACTTCTCAGCTTCTCATAATGCCCTGTCAGCGCAGGCTGGAGGTGCACAAGAAGTTGGGAGGGGACACAGCTGGGACAGCTGACCCAAACTGGCCAAAGGGTATTCCAAACCATGTGACATCATGCCCAGTATATAAACTGGGGGGGAGTTGGCCTGGGGTACACCACAGCTCGGGGATTGGCTGGGCATTGGTCAGCAGGTGGTGAGCAATTGTTTTGTGCATCACTTGTTTTGTATATTCTTTTATTATTAGCAGTAGTGGTATTATTTTCCCTTCCTTTTCTGTCCTATTAAACTACCTTTATCTCAATCTATGAGTTTTCCTGCTTCCCCCCCCCCCTTCAAGTTTTTCCCCCATCCCACTGGTTGGGGCGGAGTGAGTGAGCAGCTGTGTGGTGCTTAGTTGCCGGCTGGGGTTAAATCATGACACCATCTCACAGCATTTATTATTTAGAGCTTTGTTTTTTTTCTCTTGTAGTCTTTTGAGGATACTCAGATTTGCAGCTGGTTTATCAGCTCCAATATTCCTTGGATCTTCATACTCCAAAACAACCAGCAAAGAATGTGATATTATTATAGTATTACTTTTGTGATTTTACTTATAAATGAAACCGATCAGTTTTGAACTGAGATTCTTTTTCCTCAGGAAACAGCACTGAAGTTAAAAGATCTATAAAACCTCACCTCCCTTTTTTTTTCCTGCATAAATAAAATATAACTGTGTGAACACTTTTTCTAAAGCATTGAGAATTCTCAATTAAAAAAAGGTGATATAAGCCAAAGTATAGTAACATTGAGACAGCGGTAAAAACATCTGAAAGTGGCAAAGATGAAATACGCATCAAGCTGCATAGTTTTTCTGTTATTCTCTGGCAACATCTGTGTATATTTGTGCCTGTGTATATATGTGATGGGTTTATGTGTGACTGTGTATGAAGATAATTGTATGGATCTTTGTGTGTGTGAATGTGTACCAAATATGCCAGAATTCAAACTCTTCATTCTTTTTTTTTTCCTGTTTCTTTTCTCTTATCCAAGACAATTTTATATTATTTTGTCCATTTTCTTCCCTCAGTCACCTGTTTGCTCATCTCAAAATTCTTTCTTCTTGACTTCCTGCCCTTTGCTTCTTACAACCGCCTGCAGAACAAAACTTCACTGAGAATGTGAAAATGCCTTGAAATAATTAAAGGTAAGAAGAAATTCAGAATAACTTTTGAATGATAAAGCAGAAGTATCCAAGTGGTTGTAAAAGTTTTTCTCAGGTAGGCAATATTTCTTTTATTGTTAATAATACTGGATGGTCTATATGCATAAATTTGATCTAGATCAACTAAAACCACATTCACATGTTGGTCAATTTAGCCATAACTTATGATAGGGTTTCTTTGCTGGATTTAAGTTGCCTTAGAGAGAACAAATGGTACCTGATCCAAAGGAAAGGCCAGGACAAAAAAGCTACAAAATCAAAAAACTTCTAAGCAATATGATTTGTAGCTGTTTACCACATTGTGAATCATTCCCTCTTGTAATTGGTCTTTTTTTTTCTGCTAGATGAAATAATTTAGGAAGCAGAACTGAAGTCTGAATTTATTTTACTTCTAAAATACAATAGATTTCTATCAAGATCAAGTAAAAGTTTGATAAGTTGAGTGGTTATGTGATTCATGTGACAACATAGGCTTTGTGCCTCTGAGTGAAAGCCAAATTGCTGAGTACTGGAAACGTAACGTTAAACTTTTTCCTTCAAGTAAAGAGGAATTGCTAACAAAAGTGTTACATGGCCTTAGTAATATTTCCATTAATGTGATGTAAATAAGATTCAAGTATAGGCAACACTTGTTTGCTTTTGTAATGTACGGTTTTGCAATTAATACTATAAAAATGAAAGACTTGTAACATATCCCTATTGAAGGATCATAAAGACTTTCTAGGCAATATTTTGAAACCTGATACAAGAAAAAAAAATATTTCCAAAGAGTCTGTGTTAAAAATGTTTTCAAACTGCATTTGCATTTTAAAAAAACTTTAAGAAACAAAATATTTTACTAAATCTGTAAAATATTAGATTTCTAATTCTGATTGTTATGGCAATTCATTATAGAGACAAAAAATAAGTCTGAACATCAAGATCATAGTCTTGAGTCTTCATTTATCATAAAGAAAGTTTATGATGAAAATGTTGTATGTAAACCTAAAGAAATCTGATGAGGCAAATACTTTTCAAATTAAAGATCGTTTTTTCTAACTATATATATTATAGCAATAAATCGCAAGAAGAGAAATCTATCATGTTAGATTATGGAAGCTGGATTAAAGTTTTATTTTTCTAAGACTACATTTTACCTCTCCTCCTCCTCAGGTTCACTACTATCTATCAACAGAATTTGTCTATCATTGACCCATTGTCTTTGAGTGTGCAAATCTTTATTTTCAAATCCAAGGAATTTGGTGGATTGAAAAGTTTGATTTGTGCAGGACTGAGGCTTTTTTCCTACTTAAATGAGGTCATGAAATCAGAACAGACAGATAAGATATTCTACCATTAAAAAAGTATTTCATGGTGGAGTTCAAAAAATGGTTTGAGCCAAAACACTATCTTTTAAAGACTGTAGACAGAGAAACTAATATAATGAGGCACACCTCTAAGGCGGAATGAAAATGACTAGAAACATCAAAAGGGTTCAAAAAAAGGTGCCTATGTGAGATGAGTAAAAGAGCATAAGATGGCCATAGTTTGTTAACAGTGAATGTTATGGACAATGTAAATTAGGGAACATATTTGGTCAGTTGCACAGGAACAAAAAACCCCCTGCCTTTATATGTAGCTCCAGAAACAATCTATTTTCTCAATAAAATATTAGAATTATGAATTCTTTGCCGTGACTACAGTCTTACTTTGGGTTTGTGTGGTAAGGTTAAACATGGTTATACTTGGCAGATAGACTGGAAATAATTCCCTGTGATTTGGAACAGTAAGTCAAATATTTTCAAAGAAATATTCTATGAATAAGTTATCACGTACTTATAGGACTGTCGTGGTTTAACCCCAGCCAGCAACTAAGCACCACGCAGCCGCTCACTCACTCCCCCCTATCCAGTGGGATGGGGGAGAAAATCAGGAAAAAGAAGTAAAACTCCTGGGCTGAGATAAGAACAGTTTAATAGAACAGAGAAGAAGAAACTTATAATGATAATGATAACACTAATAAAAAGACAACAGTAGTAATAAAAGGATTGGAATGTACAAATGATGCGCAGGGCAATTGCTCACCACCTGCCGACCGACACCCAGCCAGTCCCCGAGCGGCGAATCCCACTTCCCAGTTCCTAAACTAGATGGGACGTCCCATGGTATGGAATACACTGTTGGCCAATTTGGGTCAGGTGCCCTGGCTGGGCATGAGAAGCTGAAAAATCCTTGACTCTAGTCTAAACACTACTGAGCAACAACTGAAAACATCAGTGTGTTATCAACATTCTTCACATACTGAACTCAAAACATAGCACTGTACCAGCTACTAGGAAGACAGTTAACTCTATCCCAGCTGAAACCAGGACAATGCCATAATAATTATTGTATCTTTTGCTACATTCAATACTGGCCACTGTTGGAGACAGAACACTGAATTAGAAAATCAGTGTGGCAAATTCTGCCTTGGTGTGCCCATTATACAGCTATTTTCCACAAGTACATTATCAGTTACACAGCAACCAGTCTTGATGATATTCTAGACAATATGAAAAACAAAGAAGATAAGTTTCCTTCATATGACTGTACAAACAGTATATAGCTATTGATTAGCTATACAGGTCGCCTCTTTGAAGAGGAGTGTAGAAGAAATTGCTTTAGTATTTTGGGTGATTTACTTATACTGATCCTGGCAAGGTCCATTAAATACTAGAAAAAAAAAATGAACCTGATGCATTAGATTAAATTTCTGCAAAAGTAATTAAATCCTGTCCTAGGTTTGTTCGTGTATCAGTAAACTAATTGCATTTAGTCAAACATTTGCTTTGAGTCTGGACAAAATTAATTTCCCTAGCTGTGAACTATAGGAAAGCAACATACAGTAAATTGCTCAAGCATTCAGGCTATTGACTCAAAAGGCAGAGTTACAACAGAAATGTTGATGTATTCAATAAAAGTAGCCCTTGGAAGAATTACATTTAACTTGGGGAACAATTAATTTTTGGTTATCAAATTATATATAACAATTAAAGTAGATGAATAAAAGAATTATTAGGGAAGGTTTATTTCCTTCTGCCTCTTGTGATTCAATTCTAAAACTGTGAAATTTCTCCTCAAATTCCACAGTGAGACTAAGCTGAATCAGAATTTGACAGAACAGCTCACAAAGATGCCCCTGCTCAGAAAGAAAGCAGGTAGAAAAGTGTAAGTGGAAGGAACCTGAAAGGACTGGGATGAGCATCATTATCCGCATAGGAGAAAGGTTTCAAATAATTGCTATATGCACATGTGTTGAAGAAGATCTCGACTCACAGAGGGGTTGTGGATGGAGAAAAACAAACAAAAAGATATGGAACAGATTTTGAGGGCAAACTTCTTCCATTTTCTGTAAAGGTTTGCATGGAGGAGTAAAATGGGTTATTTCTATGGTCTTCTGCTCTCTTTCTGCTCTGAGCCCAGAGGAAGTCCCATGAAGAAGCCCGATGCAGAGCTGAGCTTGCCCTGTAATTGCTGCTGCTGAGAGGCATGAGCTCAGCACTGCACTAGCAATATTCATCAGAGTTTTTGGCTGGGACTGAGTGAGCTTGAGAAAGGTGGAAGAATGCACTGAGCCTGCCCTATGCTGTTTACAGTACAGAAATGTGATTGAGGCTCATGTCTGATTTCATGATTAGGACATTTGTTAAGAGATGAGGAGTCTAGGGACATTTTAATTATTGGTATAATGTCATAAGAAGAGACTGAGAACATCATCTTCCTCTGAGTGCCCTGTATTTGAGGAAGCCTGAACTCAGATACTTTCCCTCAGCATGACTGGTCTAACTCCTGAGGTCCTGCAATGGCTGTTCTACGTCCAGCAACTTTGTAAGTCTTAACCTTCTTTTCTATTGTTTTGCCTACAAGGGATTTAGAAATGAAAAAAAAAAAAATTCAGGGAAAGATTAAAAAAATAATAATCCTGATATGATCTGAGGTGATTTTTTTTTAAAAAACCCTGCTGCACCAAACAAGCAATTTTTTATACAACCGTATTTTAGTTAAGTGCAAGGAATATCTGGCTAAGTTTCTGAACTAGAGGAATACTTATTCTCCGTGAGTCTCTGATCTGAGTCCTTTAAGGTTTAGTCATAATTTCCTATTACTTTGAATAAAAGGAATGGAAATGCGAATGCTAGAGATGAATAGAGGATTCATTTTCAAAATGTAAGTCCAATATTCTTACTCAGTTTTTCTTTAAACTACTTTATTACTGGTATCCTCAGCCTGGCTCTTTCACGCTTGTTCTTCTTGTATATATGGGGGGTTTACTAATCACAACACCCACCAGGCTGAATACAATCACAGAAAAACTGTAAACGTCATCACTTCTGCTTAGTTCTGTTCACATTTAGTTGCACTAAATCATAGAAAGAATAAAATATGGGAGGACACTTCTGTAATAAACTCTGTATGTGTAACCTTTAAAGGAAACTTCATAACCAAGGCAAGTAAACCTGCAGATCAATGTCCAGACTTGAACATCATACAAACCCCTATGAAGCCCGGTAAAGATCTGGCTGATATTCAGGAATTACTGGCAGATTAAACAGCAGCGGAAAGAGAAAAGGTATGTTTATCATAACACGTTATATTTTGCCATTGCCTGACTGGACCATACTTACCACACAAATACTGAAAGTTGTTACTTGAAAAGGTATCTTAAAGCAAATGCTGGAACAAACTTTTACTTACGAAAGCTAAAACCTGTAACTAGTTAGAAAGTACAGTAAATCATACTTGTAGAATTTAGGCAAGGTTTAGAGTCTGTCAGTTTTATCTTCTTGCATCATATGCTTCAGCAAGATGTCATTTATTTTCTTGTATAATGAATAACCAAGCTTATCTGTATCTGTTGTGATATACCTCCTACTCATTTAAGCTGCATACTTTGTGACACATAAATAGTTGATTCACACCTGGATGAAAAAAATGCATATAAAATTGACATCAGTAAACAAAAAAAATTTCATTTATGTGGATCAATTTATGTTGTTTGTTGCTTTATTTTCTGCAGACAAATTCAATTTTATGTACCACAGTATCAGTTCATAAGAATAAAAGGCCTTCTGGTTATCAGAACTAGACCATCCAGTTCAGCCTGTAAGTATCTTTGATTTCTTTTGGCCACACTGTCCTGTTTTTTCTCCCTTCAGATCACACATCTCTTGGTACAGAACTCTTGAGAAACTGTGTTTCCTTATAGTTTTTGGTTTATCTGGCTCACACGCTTAAAACTGGTGATTTGAGTGTTAATAGACTTTATCTGTATTAGCTAAAATTAATTTCTTACCAATTTTATATGGATTAAAAGAGTTTGTCACTGTAAAAATAAGAGTATGATGAAAATACAGCTCCTAGAAGGAAAACTAGGATCCTCTACCAATTTCAGTAATTTATATTTTGGTTTTTGTTGTGGTTTTTTGTTTTTTTTTTTTTAGTAAAGCAATGCTAGTATGGCCACTAATCTTGTTCAGAGAGAAGAAAAGCTTGCAGTAAGACTTGAAAAGCCACAAGAAAGATAGAAACCAAACCAGAAAGGACAGAAGACTGTCAGACAAAACACAGAACTTAGTAGCTGCAAAACAGAATGTGTGAATGAGGCTATAAGGTGAAAGACATAGCTGAGACTGTAAGTACTGCAAATAAGTTAGCTGAAGTTAACTTACTTTACATAAACCATACAGCAAAATATAAAATGGAAAAATGTTAGCTGAGAAAAGGGTCATCTTAGAATCTGTTTAGTAAAATCTGGGACCCACTAACTACATGAAAGCAGTGCTAAAGTGATGCAAGAGAAATAAGAAATGCCATACGAAAACAATCCAGTCCTCTGCCTACTCCAGTGTTCTGTTTTTAGCAGTGATTCTCAGTGCTATAACATGTTTTAAAGAAAGCTGGAAGAAGATGTGTAGTAAGCAATTATAAAATCTGCCCTGAGGAAAAAGTTTCTTCCTGCAACGCATCAGTTAGAGGTTGTTTATGCCCTGAGGCATGAGGATTAATATTCCCTCCAAATGTTTTTGTTTTATAAAGCTTTGCCTTTTTTTCATAAAAATGTTCTTTTTAATTTTTATTATTTTTAATTCTACCGACCCTCTGGAAGCCAAGGATGTCTGGAACAATAAATTCCACCATATAGTTATTTAATTATGTGACAGAAATATACTTTTATGACTCTAAAGGGCAGCTGGAATAAGTGGGTGCTTCTGAAGACTTACTGAGATCATCACTGACCAAACACAAAGGTGAAAAGAATTAAAAAAGTAAACCATATAGCGAGGAAGGAGGGAAATGGAATTTAGAGAGAATGGATAAAATAACAGTACTGTTTCACTGGACAGTTGCCATTCATCTCATCCTTGTGACTGCCATATACAAACAGTAAATGTGACAAACATTAACTATAATCAGTTGTGAATTATAATCTGTTTAGATTGCATAAACCCCAACTTTCTAATGTTCAGTGAAGATGACTTTACTAAAACCAAAATTCCCAAGACCCACAGTCTTAAGTTATCCTTAGAGTATCTGCAGCAATTATAGGAAAAGAGAGGAGGCTTGCAACTGCTGTTTGGACAGACAAATTTCTTGCATTCATAAAGCTTACTAAGTGTATATATTGTAAATAAATAAAGTGAAAATATATTTATGTTTTTAGGAATCTGTTTTCTCTCGCTGTTGCTTTAAGATAAAAGGCTTGATCCTGAAAACATGGGTAGCAAGACTACCTATGCACATAAGTTCATTTATATATTCGAATCTTTGTAAACTTCAGTGGGATCTAAATTGAAAATATCCTAAGAAAGAGCTATTTATGAAGACAATTTTTTTTTTACTTTTATTGTTTTAGTAAGTTATGTGCAAGATAATTAAAAAAAGAAACTGCAGTGCTCAAGGTGTTAAAGATTAAATAAAGCCTCTCACATTATCAGTTTTTAAAGAAAACAATACGCTACTATTTTGTGTTTTTCTTTCAATATCTGAGCTCTTAAGAGATACTTTATTTTTTTGTAGTAGACAGGAAATGTAGATATTTTCTGCTTTCTAAATGAACAATATGGTTAGCATATAACTTAAAAGTATGTGTGTAAAGAACAGGAACTTTCAGGTAAGTATCAAGTCTCATAGGAGTTCTAAAAAAAATAAATGAATGTAAGACCTAGTAATTCTATGGTGACCCATGCCCACCTAACATATTCTGAAATACATATTGGTTACAGGAATCTCTCCCAGCCCAAATGTTTCACATCTATAAAAAGCAAAGTGAGAGAAAGAACAGATCAGAAGGGGATGGATGTTAAAGAATGGCAGGATGAAATGGGAATGCAATGACAAATAAAGGTCTTAGCTGTGGCATTTAACCAGAGAGCGGCAGTGGAGGTAATAAAAAGCTATCTTGCTTCTGGTGATGCTTAGGGAGCAATTAGAGAAAGATAACCCTCTTGAGTTCCTGATGCCAAAGAGCTCTGCTGCTGATGTCAATCTTTCAAATGGCCTGTGTGGCCTCCAAGCTAGTGACCTAAGAAGAAAAACTGCTGTTTTGCCTTCTGCCCACTTTCTGCAGCAATGCCTGTCCCATGACTACTCAAAGAGGAAGTCCTTCCTTTATTCTCAGTACCACATTCAAGATACAAATAGCTATTAGAGACGATGCTTAGAGGAAGAAGGGCTAAATAAGCCCTTAAGTAACTCTGCATCCTCCCCTCCCAGCTCCCACCTCATGCAATATTTTAGTCAGAGATATTTGCAGTTCTCTTTGCAATTCTCTCTTTTTCCCTGTGCCTATGCCAAAATCAGGACTCCAAACTCTGGCTGGTAAGATCTTATAGTTTAGGTTGTTGTGATGTCTGAAGGACTTGTCTAGTTTGCAAACTGATCCTAATTCCATTTTTATTTACCCTGGTAACAGATAGCACTGACATTTGTATAGTATGGATTCTTTTGTGCCTATTTTTCCTGTTTTCTCTTTTTCTCTCTAATGACTTTTGCAGACGTTTTCTGCTCATTACATGACAGCCAAATTTATGCTAAGGCTAGGGGAACTTGCCATTTTGTGTATGTGTGTATAAAATTTCAAAGAACTTTAATTAGCAGGTGTCCTGGTTTCAGCTGGGATGTAGTTAGCTGTCTTCCTAGTAGCTGGTACAGTGCGATGTTTTGAGTTCAGTATGTGAAGAATGTTGATAACACTGATGTTTTCAGTTGTTGCTCAGTAGTGTTTAGACTAGAGTCAAGGATTTTTCAGCTTCTCATGCCCAGCCAGGGCACCTGACCCAAACTGGCCAGCAGTGTATTCCATACCATGGGACGTCCCATCTAGTTTAGGAACTGGGAAGTGGGGGGGGCAGGGAATCGCAGCTTGGGGACTGGCTGGGTGTCGGTCGGCGGGTGGTGAGCAATTGCCCTGCACATCATTTGTACATTTCAATCCTTTTATTACTACTGTTGTCATTTTATTAGTGTTATCATTATTAGTCTCTTCTTTTCTGTTCTATTAAACCGTTCTTATCTCAACCCAGGAGTTTTACTTCTTTTCCTGATTTTCTCCCCCATCCGACTGGATGCGGGGGGAGTGAGTGAGCGGCTGCGTGGTGCTTAGTTGCTGACTGGGGTTAAACCACGACAGCAGGTAATTCTTTATTCCTTTAATCATAGCGTTCATTTAACACTATGCTAACAGTTTCAGTTATAATTGAGCTAAATAGAATGATCTAAGCCTTGAGAATGGGTAGATTTATTGTTTTACCTCAAATTTGTATACAGCATTGGGTTTTGCTTTCAATGAGGCATATTTCTTAGAAAATGTTTAGCTATGTAAACAGAGAAATGGAACAAGACACAGACTGTGTCCTCAGTCTGATGGGTGAATGATGATGAGCTATTGCCTATTAACTGTAACCTGCATTTAAGCAAGTCAATTTCTAATCAGGAGAGCTCTTTGGCACCTGAGTTTAATTCTACCTTTAAGACGCACTTGCTTAAACCTTTGCATTGCTTTTGGACAGGGTCACTTTCCTGAAAATTTGGTATAAATAATGACTGGTTTTGTGTTGAATGCTCATTTTTAACCTAATAAACCAAAGCCCCTAGACCCCAACTATTTCAGAAAGGGGTGTTGTTCATTGTCCAAACCAATGTTCTTGCAGTGTGATTTACATTGTTGTTTACATCTACACATTGTTCATTTAGGTAAAAAATCCATAGTTAAAAACTACCACAGGACAGATTTACTGTATAAATAGAGTGTAGCAGCTGGGAAGGAGCCATTAAAGTCTATTGAGCAATTACCATGACTTTTCAAGAACAATATTTATCTGAAGTTCCACAAAAGCTCAAAAAACCTGTTCTATTTTAGCAGGTAACTTCAACTGGAATTTGTATAGTATTGTGTATGTTGTTGGTATTGTGCTATGAGAATGTTTTTTTCCTCTTTTATTTCACTTGTTTCTCCATGAGATCTCTGCACTCTTTTCATGGATTAAGAAGCTGGTACGTTTTTTAGTTTTATGGGTTTTGGACAGTCCATAAGACCATCTAAATACCAAGCAGGGAACTGCAATAAGAGAGGGAGTTATATGGAAAAAGAAGGCATTGTTGAAGAGAGCAGGAGAAAAGTGATGTGGACAACTATTGGTCACAGCAGTTCAACCTCTCTAAGAAGACTTTGAGACACATTCTGAAGATGGATTAACTAAAGATGTAGAGTTAAATGAAAAATGACAAAAAGACAAGATGGATTTGTAAGAGGGGAATGCATATCACAAAGACATGATGTCTTGCCTTGGTAACAATTGATTTCATAGACAAGAAAAATACAATAGAGCTAATCTATCTGGAGTTCAACAAAGAATTTGTTTTAGTGTCTCAAGGACAATAATTATTATTTCAACATGAGAAGGTATAACAAAATTATGGTATGGATAATGGTCTACTAAAAGGAAGGTGAAGCAGATAATGTTGAAAGGGGAAGGAGCAGTTTGAAAGGGAGTTACCAGTAGAAAGTCTGGAGGCCTGACATTGAGAATAATTTTATTAAATGTTGTTGCTGGTGGCCCCGGCATATGTGAAGAGAGCTTGCTGGTGAGGAGTGCTACTAAAACTACTTGTATGCTAGTACAGAGGAGGATTAGAATTTCCAGTCGGTAAAACTAGCATAGCAAGCTTGTAAAAATACTAGATTTTGTCAGGGATCTGTGTAAATACAGATGCCAGCAGTGCAGTAACATTGGCTAATGAGGACTTAAGTTAGTTCAGCTAAATTTTTTGCTAAACTTCTTCAGTAATACTATTTAAAAAAACTTGTTTATAGGAAATATGGAGAAGATAGAGAAGACTGTATTTGGAGATTCAAAGCTTTCAGAAAGCAGAAATTATTGCTATTTCCTATTTCACTAATGAGATCTTATTTTTGGAAAAAAAGGAAAGGTGTAGAACCTCATGCCACCTAAAATGGTCATTAAATTGGAAAGATACAAGCAAAATAGAACAGAAAGACATCCAGTTTCAGAATTACTGCTTAACAGAATGCATTTATTTGCAAATGAGCAAAAAATGCATTATCTTCAAAATGTGAGCCAAAAATCTTAATGCAGGCAATCAGTTCTGTTCCCATGAACACAGAGAGAGTACCTTAGTGCAATACGGAACTATACAGGAGGAGGTCAGGACTTTTTCTTACCACATATGTTAACTTTTAACATCTTGCAATGTACATTGCAGCATTTCTCCTGCTGTTTGTCTGCAAATGACATACACAGGTTTTCACGTCTCTGGATTTCTTGATTCACCAGAATACTTTTTTCCCAGGTAGACTCCCCTCATTTTGAAAATTTACATTTGTATTCTGGATACAACTGAGTAAAATTTCAGTCAAGCTTGCTCTGAAATGTCAGAGAAAGCTAAATAAATTGGGAGCTTTTGAAACACATTTCTGCTTCCTATGTACGACAGCCTCATAGCTCAGGCTTGGGAACTGATCTGGTTGTTTAATATATTTTGAACTAGAGATATATTCCTTAACATAAGTGGCCAAAGAACTTTCACATATCAGCAGAGCAGTCTGAACTTAAGAAAGAATGTAGAGAGGGGACACTTGTTTCTTGGATATTAACACAACTAAGCTACATATTGAGACATAGGAAGGTACCAAAAATGCTCAAAATATACCTGTTTCCCAAAGTAAGTATTTCCAAAGTAAGGATTATACATACCAGGCTTCTACTCTTTTGTCTCAGTAGTCCTTTATCTGTGTGTGTAGGCAAGCAAATACAGACAGATGACATAAACAGATTTTTGCTAATAAGAAAATGATTACAAATAGGAATCATGTGGTTTAGGTTTGAACAGGTATTGTGTGTTGAAAAGGCACTAAGTGTACTCACAATGAAATTTCTTGTAAGCCTTTTAAGAAATAATTGCAGAATTTTTTACTTGGACAATGTAAACAAACAGCACAGAATGGATGACAAGAATACTTGTAGGAAAATACATGGATTTGCAGGACTGCAAAAGCAAACGGGATCTCATTTTCCAGAGTGGATGAACAGGACGTAGACTGAAAAAATGCATAGGGCCTTGGCTGTGCTCTCTGTGTGGTGAGCAGCGTCACTGAGATGGTAAGGCAATGTAACCTTTGGTTTGCAAAATTATAACAGGACATTTTGGTAGCTAGTGCAGTTTCATATGTAAAAGCACTTTGTAGTCCCTTGCCTAGTCTGTTCGGGCTCCTTTCAGGCAACCTTGCCTCAGCGGTGGGCATATGGCCCCTCTCCTTAGATAGCAGCAATGATAGCAATTGCAGTGCTTATAGGAACTCTGTGAGAAGTCATTACTCTCCCCCCGCCCATGTTACATGTTTCGCTACTCATGCAAACAATTAACAAGCTTTTTCCTGTAATTTCATAAACAGAGAAATAACTCTGCCTCAGAGTTTTGTTGCTGCTCATGTTCTCTATCGAGGTGGTGTGACTTACACATTAGCCCTTGATTTAGGCCATTACTAGAAATCTAGCTGCACCATACCAACTGGTGATTTTGGTTCCAAAATGGCAGCCTGTTACACTGCAAACTATGAATGCTCTTAGGAATTAATTTATTTACTAGCTTATTAGGAAGAGTGGTTTTGAGCTTTATTAAAACAATTTCCAGACCATTTTCAACAAATGCCAGAGATTTTTAAATAGTCATAAATGCTGCACATGCTGGCAATAAAAGCATACATCTTTCTTGCAGCAGGACTCAGCCTTCCTTGAACACTGTTTTGAACACTGTGAAAGAGATGTTGCAGCTGCAGGAAAAATGGAATTCTGCTTGGTTTTAAGACTGTGTCGATAGTAATATAATGCACAATATCTGTAAAGTGCTGTTTATGATGCTACCATCAGCTACCACTTCACAGAATACCATTAGAGAGTGATATTTACTATAAGAAAATATTCTCAAGAAGCAAAGTCAGCTACAAAATAAAATCAATGATAGCTTGCTTGCTTTAGATGAGTCCAGTTTTGAGATGCAATTTTATCTCTTTTCACGGAATTAGCTGTGGACAGGGAGCATTCACTGTATATGGCTCTGCCTTAGGATATCATATAACAAAATATAGTGGGCCTGGAACTTATACTAGCATGAGAATATTGGTAGAATGCTTAAACAGATAATAACATTTACAGATCTGTTGGGACTATTGCTTAGGTGCTGTATTTGTTTCTTCTGTGCTGTGAAGTAATTTTTGACCGCTAGATGGGACTATACAACTTCATGCAATGGTATTAACAGCAATGTTTGAGAGTTTGTTCTACTTGCAATTAATACTTAACCCCCACCCCCTCCGACACTTTACTGAAAGAGAGCTTTGTCCCCACCCTTTGCAAAGGGTGAAAACAGCACAGCTTCTTGTAAACAAGAATCTCTGTAATGCTAGTGAGAACGAAAAAATAACAAACATTACAGTCTATCCCCAAAAAAGAGCCAGCATGCATATAAATGTTTTAAAGTTGTAACAAATCAACTTATCCTCTGTGGATACTAACACTGCAATCATACTGCTTGACTATGCACTACTACTACATATTTCGTCTTCCTCATCTTTTTCCTTGGTATGCAATTATCTTAGCTGTTAACAGCTGAGTCTGACTTTCTAAACTATGCATTATACACATTTCTTTCTAATCTTAGGCTCAGCCAGGGTTCTGTGATACTTTATTCAGATTAAGACGCTATAAGAAGTAAAAGAAATGAAAACCCGTTATCCCTTTCCCAGCTAATTCATTACATTCTTCTTTAGTTTTCTTGTGATTAGATTCACAGTGATCTGGAGTCTGATGTAGCAGTAAAGCACTTTCCACTTTGATGAACTCAGCAGGTTTTATTTCATTGTGAAACAATGTTTGGCAGATAGAAAACAGATCTTGGTTGGCTGTTGTGATTCTAATGCTTATTTTTCCTTCAAACATTTTTCTTTTTTCATTTTCCTTGTTCTTGATCTTAGAATAGTAGTTGCACCATGGTTCTTTTCATCTGATGTCTAAAGATGTTGACTTTAATCAGCATAGGATAACACATTTAAATCCCAAGGCTGTTTTAATCTGGTATGTGCAGGAAAGGTCTTGACCATGTGATGGGGTGTTGCTGAATTTATTTTTATTTCTTGTTGGAAATGTGAATTTCAAGCTCTGTGACTGTCTTTCAAAAAATTAAATAAAAGTAAACAAAGCACAACTTGATTTTTTGTTTGTCTGGAATATTTGATAAGAGCATCTGGAGCACAGTTACAACTTTAAGGACCAACTCTAATGAGATAGTGATGTTACTCGACCAGTCTTTTTGTGGCAAATACTATCTAATTTACTGGTATATCTATGCTGCATATCTAACCTGGCTTTTACCATTTAAGCTCAGGCACTGAAAGCCATCTAATTTTTGTGTTATTGTATCCCACTGAGAATTTGTACTCTAAAATAACAAACCAGGGGATCAAAATACTATTATTCCATTTTAGCTAGGCAGCACAGAATAGAGACATTATCATTAACACGCTGAAATAGCACAGCTCGTTCAGCTGACATGCATATATGTTGAATAACAGTGGCTTCCAATGAAAATGACATTTTGGTAGACGAGTGTTGGTCCACCGTGGTTACTCAGATACCCTCAGCAAGACATGAAGAGATGAATTCCCAGCTTCCAGTAAATGCCCCTTCCCTCTAAGGTCCAGAGATATCTCAGAAATGCCTTACAGTTATTAACACAGAGAGCCAGAAACAGAGGAAGCTGAATGATCAGGTTGTCTTTTACCATTGCCAGGAAGAGGTTATCAACTGACATAATCAATGTGGTTTCTAGTTCTTACTGCTGTGTAAATGGTGTGTGCATGTCTGTATGCAACAGTTATCTAGCTAGATAGTTATAAACGTGCATTCTGTTTATTTAATGATAAATGAAGTGTGGTTACAATATATTCATATATATTTGAAACTACCTTTCTTAACCTTGGCTGATACTCAAGTTTCATTGTGGGTAAGGAAATCTGACTGGCAGGGTTCTTTGGCATTTTCAAAAATCTACAGATACATCTTGCTCAGCACCATCTAAGACTTATTGTCTGTGTGTACGAAGAAAAAGATAGGCTGTTCTGTGTATATTATAGAAAGAGAGCATGGATAAGTACATACACATCTATATAAATATATATGTGTGTATGTTTTCATAAGTGCATGTTGAAGGCTACTTCTCCAGGCACTGTCCTAGATGCATTAGAAAAGTTCTTAGTCTGTCAAAGGTACCTTGAAAACTGACGGAACTGTTCCAGCAGTAGCACCCTTTACTGGTCAACTTACTTTAAAAATGAAAACTGGATTCAACTCTGCGTATCCGGCTTCATGATTGGTTCCATGAACTTGGTTTCCAGCTATATCCCACAAATCGTTATGCAACATGGAAGAGAAAGAATATACAACAGCTGCAATTTCCCAAGCAGAGATGCCTGGCATGGCAACACATGCTTATCTATTTCTCAGTTTCTTGTCACTGCCTAACAGGGAGAAGAACAAGGTTGTATCTGTGTGTGCAAAGGGAAGACTGCAGGGAGAGACTGTTTCATGTCTGAACGGAGATTGCCTAAGAATGTCTGAACAGAATTTCCTAAGATCCGGGAAGACAAACCAGTCTCAAGAATAGTCTTCACTCCTTTCCTGAGCTTCACAAAGCAGGTAAGTGGGGAAAAAAAAAAGTCAAGCTTTCTCCCCCCTTAAAACACTTATCCTTTTTACAGAAATTTTACAGTTCCTTTCTTCCAACAATAGCTTAGACTTTTACACTCTCCTCCACAGAGGGGGATTATTACTACTGCTCCTGTTCTTTCGCTAAAGTAGAAGGCAAGCGCTGCTGCTGCTATAGAAGCGAGAGACCCTTTTCCTTCCTTATTCTTCATGTGCCCAAGTGCCTGTTTGCTAGATGGAAAATTCTGTCTTTAGGCAGACTGCTTTTGCATTAGAATTCCTGATTTTCAGAAAATACATGGCTACTGTTACTTCTTAGAAATCATTTCTTTACAGGTAAAGCTGAAACATTTGTTTGCATTTGTGTGTACAAGCTTGAGTTTGCACAAGATTTTATGCAAAATTTGTTGAGATTATGTGAAGTTCTGTTCTTGTGTAAGACAAAAGCTGTATTTTGAGGAAAACCCCCAAAAGGTAGTGTGGAGGTTACTTTTACAGGAGTAAGCTCTTCCTTTTACTCAACAGGTTTATACAGTGTTAGGAGGTCTAGCATGGACACTTGGGGAGCAATACCTGCAATATGCGGATGGCATCCAGACTTGTCTCACTGAGGGGGCTGAGCAGGCTTCTTAGCCCATCACTAATATGGGTTTGTGAATGAGGGCTGCCTCCAAACTCCATTACTAAAGTTTTATGGGGTCAACAGCTGTAATACAGTTCCTTTGAGGGAGGAAAGTCACTTTTCGTTTTATCTTAGACAGAGCAAGCTGACAAAAAGTGTTTCATATACCAGTGGCTGAGATGACATTAACTGGGTTAATGAGGTTGGCTTTCCTGTGTGGTGTTTTACACTTTCAAACCTGCCCTGACTGTAAGGGTTAAATAAGTGACTAGAGATGTGGATGCTGGACTTGGAGAAAGGAAGGAAGAATTTTGAGATTTGCTTGTATTGTAAGTGGGTTAACTGTGGCTTTCCTTCATTTTTATCATATCAGAACCTTTAACGATGAACCCTATCTAATCGTGTGGATTTTGCAGAGAAGTACTTACCTGGCTTGAGTTACAGGCTAAGTGAAGCAAACACCAATGTGTCCTATTCCCTGGGGTATGTAATCATTATAAATTGGGTACTAGACTACTCACAGAGAGCCCAAAACAATAACGTGTTTCTTCAAAAAGGTAAAAGGGCACATCTTCCCATTAGCTGCCTGAGCCTGTTTGGAAGTTTGTAGTGAAAGGAAAAAATGGTATCTGATGACAGCCAGGAACACCTTTTGGACTCCCAGGTCCTGAAGGATTTTATAACATGTTCATTTTGTAATATGAGGGCTAAGAAATATAAGACATTTAAGAATGCATCAATGTGTGGTCTCAGTGGAGAGTAAGAAAACCAAAACAACTGAGGAATTGTTTGAGGATATCTCCCAGTGGACAAAGAAGCTCTAAATTGCATATAGCACAAAATGTGAAAAAGTTAAGTTGGGCTATGATTCATGCCCCTAAGAAAGTTCTTTTCATCTTTGAGCAGAGATAAAAAAAAACCAAGCAAAAAACCCAAACCAAACAAACATGGATAGCTCTAGGAATAATGTATAGAAGAGCTATCAGGTAGGATGCATTCTTTGTGCCTCTAGGAAAAACTGCAGTATTTTGTTTTTTAATATATACTTAAGAATTAGATAAATCTGTGATAAAGGGAGGTAGCTTTATTACCAACAAGAGGAGAAGGCTGATACTGGATTTATTTATTTATTTTTTTTAATTCTTGAGATACCCTCAGGTTTCCAGCAGATTCCTTTAGAAAAAAAAAAAACACCAGAAGATAAATGCTCCCATTCATACAGTCATTCAGTGTGCATTTTAGGAGGCACTGTTCCCTCAGGCTACTACCAGTCATGCTAAGGCTTACCAAGAAAGTGTCAAAGTGTGCAGATGATGTCTGAATATGATGAAAGAATGGTAGGAAAGCATGACTAAAGACTCTGAGCAGCTGTGGAAGAGGTGGACCTGTTAAATTAAAGCATACTAAGGAAAATGTTCCGTTGAAATGAAGATAACATACTTGGAAAATATTGTACAGCAAACTGAGCAGGCAGGTCGTATTAAAGCGGACACCATCAGCTCTGTAGTTTCAGATGTCTGTAAGGAACTTATTGGTACGGTCCTTTTCTCATAAGACAGCCCTGGAGATGTGTAGCTTATGCATCACTGGCTGTAAGGAAAATTAAATAAATAAAAGTCTTTGGCCTTAGTCTCTGAGAATAAAAATGGTTTGATTTCATTATTTACTGAAGGCTAGAGTTAGCTGAAACTGACTATAAGCCACTTACTGCCATTGTCAAAAGGTGCCTGGCAAACAGCCTCTAGTGAATAAAATCATTTTCAGCTGCAAATGCATGCTTTTTCAGAAAACAAGATCTGAAGAAAAATTGGGTAGTTGGAGATACAGATTCTCAGACCACTTGACAAAAGCTAATGCGTAGCGCTCCAGAGTCCTAGGTTATAAAGTCCTAGGTTATAAAGTCCTAGGTTATATACCTGGCCACCTGTTACAAAGCAAGCAGACATGCCCTGTGAAGACAAAACAAGGGGGTGATTCCTAGTACTACCATCATGATATCTTCTAGGTGGTAAAACAGACTATTATCCCTAGGCAGTCAAGCATTTTAGTAAAGAGGATTTTGTTGAAAGATACCTAAAGAGCTACAGAAGAATATCATAACAGGGAGATAAGAAGGTGACACAGAGCTGGAAAATATCTTTAAAAAATGATATTTTATACACCGTGAAGACTGATACTAACAAATTCATAAAGTTTTGTTCCATACATCTAGAATAGGGGAGAGTTTAAGAACAGTAGTTCTTGTAGACAGCTCAAGAAAAAATGGCTTCTGAAGTAATGTAGGCACAGAGGTATTTGCACTTAGAAAAAAAAATTAGACATCCCTCACCACCTTGCATTCATTATGGGCTGCTGTTCTCTCTTCATTGTTAGAACTATGTATTTACAGGTAAATCTATGCTATGCATGTCAAATGCATATTCATCAGACATTAACTATATTATATAATAGTTCACAATAGAGTTTAGTTTTAGGGTATATGAGATGAACCACTTCCTGTCTGGCCTATTAAAAAACTGTTCAAGTCATCCTTTAATCTTTTCCTTGGCACCGTCAAAGACTAAAACAGCAGAACGGGTGTTTGTGTTGTTACCTGCTGGCAATTTTATCAGTCTAAAACTACAAAGTAGAACACCTTCCCCTGTTAAAAACTGCTATCAGAGCACCTAGGGATCTGCAGTTAAAGGTGCAGATAAAGCAGATATAACTTTGTATTATCTGTTGGCTGTAATGACCTGTATATGGAGATATGGAAGGTGCTGCCATGTCATGGAAATGCTGCTGAATCAATCTCTTGTGGTCACGGAGCTTATCAATCCAGAAATACATGTACTACTGAACTCTCTGCTTCCTAGCAGGACTTTTTTTGGAAGAGCCAGACTAACCAGGTACAGACAGGAATCTTTTTTTCTAAATAAAATGGGGGTCTGTGTGATGATGAGTCTTTGGTACTCCACAAGCCTTGCAGGATGGCCCTCATGGTCACTAATCCTGACATATGATCTGGCATGCTCTTAGAGTAGTAGGAAGGAGGGGGAAAGTTGACCATGTTTGCGGCAAAAATAGGCTCAGAGTAAGCCAATTGCTTAGAAATGTAACACTCCCTTATGGACACCTGTTTTCTGTTGTTCACACCCTCATAACCATTGGATTCATGTTTTAAGTCGTGGGATCCTAAGAAGAACCAGCAGGTGACTCACCAGAGAACCAGGAAGGTGCCCAGCAGGTCCTCAGCAGCCCTTCTCTAAAGGTTGTTTTGTTATAGCCTCTAAACCAATACATGCTTTTACCTCTGGCAATGTTTATTTTCAGGATTTCTTCCTGCTCTTTCTGAAATGTCAGGCTCAGGCTGATAAACTGTTAGATGAGCTCTTGCAGAACTCTCAGCAGAGGAGCTGGATAACATCTGGCAGGCAATGGGTTCTCTATTTTAGGATTGCCAGGCTGCAGGGAGTGTCCCTGAGGAAGCCTTGCAAAATGGTGTACTGTCAAGGATTGTGAGCCTGCCTGTGACTCTCATGTCTTGATGACAGCGGATAGCTGGATCGACCTTCCCAGGGGAAGCCAATTCTCTCCTCTGGTGAGAGTGTGCAGAAAACACCTGCAGCTCACACACCTCTCTCTAAGGAATCGCTCACAGCAAGACAATTTTGCACTGCATGCCTAAACCTTCCTGAAAAATGGGCTTTGCATATGCTGATCAACATGCATAAGTCAAACTGGGAGGTGGGGGATGACAATAAATACATAGGAATGTAGTGGATATAGACTGCAGGCTCCTGCTTTATGCATCCCAAAGGCATAGATGGACTGTCCTCGGACAATCCAAGTCACCTTCCTGTGCGTTCTTCCATGCGCTCACAGTCAGGGCTACACAGCCCTGTGAGAGCATTAGTCACGTGAAGGGTGCACGGGGGACCAGCTAGGCCAGACTCTTCTGGCTGATGTCTCAGGTACAGGGGCACGTGGCTAGGGAGAACAGTAACCACGATCGTGTGGCTGCAGAGAGATGGCACATATGCATGCATGTGGCAAGCCATGTTGACTGGACCTTGTCACCCCAAACTCTGGATGGGTTGCTGGTTTCCAGATGGAAATCTCAGTTTGTGGCTGAGGGACTCAGACTTGGGACCTAAGCACAGGGGAATGCTGTCTGCAGGCTCCGAAGAGCTCAGCGGGTCTATGAGTGCAGCCACGTGGCTCCACCCCTCGGACAGCTGTCGGTTTGGGGTGAGAGGCAAGATCTTGCTGCCCTCGCTTCTTGTATAGTGTGATCCTATGAAGCATTTTGGGAAGGATACTCTTTGAATGCAGAAAATATCCTTCCTTGCAGTGTTGCCAGAAAAGAGGGCACCTAAATGACAATGCTACAAAGTTTTTGTGGGGACATGCTCTATATGAAGCTATTCTGGCAGTAGGGCATGGATAGTAATACTGGTGTTGGTAGCCATACTGGCCTGTCTTGTGGAGTAAGTCTTGAAAGATACAGATGATTTCTAGTGCAAGGAGTCATCTGAAGTGCCAGGAGTAGTCCTCTGCAGCATAATTTACGGACCAAGTGCTAACTGTCTTTCATGCTCAGGCATGCCAGGATGCACTCAAAGAGCTCACTGTAGATGAGAGATTTGATACTAAGGATGCTGCCAGGGTTAATCTAACAAAAGAGTATATATACAAGCTGTAGTAAAGCTACAATGCAAAAAGAGAACGGGTGAGCTGAGAGATGCCAGAGCCCTGAAAGTTTAAAAACCAACCAACCAAAACTGCTTAAAGACCTGAATGTTTGGAGTGGTTGCTGTTCCAAAATATTAAAACAAAAACTATACTTACTGCCTAAAATTGCTTTAAATTATTTATTTTCTAAGAAGACAGCTGAAGTTTCTGTTGACTTGATTTACACTTAGTGCAGCTCATAACATGCTATTTCACTTCAGCTGGTGACCATAATGTTTTCAGACAAAGAAAAATTGAACCACAGTTCTATAATGAAAGGCCATGCAAAGTTGAAAAGATTCATTTGCAAATGCTAACACAATAGTTTCCAACTTCTTGATTTCTTTTTTTTGTTCATTTTGTATTTTTTTTTAATTGAAACAATTTATTGAATTAGGTAACAACAGGAGAATTCTTTCAGCTCCTTCAGATCTGCATATTTTGATGAAAGAAATGAACCAATATTGTCACTCAGCTGTACATTTATAGAGTCATAGAATCATAGACTCATTTTGTTTGGAAAAGACCTTTAAGATCATCAAGTCCAGCTGTAAACTTAACACTGCCAAGTCCACCACTAAACCATGTCCCTAAGCACCACATCTACATGTCTTTTAAGTGCCTCCAGGGATGGTGACTCTACCACTTCCCTCGGCAGCCTGTTCCAGTGCTTGATAACCCTTTCAGTGAAGAAATTTTTCCTAATATCCCCTGGTGCAAACTGAGGCCATTTCCTCTTGTCCTATCGCTTGTTACTTGGGAGAAGAGACCAGCACCCACCTCTCTACAACCCCCCTTCAGGTAGTTGTAGAGAGCTACAAGGTCTCCCCTCAGCCTCCTTTTCTCCAGACTAAACAACCCCAGTTCCCTCAGCCGCTCCTCATCAGACTTGTGCTCCAGGCCCCTCACCAACTTGGTTGCCCTTCTCTGGACACGCTCCAGCACCTCAATGACTTTCCTGTAGTGAGGGGCCCAAAACTGAACACAGCACTCAAGGTGCGGCCTCACCAGTGCCCAGTACGGGGGAACAATCACCTCCCTGCTCCTGCTGGCCACACTATTTCTGATACAGGCCAGGATGCCGTTGGCCTTCTTGGCCACCTGGGCACACTGCTGGCTCACATTCAGCTGGCTGTCAACCAGCACCCCCAGGTCTTTCTCTGCCGGGCAGCTTTCCAGCCACTCTTCCCCAAGCCTGTAGCACTGCATGGGGTTGCTGTGACCCAAGTGCAGGACCCGGCACTTGGCCTTGTTGAACTTCATACAACTGGCCTCAGCCCATGGATCCAGCCTGTCCAGATCCCTCTGTAGAGCCTTCCTACCCTCCAGCAGATCAACCCTCCCTCCCAACTTGGTGTCATCTGCAAACCTTTTTGAGGGTGCACTTGATCCCCTCATTCAGATCATTAATAAAGGTATTAAACAGAACTGGCCCCAATACTGAGCTCTGGGGAACAACACTTGTGACTGGCCACCAGCTGGATTTAACACCATTCACCACATCATCATTTGGTCCTAGGATATCTTTATTTTGGAAATGCTTAATAATTTGCCTTATCTGTGAAAATTTTGTGTTAAAACTCCTGTGCCATTAAGACCTAACAGGAGACCCAGGCAGTCTTGTATCATGGACTATGTGCTCTAAGAGTACATATGAAAAGAGAAATGATGATGGAAAGAAGAATGGATTATTTATTTGTTATACTTTGGTCATCTTGCTTGCTGAAGACAAGTTATATTTATACTGCTCTGACCTAAAGCAATTTCTTTGGTAATCAACACTGAGAAAATACCATAAGGCAACCATGAGCACAGGATTCATGTGGTAGCACAGATGCCATTCCCAGCAGGCTTTCAGTGAGTGAAAATTGTGCTCATCTTTTATATTCAAGACCAATCTTCTCTAGCTTTGCCATTCACATATTTGCTCTCACAGTGTCTTACATAGCAAAATAGTGACTATGATGTTTAAGAAATGTAATCACAAATTCTCTGCATCAGCAAAGTTCCTTCTTTTTGTAGGAGCTTATGCATTTTCTATTCAATACTGAAACTGTAATAACTGTTTTTAAATAAGCAATTTATCACTGAGAAAAATTACGATCTTATTCCTTTATAGTATTTTTATGTGTCTTCTTAATCAAAGTTCAGATCTTAGATTTGTTGAAAAAACTAATACTAAACCCCATAAAGGTAAAATGGCACATAAAAACTTCTTTTTTGAATTCTTGCAAGTTGGGGTTTTTTTTAGATTTCAAATAGAATAGAATAGTTCATTTCTGAAGTCAAGATTTTTCCTTTTATGGCTTGATTATATCCTACTAAGACTCCTGGGATAGAATTCTAACATAAGTAGGTTTGTCCTTAATATATTCAAACCTCATCAATTTTGCTTAAATGATATTCAAGCATGAATGTTAACTACTAGAATTGTAGGCTTTGGATTTTTGTAATCACTGTGGAATCACAGTGGAATAAGGAAGATGAGATTCTTTTATGGTTCTGACTGCACTGTTCAGTAGGGGCATGGTGCAAATCACTCAATTTAATAGAACTGATTCTGAAGTAAGTAAAAACAGGAGAAAAAGTCTCCCAAAGAGCCTTTTCAGCATACAGTTTTAGGGAAGGTAGTTTACTTGCGATCATACTGCTTTTTCATCACCAATATTGTCTCCTCCCTGTCTCTTACTGCAAAGTTACATAGCATTTGAGGAAGAAACAGGTAGGCATGTGTTCATTGCATGTTAGCATAGATTTATGCTTCATATAATCAAGGAGCTATCTCAGGATTAGCCCAGAGAACAGGGCCGGCCAGTGCACAGTAGGCTGTTCTTCAGATAGGGTTTCTGTTCTGATGAGTATTTTTATATTCACATTGCTTGTTATACATTTGGAGGAACTTCCAATGTGTACCTGCGGTTAGTACTGTATAGTGTTGTGTGATTTATGTAAGAAGGGGCCCTCTGTGAAATATGCATAGGAAGAGCTTCTCAAGAGTGTAAGCTAGAAAACTCCTGAGCTCTGATACATCCTCTCTGTTTTGACATGTTTTTGCTCTTTTGGGTCGATGAACTTTTTGACTTGCTTTTTTTCATAGTTGATAAGCTGTTCATGTTGCAGACAGTCTTTTTATCAGGCTTTCTCCCCTCTTTTTCAGGAGCTTGACCTTGTTGTATAGATTTTAGTTCTAGACACTTTTACAACAGCTGAGTTCAAAGAGCGCTTCTCTGCATCCCCGCCACTCTCCTGAGGCACACATTCTAGTGTGTGAGTCAACCTGCAGCTTCATTTCCCTTCTTGGTACGGTGTGTAGGGTGCCAGGTCTGAGGAGTTTTATGGCTCAGAGACTTGCCTGTTCCTGGGAAAAGAAGTATACTTGAGTAAGAAGGATAATTTCTGAGCTATTGGTATTTGAGTTTAAATCATACAATCCAAGAATAGGGTAAAATACAGAGCACTTGCTTTCCCTGCAGCAGTTTAGCTTCTCAGTCCAAATCTTCAGTCACTGTTAATGACTAGAAGACAATATACTGATACCATGATATAAAGACTTCCCCTTTTTCCTTGTACCCTAACATAAACAGTCTAAATAATTTGCGAAAGTGGCTGATATTGGTAGGCAGAGCAGTTTGAGTCATGATTTCTAACTAGGAGAAAATTCAGGAAAAAAGAAAACAGTACAGAATACTACATGACATAATTTTTTGCATTATGTCACATTGATGACATAATGAAAATAAAATGATATGGGGAATGTAACATTAAAAGTGGAGATTGCAAAAAACCCCCCACCATATAGAAAGGATAATTCTGTGAGAAAAATGTTGAAGAGATAGTGAAGGAGAGGTTGTGTCTCAACACAGGAACAAGAAGAGAGACTAATGTGTGAAAAGGGCAGAGGAAACCTCTAAGAAGTCAGGAGGAAATTGTCATATGGCATTTGTTGGTCAAGAGTTTTTAATTTGAGATGTGTAAGAATTTGAAATAAGTGAAAGCAAGACAACATAGAGGCACATCTGAAATGCTACTCTACCACTGTGTCTTGGGTATAACTTCAAACTTTTTAACCTTAAAATGCCATGGGCTAAGTTGTGGTCTATTATGCCTGTGTACCTCTAGCAAAAGCACTTGAATTCAATAAAATTACGCCAGCTACTAATCAGAGCAAAAGCCTTCTGGCTTGAAATCAACATGGTAAAGGAGAAATAAGATAACTGGCAGTTCAGAGTACAGGAAAGCACTGAAAGTGAAACCCTAAACGCTAGTTTTAAATTACCAAAGAAGGACCTATGAATACTGTTCTGATAGTCATTAAATGAAAAAGAAGAACTTAATAGAGAATATCATCCTGTTTTGGGTACACACATATCTTTGACCTTGCTGTATTATTCACTCTTTGAAATTGAGGAACTCAAAAATATTACATTATATGTAGGCCACTCTTTTAATTTTTTATCACTACTTTTCTCCCAACGTTATTTTAAAGTCAACACAACTAACAAAACCATCTGTTACTAATGATCAGGATCACTGCTATTGAATATTTGTGCCATAACTGAATGCTGTTAGACATGTAATTTGAATTATTTTTGTTGGTTACTGTGCTTTTTTTCAGATTTGCTAGAGGTCCTTTCCCATAGGGGAAAAAAAAGTTGCTAAGAATCAAGTTTTAATTATGCCAGAAAAGAGAAGCAAATACAAGGTATGGTATGAAAGCAGTGTACCTGATAAACACACTTGTCATGATGTCAGAATTTGTTGCTATGAATGTGATGTCATAATGTAAACAGTGTCAGATGTAATGTTTTTATGAAACACTGGGCAGAGTTTGTCTCTTATAGCAATGTAATCTGGAATTACTTTTTAGACATGTGTACAATCAAGATTCAGAATTAAGGTCAAGATTCCTGTCTGTGTTGAGTTTACGCAGCAAGGTTTTGGTAGCAGGGGGGCCACAGGGGTGGCTTCTGTGAGAAACTGCTAGAAGCTTCCCCTAAGTCCAACAAAGCCAATGCCAGCCGGCCAAGGCTGAGCCCATCAGTGATGGTGGTAGCACCTCTGGAATAATGTATTTAAGAAGGGGAGGAAAAAAGCTGCGCAACAGCAATTGCAGTGGAGAAAGAGAGCATGTGAGAGAAACAACCCTGCAGATGCCAAGGTCAGTGAAGAAGGAGGGGGAAGAGGTGCTCCAGACGCTGGTGCAGAGATTCCCCTGCAGCCCATGGTGAAGACCATGGTGAGGCAGGCTGTCCCCCTGCAGTCCATGGAGGTCCACAGTGGAGCAGATATCCACCTGCAGCCCGTGGAGGACCCCATGCCAGAGCAGGTGGGTGCCTAAAGGGAGGCTGTGACCCCGTGGGAAGCCCGCGCTGGAGCAGGTTCCTGGCATGACCTGTGGACCTGTGGGGAGAGGAGCCCACGTTGGAGGAGAGGAAGAGTGTGAGGAATTCTCCCCCTGAGGAGGAAGAAGCAGCAGAGACAAGGTGTGATGAACTGACCCCAACCCCCATTTCCCATCTCCCTGTGCTGCTGCAGGGGACAGAGGTGGAGACATTGGGGGTAAAGTTAAGCCCAGGAAGAAGGGAGGGGTGGGGGAAGGTGTTCTTAAGATTTGGTTTTATTTCTCATTATCCTGCTCTGGTTTGATTGGCAATAAATTAAGTTAATTTTCCCCAAGCTGAGTCTGTTTTGCCTGTGACAGTAATTGGTGAGTGATCTCTCCCTGCCCTTATCTCAATCCAAGAGCCTTTTGTTATATTTTCTCTTCCATGTTCAGTTGAGGAGGGGAGTGATAGAACAGCTTTGGTGTGCACCTGGTGTCCAGCCAGGATCAACCCACCACACTGTCCTTCATGCAGCTAGTGTTAGAAAGAGAATGAATATTATGACTGTCAATACCTTTCTTTGGAAAGAAAAATGCATATTTTTCTAAACTCATAAAAAAGTACTATTCATTAATGATAAAGCAAAAGATACTGTCACTGCCCACAATTTTGTTGCTTGTAACCTGAATGTTATTAAAAACAAAACAGAACAAACCCAAAAGCCCGACATATATCACAGGTTGTATTTTTATTGTTTTGCTGTTTGAGAAATGAGTTCAGGAATGGATTAACTTTTTGTATATTTAATAAAGTAACTGTTAGAGACTTTAAAAGTTTTAACAACATTTGACATTTCATCCTTTATTTAAGTAAGGGCTGACATTAACTTTGGATTGCTAACTTTTCCAGACAAGCCAAAGCTGTTCTTTTGAGATGTAAATTATTTTGCTGCTTTACTTAGCTGTGAAATTTCCTAGTTAACCTTGAGCTCTCTTTTGTCTTTCAGAGCAGTCACATGAAAGTGGTTAGAAACTGTGACCACTGGAAAAAAGTAGCAAATGACAGGGAAACAGTGGGCAAGACTTGTATTAGAGTACAAACAATAACGTGATCATTTGAGACGCAACTCATTCTCTACTGCTGGTAAATTTAGTAAAGATAGAGGACTATGAGCAGTTCACAAAATTTGGACTATTAACAGTCTTCCCCCCACCTCCAACTGTGTTATTAAAGTAATTACATTTAAATTAATTTTCAAATTTATTGAATTAATGTACATTATACTGACAAACGGAAAACGGCTCTTTCTTAGTTAACACACATCCAATACCTAAATATTTGAGTTAACGTATGTTTTTGAGATTTAGGTTGCACTAAGTAGTTCTACTGATGTTCCTCAGAAATGCCAAACTTAACCCTCAATTGCCCAATTCGAAGGAGACAACCTTTCTTCAAATAGTTAACGTTCTCATTATATAAGACTTCTTTTATTCACAGCATCATATGAAATATTAAGTGCATATTTTGGAAAGTAAACTTAAGGACTAATTATGTAATTTGTCTCATAATGCAGTAAGTGGCAAATTTGACTTATTTTGCTTTCTCACATCTTTAAAACTGAACAAGTCAAGTATTTGGCTGATTTCTTTATGGGGTCGGTCCTGAAGACATTGAAGTAACTATAATGCGGTTAATTTCAGTGATTGCATGATTTTACTGTAGGCTATGTGAATGTTACTTCAAAATTTTCAGAGTAGAATTCTGGTCTGGACAACTTGGAAAAAGTGGCATAGATTTAGTTAATATTTAATAATTTTACAGGGCTTAATATACAATGAACCTGATCTTTAATGGAGTCTCTACACAGCTGTGCAAAAGAGCTACTACTAATGGGCCACCAAAATTGCTTTAGGTATTTTTACAGTAATTAAAACCAGATGGTCAATAACATTTTCCACCATGTAACAAATTTAGTAGATACTTCTTGTGTAATCAAACACTGATTTACTTAGTTATAAAATGATTTTGTGATTGGATAAGGATGACAGACAAAAACAGGTTAGAGGAAAATACCAATCTCGGTAACATAATGTTATTCAATTGAAGACAGTAGCTAGTCTGGATTTACTACCAGGATAGAAGATAATATTTAGCCCACAGTTCCTAAGTCTTGATTTTGAAAAGTTATAAAGAGAATTAATGTCTTGGTCCAGAAGCTTGACAAATATTCTCCACCATAATTTACATGCATAATCAGCTTTTTCTGCATACAGTTGCTCCTGCTTCCTCCCCTGCCTGTTTACTAACAGTCTAACCTATATTGTTGAAGATGAAACTTTGCAGATTTGCATAGCTATAGCTGTGCTCCTCAATTAGATCAATACAACTCCTATTCAAGTTGGTGCATGTCAGCCCTGACTGAACAGTTTTAGAGCTTTTGATATCACTGGTACTCTCAGGTACTGCAATGAGACGGGTTGTATGTGTTCCACATCCATGAAGAAGTGAGGAATTACAGGCTATGTCTGCAGCAATGTTCAGTTTTGAAGAACTTAATTTTTACCATCTTGTCCTTGTGACAGAATCTACCTTCTCAGATTGGTGTAACGTTGTTCAATGCAGGGATATAGATGCCTCTATAAGAAGTTCAAATGCCTAAACTATCCCTAAGAAATGCCTGAATAAAGCATTTATATTGAAATCATCTTTTTTTTTCCTTATCTGCCTCCTTTCACACACAGTTAGATACTCTTTTTTTTTTTTTTTCCTAGAAGCCAATGCCTAGGGTTTTTTATTCATACAAAATTCTGATTATATTGTAAAAATGCTGCTCTGTGCTTAGCAGGTCAGTGCTTAGTGCACTCATACGAAAGTTGAGAGACAGTGCAAAAGAACAGGGAAGGAAATCCTATTTATGCTTGTGAAAAACTGCTCCCACACCTACCATCTATTTAGTATTCTTTAACTATGAAAAAATGGTTAAGGTGAGATTGTCAGGGTTTCCTGCATATGATATCCCACTTTTCATGAAATAATTCAAGGTTCAGTGGGTAAAGGAGAAAAATGACACTACACACAAGAGGGGGTATACATCTCCAAATACTAGATCGGCACATGGATATGTGGAGGCACCTTGTGTTCCATGTGAAATGGTATGATTTCTACAGGAGAGTTTAAAAGGCCCTGCAAGCAACATACACAGCAGAATTCATCATGTCTTGATCCTGGCAGAATTCAGTGAAAATTTTGTCAGATTTTCATCAGGTATAGCTCTCTGTTCAAAACACTTCTCTGGCTATAACAGACCTGAAACACCTAAAGCAGTTCATTAAGGAATTTGGGAATTTGAGGGTTCTGATTTGCACTATACATTTCTTAAGCAGAATATTGAACTAGATGTACATGTCTGTCTTTTTGTAGTCCTGAGAGACCATCTAAGAAGCCAGTTTGTGGAGATGAATTGGTAGCTGTAGCTTGTTTAGCTGTTAGTAAGTAAACCTATACTTTCAAAGTACGTGGTGTATAGGGAAGGAAACAAAGGCACCCTATGGCTCTGTAACACAGGGGAGTTGTATGTTTCTTCATTTATTCCTCCAGGAAGATTCTGGGCAAAGAGTGAAAAAGAGAATTGGAATGGCTTGGTCTCTGTTATGAGTACAAATCACTGTCTAATAATAAAAGTGAGTCCAAATGGTAATGTAATGTAAAGAGACATAAACTCATTGCTTTTTTTTTTTTTTTTTTTTTTTTTTTGTTTGTTTTGTTCTCACCCTCTTGCTTCTTTTAATATTTAAAACTGGTTTTGGCTGAATGTGGTGTCTCAGTTGAATCCAACACGAATTATCTACCCTTAGATGCTCTGGGCAACTTTAAAGTCTTAGTAAAACTTGAGCAGCTAATGGCTTTCAATCCATCAAAGAGATGGAGTGGTGCTAATGGCAATCTTGGTGAGTAATTACATCTAAGGGGTTAAAATCTATTTCAGTGATGCTTTCTGGCTAATGGAATTGATCTTGACCCTTGCAGACATCCCTGCACAGAATTGTATATAACATCAATGCTATTCTTCTCGGCATATGCTTTCCTTAATTCTCCAACAGAACATACAGCTCAGCTGATATACTTGATGCAGTATATGTAAAGATAAGCAGTTCTAATACAATAAACTGTGGTAAGACAAACATAAATCACTTCTGTGTGTGTGTGCATAAACATCTGCCGTCTTTTCTCCCAGTAAAATCTCTGAATCAGAACTCAAACCCACATATATCTGCATCCCTCTGTGGAAGTCACAGCTGATTTACAGCTTGTCCTTATTGGATAACTCCTCATTTAGTCTGTCACTTATGTGATTTGTCTGTGGAATACCAAAGGCACCTAAATACTACAGAAAAATGTAACTTCCAAGTTGTACTTAACAGCTGTGCTGTGTGCTATATGCAAGTTCTTACTGAATATTTTGTTCATTTCCTTGGGTGTGCAATGGATGTGTACAAAAAAAGGTGATTTTCTCTTATACATAGTTGTTGACAAAATATATTTTTTTGTAAGGAGAAAACTCAGAGGGACATCTTGTAGACTTTACTTTCTACTATACTGACTTATTTTTTGCTTTCAAACCACGTTTCTGATTCATGCCACATTTAATTCATGCCACATTTAATTAAGTATAGCTAAACAACTATTGCTAAATATATCATACTTCAGGGGAAAAAGTAAAACAGTAAAGCAGTGTCTTATGAAACTAGCAGAGCAGAGTAAGGCTTGTCTGTGTATTCTACACTAATAGAACTAATAAAATAAGAAATATACATAGTAACAGTTTTTCTAGAATGGTTCACTCTAGTAGCTTTCATTTTCTTTTAAGCCGATTGAGGTAAACCAAAGAAAAAAAGTTGTTTCACTCATGCTAGAAAAGAGGCCTAGATTTGTTTGGATCCTCCATCCTATTTTTAATCTAGTTCCTTAGTACAAAAAAATGCTTCCTGTGATTTATGTGCTGGGGTTTAAAGTAAATTTATAGAAAATATATTCATCTATCAATATTTTTTTTTATTCTGTAAACAGCATAGGAAGGGGAATACCAAGTGGCAGAAATTAAGAATTATTTTATGATTCCTTTAAATAACAAACATTTCCTTAAAATGTAGAATCCAAGACAGCCTGTTTTCCTACAGATTTGTCTCAGGACAGTTTGACTATGGAGTCTAGGAAGGTTTAAGGTCATCCTAAAGCCTTTCACTAAGGAATGGTACTTAGAGGATCATTCTTCTCTACCTGGCTGCTTATTTTCATGAGAACTGCGGAAAAACAATTTTTTTTTGAGACTGTTTCACCTCTGTCAAATTCTTCTGAGATCATTCGGTTTATACTAAAGTGATTGAAGACATACTCAGACACTGACAATGGCACAGGGAAAGTTACTAAATCAGCGTGGTTTCCATGGGAAACAAGCTGAAGTAAACCAAAGGAAAATCCACGATAAAAGATCTTCAGTGGAGCTCAGAGGTAAGGAAGTCACCTCAGACCTGCAGGATGAAATTAATGCATCAGATGTTCTTATTTGTGTTAGTCACATTAGTCTGTATTTTAAATGCACTGTATAGTTTACCAATGGGTTTTAGTGGTGACATTTTATTTCCTTCCTTGAGACCTGTTACCATTCTCGTTAATGCTCTTGCTTTTCTAAGAATGAGAATTGATGTTACTATCATTACCTGGTATCTAGAGGTCATCCTTCTCAGCCTGAGTTGATGAAATCAATTTCCAGTTTCTGCTTGATAACAGAAGCAAGAATATCAAGAGATAGAAAGAAATATAATCTGAGCTGCATCATGTTAGTTTTCTGAGTTGTCTCAGAAACACTATTCTGCAATTGCTTTCAAAAGACCCAGCAAATGTTGCAAGATTTGCAACAAACTTGTATCTTGAAACACTCAGCCCTCCTGCCTGCCTCAACTTAAAAAACATTTTTATTGTTTTATTCTGCTGTTGTTGTGCAAAATAATAACTTTTCAGTGACAGTGCTCAATAGCTTTTCCTGTAGTCTACAAAAAACTTTTAAAAACATAAATATTAATGTGCTACAATTATGAGTCTATACTATAGTGAGCTTTCACTTAGCTAATCTGTGTGTTGTTAGGTGCTTTAGTATAACCAAGACATAAACAGTTTTAGAACCACATTGAGTTCAAGTGAAGGGATGGTAACAATTCATGCAGTTATGAGTTACTTTTCTGCATGGCACTTTCTAGCTAGTGAGCTGGAAAAAAAAATAAAGTGATGAAATAAATAATGAGTCTGAGAACCACCCATCCATCGCTATATTTTGCAATGATAATTTTTTAATAAGTAGCAGTCTATAATGCCTCAGAACTCTTCCCAAAGTTCCTTGAGATATCTAATTATTCAGAATAATACTTTATTCAGACAAAACAAAATTCAAATGTGAAAGTTTGTTTTGAGTCTGTGGAATACAGTAATTATCTTGTCCCTTAATTTTCTGATTTTTATTTCATTTTCTTAGTAGCTTCTACAGTCATGCTAAAAAAATAGCAACAATGGATATCTAATCAGTCTTTGTGATTATACTTAATTCAAACACCATAATCAGAAAAACAGTTCTTGGTAGCAGATAACATTGAATCACCAAACTAAAACTAAGCCTAGAGACTTTTCATGATTCAATTCCAAAAAGAAAGAAAACAAAATAAATAGGATTGTCTGAAACATTGTAAGAACAAAATCTGAAAGAGGAGATTTTATTTTTTTTTATTTCAGAAACCACTACTTAGTTCTAGTAAAAAGAATTGTGATAGCAATCTACACCTTCTATATTGGAAGTGTTTCAAAGCAAGAGTTGCTGCCCACTGCTGTCTCTAGCCATCTTTTCTTGTCTTCTGGTCAATGGCACATGCGAGGGGAGGGTGGAAGCTGGAATTCAGGCAGGAAACCATTATCATTCACAGGTCAGTAAACAGGAATTTTGCCATGGTTAGTTTAAGTTGACAAGCTTTGTATTGACCTGACAGGACACGGGCCTGGGCTGATTTTAGCTTCTTTTAACAATTTCCTAGTGGTTGACTCTTGCTTATCTGTTTTGATTCAAGCTCCGTGAACTCCATAGATCATGAAAGTCTGACATACCTAGGGAGTAGATTATCAGGTCTGGTGTAACAGGTAGTATGGTAGCCCAGCAAACAACAACCCTTTGTCCCAACTGAGACAGCAGGAGGTTATTGTGCAGCTTTCAAACTTCATCTGAGAACCAGTGGAAAAAAAAAAGCAGACTGTGATCAGAAAACATTTAAAAATAGATTCAAGTGCATCCAAGAGTGAGGAGGAAGAGAGCCCCATCACCAGCATTGTGCTGCTCATGGTGGATAATTATGTATTTTGGTACCTCACAGTGACATCTCGCAGGACATCTGTGCCTAAGTCAGAGGACATTGGGAAGGTGAGCATAACATGAGAGAAAAGGAGTGGATATTAGTAAGTTTTCTTTCATGAGAGTTTTAAGGACTTCTTTTTATTAATGGACCATCGATCTTATTGTAATTGGATTAATGATAAATGTACTTTGATTGGATAATTTGGATGTTAACTGAGTTAATGTTAAATTTTGGTTCGACTTACAAAGTGTGTTCTACTTTTGCCAACAAGATTTAAACCATAACACTTTTGGTAAAGCCTTTGGGGAGACAGTGTTATCCTGGGCCATGCACAAACATATTTATCTCACTCTTCCATTTTCTCCTTTTCCAAGGTTTTGACTACTGGTCAAAGCTGTGGGTGGACCTGACTGAGCAGCAGCATGTAGCATAAGAGATCTCCAAGCCAGAGAGAGACTGCAGTGCTGCAGAGATGTGAGGTATGGTTCTTGCTGTCAGAGGAACCTCCCGATATAGACAGTGGGATTCAGAGATTTGTAAGGTGCAGAAGCAGTTGCTTAAGATATACAGGATGCTTGTGAAAATATGGGTTTGGAGACGTTTGTACTCCGTATCCAGGAATTAGAGAAAGCAAAACAGACTTTGGGGTTAGAGAGTGCAAGGCTGAGGAAGGGAGTGCTGTTGGTTTTTTATCTTGGTTTGGGAACATACGGGGGAATACAGAGAGGGCAGGAAAATGTAATTTTTGGCTAAATTGGTTTTGGACTGTAGTTACTAGAGTCTTGAAGTTTGACTGGTTGAGTGGCATACTTTTTTTTTTTAATGTAAACTATCAAGGCTAATATCACATTATGTGTACTGAGCTTCTTGACTTCACAAGGGCTTAAAGGTAGCAGTTCATAATTATGTCTGAAGATCAGTCAAATTGAAAGATGTGATTATATTGCTTTGCTTCATCCATTTTGCTTCCTATTAATGTTTGTTTAAAAAAAAAAAAAAAAAGACTTTTCCTATATTTGTTGTTGCAAATGATATAGGAAAATGTTGAACAGGCTGCATCCCAACATAGGTTCCAATGATTTCCCCCTGTGACTTCGCTGTGAAGTAAAAACATTTACATTTTGTTTCTTTGCATGAATAGAACTAAGCTTCTGTTCATGCAAATGTCTTCTCTCTGTCTTCAAAGGTGCTTATTTTCCCTGGAAGTCATTGTAAAAGCCTTTTAGAAATGCAGTGTGAAGTGGGACAACCTCATGGTCTTTGAGTCCTTCAGACAATTCTAGTGACTTTTTGTGGCATGATTCCTCTTGACAAAAACCAGGCTGACTTAAGTCCATTATATCCCATTTTCTGGGTTATTTTTGTGAAATCTTCTACCAATTTGTCCAGTATAGCCATCAGATTTACTGCTTTGTATTTTTCTATATCCTCCCTGGAATCCTTTCTGGGGAAAAAAAAAAAAAAAAAAAAGTGAACTTCTTTGCAGTTCTTGAGAACCAAGAAGTTTTTAAATGCATGTACTCCACTTATTTTACCTTTAAATTTGTGTAGGAAGCTTGGACTGATACTGTGTAGCTTTGTTTCTTGCTATTCCTTTTACATGTGTCACAATCTCTTGCCTTTGGATTTTCTGCATCTCTCAAAGGAAAATCCTACATTCACAAGGTTTTGTTTTAGGAACCCCTGATCCCTTAAACATGCCAAGTTCCATTTGTCAACCCTCCCCACACCACCACCTTTTCTCTTGACTGTCTTTCATCTTCAGTGATGTAATCAGTCATAATTGGTTAATCAGTGCTCTCCAGGTGGAAGGGGAGCCACATGTCCAGCAGTTGTTTGAAGTAACAACATTTCCCAGGAGGATGCACCGGTGTCTGTGAGTCCATCCAACATAAAATCTGAAGGCAGGCAGATGTGAGCTGTATATAGTATTCAGTTATCTGCCGATAATGAAGTTCAAAATTGGATTTGGTAGATGTACCTAAGGTGCAGTAATCACAATATATCCCCTCCAGAAATGTGACTGTGAGCTGCTAGAAATCCATCTGTCTAGCTTGCCTATATATATGTATTTGAATCTTTCTAGCAAGGGAGTGTTTAACCTATGTTGTTCGAGAGACCTGTACCCTCCATTGAAATATTTTCAGATTTCCTGCTTAAGGGAGCACACTCATGTACTAACATTTTAACTGTCACACAACTGATCTTATGGATTAGTGGGGAAGGAGCCTTCCATGGTATGCTCTTTATAATAGGTTTTAACTTGAAGCCTCTTCTTCAGATAGACTAGGATTGAGCCACTATCATTATTCATCATCTTGAGATATGGAAAAGTTTGACGTGGTAAGAATAGGTATGGAAAATTTTGTGAAGGGCTTAGAAAAGTTACCCCTTCTCAATATCAAACTTGGTTTAACAATAGGTGTAGTGTAGCTGGATCCTCCCCCCCCCCTTTTTTTTTAAATTCATGTCAGGTAGTGTTACATTTTGCACCACTGAGCTAGACCACAAAAATTGTTTACTTTGTGTTAGAAAGACTCTTTTAATGGAGTCCTCCTATGTAAGGCATTCACTTCTCAGACACGTAAGAAAGTGCCAAATTTGTTTTTCACTTTGACTCACAAAACAATGAACAGTAACATGCTCTTCCATGACAGACCATCCCAGAGGAAGCTAAATGGAAACACTGCTTGGAGGATGTAGTGCAATATGCTTTCCTGACTTCTTCCTCTATCCTTTTCTCTCAGACAGTGGAAGTCCCCTGAACTCCTCATAAGGCCCACATGAGTACTGAAGATGCCTTTTTGGTTATGGCAAAGAAAAAACCCATGAGACCCAAATTTGTGAACCTGGCATTCCTGATTTCAACTGGAATGAGACAAGGCAGCTATTGTAAATCATGTCAGGAGGTAGTTCAATATTGTACCTCCACTGACAGACAATATATGTGAAATGGGAGTCAGATCCTATTAGTCTCTTGGATCAGCAAAAAAGAAATCTAGGTTTCTCATTGTATTAATTGAAAACTAGATAATACGTAAGTGCCAGAATTTTGCATGAAGGAACATATTCCTAGTAACTAACATGATTTAGAGAAAAAAGGAAGGAATTCACATTCACCTCATGTTTTCAGTATTTAAGTCTTGAAAAATGTTTGGGCTTTTCCTGTCAGTTTTGACCTGAGCTGGTTAGAGACTTGAATGTCCATAACTGCAGAGGAGTTTTTGAACCTAAACTAATTATGTCAAATAATAACTATTATTTTTGCACTTCTATAAGTTTTTTAGAACTGTGCTAACATCATCTATAAAACCACCTTCCTGAATGAAGGATCTAAAGCAGATTTTCAGCAGTGATTGAATCATTACCTCCTGAAAAGAAGTGTTTGCAATGGAAATGCTGACAAAACATTAACGATCAAAGTGTGTGTAATCATAATGAAGAGTTTGATAATGGGTGTGATAATGAGTTACTAACTTTTTTGTGCAGTAGAAGTGATGGCATGACTAATTTATTTAACTTTTGTAACCGTATCTTAGCACGTACATTTATTCAGCTGTTAAAATTCACTTACAATAGTTTTAGCTTTCTAAAATAAAGCGTGTTTCTATTCCAAGGTTATAATGGACTTGCTAATGGAGTATTGACTACTGTTTCTTATCGTCCATCTTCTGGTGGAAAGGTGATCATTACTTTTCACTTAATAATTCCCAATTTTCTGCACATTCACATAAAATTACTTTTATTAGGAATTCATTCAACTTTCAGTTGAAGACAGCCCCAGTAGCAGCTAGTGTTTAATAAAGTTATTTTCTGTACAGTATGAAATTGCAGTTTCAGGGATTCCTCAGAATTAAGAACTTGAATCATATGTACATCTTCAGACTTGAAATTTGGGTGCTATCATCTCAGTTGATAAGGAAAATCTAATATAAAATTGATTTTAAAAAGGTTTAATGTGGTGGCATGTCTCATTGAAATGAACTGTTGTTAAGAATCTCTTGAGAAGAAAGAATTAAGTTGACAATTTAATTCTGTATTTGGATTGCTATGCTTTTAAAATAAAAGACAAGGACAATATAAAAGCTCCAAAGAGAGGAAGTTTCCAAGTGTTTGGTTCTGTCAGGCTCAGCACAAGAAGCAGAAAATGCAAGAAACATCCATTTCCCCATCTTTTCAGTAGGTCCTTGGGTTAGCATCAGCTTTTATTAAAGCTCATAACACCTACTGTTTCCTTAACAATCCCCAAAATTTTGAGAAACTACCCACCTTACATGTATATGTTTGGTTGCATCATCAATGGCTAAAGTCAGGCAGCACCTTAGAAAGTGACACTTAGACATGAATTGCAGCTCTCTTGGGTCAAAACATCCATTCCTTAGGACTGTACTGTTTTCCTGATTTCAAGTGCATAAAATCTCCACTTCAATTATCAAAGAGTGACTGGGCACAGAGACTCAATTATTTTATGATATTAATTAGATCCTCATAAACATGTTGATTTATATGGGAAGAAAGTTATCAGAAAGCTTTAACAGTGCAGTTCATATTCTGCTTAAATTGTACTTTAGCTTTCTGATGAGCTGTTTTCAACAGTGCTCCAAAAAACAGGAAGAGATTAAAAGTAGCGTATAGAGCATTAAAGGTTTCATCTGTAGAGAGAATCCTTTCAGTGTTGAGAAACTTTCCAGATTTCTAGACAGAGTGTAGAACCAGTAACCAAACTGAAGGAAACTCTTTGTCATGCAAGTTTAAAGTTAGCTTTATCTATGATCCTTCACTAAAAATGTTCCCAGTTCCTGACCTCAGTTCCCATGGCAATCTGTGGCAACTCAGTGTTAAGAGCAAAAAGCTTTGTGAACACAATTTAAGTATGAGCATTCAACTATACGATACCATTTGTAGTGACTGAGTTTTTCTTTGTTACAGCTCTTAAATTCCTACTGGGGTTTCTCTACTGTTACTGGTGTAAGAACTTGACATATTGCATAAAAAGTGAACTTACTAAATAGAGATTTTCTTTTTCTTTTCTTTTTCTGTGTAGAGATCTTCTAAGACTGTGGTGTAGTCTTCCAACCTGTGTGATCTCTGCTAAGCTTTTACAGCATTTTTTTCTCTGCTTAAAGAATTTCTTTCAAGTTACAGCACACTGAAAGGAGTCATGATGTAGTGCAAAAGAAAGTCCCCAGGGTTCAATCAGCTGTAATCAAGTAATTCTAGTCAGTACTGGGAAGTAGACTGAACAGTGGTTACTATGTGTTACTTGGTGTATGCTGGTTGCCTGTGAAGTACTGAAGAGATGTTAAGACAGGTGTTCAAGTCTTACAGTATTGGTAGACACTAATATTGTCGCTTTCTGATTGCCTGTTGTTATGAGCCCACATAACAAACATGAGTGTAACATGTAAATATAAAATCTGCAAGTGCAGACATTTACAGAAAGCAAGAGCAAACAAAATTAGGCATATTCTGACGAGTTTTTCAAAGATGTGAATTTAGATTTGAGTCAATGGTTACTTGTAACAGGCCACTGTGCCCACAAGTTTGTGCTAACTGGAAAGACAAAATAGGAAGTATTAGTATGAACTAAATCTACATTTAGACACTTTTTTTTGAAGTAGTACTGCTAAAATGTGTCATTTCACCTGCACTACATAGTTCAAAGCTATTGATATGTGTTTGATCATTTATTCCGCTGTGAGCAAAAGTCATCAGGATACCACTTTGAAATGCATAGCTTACTACTCTGTAAAGAGATCTTATTTCAGAACTCTAATGTGCCTCCTCCATATAAAATGATTTTCATACCTGATTGCAATACTGTCATTTGACCTCCTAAGGTCAGTCAGCAGGGTGGTGTCTTAGCTGACTTCAGAGCTGGTAAAATTTCCTAACACCCAAGTTTTCTGATACCTAAATTTGAACTTCTTATTTTTAGTGGTACTCTTGAAAAAATATATGTGAGAGATTCTCAGGTATTAATTGTAAGCTGTTTGGTCCCATATACTCATACAGGGCCTAAGGCAACTGAAAGGAGCACAGGGAGAAAGCTGCTTAGAAGAGAGAGGTTCCCTTACCTTATGTCTTGCAGCTCTGGAATGAGATCCAAGCAGGGGAAAGATCTGCAATGCATGAACTATATGGGTATGCCTGGTTACCCTGTGCATTATTCCCCTAAGAATTACAGTCCTTATGGCAGTAGAGTTTACTGCTGTTATAAGTAGCAAGTTACTCCGTATAAGTTGCTTTGCTGCCTGTTAAATACACCACCTATGTCTCAACATGACTCATCATGCAGAACTGTCTAAGCATGAGAGAGATTCTAAAGAAACATGCAGATAATTCAAGATTGTCCTTGTCTGCTCTTGGTATTTAGAAGTTTTTTATTCAATGCCTCCAAAATTCACTTTGTTTCTTGATTGACTTCTAAGAGCAGATGGTGCAGTAGAGCAGCAGTGACACCACAAAACTTATTAAAAAACTGGTCCTTAGAGAATGAAGGTAGAGGTTTGATTTCATGGAAATAACTGAAGATGCTCCGCAAGTGTTCCACGGACTACATTGCATTGCTCTATTACTTCAGTGCTTTTATAATATAAACAGATATTTAAATTCATCTTATTTTCTGATAGAGAAAGAAAATTATCATCCCGTTTACCTTCTAGCAAAGAGGAAAATGCAAGGAAGGTTTAATGATGTTATGCATTTGCTCCCAACAAAAAAATAACATAGTTGGCTCACTGAAATGTTAACAAAAATTATTATCATGGTTGTCATTTTTGATGGGAACAATATCCAAGTCTTTGATCTGTGACATGGCACAGAGAATATTATTGAATTACTCTGCTGGAAAAATTAATAATGCATGTTATGACACAGCATGTAGTACTGCATAAAGAAATGATTTTGAGAACCATTTTGGTCCTCTGCTTAAATGGTTGTGCTTCATATGTTGATGATCCACTTTTGCCCACAGATTTCTCCTGTGCATTGTTACCTGAAAGAGTTAAATCTTATTTGCTTTGTTGTTTGTGTTTGTCTCTACCAAGCTGGCTTTCACAAGCACTAAAAATTTATGCTGCCTCTGGATTGTGCACTCCTTTCTGCACATCTGCTAACTTGTATCTGCATGCACAGTGATACATGAAGACAGCAGACCTGTTCTGCAGTGCAGAGAGCAGGACTCCATGGTATACTTGAGGGAAGCACTTCACCTTATATCACATAACGTTCAGACAAATCTGCTTTTTAAAACATAGTTCACATTCCCTCTGGGATTGTGGAGCAAACAGATATTGGAGTGTTTTATTTGCACAAAGCACCTTGAGTACCCAGAAAGGATGAGCCAGGAATTTCTTCTGAGGTATTTTGAATTTTTTTTTTCTTTATATATATATCCTATCTCTTCTCATAAACATTATTCTATTCCCTGTCTAGTGTAGCATTTTCTCATCACAGTATATTATTCTGCAAACACTGGGGAAAAATTGTGCACTATCAAGGGAGAGATAAGTTCCTTGAAGATGGTCAGATCTTTTTAGCTTCCAGTCTTGGGAAAAAAAAGCAGAAACAAAATCAGTTCTATAGACCGTGTTACTTCCCAAGACCCATGTACAGTTAAGAATCTTAGACTGAAGCTTTCTTTCTTTCAGAGGAAAATGTTTATACCAATACCTAGTAGGTTATTCCTACCTTATTGGTCCTTCTGGAACTTTACACAGAAGGGCCTCTATGGGGCATAGGATTGCTTGGTTCCCAGATAAAAGCGTGGCAGAAAGTAGAGAAAGTGCAGCATAAAGTGTGATCTGGGAACATCTTTTATCTAGATTTATAAGTAGCCTCATCTCTTTAGCCACTTGATTCCTGCCTATCAGAGCTTTGAGGAATATGAGTGGTATCAAAATCCATGAGGTTCAGCTTGGGAGATCTCAGCCTGTTCCCATAGACCTCCTGGCTGTGGAGTGAAGGCTTTTAAAGCCACTACTTCAAAAAGTGGGTTTATTACGGCTATTCTTTTAAAATGATTGCGTTAAGATGATGAAAAGATCTGGAGAGTTTTATCAAAGAAATGGTGTATGTGTTGTCAGTTCTGTGATGGGAGGGTAAATCCAGATCAAATTGTACCAAAATCAGGATTTTGCACTAATTTCAAAGCAACAAGCAGTCTACCCAAGTAAGATGTTGGAGCGTACGCAGTCAAAGCGCTGGTATAATAGGGCACTGTCCTACAGACCGTGGAATGTTTGCAAAGCATTTTCTGTTATTTTCCATGAAACCAAACCTCTACTTAAATCCCTGAATACCGGTATTTTTGTAACTCTTGTGGTGCCACTACTGCTCTCAGAATCTGTATGGTGTACTGTTTCGTGATTGACAAATGCAAAAGATGCCAGAGGCATATTTCTTGCTGCTGAAAGAAGAAATTTGTGCTTCTATATTTGAACTGTCAGCCACGAGCTGTTAGAAGGATATGAAACAACCAGGTACAGGGCTACTGCATGTAGCCCGCTCAGCTACAATACCTGAACAGATCGTCCAGGCATTTAACCACTCACACAGACTTCAGACTACTAAGGAAAGCAACTATAAGTGACTAGATAGATAACTATATTGGTCACAAATCACAATATATGAACTTAATTTTCTAAGATACCTAAGCCATTGAAAATCAGAAGATAATAATCAGCAAGAAGCAGCAAATTGCCACCAATGAATCAAACACAAGGAAGGCATGAATCAAGGAAAACATTAGGAAATAGGGAAAACAAGCATATACATTACCAGAAACTGCAACCTGAAAAACATCTTCAGAAAAGTAGCTATATCTAGAATACATTTTACCCCTATTTTAGCTTCAAAGCTGACTATTATAACATTTTTTTTTCCCATGGTCAGCAAGAATATATATAATTTTTACTCAGAACATGTGATTCAGAAACTTTATTCTGTTTGTTTGTTTTGGTTTTGTTTTTGTTCTGGTATTCCTGACTAAGCTCTTCCTGGTCAGGTTCTAATAGATTACACTGGTGCTAATTTAAAAGCACTCATTAAGTTCTCATTGCAACTGCTTCTAAGTGATAACTGGCTCAGTCAAAGACCCTGTTAGCTGATGAATGACCATGATTGCTGTGGGAGAAAATATGCCTGTTTTCTGTAGGAAATCCTGCTTTTTAGATTCCTGGGGTCCCTGGGACTGACACAGCTCCGCCACTTCATCACTGCACTTTAGCTTTGTCCATGAGTGAATAACAGGCAGTGTTCTGGTGATGATTTTGGGGTCCCTGTATGCAGAATTAATACACTTTTTTTCTTCAAGTTTGAGCTTTAGAAATCAAACATTCAAATCAAGAAAGACTTTGAAGACTTGATGAGCCTTTAAGAGCTAATAATCTATATTAAATAAGTATGAGGTGCTGTTAATTGGTCACATAAGAAGCTTATTGAGACCAACTATGCATAGAAATGCTTTATAACTTAGAGAAGAGCCAAAATGAATGAAGTTGGATTTCTCCAGGGCTTATTGTTTTGTATTTTGTATTTTTGGAACCAAGTGGAATGCTGTGAACATGTACAAATCCCACCTGCTCACTTCATTCTAAGTATCACTAAATATTTGAGCTCTAACCCAATAGCATCACATGATTAGAATAACTTAAGCTCCTGATGAACCTTGAGGGATCTGCCTTGTAACCTGTACCTACAGTACTTGGGTTGTGGATCTACTTTCTGTAAAGAAGTAACAGAAGGAGTGCTAGTCATCAGGAAACATGTCACAGAGCTCAAAAGAAGAAATAATGTTCTAACATTGTAAGACAAAGTGAAACTTAGAATATATGCATCCAGTGTGCTGGGACCTGAAAAAACGGATGAGCAGAAGGACCTGATTTTCTGAGCATTTTATATGTGACAAAAGTCAAGGTACAATTATGCTGTTTTTTTTCCTAATAATTTCAATGCTAGTTTCTGCATTCAGTGTTAGTCCTGCAGCAAAGAAAGTATCACCCCACAATTTGTCTGTCAGTGTCCAGATCCACATAAATACTCTTTACACCACTGAATTGCTTGCTGCCAAGTACAAGTGAGAAGGTTATTTTGAGACATTGCTTACATGCAACAGAAATCTTTCAGCTCAGGAAGGAATGTACCATGTCTACTCTTTGCTATTCTCAGTAAAATTCATATAAAGAAAATACAAACTGATTTAGGAAAAGGTTGAGCTTACAGAGAACCAAAAGTAGCTACAATAACAACAGGGCCAGAGACCTGCTTTTGAGACAAGATGCTCTTCAGTTAAGCATAGTGACAAAAAACTTCAGGCAAATTCATAAAAGGAAAGTTTAGTCAATAGCATCCTGCATTTGAATGCCTCACTGTGCCCCTTACTGGTGATTTTCTTCTCGTGCAACCTAGGATAACAGCAGAGGCAGCTAATGGAAAGGGAGCAGCTCTCACAGAAGTTTGCAGGTTCATCCCTCAGAAAACATCTCCTGGGAGCTGCTTTTTCTAGGAACCTCTTCTGGTGGCTTGCTGCTGCTAGTGAAAGTTAACTGCTGGAAATGGAATATAAAGAAAAGCAGTTCTTACCACAAGGTCAAACACTGGCACAAAGGCCTAGAATGGTTCTGGGACTTCCATCTTTGACATGCCCAAGACTTGACTGGACATGGCTGTAAGCAATCTGATCCTATCAATTCTACTTTGAGTGAGGGGTTGACTACCTGACCTCCAGACATCCCTTCCAACCTAAATTATTCTATGATTCTAAGATCTTCCAAAGTGATTACTGATAACATAACACTTAAAATATATTGAGTAACCATCACTGTTTTGTCTGGCACCTGAATTATTTACGAGACCTTAAAATAAATAAAGACAAAATCCTGCCTTACTATCTTTTCAAAGTATGGCTAACCTAAGAGTCACAGTTGCTTTTGGTTTTGATATAGTTGCATTAGAGAATTTTTTTTGAAAAATATTACTGCAACATCTAGGAGAAAGTTGCTATTAAGTATTACCAACGTCTGTTGCTCTGTTGCTACTAAGTATTACCAATGTGTTTATCTGATCAGAGATGTCCCCCTTTGTGTTTTACAATACCTGAGGTAGTTGTCTGTCTGATGTTATTGAGCTCAGTAACACACAAAATTGATACTGCCAGGGATTACATGAGTTACAGTGGGTGAATTTTGTTGCTCTTTTTATTTCTATTGTTAGAGGAAGATGTATTAAAGAATATAGAAATGTGTGTGCATTTTTAATACTGTATTTTATTGATATTTCATACAGTAAAGAAGAGTCTGATAAATAAACAGAATTTATAGAAATAGAAAGATAGTAAGCAGTCTTCCCTCATTCTTGCTTTTATTTGTGTTCTGTACATGAAGAACTGAGAGGCTTCATGCCAGCCTAATGCGTTACTCACTGAAGACTCTTTCCAACAAATAAATTCAATAATGAAGTAGTTAAAAGCCCTGTATATTCACATTTGTAAATAGGATATGTATCAACAATGGCATGTTGTTATTGATTTCGTAATAAGCTGCACTAATTAACTAACTAATAGGCCAGCTGGAAGTCAAAAGGGATTTTTTTTTTTTTTTTTTTTCCCCACACAGGTTGAAAGAAGCAATATTACCAGTGGAAGTATTGGAATTTTGTTTTATTTCAAAGGCATGTGCTGGGAAAATAAACCAGTCCCGAACAATTGTGTAGTATGGTTTTCCACGAAGGCAATAAATAAGCTGAACCTCTACAAAGAATCTTTTCTCTGCAGAAGGGTATGTGTTTCTACCTGACTTGCTTAAATTAATTTTCTTTACTGGGAATGCCATCCATTATTTTGACATGTTTTGTGGTGAGTAAAAATCCTTGATTGCAGCTGCATACCAAAAGAAGGAGTTTTGCCACTTTTAACAAAAAAAACTATCTTCAAAAATGTCAGAGGCCATTTAAATGTCATTGCTTGAGAAAGTACTTTGAGAATGCTCCAAAATGAGCTTTTTTGGAGATGTCAACGCTTGAAAAAATAATAATAATAATAATAAAAATGTTTCCGTCTAGCCACATTGGAATCACTTTTATACAGGCTCTCTTGTATGCATATAAGAAATATATTAGACAAGTGGTCAAAGCCAGAATGCCCCCACAAGGAAACACATTTGAACGTTTCTCACAGAGAAATTCACAGATGACTTCACAAGTAAGATTAATTGGACTTATTTCAGTTTGGCTGCTTTCTCGTAGAAAGAAAAAGAGGATGTAAAAATTGCTGATAGTTTGCTTGGTTTTCTTTAGTGGAATTTCTGATATACTGGTGGAAATTGTGAAATGTAGTAAGTTGTTTCACAGCTTCATTATCTCTGGTTTACACAAAGCTGTAGTACTCTGAAGCCCAGATACTGAACCTCTACTACCTTGTATAAGTATAGCTGGCATTTTGGAAAAGTAGAAAATTCTGGGGTTGTTTTGTACTGTGGGATATACTTGTATATCATTCTGGAGACCTCAGCAAAATTTTAAATGTTTCTTTGTTACTGTTTAGGTTAATAAATTTTAGGGTCAGATGTCAGAACCACCATGGTCATCTTGCTCTGACTTCCTTTGCCGCAGAAGCTATAGAACTGTGAATTATTTCTGACTGGAAGGTTCACAGTGGTGAGTAGCTGCTGCTTCTAGAAAAATATCCTCAAGTCTTGAGCCTCTTATTTTCATTGATGAACAATGCTTATTAAGCTATCCCAATGGCTAATTGCACTCTCTATTAAAAAAACCAAATAAGCAAAAAGATTTATATTAAATTTTAATCCAGAACTTGTACAGATCCCATCATACCTTAATTTGTGAAATAGAAGATATATGTTTAAGAATTTGGTTTCTTTGTCTTCTATATCCAGGTTCTATGCTTCTATTTAATGAACTAAATTAAATGAACTTCTTAACTTCTCTGTTGCTCAAAGTTTATGATACTTCAATTGTTCTTGGGAGTTTCTCTGAATTTTTTCCAATTTATTGATATTCTTCCTGAAATGTGAAGATCGTAGCTGGCTGTAGTGCTCTAATAGTGATCACATGGCTAGCACAGCATATGCAGAGGTAAGGAAACCTTTTTTCTACTACCATGGCCTTCATGAAGATAGAGGGAGTAAATAATTCCGGGACGCAAACTGTCTGTGACACAGCCCTGCAAGTTCACTGTATGATGTGATGTCTTCACACAGGCTAGACAAAGTTGAAGTGGAGATTAGTGCCTAATAAACCCACCTCCTCAATTTCAGAAAATTCACTTATATTCAGGAAGCTGTTTTAGTGGACATGGAGAAGCTCTCTGCCTCCAGGAAGCTACAATGAAACATGCAAAATGTCTTGAGCCTTCCTAAAGCTCTCAAGAAATGATGAGAGCAACAATTACAGGCAAGCTGCAGATCCTAAAGAAACCGTGGGCATCCTAGTAGCACAGTGCAGAGATCCTCCAAGCTAGCTGGGGGTATGTGCTTCAAGCCAGCTGTATGTGTTGTTGTCTCCATGTAAATCAACAAAATGCTCTGTGGAGGGGTGCCCGATCGGCTGCCAGTGCCATGCACTGAAATGGTGCTGTACTTCCAGAGCACGAGCATTCACCCCTGGTCACAGTTCTGCCAGTGCTGTCACAGTACTGTTTCTAATTGACTTGTGCAGTCAGTGCCAACCTGGGTAACTCTAAATTCTTATTATTTTTTTAAATTTATTTAAACATTATAGCCACGTCCTATGACACAACATGTAATCTAAATGATAGTGACCTGAATAAGAGAGTATCCAACAGTCTCCAAGCCTAACAGTTGATTTTCTGAATAAGCGTAATTTCTGGACCTCAGTGTTTCCTACAATGCTGATTATTGTACCGCAACACCAAGCTAAAACTTGCATGAATGCAAGAAGAATCCAATCTTTCGGCCATGGTTCATAAGTTGATACACTGATATGTACATCTACACTAATGAATTTAATCTGCTCAGAAAATGTTTCTGAGCATGCTTATATTTTACTGTGTTGACACAGTCTCAGAGAGTGAGGGTGCCTATGGCTGTGTTAGACTTTGTGATTATTTGTCCCACAGCAACCACCAAACCTCCAACTGATGATGATGATTTCTGTGTAATACTTCTGTTGCTTTATTTCAGCTGGTGATTTTCATAGCTACAATTTTCAATTTGCTTTCATTTGACCATACCCCAGATGCAGTGAAATCTAGTTACACTTTTCTGCTGCATGGCAGAGGAATATGAAATGTATGCCTGGTAATAAATGTCAAGTGAAGAAAAGCATTTGATGTTTTACAAGTCAAGGTTACAGTAGATAACGCTGCATCATATTGCTTGCTTTGATTCCTACCATTATTATAAACTCCTCTCTTGGCTTTCTGCTTGGGGGATGAGAAGGCAATGAGATGCAAGAGCTGTCCACTGCCTACCAAAATCTCCTATGCTGAAGTCTTGCCAATGTACACTGAAGTGATATAACTGATGATGAAGCAACAGGGAAATACACCTTCTCTGGCAGGGGTTAATTGAGTTTGTCCTTTTTCCTTTGCTCTACATAGTTCCCAGTTTAATGTTTCCTTCCATTTTCCCCAGGAAGTATCAGTACCTCCTAAGGGACACTGCCTTGATGACATTATCCTGGACAGGTCCATCTGGACCTGGAGTAGTCTATTACCTGTTGCCTACAAATATATTACACCTCTGGCATAGCAGCTGGTTACTTTTTTCTGTATGAGACTCCCCTTTATTAATTCAAGGAAATTCTACTTTCAGGTTTGTTTACTGGGAAGCAAAGGTGTTCAACACTGAAGTGTTTAAATCCTAGACTGCAGTAAACCATACCTTTATTGCCCATCCACAGGTTCCCTTGGCAGTAATGCTTTTTCCAGGCTAGGTTTAGAATTGTTTCAGGCAAGGAGGAGACTTAATTCTTCCAGTAAGCTGGCACTACTGACATTTGTGAGTGAAAAAGAGGTAACTCATAGGTGAGCCAAGTGTGTTAGCTCTCAGGTCAAAGGAGATTAATAGTAGATCCAGAGTACAGACTGCTCTACAAGGACCTTTACAGAAATACACAAGGAGTGCTTCCTATGTGTTACAGCACAGGAAAGATTTTTTTTTTCTTTAATTCCTACATGCATGTAATCGGGTGTGTTTCTTCCTTGACACCTAACCTGAAATAGAAAACAATAGAACGAAACGAGAGAAGAATGCAGTGTAAGATGTTGTTGTTTTTTTTTTAAAAAAAAAACTTAACTAGAAAATGATTGCAACTATTTGATTTTTTTTTCTCTATTTTTCCTGTAAGAAAGATAGTATACCTGTTTCAACATCATAAGAGATGGGTGGATGTGGATGTCTCCCAGGGTGAATTCAGTAAATTTGTAAATATATTTTGGTCAGATTCTCAGCTGGTAACAAACTGGAGCAAATTTGTTTTACATCAGGAACAAACACACCATCAATTTGTGGTATATTAATATTCTGCACACCTTCTAGCAAATGCCTTATCTTGAAGACATTTGGATTAGAAACAAAACTCCTGTATAAGCCAGTAAAAGTTTTCTATTGCAATTAAATTATATGGATTAAGCTTCTTGTCAGAACTCACTAAGATTTCTGATTAAAAATCAGCCAGGTCTATACTATCTTGTTTCAACCATTTGTAATAATCCAGATTTTTGTTTGGATAGAAAAGATGGTGGTATCTTGCTTTACATAGAGTTTTCAAGAGTATGGGAATAAATTTAGCTTGTAGTTGATACGTGATATGTTTCACTATTTTATTGTGTGTGAAGCTCACAAACCTTGGTCTCTGTTAGCTTCCCCACAACCATTTAAAATATTCTGGAGTGGTAATTTTATGCCTGAGGAAAACAACTCTGAAACCTTCCTCTGAAGTAGAAAACATCTTATATTATGAATTCATATACATACATATATAGTTTTCAATTTTCTAGGCCAGATAAATGAGACTGTTAGTAATTTGAATTGTTCTGTTACAGACAATTTAGTATTTTTAACATTCAGTTCATATCTGAACTACTGTAAGCCTGGTCCAATAAACAGTACAGATTGCTTCTTTATGGCTTGTTTGCTACATGTTTTATTGATCCTTATACTTGACCTCCAAGCATAACAGTGAAATATATTAAGAAAAAAATTAAGGACAAATGAAAAAATTTAAAATTGAACAAGCACAAAATCTCTTAGCCTATGTGGTTTGAGTCTACAAAAATAAATTTGTATGATGGTAAGACTGACTGGAAGCAAAATTAGAGAGTATAGTGGGTAGAAAACAATTTGGAATCCTTGAAGATAAGAAGGGATTGCTGACTCATCCTCTGTATATCAAAAGATGCACTGAATGGAATCATTATTAATACCTTAGAGTCTATCAGCCAATTTCTACTTACAAAAACTGTTGAAACAGAAGGCATGAGCATGGTAACATGTTGGATTTCCCCTCCCCTCCCATCCCCCACCAGACTTGTTCAGTTCACAGGATTAGCAGCAGACCCTCAGCTTCAATATTTTATTTTATCTTTGTTTCTCAAGATGCAAGCCCAATCTAAAGTACTGAATGATATTTAAACCCTGCTCTGAAGACAGGATTTCTTATTTATTCATATGTTTTTGTATTATGTAAGTATATAATATTGGCTCCATTTTATCCACATTATTTAAAGCACATGAAACATTAGTTATTTTGTCTGCTAATCCAGGGTGCATGGCATGATATCTGTAGTTCAGCAAATTTCAGAATCTTGCATGGTACCTAGTTGGACAGAACATTTTTTTTAAAATCAAAGCAGTGACATTTGATTTTATAAGATCAGGTCCCACTGACAGTTTTCACAAGTGAGTGCTTGGTGGTTTTGCAATTTTTATCATCAGGTCTCAAATTTCTATGCCCAGTTAATGGGGACTGATTAGTTAGGCTTTCAAAAAGATTTAGTTGAAGCATGTTGTCCAGATTCCTCTAGAGACTTTTTGTCAGAGACAGGGATAAAATCTAATATTCCAGGAGAGCGTAAAAATTCTTAAGCCATAGGATTCTTTCTTCCCCTGCAGTATCTCATTTGATTTGCCATAATCATTCCAGCTCCTGGAGGAAATGAAACGATCATTCTTTTCAAAGCAGTGACTTGCTATGTATTGAATAAGAAAGAGTGAAATGTATGTAATTATGTAATTAACTGTATCTTAATTCAGAAATAATAGAGGGGAGAGATGAATTAATTTAAACATGCAGCCCTATTTACAGACTTTTCTAATGCTTTGTTGTTTGGCTTTCTGATATTTGCTTTCCATCTATTTTTGCACCAGTCACCTGAAAAGCTTCTGGAGCTGCAAGCAGAATGTATGCTCACACTGTTCATGCCATCCTGTAAGTAGAGGCTGCTGGTTTTGTTTCTGGTTCTCCTTGGTAAGGCCAATGTTGTTTCCATGTATTACAGGTATTGTGTGAGCAGGCCACAGTGCTGTCCATTGTTCAGAACAGATTTTCTTTTTATATGTTGGCATAGGCCTGTGTTGCCTTCCTGTCCTGCAAGGATGTGGAATGTTGTCATGCATTTCTTCATACTTTGTGTTTCTTGATAGCAGATTGCTTCTTTATGAACTCTTTATTGTAGGTTTTATTGATCCTAATTGATCTTCATGCAGTCAGCTGGAAAACATTAAGAAAGGAATAAAAATAACATTATAAGCAGAGCAGTTCAACTTGTCAGGCTTATAGTAAATTCCTTTTTCAGGGAGGACTTCAACTTTAAACTAATTTTATCAAAATCTTATTTTTTTCAAAAAGGCATAGAAATCTCATGGCTTGAGCCCCAGATATTATCTTTCCATGAGCAAACTTTCATGATTGCACTGGAGTTTTATTTGGTTGTGTTTACAATTTTTTATGGTTCTGCTGACCAGGCAATAGATATACCTTCTTTCTTAGACATGCTTTCAGAGGCATTTAACACCACAGAAGTGTCAGCTACAACTTTTTTCCAATTTAGATGGGTGTTATCACTGTATTTTAATTTCTCCATGTGTATAAGCTCAAAAACCCCAGCAGTGCCTCTGAGTAATTATAGCAAACCTTCTAAGGGTAAGGTGAAAACCTATCTATTTCTTTTAGGATGAGACAGTATTGTGAATTGTCAAACTGGATCTTGCAGTCTTTTCATTAAAGATAAACTGGTTGTGATTCTAATAGTTATATTGTCTTAAAAGAGCACTTGATACCAGTTTTCTTCTTGTTTGACACAACTTTGACTTCAGTTTCTAGCTGCTTCTGGTAACAAGGATACTAAGGGTACTAAGACATGATAAACTAGAGGTTGAACCAAGTACCTGTTTGCGTGATGCCCAGTACTCACAGCAACTGCATACTTTAATTGCACGACTCAAGCAACAATATCACCATGTACGGTATTAATAATTCAGTATATATATTTTTTAACAGAAGGGTGAAATGAAACACTGACCTTGCCTCCAGTTACATAAAATCCAGGTCAATTCAGTTAATTTCCTTACTTATTATCCTTTTCACATACAAAGTTTATACTTTGTTCCCATTCAATACTAGATAAGAACATCAACAGTAAAAGCTGTGAATGTCTTTAGTCATTATTGCTTCAGTATGTCAAATAAAGATTTGCAGACCCTGCTGAATTGGTAATAGAACGACAAATGGGTCATTAATGCTCTTAATAAAATAGAACTTGTCATATTTGTTTTTGAAAGTTCAGCCAGTTTTGGTGTTTCTGCCTTCCTGACAATGTCAGTTCTGATATAGTTCTGCATTCTGATATCACTTTTCATTTTGTTATTCAGCTTTGTCTTAATTTATAATTAAAAAAAAAATCTATGATTCACTGACTTATTGATCTCTTCAAACAGTTCAAATGAAGTCACTATCCTATTGATCTCTTTGCATTTTATATTTACTTTGCTTACACTTTATCAGTCTGGATGCTGCAGAGTTTTGCTTTTAGGAGCTGTGAAAAGATTTGGAATTGCAAATTGTAAGCATGCTGTGATCCTTTATGCTTTTCTGTGAATTCTCATTTGAGCATTTAAGATTTTCTCCCCTCCGCAATAGATGTGTTTGAAGAGGTGGTTGATTTTGTACAACTGATTTAGTATCAAAGCCCTCCTAGGGATTAGTAACACACTACTTCTGTACAGGTGTTAGCTCCCCTATAGCAACGCCTTGCATTTCCATTTCATATTTGCAAGTTTTACAATGATGTTTTTCTTGTTTTTATTGGTAGTCTTCTAGAAAGATAACAAGGTAAATAATTCTATCTACTCCCTAACAAAGTAAAAAGTTTTTTTACTAAAGGAAAAAAAATTTGCTCCTTTAGTCTTCCCTCATTTTTTCCCCTTAGAAATGACCACAAATCTGAGGTCCCCAGTTTTGCCTGTGAGCCTTGGAAGACCATCAAATTTTTTCAAATGAAACTGCAGGATAACCTGAGCAAGCCCATTCAGAGCACCACAATCACTAATTACTCTGCGAATGTAGGCCAAAATGAGCTGACATAGATTTAACTCAGGTTTCAGTGGCTACAATAATGAACAAAAGGTGCATAATTATTATGAAAGCAGTTCTTAAAAATTAGTCTAATTCTTTATAAAAAAATAGGATAATTTAAAAAAGTGAATGTATCTAATTGGAACTTTTGCTTGCTTGTTAATGCTTTTAAAACATGAATACTGTGCTTTTCTTCTGGATTCTTTGGAAGTTATCATGTCTTCAGTTGCTATAGCACCATCTGTGAGAGAAAAAATGCAAATAGGAAAGCACAAAAAAACTCTGTCTGCATAAATGCCAGATACTTTCTGAACTTGCATTACTTCCTGCTGTTCATTTTATGGAAAAAAAAAAAGTGTTTGATGAAATCCTCCACCAGACTTGTGCCAGTGACTGGAATTAGATACACACTGTTATTTTGTATCTGAAAATGCTAGTAGCACAGATACAACCAGGGCAGCTCAACATAACATTATGAAGAGCATACTGCATCCCATTCTGCCTGTCTGGTTGTTCCAGCAGAATTTTAATATCAGGAAATTCTCAAGAAGCTTATATATGGTCTCTACCCCAATATTAATGCACCCTGGGAAGGTCTGATATAACACGAACAATTATAGAGAGATAATAATTTTAATACTTTTCCTTGTTATGGTAAAGCCATAAACAACAAATAATTCTTTCTGTTGGCCTAAACATGTCAGCAGTACTTTGATAATACCTTGATGTCATTTGCTGTAAAAGAGTCTTTCACCTTAAAACCTATGATTTATTACACACACACACACATGTGGGAGAGAACGAGGGGTTTTTTAGTCTCTGTTCTCTTAGGCCAGTTTTATAGCTGTGTAGTATAATTGACCAAAATAGAGTTAATTTTGATTTACAGTGCTGTAAGTCAAAGGACAATCAGTGTAGTTGTAATTTATTTTTTTAGAAAACACTTAAGACTTTTTGTTTATCAGCACGGTGAATCTGTAAGTGATTTGTGCTCTGGTATATGCACTGGTGAGAGAAGGACTTGGCATTTTCAGTGGTGATTTGTAGTCTGGGGTAGAACATGGTCAGTAAACAAGTCTAAGTCACAATGTCATCCAATGTCCAATGTGAGGCCACATGAGGTGATGTGCAAAATTAGTGTAAGGCTAACTTACAACTGCAGATGAAATACAGTGGGGAAATGGTGACTCAAATTTGACTGTGATTAGGGAAAAGATCCCAGCAGATCCTCCTATGAATTGAAAGTGCCTGATAGAAAGGTACAGAAAAACTGTCATCACTGATCAGTCTACCAGTTGTGTGTGTGTGAAAAACAACACCAGCATGTGAGAGCACACAAAACTCTCCACAGATAAATCCTTTCCCCTTGATCTTGTACTCCCTTCAAGTGCAAGGTGAAACTATACAATCTGTACAATTTCGTGGCATTTTTGTACAGGCAGCCTGAAATGCTGCAAGAGAAGAAATGTTTTTCTCAGTGCCACAGCTGTTGAAAGTTAACTAGATTGTCTGTATTAAAAGCAAGTAATCTGGTTTCCTTTCAGCTTATGCAATGAATCTATCTTATGAGTTACTGTGTTTTGGCACACTTTTCTCTTCTGCCTTTAACAATGCATTATCAGGTGATATCTCACTTCCTACATAATACTTTCAGAGATGTTTGAGCAGTGGAGGCAGTCTATAGTACTTCTATGCGTGAATTACACTTTCAGCAGCACCTAGAAAACTAGATGCTTCATTAAAGTTTCTGCCAGTCTCAAAGTTAAGATTTGATTTGTATGATTAGTTCACATCCTAGATGAATATGCTTCCTATCATGCAATTGACTGTATTGGGATGGGTTGCTTTCAATCTGTTCTTTATTTTCTGTAAGTCATTAACAATCCATTGGTCCAAAGAGAGTAACTCTACTTACCTGGAATATGCCAGAATCAGCTAAGACCTTACTCCAACTGCTTCATTGTAGATACTTGAATCTGAGCTGCTGGCTGTTCTGGCTTTGATTTGAAATGATGTTAGAGAGCTTGGTCTAATCAGAGAGTTTTCCACAGAAAATTTTCCTATTGCTTCCTTTTAATTTTGCAATAGGAAAAGGTATCGTAATCAAGAAAATTCTGCATATCTGTAAGTACTGCTGTGCCACGTTTGCGAATGTCAGTGGTCAATAGCAGTTTCTCTCGGTCTGGTCTTTGAGGTAACAGGTATGCTGACAAAAGAATTTGGTTATGTAAAATTTGGTGAAGAAAGAAAATAATGGGGGTATATTCACATCACCAATATGGTTGTCTAAGTTAGGCTGCTCTCCCTAAACTTCCTGCACCACTGGGACTTGTTCTTCACTTCTCCAGGTGTTCAGGATAGGAGATTCATTTTGTTTCTCTGAATTGCACAAAGCAATCTCCTTCTTTTCTCCAGTGACTGCAGCCTAGGTCTAAGGAGATGAATATCTTAACTTCAGCCTCAGATAGACTCTTAAAGTTAGGGTATATGAATATTCATCATGTCAATGTGTAAATTTCTCTTACTTTCTGTTTCAGTGCCTAGAAAATGGAAAGCTTTGAAAGGAGAATCCATATGTTACTCAAGTATGAAAGGTAAGGACTTACAGAATTACACTAAGGAATTTTTGTCCTTGTTAGGATACTTTTGGTTGTCTTCGAGATATTTCCTTGTCCTTTTGTGAGGTGCTGAAATGTAAGGATTTTTTCCTTTGTTCTATGTCATTTGCCTTGAGTGACTACTCATATAATATTGAATGAAGCCTTGTGGTTGATTATTTTTTAGACATCTCTTTCCACTTGGGAAATAGTATTGCATTTGCTTATTCTGAGATATAGTAAACTATAGATGCAAGGACAAGATCAAATCCTAACAGGTATTTCCTAAAGGGGGAGATTTTTGAGTATTCAGGTTGTCTGACCACTTTGTATTTTTGTATTTCTCAGACTCAAGTAATATTTTGTTTTGCAGCTTATGGTATAGTAAATGGAAACAAGTTTTTCAAACTCTCAAGGCTCTTCTATGATTTTAACTACTGATTGGTGATGCTAGATTTTTTTTTTTTTTTTACATCTTTCTTTGGATTGTAGGTGGTTCAGGTATAGATGTGGCATTTTCTGTTGAAGATTTGTGTGTCTAAACTAGCTGGCAATTTAGAAAAAAAAATTCTATTATCATTCGGTTATGAACAGTATGCACAGACTTGGTCAAAATATAGGCAGTATGGTAGTTAAAACATTAAGAATAAATTATTCTTTGGAAATTAGATTATATGTCAGAAGATTTGTTATTACACTTACAAATTAAATGGTATTGTAGTTAGAAAGCAGTACAAAATTTTTATTGGAATCCAACACCAGTGCCACAAACAATTAACAAGCACTCTTCTTATTCCTGTAACTACATTCTTGTATCTTATTTATCCAGATTTTGTCCTCTTGAAACTTCCTAGGAAAGTATTTCCAAGCAGAAGAGAGTTTTATGTGTGCTTGTGTATGTGTATTGGGGAGAATGAGGAGGAGAGGATAGAGAAGAGGAGACAAGAGTGAGAATAGATGAGAACATCAGTATGGCTAGGGAATACTAAAGGTTCTCATATCCATTTTTGCACTGTAAATACTGCACTAGACATTGTAAATAGCTGCTCTATCTGCAAATAACTTAGTGGATGGCTCCTTGAAATCCACTGTCCTTTGCAACTCTGCCTTGTTTGTAAGCTCCTATCATTTGTCAGGGGAGCATCTGTCATGACAGGGCTATAGGCTGAGACAATCTGTGAGCCAAATGCTGCTATTATACGCTCTTGTGAAATCTAACTTAGGTTGCTCCTATCTGATCAGCATAGAATCCTTTCAGGATGGAAAATAGTGTTAAAAGGAAGAATTTGCTGGGATAGAGTCAGCAAAATACTTGCAAAACAAAGTGAAATGGATTCAATAAGAACAAGGAGGAAATGAAGTCCGTGTAGAAATTGTCGAAAGACAATAAAGTCTGAGAGGAAATGGACTTGCAGAAGAATTGCCATCTATAGTGCCTAGGTTGTAGTGGAATACTCATCCTAATGTACTGAAGGGGGAAGATGTCAGCAATTTTTGCTGCAAAAAGACAGATACTTTTTAAGATTACCTCTCAATTAATTATGTTCTAGAACTTTGCTTATCTAAGACTCACCTTAGAAAAGTGCTTCCTAGATTATGTACGGGGATATACTTCTGTTGCTGGTCATATGGATTAGAAGAGTCTAGGACTTTTTAGACTGTCTCAGAATCACACACTACCTGAAAGTATGTTTTTCCAGACAAACATTTTGGGTGTCAGGTTTTTTACTAGCTGATTCAGAAGCAGTCAGTACATCTAGATTCAAGTTCTTTTACTCAAATAAAAAGCATTAGCATATTAATTCAATTATTTCCTGTAGCAAGGTGAGTAAATGTATCTTTCTCCATTCATATTGTTTATGTATCTTATTTCCTCTTTGTAAATTATTTGAGTCAACACTACCCAATGTGCAGTGGAGGTAGATCTGAAGAAAAAATAACAGATATAGTGTTTATCTTGCAGAGCTTCACTGAATCAAATAGAGTGAAATCTGTGATATCCCTGTTTTCTGAAGGTGTGCGTTTAAGACAAATGCGAGATTTTAGATGACGGATATGAGGGCGGTTTCACAGAACACGCACAATGAGAGGGGCCAGGGTTTTTCTCTAATTCACCTTAGAAGACTTGGGAAGAAGTCTGCAGTGATATAATTGCAATATTTTGACTGAGATCCTATTTTCACACAAACTCTTTAAAGCCACATGATCTCTCGTATAAGCTGGAGGTAGCAACTAGGCCTGCCATTTTCATTAAATTGAAGAAAATGTCATTGGCTAAAAGTTGTTTTTTGTGGAAAAAGTAGAATATGGGAGAAAGAATGGAAGAGATAAATCTAGCATATGGGTTTTTTTGTCATCTAATGGCTAGAAGTAGTGTCCAACAATTGGCAGTCACTACTGGAGAAAGGAAGTAAATCAAGGAAGATGGTAGAAGTTACTACATTTGCAGTTATTTATAACCTTAGAAAATGGAAAACCTAAGAACCTGGCCAGAAACTTTGATGTATAGTGTAAGTTTTTAGTGTGATATGCCTCACCTCTGAAATAAATGTTTAGCAGCTGATGTTCTAGAATAAAATACTACTGGTAGGTAAAATATTTGCAACTTTTCTGCGTCTGGGCTCTTAGTAAACTCTTGTCGTGTCAAAAATTTTGTTGCTTATGTGCATAGATTCATATTTCATTGCTATGTCACTGGATTTTTGTACTTGCTATAGTAAAATTGGGTATTAAAATAAGAATTTTGATACCTGGTCTACTAGCTATTATTTCACTTAACTACAATTAGAAAGTTATTTGTTTTTTATTATTTATTATTAAATATAAAACTTGTACCTTTACAAACAGTTTCATTATTTTTGCTTTTAAAAATAGATTCAAAACTCTCTTTGTATGCACATGGGACTGTTAGTTTTAAAGCACAGTAGTTCAATAGTATTACAAACTTAAAAGAATCTTCTATGTCACCTACAACCTGAGTGTCTGTTGTGGAGTGCTCAGTGGGAAAGGAAATTTTGCCTTGAACTCTTTCTTGCAAATTCCTTCAGTTTTCTGATGGTACTCTCTCTCTGCAGGTGAGAATTTATATTTATATCCATCATAAACTGGAAAAATATGATTTTGTAAATTGGAAAGGCTTACAGGTTGAGTGTCTGACTCCAGTTGTTCACCATGAATTTTGAGTGATTCAAAAAGGCAAGTGATCATTCTCTACTGGCTTTCAGTTTGGTCTTACTGATCTCTAACACTCCCTATCTAGTAAGCACACACTGCACATTTAGTAGGCTTTTTGTGTTTGCCAGAAAGAAAAGATTCATTCTGACTGCTGTTCTCCTTGACCAGTTGAGTTCTGTAGGGATGGAAACTGAGAACATAATTTACATAACCAGACTTTTCTAATTGACTTTTACAGCTCTACAGTGGAAAGGATAACAGTGTGAGACTATTATATCATCATTAATAGTAACAACTCATCCTTCAGAAAACATGGCCATTTGCACCTTCTCACATTGCCTAAGAGAAGCCAAACCCTGAACTGAGTAGGGCATATGCTTCTGTATACTTAATAGGCTAGGGAATCTACAGGAAGAAAATAACCTGCCATCAAACCAGAGGTGCAACTCTGAGCTCCTCCTAAATACTACTACCTACCATCACTTACTAATCTTAATGAGTTGTCAGAGGCTGGGGGGAGAGGAGAGCAACATATGAGAAAAGTTTTATTAGGAAATAATATTTTTGATTGTTCTGTTCTGTCTTTCACAATAAAACTGTCAAGAAAGGTATAGATAGTTTTTGAAAGTAAATTTTTATTCGGGTGTTGTAAGATGAGAGCAATGACTTTAGCTTAGACTTGCCAGCATTTACAGAAGATATTTGTTGTTGGGTTTAGGGCCAACGGAGGATGTGTGTCACACTGTGTGCAAAACATATGTGAATTGTTCCCAAACCTTCTACTATTGGCAAAAGTATGTAATTGATTTGGAAAAAGAAGTATCTACTAGGTAAAATGAAAGTCTACTGAATGTTTATGAGCTATTTCTAAAGATGTCCTAGCCACACATGTAAAAGAAACAAGAAAGGTTTGTAAAGTCCTTAAATATATGAGCTGCTTGGGTACTGGATTCCCTTATTCTTATGTCAGATAGACATGGTTTTCTGTGATGCAACAAATTAAAGTAGGGTAAAAAAAGGGCTTTCAGAGAAGCCAGATAGACCATCGTAATCTATACAGGTACTGTTGGTGGGAGATATGGCTGAAGAGAAAGAAACGTATGACTTCTCATATGCAAAGCCTTGCCATTAGTACTGGAGGTGGCACTGTTGCAGATAGTACTGGTGAAGGAAATTGCTTGTACTTTCCATATAGCTGGAGTACACTGTCCTCTATCTAGTAGAGGTACCTCTGGTAGTTTAGTTTAAAGCATTAAATTTGTGACAGCATGATATTCTGTTCTGGCTAATTTTCCTTGCTGAGAAGCAAGACAGATTAATCTGAACTCAGTACTGTGCTGCTGCTGGTGCACACTGCTAAATAAGGCACCCCCGGAGCCTCTGCAGGACACCACACAGTTCTGTAATACTGTTCATTCTCTTCATTATTCCTGGGCTGAACAACTTGCCTTTCCACAAACTGCCAGACCCTGGGAAAGCATACCATTATTACTGTGAGGGTGCAAAATCACTCTCTGGTAAAATGCTGCAAGGGAGGAAAGGATGGAGAAATGTCAAGGTAGAAGGAGAAGGATTGAGGTATATGTGCCTCTTAAGGGCATACTTTTGAAAATATTCCTGCAGGATCCCAGTCTCGCTTGTCAGCTGTGTTGCAAACAGAAGCCTTCTCCCTTCCTGATCCACCCAGGGCAGATCAGACGATGGATCATGAATGCTAATGCTGCATTGGCAGAAATTTTAGCACAGATGTATCAGTAAAAGCTAGACAATCATTTGCCTCGCTGCTTGTCCTTGTAGTCAGTTACCTGTTCACCTTCTGAAAAATCAAGCCTCTGTTCAGAATAATTAGAAAAAATGTGATTTTTGCTAAAAATGTATCATATGTGTTTTGAAAATTTATCTTCATTTTTTTCTTCTCAAGCAATGTTCTCTTTTTCTATTGAATCTACTCAGGTCTGCTGCTCTTGCTGTGGCCATGAGGTTAATTGGGACCAAAGAAAATGTACAGTAAGTTTTGAAGTTATTCAGATCTGCGGATTTCCCGCCCCCCCCCC